>NC_040085.1:15066752-15712820 GCF_003369695.1 Bos indicus x Bos taurus
CACACCTCAGGAAGGCGGGAGAGGCAGACAGAGGTTTCCATAGGTACCTCCAAATCTCAGGCAATAACGTGAAGGATGTGGAGTTTTGAATTGTGGCTCTTTCTAGGGCTCTACCTTGCAGGCAAACGCTGCCTGTCTCCACAGTCCAGGAGTCAGTCTTGACTCACACAAGCATGGGAAATAGAAACCAGTCATTCTGAGGGTGCCCATTTAAGCTAAGAAAGGTCTCTTCCCACCCGGGAATGAAGGAAAGAAGCCACACCATCCATCTTGTGGACAATTCCTAGGTCATACACAAGGCAAAGACTCAATACTATTTTTCCAGGGAGCTACCAGGATGCTTTTAATCCACCAAAATAACTCAGTAAGTGGAAAATGAGCCATCCTAGAAATTGGGTAACCCTCCAACCAACAACAGCACTGGCTAGCTGAGGGACTGTTTTGGTCACACACTGAATGAGTGGTCTCCAGATAAAGCTGAGGAGCAAGGTGGTGCAAGAGTGAGGGGACTGTCTGGTGACTCTGGATTCTATTCTGGAAAGGTTATGGCTGAGTGGGGCAACCCCATAAACTTGGCTGAGATAAAGGACAGACATGGAATGACAGGAGGAAGTAGTGGCAAGACAGAAAATGAGACCCTGCAGTCAGAATTGTGCTCGGTAGTGACCAGACAGCCAGGGTGCCCATCAAGTAGGCCCAACAGCTGCCCTGGTGAGGACAGGACTCAAAAGATCAAAAACAGGACATTTCCTAAGGACCACAGAACAGGTTTCAGGGTGTAGCCTTTCTCCAGATTCTATAAAATACAGGATAACAAACACACAGCTATCCTTAGTCATCTAAACCAAAAGTTTTTGGATGAAGCCCTCATAATTTGAATTTGTGTGACTCCCCATCTCCTTTTCCCAGCACGTGGAACCAAATTTTATAGATTCAGGTAACACAGTGTCCCTCGTCAGGTGAACTCTATTTAAAATCCAGGCACTGAACAGACCTGAACAGCACAGGGTATCCTTTTTTTTTTTTTTCCCCCACAGGGTATCTTTACTTTCCCTTTTCCATGCATTCTCCTGTCTCGGCCCTCTCCTGACCTCGCCCTCAACACTGACCCATGAGTTCCTTGATGCTGCCCTTTCCTAACCCAGCCTCACTATGGCCCCTTTTCATTAGGAGAGTCCTCTGAAAGATGCCCAGGGCAGAAGAGATAAAGAAAAATAAAGGGAGTAAGGAAGTGTGTGGTCTGAGATAGGGGAATGAGATGAAAATCCTGCAGACAGAGAAAGAGAGAGAAATAGAGACAGAGAAAGCAAGGGAGTTGGAGCAGGGGGGAGGGGAAGAAGATGGCACTGCGGAAAAAGAGCGCCACAAAATTAATTTGAGGAAGGGAACAGTAGAGGAGACGCTGGTGGAATAACAATCAGGCAGTAGAGGGCTGGGGGAAGGGGGAGGGCGCCGTGGGTGGGGAGGACCCTCCGTGCAGAGCTACAGCAGCACCACCTATGGGCATGGCGGAGGGTTACAGACAGCAACAAAAGAGGCCCCCGCCTGGACACGCAAGCCTGGGGTGCAGGTGGGGAGGGAGAAGTCACGGCTTCCGTCCTTCAAGCCTCTCAGTAACACAACACGCAGGCTACAAGAATACATTCTATGCGGTTCTGGGAAGACAGGGATTTAACAAGGCGGGGGCCGGGTGGGCGGTGGGCACAGACAGAGAAAACTCCTGGCTTTTTCCATTCCAAGGTTTCCCTCTCAGAACTCAAACAGCAGACAAGAGAAGGGTAAGGAAGAGGAGGAAAGCCAGGTACTGAAGGCAGCGTGAGCACCTGCTTCTCCCTTCATTAGCTGGAGAGAGGGTTTTCTCTTTATTTCCAAGTGATTTCCTTTCCCCACTAGAGGCTGGAGTGCAGCTCCCTCCCTGGGGCACTGGCCGCCCCTCACTCAGCTGCTTCCTCCCAGCACTGCCCTGAAACTCCCAACCGTCATTAGAAACCCCCAGGGAGCACTGAGCTCTGAGAAGGGAAGGGAAGGGTCCCCCTACCGAACAGGCCTGGGTGGGGTGGGGGACCGCGGAAGGGTGGAAGAGAATGAGAGAGAATGCAAAAGCTCTGCAGAGGGAGGGGAGAGAGAAAACGTGGTCTGTTGTGCTTTCAGGAAGAATCCTTCATATTTTTAATAATAATAAATACATGAAGACAGATTTGCCAGCATTGCTCTGGCTCCTCGGGAAGTGTGGGGGAGGGGAGCCAATGCAGCGGCAGCACCGACCAGTATCTCCCTGCCCCTCCCCCACTACATAGGCTCAGTATTGCAGCTCCCCCTCCCCCTCCAACCGCAGTCCTCCCATCAGAGCCCACCCTTTCTGTGGTCCCTACGCACAGCTCAGCCCCTCCCTCCTCCACCTCTCCCTACTCCCCTAGCCCTAGACTCAGTCCTTTCAGCACACGTCCTCATTGAACACGGTCTCACTCTAGCTCTGAGACGCCCTAGTACCCACCTCACACTCCCCTAATCTGAGGCCCCGCTCTTTCCTACTAGTGCCCTTCACAGCTGATACACAACACCCCACAGAAGTAAGCCAGTACATTTCAGCCTTTCCCAGATCCCACCAAAAGGGATTGCTTTTCTCCCCATTTTTATTTCAATGTGACCTCCTTTCTCACAACCTTAAATATAATGGCCATCAAATGTGCTCAGGGGGTGTCAGGGCCTCGGGACTAGGTAGACTACTGCCACCTATTGACCCAAATTTGTTCAAGATAGACCTTTAATACGCTTCTTACACAGTGGCACTCTGTTATTTCAAAAGCATCAATAGCTTAAACATGCAAAGGCATGGCTCTTGGGGCTTCTCTGAGACCCTCTGAACAATGAGATCAAAGAAATACAAAAGCGAGACTGGGTAGAGAGCCAGAGCAATGATGCCTTTCTCCATGCAGAGGCAGAAAAAGAGCCTGAACCCAAGGAATGAAAAGCAACTTCAAGTCTCCTCAAGGGTCTGGAAGCAAAGAAAAGTAGGGGTGAGGGTTTTTCTCAAGGGCTGTTAAAAAACCTCGTGCATCACAATATGAATTATGTTACCAATAGAGCAGAAGGCAGGATTTCACTCACATGCCACCATCAAGCTGGACAAATCCTTGGGTAAGTCTCAACATGAATCTGAGGTTTACACACCTAATAGATTGCAGGGAGTATGGGGACACTGAGGAATGCTGCTGCCTCTCACTGAATCCATACTAATCAGAACTGGAGATTGAGCAGATAAACTGGGCTATGCAAAAGGGCAGGTCTACACCAAGCAGCTCAGTGGATTGGTTCAGCTCTGTACCTTCCAACAACCCAAGGCAAGGAAAGGCTTGTGCTCTCCATGGTGCTGAAAAAGGATGTTATGGAGTCCTCATAAACATGTTCTCCTAATAAGTTAAGACTGCTGCATACTCCTGAAAGACATTTCCCAAGCCCTCATAAAATCATAAAAGCTTTAGAGGCAAGAAACAGGCCTTGATCAAACCCTCTTCCCTCCCCCTCAGATGACAATACTAAGGCAGAGATGCTAAAGTACTTATCAGTACTGGATAAGTAGTACTGATACAAGAGAGTAAGTACTCTATTGCTGGGGTACAGCTCCCTCCATGGGGCAATGAACTCACTCAGCTGTTTCCACCCAGCACTGCCTTGAAATTTCCAACCCCCAGGGGTCCCCCCACCAAAGAGCCCTGGAGGTCGGGTGGGAGATAGGGTAGAGAGAATGAGAAAGAATGCAAAAGGCATGCAGAAGGAGGGGAGAGAGATGTGATCAGTGGTATCTGCTGTGCTTCTGGGGAGGAAGGATCCTTCACATTTTTAACAGACACCACATGATAAAACTGAGCAAGTACTCGTGTGCACCAATGATATACCTTTTAGTGAATGTAGGAAGTGATGCATTCTTTGCACTCATGAGACCTGACATTCATGTGGTCTGACCAGAGAACTAAATCTGAATAGGAAGAAGCGAAAGAATAAAAGCGAATGACAGCCATAAAGAAACCCTGAAATCTTAATTCTTAGCTTCCTTGCCATACTACTGTGAAAGTGATTTTGAAACTACATGCTATGGAGTTCTAACATTTCCTAGGAGCTCCTCAGAAATCACAGGAGAAGTGGGCCATGAGAACACGAAGCTCTAGGACCCCTCAGTCCCACTTCAAAGGAACCTCACTTGTCTGTTTTACAGGGTGAAAATCCAAGCAAAATTTTGTCAACAATGTACTTTAAACATTATTTGATTACTCTGGTGAAAATATTCTCAGAAATTACTCACTTTTTGGTTGGAAACCTCTTTCAAATAGCACCTGTCATCTAGAAGGCCAGGGATAACAAGATTTCCTGAGATTAAAGACTGGATTGAATTCATATAAGATCCACAAAGGCAGGGCTTCTGTCTGTTCAGTTCACTCTTATAACACAAAGAGGCCAGAACAGTGTCTGGAACTTGTGATTTCTTTGAAGGCAAGGTCTTGAATAGAAATGGTATAGTAAGGAGGAGAGAGCTAGAGGTCATAAACTACCATCTTTTTTTTAAGGAAAAAAGAAGAAAAACAAAACCCTGAAGACGTTCATAAACCCAGGACACTTGGCCACCCTTCTCCTCTATTTACCAAAGCACTGGCTCATTAGCAACATAACCTTGGACAAATAACCCAGTGTCTCAGTTGTCTCATGATGACGACATGTTTTATAAGGATTAAGTATAAAGCACTTAGTTCAGTATATAACACAAAGTAAGACCTTAAAAACAAACAAAAAAAGAGCACCTCCTTTCCCTTGGTAGTTCCCACAATCCAAAAACCTTAACAAATTAGAAGCAAATGCCATAGCTAGTCCTAAAAAAGAATGTAGTGGTCCTAACCTCTTGTCTGGTTAGTTCAGCCGCAAAGGAAAAAGGCAGGCTCTGGGTACATCAGGCTTGCTCAGACCTGCCAGGGACTAAGTCAGAGACCCCAGCAGTAAGTGCATCTTGGTATTACCCATAAGAAACTCCTCTAGGCTCCTTGGTTTGCAGGAAATCTCAGATTCAGTCTAATACATTTATTTTTCAACTGAGAAAAACTAAAGGCCAGAGATGTCAAACATTTACAGAAGATCACAGAGTTAACAGAAGACAGTACTAGACTGTCTTTCTACCAAGCTATAGCTGACTGAAAGCAGACCCTGCCCCAGACCAGTGTAAGTCCAAATTCACAGGACTTAGAATCAAAAAGGTTTTAGTGACATAGTGATCCAAATTATATCCCTCTCCATGACACATCATTAATTCCAAGGAATTATTTCTACAGACTCAACTCCCTTCCTATTCCTCATTTTCTGTATTATCCAAGGCCAGAGGGATCTCTCACTAACAGAAGTCATTCTTTGAACCAAATATAAGATTGCAGACATGTAACTTCTACCAGTCTCCTGACTTGGGCTGATGACTGTGGGATTTTTATTCTTTGGTCTGTTGGAGTTTTCTGCCTGCCTGCTTGTTGGCATTATTTCACAAGGTCTTTGTAAAAGGACTGGCTTTTACTAACTGGTAACTGAAGCCTTTGTTGAAGGAGCGTCAGCAAGTCAGAAAACCATAAAACTAGCCTGATTCCTTACACTCCTCTTATTCACTCTATTTTCCCTAGATACACTCTCTCAATAACTGACCTAAAGACTGCCCTGTTTCCATGATGTTTTAAAGAAAAACATTCAGAGAAGTGGAAACAAGAGTAACTTGGTAATGAGGAAAGGTTCCATTGAATAGTATTTGATTCCAGTCAAAACCAAAGGTTTTCTGAACCACTAATGCCATCTGGTGGTCAAAAGATACATTGCCTGCGTGCACAGTCGTGACAGACTCGTTTCCACCCCATGGACTGTGGCCCTCCAAGCTTCTCTGTCCATCCGATTTCTCAGGCAAAGATACTGAAGTGGGTTGCCATTTCCTCCTCCAGGGGATCTTTCCTGATGCAGGGATTGAACCTACATGTCCTGCATTGGCAGGCGGGTTCTTACCACTGAGCCACCCGGGGATTCCCGTAAGATACATAGTAAATCCTAAAATGTCCATGTATTTCAGATTATCTGTATTATCATTACATAAACCACACAGGAACTTGGGGCAACATGGGGGTGAAAGAATGTTATTACACTACTCTAATCTCTCAATATTTTTTGACTAAATAGCCAATTTCTAGTTTCTGGGTAACATATTTATCAAAGAAAACCATATAAAGCCAAACTTTCTTATTCCCCCCAAGATCTCCTCTTTCCCTTTTCCATCACCCTGTCACCAAAAATACCCACACCCAGAGATTCCAGTCATATAGTACATGTGCAAAAGGGGCTTGAATTTGTTAAGTAAAATCAATTTTATTAATAAAGATCTTTCCACATGTCCAGAGTAAATGATTAATGAATTCCAAAGAAAAAACCTACATACAATGAAATTAGAAGTATCCCGGATGACAAAAATAAATTAAGTATGTACACCCATAATCACCGCCGCCTCCGAAAACCTGAAAGGAAGGGAAACCAAGAATGAGGCAAAGGACAGTTGGGAAAAACCGAAGAGACAGACAAAAAGACCATCTAGAGAAAAGGGCTCCTTAGGAGTGGGTCCCCTCGGCAGTACTCTGTATCCCCCCAGGATGAAAGACTAGAAGTAGGAAGGAAACTGACATTGGATCGCAGTTCCTTCAAGTGATGCTTTTATATTTACGTAAGCAAGCCTGCACAGGAGCTATGGGGACTTCAGAGACAGAATCCAGAAGTCTCTTTTGTGAATGACACTGATTTTCATCTTGGAAAAGAAAAAAAAATAAAGGCCCACATCTAAAGAGATTAATGCCCAGTATGGAAGAGATACTATAAAAGTTGGTAAGAACTAGAATGGCAAATCCAGAGCTGGTATCTCAATTTATAAAGCCCACGCTGCCCTTGATCACCCAGGTGTGAGCCATTCACTAACCTTTCTTCTTCCGACCTTTCTTAGGTATCTTCTTCCGCTTCTTAGCAGGATTTTGATCCTGGAGATGCACGGAGAAGGGAAGGAATGGCTGTGCGCTTTCAAGTGTCAGTGTCCCCTTCCAAGTTCCTCGTGGTAATAAGCCCACGTACACTTAGCTGAAAGCATGAAGGTCACCTCCCACCACTGGATCAGCACCTCACCTCGTCAAGATGAGGGGTTCCTCCTGTCAGAGCACTGATGTCACTGAAGTGCGTGAGGGAATGAAGCTGTGAGCTCATGACATTAGCTCGTTTTCGCCGTCCTTTCTCCCGCTTGCTGACACTTAAACGCACCATCATGCTCTCCTCATAGTTAATCCTGCAAGAGAAACACAGACACTGTCTCCAGCATGCTCAGTCCCCTGAGGCAGAAAGCTGCAGCCAAGAACCTGGCCCAGGTGTTTACTCAGCCATCATGCAGACAGTTCTCGAGAAATTCATAGCTAGCCACTATAGTATTTGCTGACGTGATACTATATGCTCAGTACTCAATGTTCAATGAAATGCTTTTGCTAAAACTTCCCTCCTCCCCACAAATGAACTCACAGCCCATCCACAGGAATATTTAAATTATTATATAAGAAAATTCTTTGCATTCCAGCTTCATAAACAGAATCCCCTACACAGACCCTCTCACTGTTATCTATCGACTGCAGAGATAGATACCTAGGCAAAGTTGACAAATCTGTGTTCAACAACTGCTTTTCTACTTTTCTTCCCTGAACTTATCTAAAAACCTGATTTTCTTGCTTTCTTCACAAAATAAAGAACAGGGATAGTGAAAGAGAACTTTAAAGCCTTAGTCTGTGGCAATGCATATTTTTTCCTCCATGGAGTGTTTGCTTAGCTTGAACAGCTTGGGTCGGGAGTGGGGGTGGGGGACAACATTTTCCCCCTAGTCCCCATTCTGTACTTCAAAACTCTAATTCTTAGACATCATTAACCCAAGTTTAGTACTCCATTTCCTACACAACATGGGTTCTCTTGGAATCAGATTAATCATATTCATTCAAAACAAAAGGACAAGTCCCTACAGCATAGTAACAACTTCTAACTGCACCTGTGTTGATCCTCCTGACTCTGGCGAGTAACATGAGGATGCCGAGCATCTCGGATTTCCTCTGGAGCATCCGAGTACTGCTCCTTTAGCTCACGAATGACAGAGCTGCTCAACGCCCGTCTCTTGGCTCGTTCTAGGCGCTTCTTCTCCCGCTCAGCTTCTGTTTCATCTATGTGATTAAAAATCAGCAAGGGTTATCCCAGAACAGAGAAGAGAAACACAATTCACACAGAGGAAGCAGCAGCCACAGTTCATACCATAATGCACTGGAACCAAGCGTGGTGGGACGTATTTCTTAGCTGTTCCTTTTCCAGATTTCTTCCCTGAAGCCCCAGACTGGCCTTCCTCTGCTTCATCTTCCTCCTCATCCTCAGAGCTCAACTATAAGAGGAATATAACATCCACAAACTTAGGAAGAGTTAGTCAAATAAGTGACAAGGAAATCGAAAGCTGAAGTAACTGGGAAAGTGGGAATACAAACCACAGGGAAAAAGGGGAATCTCACATTCAACACTCTTAGGCACAAGCTGGGAGTCAACAGTAGTAAGAGAAATCCCAGGAGATCCAGGAGCACAAGGCTCACCCACATTTAGATCCCCAGGAAAATCAGGGTACTGCAGCCTCTTACCTTGCTCATCATATTGCTAGGATGAGGCTTAAAACGGAGTGGGTCATTCTCACCTACAATAAAAGATGCAAGAGACTTTACAAGACTTGGAATTTTCTGAATGGTCCCCAGAAAACCTTACAGTTTCCCCTACTTACTGAGGCTGCCTGTCACTGCAGTCTTGACCAGTTTGTCAATCTGATACTTCAATTTTTGGTCCAAAGGACGAAGCTTTTCCAAAACCTAAAATGTGGTTAAATACCATTACATGTCCTTCCCCTAAATAAGCACACACCAAAAGTTCCTATTTTAAGCTGCCGGACAAAGCTCCTAAAATATGCAAAAAGTAGAGGAAATGAAAACAAAAATGCTTTTTCTCCATTTGGTTTCCTCATTAAACATGAGAAAAATGAAAAAAAAAGTGTTAGTTGCTCAGTCCTGTCCGACTCTTTGCAATCCCATGGACTGTAGCTCATCAGGTTACTCTGTCCATGGAATTCTCCAGGCAAGAATACTGGAGTGGGTTGCTATTCCCTTCTCCAGGGGATCTTCCTGACCCAGGGAACATGAGAACACCCACTTAAATGAGAGCGATCATGTCACAGTCCTGGAGTTCAGGATTTAGCAACTTAGAGCCCGTAAGATGCCAAATACTTTGTACCGTGCGAATCTCCACCAGTCTCAAAACTGCAGGATGTCCCTGAAGAGAACCTCCTGAGGCTTTGTCCAGGATGAGATGGCTCAAATCCATAAGGTACATGAGCAACAGCTGATCTTTTACTTCCAAAAGGCTGAGACCCTGCGTTGAATCATAAGAGAAGAATTCAGTTTTAACCAAAGAATGAGGAGAGAGCCTAGGGAAAACAGGATTTCTTTCCACATTCAAGTTTTTTCCAAGCAGTTCATGTAAAGTATCTAGAGTAGTCTCAAGAAGTGACTATACCTAAAACGGCCACAGAGGAAATTATGCTAATATGACAGAAACAAAGCTCACAGAATTATGGAAGACAGAAGAGCAGGAAAATCAATAAAGTACCCCCAAAATCTCTATAGCAAGGTTTCTCGAACTCAAGGGCTACTGCTATTTGGGGACAGATAATTCTTTGCTGTGGAGTACTGTTCAATCTACAGTGAACAGAGGAGGACTAGAGGGCACTCCACAGCAGCCCTGACCTCCACCCCCGAGCCCACCCCTCAAGTTGTGACTATCAAAAGTATCTCCACACAGTGCTGAATCTTAAATTAATTTAACCAAAAGAGTCATCATGATTTTATAGTGATTGCTGAGTCACTATAGTGAATATATATCACATACAGTGAATATATGATTTTATCCCCATATGATGAAATTATACATTACAGGTAAAAACAAGGATCTATACACAGTGACATGGACTTAATTCTATGTCAACACACTTTCTACCTACGTAGAAAGAGTGAATAATGTGGTTCAAATTGAGGAGGCGAGAAGTATGATACACATATTTTACATGTATAGAAAAATGAAGATAATACAATTAGCAAGCGCTACCCCTGGGAACTGCGATGAGGAAAAGGAAGAAATAGAGTGTACTATAAAAGTGATTTTCCATCAAGCACATATTACTTTTACAACAAACAAAATTTGTAAATGTACCCCAGTGGTTATCTCAGAATGGTGATTACACTGATTTTTTAAATTTTCTTCTTTGTGATTTCATGTATCTTTTCAACTTTCTAAAAATTAAAATGTATTACAGGGACTTCCCTGGTGGTCCGTTGATTAAGACTCTGCGTTTCCACTGCAGGGGGCACGGGTTCAGTCCCTGGTCAGGGAACTAAGATTCCACATGCTGCACAGGTAGTCCACCACCAAAGAAGTGTATTACATTACAGTGTATTATGACTTGCTGCTGCTGCTGCTAAGTCACTTCAGTCGTGTCCGACTCTGTGCGACCCCAGAGACGGAAGCCCACCAAGCCCCCTCGTCCCTGGGATAATCCAGGCAGGAACACTGGAGTGGGTTGCCATTTCCTTCTCCAATGCATCAAAGTGAAAAGTGAAAGTGAAGTGCAACTCCATGGACTGCAGCCTACCAGGCTCCTCCGCCCATGGGATTTTCCAGGCAAGAGTACCAGAGTGGGGTGCCATTGCCTTCTCCGATATGATTTGCTAATCATAAATTATAAGTGCATTCTTTTAAATAAAAAAGGTAACTTGTGTAAGCAGACTTAGGGTATAGTTAGAGTCTCATATGAGACTCAAATAAAATGGGAAAGTACTTTATAGCCTATCAAACACCTGATAAAGGTCTTTGATTCTCAAAGTTACTAAATATCTGTTCAATGAATAAATATATAGTGATCTAAGATACATGTGAGCAGCAGGCATTAAAATGCATAAAGCATCATACCCAGAATAAAGACAGCCAAGAATGTGAGAAACAGGATCTTCTGACATGCTTGGGCATTGTCAAGCTTATGACTTACAAGAGTATGGGTTACAAGCATATAAGACAAAAACAAAAACAAAACGAGAAGCGAAGATTAAAAATGAGAAGAGAACAAAAATGAATGAAGAGAAAGAAATGGCAAAAAGATACTTTAAAAATTCATTTCGCTATCTTCCTAAAGCACAAGTCTGCTGTAAATCTTGTGTTTTAAAAACCTTCAATGACTTTTATTAACCTACTATAATGATTTCCATACTTCTGCTGACCTATGGAATGTCATGCTTAAATAGTATCTTAGAACAAAAGTTCAATCCATAAAACAGGCAACACAGTTCAAGCAGGTATGAGGAATCCAGAGATGCCTCATTCCTTCTATACTGACCTACACCCAATAATTCCTTGGAAACTTCAAGACCTTAATTTGAAAATCACTGTATTTAAGATACACATCATTTTCATAGTCAGAATACATCTTTAAATCAACAGTATCTTAGTATGTCACAGATTAATAAGCAGCACTTTTTCTTAGTACATAAAATAAGCAATATGCCCCCAATTCGCAAAATTTTGGATTAAATGAATACAGTAGTAACTCCTTATTTGGCCTACAAGGCTCTTCATAGAGTGACTACTTTTCCAGTCATATTTTCTAGCCCTGCCCCCAAAACACACACAAAATGTACAAAAAAGCATACTACATGACATACCTCCTTTCCAGAATATCATCACGTGTTAGGTCTTCGTGTTTCCGCACATGCTATTTCTTTCCATCCCTCTGACCCTTGTTTATTCCTCACAATCCTGCCACCTCCTCTAAGACGCCTAACTCCCTTTGCTCCCTGCTGATCATTTAATCTCACTCCTCAGTTTTCACAGCCGCTCACCATGACCGCTACTGTTTATACCTACTGCTTTCAGCTGCCTTCTCTACTAGACTTCAGCACAGAAACTGGATCTTATTCATCTTCAGAGCTCCAGCACTGAGGATGCACAACACACTCAATAAGTCTACAATGGATGGAACGGTTGAGAATATTAAGTCAGGAGATGCTTACTCTTCAATACGTCTTACCTTCTCTGTAGGATAAGCTTTAGCCTGAACTTTTTTGGTCAGAGTTTGCACTTGTGCTGTGACAGCCATCACCTGAAATTAATCCAAATAAAACCCCTGGTCAGAATACAATCAAGTCATCTCTGTGAGCTGTGAAGGACAAAACCTAAACAAGCCACCTAAAAAATACTGATATCTGAGACACTGCGTAAAGTACACCATCATCTTCTTTTCAGTTCCGGGAAAGCACAGGAGAGGCTGCTTCCGATACTTCTTCAAAAAGAAGAAACAACTTTCAACCTCTTCTTAAAGTTAAAGAGACTGACTTACCAAACTAGAGGTAGGGGATGGGAACTGGGACAGTGGTCCTGAGTGCACTGCAGCCTTGTGCAGTTGAACTTGCAATGTGAGATCTATTAGTATATAACCGTATATCAGCTAGGCACCCAAAGGGCAAGTCACCTTTCTCATCATTGGTTTTCTTATCTATAGGAATAAAGGAAATTGATTCAGATGCTTTTTTTTTCTGAAGTTTCCTATATTCCTTTGGATGCAGAAACCAATTACTCTGAATTGTTGCCTGAAAAGGTTTTCATTAGATCATCCTGCTTTTAAGGTATCTGGTCATTCAAATGCGTACTCAGTCACTATGTGGTATCCAATTATTTTCGACCCCATGGACTGTAGCCTACCAGGCTCCTCTGTCCATGGAATTTCCCAGACAAGAATACAGGAGTGGGTTGCCACTTCCTTCTCCAGGGGCTCTTCCTTACACGGGGATCCAACCTGAGTCTCCTGCATTGGCCAGGCGGGTTCTTTACCGCTGAGCCTCCAGAAAAACCACATGCCCCCAAATCACCAAACTTCAGAGGTAAGGCAAACAAAGTCAGAGCAGATTTGCAACTAATCTATTCCAAAAGAGGTGGGATTACTCACCTGCTCCTGGAGGTTTTTCAAAAGTGCCACAGCATTTGGTAGGTCTGACTCCAACACCTCCTATGGAAGGGAGAGTAAAGAAAAGTCATTTCTTTCCTCAGGATCATATGATGGAAGGAGTGGGGTGGAAAAGTCCCCTCTTTCCTTCAAACAGCCCAGACTTCCTGCCTTCCCCACTCCGATGCCCATGCAGCCTCCCCTCACGGCCGGCCAGCCTTTTCACGTTATTGGAAAGGAGTCCCAGTCCCGTCTCCTTACTACGGTTGTGGCTGGGAGGACGCCTCGGTAGAACTATTTTTATCACCATCCTTCCCCCGCGCCAATAATTTGCCTCGGAGGAGAAAGGAAACGTCCACAATATCAAGCCAAGCAAACATACGAAACTCACCGGAGCCGCCATCTTCACAAAGCCTGCCCCTTCCGGAACTGTACTTCCTGAGAGCGGACGTTGTCATGATAGACTTGAGAGGTCACCGCCGCTTGCAAATCTAAACCAATACGAAGAGAGGCTCTCTCATTTCCGCTTCCGAACAGGATGTACGGGAGGAGGGGCCGGATCCAGCCAATGGAATAGAAGAACCGGCTAAACTCGTCAGACTTAGGAGGAGCTTTACCAATATAAATATGCTCTTGGATAGAGCCATATGATTAGTAGATTCAGTAGAATGGGTGGAGTTAAGCCAGTAAAAACTCGGCAATTGGTTGATTGACACTTTTAAAGGCCCAATGGGAAAAAGGAGTTAACTGAGCGAACAGAGAGCGTATTGGCTCTTGGATGCCGCAGTACCCGGAGTCTCTTTCAAGACACTTCCCTTGCGTTGCCTGAGCCTGCCGCTAGGTGACGGGCCTCAGCTTATCTCTGAGAAGGTGGCCACGTTATGGAGTGGCCATTCCAGGCTGGTGTTCCAACGCAGGCCGTGCTAGATTCTTCATAGACCCTCAAGGCGTTTGTGTGATCTTGGAGAAGTCATTTGATCTCTGAGCTCTTTTCATCTATAAATAAGAGAGTTGGGCCAGAGAAGCCCAGAGCCAGAATTTAGGCACAGAAGATAAGCACATTCACCTGCATGGTGACCACCTGAGGGCAACGCGTAAAGACCCCCTCAGCTGCCTCCTTCTACCAGTTAGGGGATGTGAAGGGGAGGATGCTTTACAAAATAAGCCAGTTCAGGTTTACATGACTTGCTTCTGGTCACACAGATTCAAACCCAGCTTGTGCATACGTAGTATTTCATTATGCGCTGCCTCATCTTTTCTTCAGTTCAGTTCAGTTCAATCGCTCAGTCGTGTCGGACTCTTTGTGACCCCGTGTACTGCAGCACGCCAGGCCTCAGTCTATCACCAACTCCCGGAATTTACCCAAACTCATGTCCATTGAGTCGGTGATGCCATCAAACCATCTCATCCTCTGTTCTCCTCTTCTCCTCCTGCCCTCAATCTTTCCCAACATCAGGGTCTTTTCAAATGAGTCAGCCCTTTGCATCAGGTGGCCAGAGTATTGGAGTTTCAGCTTCAGCATCAGTCCTTCCATGAATATTCAGGACTGATTTCCTTTAGCATGGACTGATTGAATCTCCTTGCTGTCAAAGGGACTCTCAAGAGTCTTCAACACCACACAGTTCAAAAGCATCAATTCTTTGGGGCTGAGTCTTCTTTATGGTCCAACTCTCACATCCATACATGACTACTGAAAAAACCATAGCTTTGACTAGACAGATCTTTGTTGGCGAAGTAATGTCTTTGCTTTTTAATAAGCTGTCTAGGTTGGTCATAGCTTTTCTTCCAAGGAGCAAGCTTCTTTTAATTTCATGGCTGCAGTCACCATCTGCAGTGATTTTGGAGCCCCCCAAAATAGAGTTTGTCATTGTTTCCACTGTTTCCCCATCTATTTGCCATGAAGTGATGGGACCAGATGCCATGATCTTAGTTTTCTGAATGTTGAGTTTTAAGCCTCTTTTTTGTCTTTTCTTAATACTTTCAAATATATCAGCTCACTCCTGCTTTTTACAGTCTGGTAAAGTCAGCTGTTTGGGTATTAATTATTCCTGTCCTCTGCCTTGGACTTCCTGGGTGGTGCAGTGATAAAGAATCCACTGGTCAATGCAAGACACCCAGGTTCCGTTCCTGGGTCAGAAAGACTCCCTGGAGATGGAAGTGGAAATGGCAACCCATCTCAGTATTCTTGCCTGGAAAATTCCATGGACAGAGGAGCCTGAAAGGATATAGTCCATGGGGTCTCAAAGTGTCAAACACGACTGAGCAAGTATGTGCATCATCTGCCTTGGGAAATAAGCACTGCAAGAGGAAATAATGGTCTTGAATTTTCCCCACAACTGTCGAGTTGATCTAGGACTAGAAATTAGATTTCCTGACTTGTAGCAGTCTTCTGAAAGTAAACAATGAGTAACTCCCATATCTCGGCCACTAGGGTGGGAAAATTCTGGTTTCTGAATCTTCTGCTGGACTCCCGAGGAAGGCAGGAGTTAAGTATCCAGTCCCCTTGCCTCTGAATCTAACATTTATTTGCTGTTTCAGGCCCAGTGGAAGCTCAGGTGCTTGATAGCCTACTCAGTTGAACTCTTTTCATCTATAAATAAGAGAGTTGTTGTTCAGTCGCTCAGTTGTGTCTGACTCTTTGCAACCACATGGACTGCAGCATGCCTGGTTTCCCTGTCCTTCACCATCTCCTGGAGTTTGCCCTAACTCATGTCCATTGAGTCGGTGATGCCATCAAACCATCTCATCCTCTGTTGTCCCCTTCTCCTGCCTTCAGTGTTTCCCAGCATCAAGGTATTTTCCAACGAGTTGTCTCTTCACATCAGATGGCCGAAGTATTGGAGTTTCAGCTTCAGCATCAGTCCTTCCAATGAATATTCAGGACTGATTTCCTCTAGGATGGACTGGTTGGATCTCCTTGCAGTCCAAGAGACTCTCAAGAGTCTTCTCCAACACCACAGCTCAAAAGTATCAATTCTTCAGCACTCAGTCTTCTTTATGGTCCAACTCTCACATCCATGCATGACTACTGGAAAAACCATAGCTTTGACTATATGGACCCTTGTCAGCAAAGTAATGTCTTTGCTTTTTAATATCCTGTCTAGGTTTAACATAGCTTCTCTTCCAAGGAGCAAGCCTCTTTTAATTTCATGGCTGCAGTTACCATCTGCAGTGATTTTGGAGCCCCCCAAAATAAAGTCTGACACTGTTTCCCATTGCTTTCCCATCTATTTGCCATGAACTGATGGGACTGGATGCCATGATCTTCATTTTTTGAATGTTGAGTTTTAAACCACCTTTTTAACTCTCCTTTTAAAAAAATTTTTTTTTGAATTGTGGTGATATTTATTTTGATAACAGAACAGGTCTCCACTCACCAGACCCTGAGCTAGACCCTGAGTAGGATGAAGCCCAGGTCTGGGTGGTGTGGAGCAGGAGCCCCACCCACCTGCAAATTCACTCTCCTCTTTCACCTTCATCAAGAGGCTCTTTAGTTCCTCCTACTCAATTAACCAATAGATTTTATACCATTTATCAAGATTTGTATTATGAAAAATTTTCCATTTCAACATGAATTTATGAACTATTCAGATTCTCAGCCCATTTTTTAATCAGGTAATTTTTTGTTATTAAGTTGTATGATTTATATTTTGGGTAAACCCCTTATCAGATATATGATTAGCAAATATATTCTCCCATTCTATAGGTTGCCTTTTCATTTTGTTGATGGCTTCCTTTGCTGTCCAGAGCTTTTTAGCTTGTAATCCCACTTGTTTATTTTTGTTTTGTTACCTTTATTATTTGCTGTCAGATTCAAAAAATTCCTTGTCAAGACTCCTGTTAAGAAGCTTACTGCCTATATTTTATTCTAAAATTTTTAACGTTTCAGGTCTTCCATTGAAGTCTTTAATCCATTTTGAGCTATTTTGTTATAGTATAAGGTAAGAGTCTAGTTTCATTTTTTTGGGTGTAGCTGTTTAGTTTTGGTAACACCGTTTATTGAAGAGACTGTCCTTTCCCTATTATAGTAAATTAATTGACCAAACAAGTGTGGTTTTATTTCTAGGCCCTCTATTCTATCCCATTGATCTATGTGTTTGTTTTTGTGCCATTATGATGTTGTTTGGACTACTGTAGCTTTGTAATATAGTTTGAAATCATGGACAAAATTAACATTTAACCAATTATCTGGGCACTTCATGACTCAGTCAGTAATTATACACGAAAATACACAGGCTCATTGATTCAAAAATCTATTTCTTTGAATTTGTTCTGAGAAAAATCTTAAAAAAAAAAAGGAACTATGTATATATGTTTACAGAGACATTATAAGTTCAAAAACCTGCAAAGAATTAGAGAGTGATTGTTAATGGAAGTGGGTTTCTTTTTGAGGTGATGAAAATGTTCTAAAGTTAGGTAGTGATGATGGTTACCAAACTATGAATATACTAAAACAACTGAATTGTACACTATAAAAAGGTGAATTTTATGGTATATGAGTTATGTCTCAATAAAGATGTTATAATACTATAGGCAATCTAAATATCAAATAAGTAATATTTCTTATATTATCTCTGTAGTCCACCAGGTTCCTCTGTCCATGGAATTCTCCAGGCAAGAATACTGGAGTGGGTTGACATTTTCTTCTCCAGGGGATCTTCTCAACCAACCCAGGGATCAAACCCTTGGCTCCTGCATTGGCAGGCAAATTCTTTAGCCTCTGAGCCACTGGGGGAGTTTATATTATCTCAGAAATAACAAATAGCTCCATTTATTGAGTGCTTATCCTTCCCTGGTGGCTCAGACTGTAAAGAATTTGCCTGCAATGCAGGAGTTTGATCCCTGAGTTGGGAAGATCCCCTGGAGAGGGAAATGGCAACCCACTCCAGTATTCTTGCCTGGTGATTTCTGTGAACAGGGGAGCCTGGTGGGCTACAGTCCATGGGGTCACAAAGAGTCAGATACAACTGAGTGACTAAATTTCACTTTCAGTTTTCATTGAGTGCTTACTCTGTGCAAGGCATTATTCTGAACACTTTACACATACTAATTCAGTGGTTTTTCAACATGTGGTCCTTGATCTAGTAGCACCTGGAATACAAATTCAGGCCCCCCACCCTGTCCTACTGAATCAGATCTCTGAGGCCAAGGCCTAAAGCACAATATTTTAATAAGCCTTCTTATTAAAGAAGTATGATTCTGCAACATGGTCAAGGTTGAGTGTCTCTGTTTTAACTTGTTGTTTCATACTCATATTAAACCCATAAGATGGGCAATATTATTATCTCCATTTGATAGATAGTAGTGGAATGTCTGCAGTCATAAAAATTAGAAAATCTAAGATTACAGAAATATGGAATTCTGATGGCTAGAGCATGATTATGTACATACTGTATGTACACATAGCAGCCCTATGTGCTATATATGTATTTTTGTATGTATATATAAAATAGAAACACAAGCACACCTTGGAAAGAAGTTGAGAATTGATTGGGTAGGAGATCTTGTGTGTCATTTCTGTACTTGCATAGTTTCAACAAAGTTTTGTTTGTGTTTCAGGAACAGCCCTACCAAATTGAAAAGTACGTTCATAGAAGAACCACTGAGACTACTATATACAAAATAGATAACAACAACGACCTACTGTAAAGCACAAGGAACTATATTCAATATTTTTTATTAATCTATACAAATATAGATTATGTATATGTATATATGTATTATTGAATCACTGATATACACCTGAAACTAACATGACATTGTAAATCAATTATACTTCAATTAAAAATGCAAATTAGAAAGAACCATCAGAGAATCTCATACATTCCATTAACATTTTTATTAGTTATATATATTGTAATATTGCTGAATCTTTAATCAGAGCTATTTAGGCCTTTAAAAACTTGAATTTCCACATTTGAAAATGGAAAAAATATCAATATGCTACTCAGTTTTGAGAATCTACTGAAACAATGTATGTATAAGATTATAATTTATTATGGGCTTTACAAGTGAATGATGTTTTTAAATGATCCTTGGATATATTGTTGGTGATTTCTCTATTAATAGTGGAACAGCTTTTTGTTGTTTTTTTGTTTGTTTGTTTTAAAAAGAAGAGCCACTGAGCAGTGCCTGGAGGGGGCAGGCAGGAGAAGTTGCAACAACATTAGAGAGGTGGGGAGGTCCAGCCTGGGGTGAGGGCGCTCTGGAGGACCAGTCAGACCAGGAAGTGAAGAGCTAAATTGGGACAATCTGGACCCAGTTTACAAAGTATCTTTAGGTGCCAGTCAGAAGTATTCAGGCTTTGTCTCCAAGACAACATGGAGCCTGGAAGTTTCTATGAATGATAGATATATTAGACGTGGCACCTTAGAAAACTGAGACTGCCAGTCATTTTTTGAGAAGAGCAGCTAGAAAACTAGGTAAGGTTCTATTGCAATTATCTAGGCATGAGAAGGAAAGAAGGAGGTAGGACCTTCTGAAGGTAGAGTCTATAGATTAATAGAAATATTGTTGGGTGCCTTTCTCCTGAGGTCCCTTCCCTTTCTCATTTCTGTTTCCCAGCTTCTCAGAGTAGTTCCCTGCATTCCCGTGACCACAAGTCTAGAATCTCCTCTGCATATGAATCTGAAAACACAATGTCACTTTTCCCAAGAAAAGTTATACCACCAATTCTATAAAATCAGATAACATCACCACCACCACACATGCCAACACCACCTTAAAACACATTAATGAGGTTCCATGCCTGATTAAAATCCAGACCCCCTTGATTTGGTTTATAAGGTTCTTTTTGACCAGTCTTCACCCACCTCCCAGGCTCTTCTACTTTGGTATTTCCCAGTTACTTCCATTCTTTAGCTACATTGTGTTCAGTCACTCAGCTGTGTCCCACTCTTTGCAACCCCATGGACTGTAGCCCTCCAGGTTCCTCTGTCCATGGGATTTTTCAGGCAAGAATACTGGAGTAGGTTGCCATTTCTTCCTCCAGGGAGGACCCAGGAATGGAACTGGTTTCTCCTGCATTGGCAGGTGGATTCTTTACCACTGAGCTACCTGGAAAGTCCTTAGCTACACTGAGTATGTTTCGATTCCTCTCAGGTTATTGGACAAGCTGGGCACTCTGCCCAGCTCCTCCTTTTCTTGACCTACTCCAGCTCAATGAGTAGCTCACTGAGCTCAGCTCATCCTTGAAGTCTGACCTTAAAAGTCATTTCCTCCATTGAACCTTTCCTGACCTCGCTCTGTGCTCGAGGATTTCTTCCATCACAGTGCCTGCTACTTCCTCTGTTATGATACCTCACACACTATTCTGTCACTGCCTGTTGCCCCTCCATAGTAATCTGTGAGCTCCTGAAGTCAGCACTGTGCCTGCCACAAGGTTGGGGCTTAATCAATATTAGTGGGAATGAATGTTCATTCCTGGACTGTGGTGAGGCCTGCACCCATTAACATTATCATTCTCATTAACATGAGCTGAACAGTCAAACTGGAAGGAGCGGAATCTAGAATTGTTAGACAGGGCGCACTGAGATGGGGGCAGATTCTGGGGGACATTGTCATTGCAGATGCTGGAAGGAAATCCAGACCAGGCTGGCAGCAGATAAAAGGAATCAGTCTATTAAAGCAGTCAGAATTAGAAAGATATTCTAACAAGAGGGCACTGGAAATCCAAGCAGGCAAGTGGAAGCAATAGATACAACTTATTGAGCAGTCACTGTTTGTTGGACACTGGGCCTATAACTCCATTTTTTCCCCTTCTTTATTGAGGAGTATTTGACAAATAAAATTTGTATATATTTTTACAAAATGATATTTTGATATATGTATATATCGATGTAGTATGTATACACAATCAAGTTGACAATCTAATTAATGTATCTACCACTTTACATAGTTACCCTTCCTTTTTTGTTGTTGTTGTTAGAACTATAAAGATCTACTCTCATATCAAATTTCAAGTACACAAAACAGTACTTTTTTTTTCAAATGTTTATTTATTTGGTTGCTCCCAGGGTCTTAGGTGAGGCACTCGGGATCTTCGTTATGGCACGCAAGCTCTTCAGTTGCAGCATGTGGGATCTAATTCCTTGACCAGGGGTGGAACCTGGGCTCCTGTATTGGAGTTTTGCTTCCTGCACTGAAGCTCAGAGTCTTAACCACTGGACCACCAGGGAAGTCCCACAAAACAGTACTTTTAACTACAGTGACCATGCTGTACATTAGTAAGATGACCAGAATTTACATCCTTCATATCTGAAACTTTGTGCCCTTTGATCAACATTTCCCCTCCCTCCCCAACCGCTTCGAACCACCGTTCTATTCTTTGAGTCTAAAAGTTCATCTTTTTTAGATTCCATACATAAGTGAAATCATGCAGTATTTGTCTTTCTGTATCTGGTTTATTTCACTTAGCATAACACCCATCAGTGTTATCCATATTGTCACAAATGATAAGATTTCTTTCTTTTAGAGCTGGACCATATCCTTCATCCATTCATCTAACAGTGAATGCTTTGGTTGTTTCCATGTCTTGACCATTGTGAAGAACGCTACAGTGAATATGATGGTATCTCTTCAAGACAGTGATTTCATTCCCTTCAACTATATATCCAAAAAAGGGTTTTCTGGATAATATGGTATTTCTATTTTTAATTTTTTGAGGAACCTCCATATTGTTTTTCATAATAGTTGTACCAGTTTTTTTTTATAACTTCATATACATAATCCTTAGACTTCCCTGGTGGCTCAGACAGTAAAACATCTGTCTACAATGCAGGAGACCTGGGTTCGATCCCTGGATCAGGAAGATCCACTGGAGAAGGAAATGACAATCCACTCCAGTACTATTGCCTGGAAAATTCCATGGACAGAGGAGCCTGGTAGGCTACAGTCCATGGGGTCGCAAAGAGTCGGACACGACTGAGCGACTTCACTCACTTACTTAGTTATACATAATCCTTAAACCAAGTACATGGGGTAGGTATTACCATCCACATTTTACAGTTAAGACTGAGAGTTAGTGCTGGAATTCAATAATAGTTCTTCTTGGGCCTGTGCTCTTTTCTCTACATTAGTGCTTCCCCAACTTTAACGTACATTAAATGACCTGGGAGGTCTTGTAAAACTGCAGATTCTGTTAAAATGCAGAAAGGTAACTCAGGCCTGGATTGGGGCCTGAGATTCTGTAGTCCTAACAAACTCCCACTGATGAAGCTATATCAGTCCATTGGATCATACTTTGAGTCATAAGACTCTACACGGTACTTCACTTTTTTCTAAGAGGGGTTAAGTAACACCTAGCTCACACAGCTAGCCTATAAGCCAGGGGTTTTGACCATAGGCCTCTCTGGTCAAAACCGATACTCAGGGCTTCCCTGGTGGCTCAGTGGAAAGAATCCGCCTGCCAGAGTTGGATCCCTGGGTCAGGAGGAACCCTTGGAGAAAGAAATGGCAACCCACTCCAGTACTCTTGCCTGGGAAATCCCATGGACAGAGGAGGTTGGCAGGCTAACATCCATGGGGTTGCAAAGAGTTGGACATGACAGCAACTAAACAATAACGACAACGTATTCCCACTTAATGAGGATGTATCAGTCCGTGGATCATACTTTGAGTTATACGACTCTGCACAATATTTCACTTTTTTTCTCAAAGGGATTAAATAACTCACCTAGGTCACACAGCTAGTCCATAAGCCAGGGTTATTGACCACAAGCCTAATTGATGTCAAAACCTATGCTCTTAGTGATTAAGATATGCTGGTGAGTATGTGTACTCAGTCATGCTGACTCTTTGAGACCCCATGGACTGCAGCCTGCCAGGCTCCTCAGTCCACAGGATTTTCCAGGCAAAAATGGAGTGGGTTGCCATTTCCTTCTCCAGGGGATCTTCCCGACCCAGGGATAGAACCCAAGCCTCTTCCATCTCCTCCACTGGCAGGCAGATTCTTGACCACTAGCGCCACCTGGGAAGTCCTTTAAGATATGCTGTCTCCCTCTATTTGCAGGAAACAGGACCCCCAGCTTCGAGTCTGGGACCAGGGGGAAAATCCAATCCCTGAGAAGTAGACAAGCACCAGAGAAACTAAGGGGGTTACCAAGACAGGGCCTTTGCCAGAGGGAACAAAACCAGGGCTCAGTTACCCGTCTGGGGCACAGGGTGGGGCCCAAGTCTCAGGAACAAGATAGAAGCTGAGTTCCCAGAACTACAGAACAGTGGGAAGGATGACTTGATAGTGATACACCAAACGTGGGCAATAGCTTGTTCTACCCCTCCTGCCTGGAGCCTAAAATGGAGTGAAAGCCCGGAGCCGGACAGATCCTGCCTATGTGACAAGGTCACGCAGGAGAGGAGAAAAAGCTCACAGGGGCGGGAGCCACATCACCTCCACACTCTCCTCCCTGGGATCCTCAGCATGGCCTGGAGAGGCTAGGCCTCCCCAGGGCTCGCCAGCATCCTTTGGAACCACTGACCCTAGCCCCTGCATGCTCCCTTTCCACCTTCTCTTCTCTTGATTTCAAGCCTTCTTCCCACCTCGATCCTCTACAAACTCCCTGGTTAAAAGACAGGATGTTTCAATATTTCAGATCCTTATCCTATGGACTTTGTTCTGTCAGGATTCATAAAAGTTACCTTAAATTTTTCTTTTTCCATCACCTTAAATTTTGCCTTGCTCCCTTTGAATGGCCAGGGTATAGGTGTCTGGGAAGAGGCAGAAGCCAGCGATGCTTAGTATTGGCTTAGTCTGGGGTGTTTGGTGGGAATGGGGGGCCTGCAGGAGTAGCACAGAGCAGGGTGAGAATAGGTGCAGGGTATTTCGGATGCCTCCGGGCTTGTATTTTCACAGCAGGAATCCAGCCATCCATGCCACACCAGCTGTCGGATCAAGGGCTGCATCAGAGTCATCAACTATATTAGGATCTTGGTCAGAACTTTTGATTGGCTTCTGGCTAGAGGTCATTTCAGAACTTCCACAACAAAGGGCAGGTATAAGTGTGACCTAAAGGATAGGTTACAGATCCCCCAAACAGAAAAACAACCAGATACATTTCTGAGCATGAAAAATGTGACAATTCAGAATTGGCTTTGCAAAATAAATGATTAGACATCATTATATCATTGCTACAGTTGTAGGGGGAGAAAATCTCTTTTTTATAGCAGAGACAGATATAGCCTCTGCCGTATTAGGAAATTTCTCATGACTCCAAAGTCCACCTGTACTCCTGCACTTCTGCCCCCGGGGGGGGTCCCTCAGTACAGTGACCCCTGCTCCAAGAGGAGGATATGAGCTGAGACAAAAAGGGGATGTTTGTTGGCATCTGTTACACATCCTCCTGAGCCTCTTGGACTCATTTTTTTAATTCATTTTGGCTCTTTTTTGAGATTTTATTACTGTTTAGCCTCTAGAGAGACTGGTACTCATTCAAAATGCAAGTTACTTGAGGAGGGACCCCTGGAATCATCCATGACCTAAGGAATCTCCAAAACTACAAACATTCCTTTTTTTTATATCCCAGTAAAAGAAAAATCCCCAAATGTGTATTTTACACACATATATAACAGTATATCTGGATGGATACACTCCCAACTTGCAGAATAGGACTGTGAATAGGGGAGAAGCTTTACCTTGCTTGCCTGGTAGAAGATTTATTGTTTGTATTTTTGAAGTATTAATAACAAGCATACTTTTATAATATGGGAGGAGGGAAAAAACAGGAACGGAGGGAGGAAGAAATGAGAATGATTTGAGAGACAGAGGAAAAGTAGAAAGACCAAAAAAAAAAAAAGAGGGAGGGAAAGAGGGAGGAAGGAAGGAAAGGAGAGAAAGACAGAGATTAAAAAAAAAAAAACAGGAACAGAAAGAAAGAAAGGCCTCCTCCACCCTCTCCCTGAATAAGATCCAGGGAATCTCATCTATGTCCCTTACTCTGCAGGAGCAATTGGAGCCCTCATAGGAACAGAGAACAGCAGCTGTTTACCCTTTTTGGCACATTATTCATCATGCATTTATTTTATTTAGATTCATCAGAGTTGAAAGACCTCAAGATAAAAATATACATAATCACTTCTGGCCATTTAAAATATCAAAACAATGAACAATATTTAGAGAGACCAGAGGCAAGAGGGAGGACAAGGGGAAAACAAAAAAAGAATATATTGGGCAAGAAAGAAGCAGTAGTGTCAAGTAAATATTGAGAAATAGCAGTCAGCCTAAAAATCCTGGAAGCTGCTGCTCCCTGTCAAGCTATGACAACCTTGTTCCCTGGAGGCTGGGCCCAAAAGGTCAACATAGGAGCCTCTGTCTCCCTTATTTCCCCCAGATGCACACAGCTCTGCACAGTGGCTGCTGGAGGGGTTGCTCAAGACCCAGCCCTTTCAGGACCCACGTCCAGCTCACTGGTGATACGCAGGAACCTTCCCTAATGGCCCTTCCCTCTCCCTGCCCTGCCTCTGCATTCCCACATTTGGAGACTCAAAACTTCAGCTATTTTACCCATGTTAAGTGTTGCCACTCTGGACCTGTGATCACGTGGGCCATGTGTTCATTGATCTGAAAACTCTTTGAGAACGAAGGGGCCTCTGACTTGCCTCTTTCCCCCGTGGAGCCTAGGTGCTGCCTGGTCCAGAGGGTGTGCAGTGACCTTCCTGTCCTCTTCCCGCCTTCTCCAGTGACAGTGCCAGAAGGCAGGAGGACCCTGGTTAGCAGATGACCATGCAGGCATGCAGGCATGTCTGTCTAATTCTAGCCAAGGGCACGGGGGGAAGGACGGAGCCCAGGGACCTGTGGCCTCTCCGCTAAGAGGACAGAGGGCTAAGAATAGGACAGGAGATTAGGGAGGGATTGGAACTGCATTGTTATCTCACAGGAATGGCGTTTGTTCGGGAGCGTTTTTTTTTCCAAGCTCTTCTATGAGCCACCCCACCCTCTCCTCTGCCCAGTATCTGTAGGAGTACCCACCACATGTCTCTCACCACTTCTCTTTCCATCTGCTCTGCTCTGCGAAAGTGAAATCACTCAGTTGTGTCCGAGTCTTTATGACCCCATGGACTATATAGCCTACCAGGTTCCTTCGTCCATGGGATTTTCCAGGCAAGAATACTGGAATGAGTTGCCATTTCCTTCTCCAGGAGATCTTCCCAACTCAGGGATTAAACCCGGGTCTCCCGCATTGTAGGCAGACGCTTTACCGTCTGAGCCACCAATGTCCATCCATTCCCGGCCCCTCCTCCTGTCCCCGGTTCCTCTCCAGCCCCATCCTAATTCCTCATCATAAATTAAATTCCTGCCCCTTCACCTATTTTCCCTCCTTCTCTGCCCGGATCCGCTTCTTTCCAACTCTTCCCATAAGTCCTTCCCATTCATCCTTTTCCCCACCTTTGTCTCCTGCGTGGCCCCTTTGCCCACCACCTCTCCGCCTAAGCTTCCCACACTCTTCAGCTTGGAGTACCAGGTTTTCCAGGCTGCTGGCCTTTGCCTCCCCTCTCCTAACTTTTTTGGACCAGTATTTTGTCCACTTCTCCCTCTGTCCTGTGTCTCCTCTCTCGAAGCTGAACTGGACAAG
This sequence comes from Bos indicus x Bos taurus, assembly GCF_003369695.1. Classification (NCBI taxonomy): domain Eukaryota; kingdom Metazoa; phylum Chordata; class Mammalia; order Artiodactyla; family Bovidae; genus Bos; species Bos indicus x Bos taurus. The sequence goes on from NC_040085.1 coordinate 15,093,414, forward strand.
CAGAGGCTGAGGCGGGCTGACAGCCTCCACTCTCCTAACAGCTAGAAGCCATCAGCACCAGACACCAGGCAAAGGGACACCTCTGAGAACAAGACCCAGGACATGCAGGCCATAGGAGACACCTCCCCGAACTCAGCCACAGCTATTCTTAGGAACATAGTACCACAAAAGGGCCTTATGCTCTGTGTCACCCTCCCAACCCCCCACCCCCCTACACACACAAGGAGCTGCTCTTGGCAGAGGCTGTAATCTCAGAGAAAAGGGGCCCAGGCACGGGAGGCTGGGCTGGACACTCTGCCCCCTGCTCTGACTTCTCAGCGCCACGAGGCTCTGCCCTTGAGACAAGGTCACCTCCCACCACAGCGCACAGACATACAGCTCTGCCGCTCTGCTCTCTCTGCAGTCTGAAACACCAACAGAGCTGAACCTCATCTCTGCCGCCTCACCCCTTACTCTTCCGTTGCCCACGCACCCTTTCCTGGCTCTTCCCCACTCCCAGCAAACCAACTCCCTCCCTGTCTTACTTCCTCCCCACTCTTCCTGCTCAGTATGGGTCAGGCTCTTTTTTTATCTAGTCAGTCCAAAGTCCCACAATAACTGTCTCTTCTTTCCTTGCTGCAGGTGGGAAGCTGAGACCCCAGCTCTGGTCCCTTGAGACATCAAGGAGCCTGACCAGCTCTCAATCCCTGGTCTGGTTCATGGATCTGGTGTGACCTGGCAGTCAGGTTGCCAGCTGCCCCTGAAAAGCTCCCTCGAGAGGAAACAGCAGCCCGCTCCATAGCTCCTTTGTTGCAAATCAGACCCAGGGAGGTTGCTCACCACCCTCCCCAAGGGCAGGAAGCACCTTCGTGATGTGTGTACCTCTCTGTGTTCTTAATGAGTTTCTAATATTTGGATAGAAGTTTCGGGTGTATGTAGCAGAGACAGGAATCAAAGCCCTGCACTAAAACCCAGGCTTGCAAACCCAGCAGCAGGAATGCTGCCCAGCATTGCACGGTGGGCAGAGAGAAGGCCTCCACCTTCCATACTCTCAGAACACCAGCGAGAGCCCTGCTCCCAAAGACCAGCCATTATCCCACGGCAGGTTACGGGTTCAGACAGGCAGGGATACCTGTATTGTCAAGCCAGGAACATCATCTTTCCAGGTGAAATAAAAATTCTGAGGCATAAGCAAGCAGAAGCAGCTGAGTCACGGGTACTACTCATGTTTTCAGATCACTTTGTAGAGCTACACTTCTGCCCTCCAGCCCTGGGCTGGTCCTCATGCCATGGAACACAGGAGGCCCAGACGTTTCTCAGGCCAGTCGGGGAGGGCCACAGGATGAGAGTGTGGCTGCCCCCATGTTCCGCTGTGATCTCCCTGCATGCATCTCTGGGGATAAGGAGTGAGCAGGATGAGAATCCTCCCATTTGCAAGCCCACTTCATGGAGGCGGGCACCTCAACCCTCCAAGTACTTCCAAACCACCCCTCTGGCTTCCAGAAGGAGAGAAGCAAAAAAAAGAAAAACAGAACCAGAAAATGTAAAAGGGACTGGAGAACGAAACAAGGGTCTATTTTATCATCCCCCTTCACAAGTACAGGATTGTCCGATTTTCAAAACAAAACAAATCATGTTATTTGGCCTCTTCCCCTTCTGGTTGCTATCTAATCTCTCAGCTCACTGCCAAGCTCCTCAAATGCAGGGCTCACACCCACTGCCTCCACTTCCTGTCCACTCATCCTTTTCTTAATACCTCTCTGCAGCCTGGATCTGTCCTGAGACTGCAGAAGGCGCTTGCTCCAGGATAACCCGAGTTCCTCCTCTCTGCCTCCCTGACATTCAGTCTGTCTTTGGCATCTGACACCATGGCCACCTGCTCCTCTTGAAGAACTTCTTCTGGCTTCGAGGAAACTGCCCTTTTCCTGTGCTCCTTGCCTTCTCCGTGCTCTCCAGTCTGACAGCCACCCCCCGAGGCAGTTGGTCTCACGTACCAGCCCTGCCCACCAGAATTCCAACTTCCTACAAGGATGCAAACCATCTTCATCAGATTCCCTACTGTTACCTCCAACTCCCCTGAACCAAATACTCTGTCCTCTTCCTGCTTGTCTAAAAGCCTGCTCCCCTTTGCTGCTGCTCCCATCCTTCCCAGGATCACACACTCATGAATCTTCCTTCCTCATTTCCTGCATCCGATCTGTCAGCAAGGCATTTGATTTCTTCCTTAGACACTACCATGTGTAAAACGGCTATTGGAAACTGCTGTATAACAGTGATCTCAACTTGGTGCTCTGTGATGACCTAGAGAGGTGAGATTGGCAGGGGGTGGGGGGTGGAGGCAGCGAGGCTTAAGAGGGAGGGGAAATATATATACATATAGTTGCTTCACTTTGATATACAGCAGAAACTAACACAACATTATAAAGCAATTATACTCCAATAAAAAATCAATTTAAAAAAAGGAAACTCTTCCAGCCTCGCCCTTTCTTTCCTTTTTGCATCTGCTCTCCCCACTCTTCTCCTGACTTTGATGGTTATCCTAGCCTCCTCTCTGGTCTCCTTGCTTCCAGCCTCTTCTCCCACCAAGGAAGAATGAGACAGGCTAGCAGCTGGGAGAGAGGCATTCCTGGTGAGTTCATCAAACAGTCTTGGCACTGGCTACAGATACAGCTCTGACTGTACCACAGGTGTTTTGCAGAGATGTATACATACCCACCCTGGAGGAGGGGATGAAAACTCACTCCAGTGTTCTTGTCTGGAGAATTCCGTGGACAGGGGGAGTCTGGCAAGCTACATCCATGGGGCTGCAAAGAGTCAGTCACGACTGAGCAATTAGCACATATACACACACACGCCCATGTTTGTGTAAAGTGTGTAGGCACATGTGGTTGTGTTCACTCACTTGTGTTTATGTGGGAGTGGGGGTGGGGAGACAGGTGACCATCCCAGGGAGGCCTGCTGAAGGGGACTTCGGACCAAAAACACAGAGAACACCTTTTCGCCTTGGGAAGGAGTGGCTGATTTCTCAGCCTTTTGGTTCCTCACTGAGAATTACCATACACTCCTATTAAATCCTACGGTCTGTCTATATCCTGGGCTGATTCAGGCCTGACAGCCCCAGGATACTGCCCCAGAGATGCCTGTGATCAGAGCAGAGGGCCTCGAGTAGGGGAGTGGGGGTCTGTGCTGGGTCCCCAACTGGGGTCTGGAGCAGAGCAGGCAGCGCTCAGGGCTCCAGGTCTAACACCAAAGTGCTCAGCAGGTGCGGCTCTCTTTAGTCGTGGCGAGTGGGGGCTGTTCTTTGTTTCAGCATGTGGGTTTCTCATTGCGGTGGCTTCTCTAGCTGCAGAGCTCAGGCTCTAGAGTGTGCAGGCTTCAGTAGTTGTGGCAAATGGGCTTAGTTGCTCCATGGTTTGTGGGATCTCCCGGGACCAGGGATCAAACCCATGTCCCCTGCATTGGCAGGTAGATTCCCAACCACTGGACAACCAGGGAAGTCCTGGTCTTTAGCCCCTGACTATCCCCATGTTACAGATGATGAAACTGACTCAGGGAGGTTCCATAACTGACATCAATCACACAGCTGGGAAACAGAGGGGCTGCGTTTCAAAGTGGACCTTTGTGACCGACTCCAAAGCTTGCCACGGTGGCCCTCGTAAGCTCTCTGACCTCCAGCCTGGATCCAAACTATTCACGCCCCATCAAGCCTCTCTTTTAGTGAGTTGTGCCCCTCTAAACACTCCCCGAGGGTAAGATCTACCTTTCCCAGCACCCCAAACTAAACAGGGCCAGCCTCAGCCCCTTCCAGCTGTCCACTGTCTGTCGGAAAGCAGAGACTCTGGACAAGGGGGTGGGGGCAGGGTGCAGAGGGGCGCAAAGATTTGGAAGCCAGCAGGAAGACAAAAGAATGACAAGAAGGAGCAGCTGTTTGCAAAGGGAAACCTGAGACGGGCACAAAGCTCAGGCCCTAAGCCCAGGCTCGTGTGCAGCCAGGGTAGGGGTCTCCCCAAGGTCAGAGACTCTGGGGGCAGGCAGATTGGAGTGCTGGGCCCCACTCCAGGCTGCGTCCCCCCTCCCAAATGCGCAGACAACCGTGCCCCCTTCCTCTTCCTGGCCGAAGATCCCTGCCTATTTCTGCCGCTCTCCTGCTCCCATCCCATGGGTTTGGGGGCTCCTTTCTTATTTCCCTCCTTTCACGCCGAGGTCTCCTTTAACTTGCCCTGCTGCGCCCCTCCTCCTCCCATTCCTGGTAGTAATTTTAGCAACTTTTCCTCTGAACTCCCGCTGGCATGTTCACAGCAAATGGCCCCTGCTTGGGCCTGACACTTGATCAGGGTGGTGACAGAGCCCAGACAAAGCAGTCACAATGCTGGGGAGGGGAGGGCAGGGGAGGCAGATTACCTTCCTTCCACTCCAGGCCTTATTTGGTCTACCTCGGTGAAGCTGTCCGCCCTCCAGCCCCTCTTTATTTATAGCATTTTGCTCTGCTCTTCTTTGTCTTATCTGCTATCACTCTAACACACCCTGCACTCTCCCCATGCACCCCCACACAGGGGGCCCCTGGCCCCTCACTCCTCCCACCAGGAATGTGCATGTGAGCAAAGGCACTGGCTCTAAGTTCAGGCCTGGATTTCACGTCTTCAAACAGTTGAGTAGAGCTGTGCGGAGGAAGGATCTTTATATTGGTCACTGTCACATCCTGATCGACTGAAATAATGCCTGGCACGTAGGTGTTCAATAAACACTAGTTGAATGAAGGAGTCAGCAAAGCTGTGGTCTTCAAACTGTAGCGAATAGAAGGAAGAGAATCCAGATGGAGCTAAGTGTAGGTGCCAGAGGGCTGAAGAAAGAGTGGGGATATTTAAGGATGTCAGACCCTCCAATCTGGCTTCAAACTGGGGCACTGGGGCAGCAAGCCTAGAGACCCGCGAGTTCTCTTTCCCTCTTCATAAGCTCTCTTGAGAAGAGTAACACTGTAACACCAGTAGACCGGATCCCCCCAACTCAACAGGAGGGGAACAAAGTACCATTGATTTACTAACTGTAGAAAAGGCTTCCCAGTTCCACACCACAGATGCTGGCCCGTGATGAAGACACTGGCTTTAAAATGGCTCAGCTGGCTCCCAAGCATCCTTTGTGAATCTCAGTTGCCTGCATCTGTATCTGAGACCTGGGAACTCAGGGAGGGGCAGCCACTTTCGCTTAGAAAGCTCGAGGGGGTGGATAAAAAGAAACTCTGCCCTTCGTGGCCAGTCCCTGAGGTCCCTACCAGTGGACCTAATCCCTCAGTACCTGGCAAGGCCTGGTCGGGACCCTCAGAGTTTGTTCTGCTGAGCAGTGCCTGTAGGGGCTGCCTCAGCGGCTGCACACCTTGGCACCTGGGAGCTGCGCTGCACTGGCTGCACAGCCCCTGCGTTTCATGGTCGGCCTCCCATAGCCCAACTAATGCCGCCCAGACTGAGTCGTGGTTACCAGGCAGCCCCCACCGAGGCCCCCACCTGGATCGCCCTTCCCTGCTGCACCCACCGCACCTTCAAAGTGCACCTGCGCCCCATCCCCCTGCCTGCAGCTCTCCTTCCAAGCGGACAGTAATCAGACGGATCAGTCCGCATGCGCTGAAGAGTTGTGACTGGGAAGGAGGGGGAGCTTCAAACCAGACCACGCAGTGGTTGCCTGGACACGGAGCCAGTGAAGCTTAAACACTGGAGGAGCGTGGCATCGGCTGTGTTCTGTGCTCACGGGCTGAGCCCCAACTCCCTTTGCTCCCCTCCTCTGTGAGTGCTCCTCAGGCCCTCAGGAAAGTGGGAGATCTTTCCAGTCCCTCTACCCACCTTGCCTGAACACTAATCTCACCAGAGCTGGAGAGAGGTCACCCCTACAGAACACAAGCGGGGTGCAGGCAGGCACAGCCCCTCCTAGATCACAGCAGCTGTGTTGTCTAGGCCCTGAGGTGGGGCATTTAGTGCCTGTGGTCTGGGCTAGGAAAACAGGCAAAAGGCTCCAACCAAAGACATCCAGAGCCAGCCCTCCACACACAGCCCTCCGCACACAGCAGCATCCTGGGCTGCTCGTACCCCCAGCCCTCTTTCTCAGGCTCCTTCCCCAGGCTGGGCTCCATCCCCATCTCCTGAGCTGCTCCCCATCCTCCTTGAATCTTGCTGCCCTGACTGGCTGCATGATCTCAGAGAAGGCCTTTCCTCTCCCCATGAAGTGAAGGACTTGGACCCATCACTAAGGCCTGTCTGGCTCTGAGGCTCAGTGACCTCACACGCTGCCTGGCTGTCCAAGGAAATCAGTGCCTGAGCCAGAGGCCCCATCTCTAAGCTCCCTGGTCGTACGACTTGCCATTTGGCTGGGAAGCCTCCTTCCAGCTGCCCCCACCTAGCCCCTACCCTGGGTCCAACTCTGCTCTGGGGTTGCTCGTTCTCACCCCATCCCATCTCACAGTTGAGTGCAGGACCCAGGCCAGGGAGCAGAAAGGGCACCATGCAAGGGACCAGGCTGGTCCTGGGGGCAGGGGCCCCGAGGGCAATAGTCCAAGAGGGCGTGGAGGTGGGGGGACAGCCTGCCTGAGGTCATGGTGGTCGTGGTCAGTTCCCCCTCCCTCCAGCTGTGGAATGTGAGGCCTGGCCTGGGAGATATTTTGGCTGTACTTGGAGCCCTCCCCGCCCCCTGGAATCAGACCCTGCTCACTCCATGCCATAACAATGACGACCACTTCCAATTGTTTCCTAGCTGGAGGGGGGGGAGGGGAGCACGGTTTGGGAAAGGAGGGGGGAGCCTGGGGGAAATGCTTCTAGTGACAACAGTCCTTTCTAAATCCGGCTGGGGACTGGGTGCAGGTGGGGGTGGGGGTGCCCTGCTTCCCCATATATACAGCCCCTGCCTGGCCAGGTCGGCTCCACAGCTCTCTCCTGCGCTCCAGTCTTCTCTCCTTGCTGCTCTCAGGTAGGGGCTGGGAGCTGGCGGCCCTCCCCTGGGATAAGGGGCCCAGGTTTAGGAAGGGGCTCCTCTAGGAACAGCACACTACATTCAGGGCTTCATGCAAAGCGTCAGGTCTGGTCACGGAGCACACACGGGCAGGTCTAGACATGTGTGTACGTGCCAGGGGAAAGGGGGGTCATGAGTTACAGGGGGAGATGTCTGGGTCTGACTGCAAATGTGAGACCAGAAGTGTGTGTGTGTGTGTGTGTGTGTGTGTGTGTGTCTGAATGTTTGGTGAGGGAGGCTGTGTGCCTAACTGCCTGAGACACAGAAATATCAACTGAGAGACGAGTTTATGATCAGGCCCAAGGACAAGCAGGAAGCGGCAAGAGGATGGCAGAGAACAATTATTTCAGAAGTTTGTGTGTAAAAGCTAGTTCTGTGAGGTTTGCACTAGGTAACTACCCACATTCACATACACAGAATGGCTCGTGTGCGCAGCCGGGAGTCAAGCCGGTGGGAGTATGTGTCCTCCCTGCAAAAGTTGCTCCCGGGCACAGGAACATGGTGTCCTGTCTTCATACCCTTGACACGGTCTCTGTGCTGGGCACAGACTGAATGTACAGCTCTCCCATGTCTGTCGTGGAGCGCGTTCAGCTGTGCCATGGGTGTGTCCATGAGAAGATGCCCACGGGGGCTCCTCTCTAACAACGTCCACCACAACTGACCATAGAATGGGGACAGGATGGATGAGAACTGGCTCCGGAGTCGTGAGACTTGGGTTCAAGTCCTGGCTCCACCACTTACTGTGATGTGTTTTTGGACAAGCAAGCTCATGAACCTAGATTTCCTCCTCTGTAGAATGGGGTGAGGACTGAGGAGGAGGACTGGCATAAAAATGCTCTGTAGGCTATAAAGCCCCAACCGTGTGACCACTGGTTGAATGTCAGGTGGCTGAAAAGGCAAGGCTCACTAGACGGGGGAGGCCAGGGCAGGGCCATCGGCCAGGAGTGAGGAGTGAGGGGCTCACTGAGGTGACATCAAGAACCTGGGTAGGAAAAGCGAGAGAAAGAGCGGGACCAGAGAAGCCCACCATCACCTCCACCCCTGTTCAGGCCTTGGGGCGGAGGGGTGCTGAAGGGCGGGACTGGGTGAGGCAGGGACACAGCCCTGACCAACCTCCTTCTCTCCAGGCCCCTGCCACCTTGAGCCCCTTTCCTCTCGAAGGCGCGTTTGAGAAGCCAAGGTAAGGAGAGCCGATCTGAGAAGACACACAACTCTAGTTTCTGCCTCGCCTTAGGGAGCACGGCCTGGTGGCCAGGAGTTCTTACCTGTGATTAGTGAAGGAGTCAGGTAGTGAAGAGGTTCAGAGATGTGCGTAGTGTGTATAGTTAGCTTCCTGCTCCCAGAACCCCCCAGGCTGGACCAAGTTAGCCTCCGCCTCTGCCCCAATAGATTTGCTAGGGCTAGGAGATGAGCTGAAGGAATGAGGGACTCTTGGTGACCCCTGCTGACCCCTGAGCACTGTGTTAGGCTTTGGGGCTCCTGCTGCAGGGGAGAAGAGTGGAGGGGAGGGCAGTCAGCTTCTTCTCCCTCCCTTTGCAGCCGCAGCCATGGTGGACGCGGAGATGGCCGCGTTTGGGGAGGCCGCCCCCTACCTGCGCAAGTCAGAGAAGGAGCGGCTGGAAGCCCAGACCAGGCCTTTCGACCTCAAGAAGGACGTCTTTGTGCCTGATGACAAAGAGGAGTTTGTCAAGGCCACAATTTTGTCTCGAGAGGGTGGCAAAGTCACCGCCGAGACAGAACATGGCAAGGTGGGTGGCGGGGCCAGCGTGAGAGGCCACCCTGGATGCCCCCCCACGCCTGGGGTGCCTGGCGGGTGCCACCAGGATGTACCCCACGTAGTCCTGGTTCTCCCTTCCTCTGGGTAGGGATGTACTGTCTCCAAATAGCCCTTCTCATCCCCAACATCCCGTCTATCTTCTCTGGGACCCTGGATTCTTTTCTCATGAACACGGTTCTCCTATAACCTGCCTAACTCCCATCCCTGTCCGTGGACTGTTGCAGACAGTGACCGTGAAGGAGGACCAGGTGTTGCAGCAAAACCCACCCAAGTTCGACAAGATCGAGGACATGGCCATGCTGACCTTCCTGCACGAGCCTGCAGTGCTCTACAACCTCAAGGAGCGCTATGCCTCCTGGATGATCTATGTGGGTGCACCCCCGGGCATCCCTCTGAATCTAGTGGCCTCCTGCTCCGTGCATGTCCACCTCCTGGAGCCCAGCGTGTCTGTCCTTTGTGCCCAGGCAGTACTTCACTCTGTCATAATCCCTGCATCCTTGTGCATGCTAAGCTGCTTCAGTCATGTCTGATTCTTTGTGAGCCTATGGGCTGTTGCCCACCAGGATTCTCTGTCCATGGGATTTCCCAGGCAAGAATACTGGAGTGGGTTGCCATTTCCTTCTCCAGGGGATCTTTCCAACCCAGGGATCAAACTCATGTCTCCTGCTTGGCAGGTGGATTCTTCACCACTAGCACTACCTGGGGGTGCGGCTCTAATGACCTGAGGGCTGGGACTGCTCAGATGGACTGCGTTCATACAGTTTCCTTTCTCTCCCTCTCCTAAGACCTTTCTCTAACTCCAAAAACTGCCACCCCTCCCACTTCATCATTGGCAACTCACTTCTTTTCCTCCCCTAGACCTACTCGGGCCTCTTCTGCGTCACCATCAACCCCTACAAGTGGCTGCCGGTGTACAATGCCGAGGTAGTAGCCGCCTACCGGGGCAAGAAGAGGAGCGAGGCGCCGCCCCACATCTTCTCCATCTCCGACAACGCCTACCAGTACATGCTGACAGGTGACAGGCCCCAAGTGAAGGGTTTCTTGAGGGCCCCTCCTCCCGAGGGGTTCAGGCCTCTGGGAGAGATGCAGGGAGCTGGGGCAGGGTGGGGAGATGACAAAGCATCCTGTGCAACTCCTGACTTGTCCTCCCCATCTTCTCCCCACAGACAGAGAAAACCAGTCCATCCTGATTACGTGAGTGTGGCTACTTCCTGTTTCCTTCCACAATCTCCTTGAGCCCACCCCCCCATCAGGACCCAAGCCCCCACACACAGACCCCCAGTTCTTTTTCCCTCCACCTTCTGGTGCCAGCTCTGATGTCTTCTCTGGCCTTCTCCTTGCTCCTCCCCTTCCTTTCTCCTCTCCTTCCTTTCTCCTCCCCATCCCTCTTATTTTTCCTCTCCCATCTTCTTTACTCATGCCCCTCTAACTCATCACACATCTATCCATAAGCCTGGGAACACCATGTCTTCTTCCCCTCTTCATTTTCCTTCATTTTTCCCTTCAGAAACCCTCCCCATTCTTCCAGCCCCGCCCATTCTTTTCCAAAATGGCCTGGGCCCATCTCCTTTAATTGACCTTGCCCAGCCAAGACCATATTGAGCTGTGCATAGTCGCTCAGTTGTGTATGACTCTTTGCAACCCCAAGGACTGTAGCCCACCAGGCTCTTCTGTCCATGGGGATTCTCCAGGCAAGAATACTGGAGTGGGTTGCCATACCTTCCTCCAGGGGATCTTCCCAACTCAAAGATCAAATTCAGGTCTCCCACCTGCCCAAATCCGCTTCTTCTAGCACATCTTTCCTAGTTGCTACCCTTGACCCTGTGTATGTCAGAGCACAGCTTTGTGGCTGGGATGCATATTATCTGGTGGCTTCCTGCTGCAGGGCTCCCCCTGCCAAATAAAGCTCTCCTGACTCGAAGCTTGTGGTCTCAAATAATGTTTGTTCATTGCCTAATAAGCCCGACTGTCCCAACAGCGGAGAATCCGGGGCAGGGAAGACGGTCAACACCAAGAGAGTCATCCAATACTTCGCGGTCATTGCCGCCATTGGCGACCGCAGCAAAAAGGAGCAGGCCACAGGCAAGGTAGGCCTACTGTCCTCCAAGGGCCTGTACCGCAGAAAGGGAGGAGGAGGAGGAGGCCTCTCACCTGCCATCCTTCTTGACCTCCGCAGGGCACCCTGGAGGACCAGATCATCCAGGCCAACCCCGCCCTGGAGGCCTTTGGCAACGCCAAGACCGTCAGGAACGACAACTCCTCCCGCTTCGTGAGTGGGCCCTGCCTTTGGACTTGGGATTTGGGTTGGTCAAGGGATGTGTCAAACAGGAGCTCTCCCTCAACTCATCACCACTTTTCTCCATGTCTCCAGGGGAAATTCATTCGAATCCATTTTGGGGCGACCGGAAAGTTGGCGTCTGCAGACATCGAGACCTGTGAGTGTCACAGATCTGCTAGGGCTCATCCTGACCCTGCCCTCACTCTAACTCTCTCTGTCTGTCTCTCTCTTGTGTCACTGGACAGCTCTGCCCCTCAGGCTCTCTTCCTCTCTCCCTGTCTCTGTGTCTCTAGGTCTACATATTCCTCTCCTTTTGAGACTTCCTCTGGTCTGTCTCCATCTCTGTCTCTGCTTGTCTGTGTGTCTCTCTGGGACCTTCCTCTGCTCCTGGGACTCCGTCTCTGTCTCTATATCTGTGTGTGATCTCTGTGCGTCTGTGGGTGCATTTCTCTCCCTCTCTTGTCTCTCCCTTTCCCTCTGTCTTGTTCTCTACATTTATCATTCCTTTTTCTCTATTTCCTTATACTTAAACCCTAACTTTTTCTTCTTCTCTTTCTTCTCCCCTCCTATTCACAGACCTTCTGGAAAAATCCAGAGTTATTTTCCAGCTGAAAGCAGAGAGAGATTATCATATTTTCTACCAAATCCTGTCCAACAAAAAGCCTGAGCTGCTGGGTGAGTCACAGCTACCAATTGAGACCAACTATTTCCATGGCAACCTGGTCCCCTCCACTTGCAGCTGCTTGTTGACAGGCCCTGAGTTTATCGCACTGCTGGATTCAGTTCTGTGGGATGCAGGACCCCATTAAGCCTTGTCATATGCTCTTTTGCAGGTCATGTGTCATGGCAGATAGCCCCAGGGAGGGCCAGGGGTTTGTGCCCCCATTCTAACGTCTCTCCCCCCACCCCCCAGACATGCTGCTGATCACCAACAACCCCTATGACTATGCATTCATCTCCCAAGGAGAGACCACTGTGGCCTCAATTGATGACGCTGAAGAGCTCATGGCCACTGATGTAAGTATGTGAGGACCCAGCTGAGAGGCAAGGGGATTGGTGGTGAGGGGCAAATGGGTCCAGTTCCCTGGCCCAGAAATCGAGCTAAGACCCTGGCTGTCTGTTGTTCCTTTGTGAGGGCCAGAATGTGTCCTGTGACCTGGGTGTGCTGGGATACAGGTGAGATTAGACAGTGACTGGTATTTTCAATCAAACCAGAGGGTTGAAAGCCATGGACAGAGAAAAGAAACAGACAAGCCAAAAAACAAAGCATTACTAAGGGAAAGGGGCGGGTGGTGGTCATGCAGCTGCCGTGGGGCCAGAGCAGGCTGATAGGTGAAGAACAGGTATAGACACATGAGAGATCCAGGCATGGATGTAAGGGAAGGGCCTAGAAGAGGGACAGTGGTAGGAAACGTGAGTGGGTCACCCAGAGCAGCTCCAGAGAACAGCCTAAATGCTGACACCCGGCCAAGGCAGTCCACACCCACCCGGCTATTATACTTCCCAGCTTAGTTTTGGGGTTCCCCACTGGGGATGGGAGTCTCAGCACCCACAGAGATTCAGGAGATAAGATCTCGCTCAACTGCAGAGGGGTCTCATTTACCTTCCTTATTCCCTTTTCTGGGGTCCACCACCACGGGTCCTGTCTACAGAACGCCTTTGACGTGCTGGGCTTCACTACAGAGGAGAAGAACTCCATGTACAAGCTGACGGGCGCCATCATGCACTTTGGAAACATGAAGTTCAAACTGAAGCAGCGAGAGGAGCAGGCCGAGCCTGACGGCACCGAAGGTGGGAGCCAGGGGTGCAGGGAGCAGCTATGGAGCCATGAAGCCTTCGTCTGGGAGGAGGCATCCCTTTTCCAATTCTCCCATCCGCCCTTTCCTTCCAGAGGCCGACAAGTCCGCCTACCTCATGGGGCTGAACTCGGCCGACCTGCTCAAGGGGCTGTGCCACCCTCGGGTGAAGGTGGGCAACGAGTACGTCACCAAGGGGCAGAATGTCCAGCAGGTGGGTCATCTTCAGATGTTAAATGGCAGAGGGGCTGGCCCGGTGCAGCCGTGGGAGCTTTGCAATTTACTCTTCCCACCACTCCCTCATTCGGGTTTCTCCCCCACCTTCCAGGTGGTGTATGCCAAAGGGGCGCTGGCCAAGGCTGTATATGAGAGGATGTTCAACTGGATGGTGACACGGATCAACGCCACCCTGGAGACCAAGCAGCCTCGCCAGTACTTCATAGGTGTCCTGGACATTGCCGGCTTCGAGATCTTTGACGTGAGTGGGGAGCCTAGGGTCTGGGAGAACAGGAACTCACTGGTTCACAGGCAGCCGCCGTTGGCCAAGCCCTGGGGAAGGCCGTGGGCTCCCCAGGGGTGGAGACAGCCACGTGTCTTCAGGGGGCACTCCCTCCCTGCCCTGACCGGAGAGAAGCCAGCCACACCCATTGCCAGGCTGGACGCAGCCCTGGGCTGACCCCTCGGGCCACAGACCCCTGCCTGCCTGACCCACTCCTCCCCATCCCCACCCTGCAGTTCAACAGCTTCGAGCAGCTCTGCATCAACTTCACCAATGAGAAGCTGCAGCAGTTCTTCAACCACCACATGTTCGTGCTGGAGCAGGAGGAGTACAAGAAGGAGGGCATCGAGTGGGAGTTCATCGACTTCGGCATGGACCTGCAGGCCTGCATCGATCTCATCGAGAAGGTGCAGCCTCGGGCCCTCTGCCTGAACTCTCCATTCACGCCCCACACACATGAACGCCCCAGAAGAATGCCCGCCCCACCCTTCTGGGCATCGTGATCTAGCTAACAGAAGAATCCCAAGCCCTAGTTTCCAGAGCCTTGTGCTATCCCGGCCACCCAGGACAGGGTGGTCCTGGAGAGCTGAGTTCCAAAGCTTGAGAGTGGATGCGCAGAGGATGGGCACTTCAGGGATGGCCTCCCACACCAGTGTGTTTAGCGACCCTGGTTTACCCATCAAGGAGCAGGAAGTCTGAGGGTGGCATGGGGAAGCATAAGAGAGCACTTTTTTTCAACCACAACATCTCAGGGACCTGGGCAATGGAGTAGGGTGTAAAGCACCTATAGCATCCATGTTCCCAGACTTTCACAAAGGTCCCTTTGAAATCAAAGTGCCACCTTGGGAAGGTCTGAACAGGTGCCAGTCAATAGGTAACTGCTCAGAGCTGAAGTATCAGCTAATAGCCAAAGGGGCATCTCCATCGACACTAGAGCAGGCAGGGTCCATCTCCATCTGCTTGAAGCAGGCTCAGTGACGCTCTCCCCTCTACCCTCAGCCCATGGGCATCATGTCCATCCTGGAGGAGGAGTGCATGTTCCCCAAGGCCACCGACATGACCTTCAAGGCCAAACTGTTCGACAACCACCTGGGCAAGTCCAGCAACTTCCAGAAGCCACGCAACATCAAGGGGAAGCCGGAAGCCCACTTCTCCCTGATCCACTACGCCGGCACGGTGGACTACAACATCATAGGCTGGCTGCAGAAAAACAAAGACCCGCTCAACGAGACGGTGGTGGACTTGTACAAGAAGTCTTCCCTCAAGATGCTCAGCAGCCTCTTTGCCAACTATGCTGGGTTTGACACACGTAAGTGGAGACTGGGACCCAGGGACCGGGAGCAGGTTTCTACTGTGGTTCTGAGGCAGGTCAAGGGCTAGCCCCCCACCACTTCCATGTTGGGCTGGGCCCCAGGGTTTACAGATGCAGTGAGAGAATTGGGTGGAGAAGTTGGAGCAGCCACAGTGAAGATCATGGCCTGCAACCAAACGTGGGGAGAGGGTGGGATTCCTCCCCCGCTGCCGTGACCCTGCACATGCCTTCTCGTCCCCTTTACTTGACTCTCTCTTCCACAGCTATTGAGAAGGGCAAAGGCAAGGCCAAGAAAGGCTCATCCTTTCAGACCGTGTCAGCTCTGCACAGGGTGAGTGTGTGATCAGCGCCACCCCAGCCCTGCTTGTCCCCTGCTTGGCTCAGCCCTGACTCCTCCCACTCAGTCTTCTCAGGCCCTTCCTGACCGTCTGCGCCCTGTCTTCTCTCCCCTGTATCTGCTGGCCTCGGCTCTTGCTCCTTTCTCATCTCCCCTGGCTTCTTTATCCCTTCCGCCTCCCACTATCTCCTCCTCTGTGTCTTACCCTAGCCCTCCTTCACTCTCCAGCTCCTTGCCTTCTCTCTTTCCCTTCCTTCCCCTCTGCTCCCTTTCTTACTTCTCTTTCACTTTCTTAACTTCTCCCTCTTGGGTTCTGGGCCACAGGAGAATCTGAACAAGCTGATGACCAACTTGCGCTCCACACACCCCCACTTCGTGCGGTGCATCATCCCCAATGAGACAAAGTCTCCAGGTGAGCCCAAGAAGCCAGGCCCAGCCCACTGCTGAGATGCACTGCCCCAAGGTCAGGGTCTTTTAGATCACCTCTTGAGCTCCCACCTCGGAGATTTCCAGATCACATTCTTCCCCTCCTATTCCCCAGAGAGGCTCACAGACAGCCTCCCACCCTGGCCCCAGTGCTGCCCTCCATTTAGAACATGTAGCTCAGGGTAATGTGTAACTACTTTGATGGACACTCCCTCCTAAGTGCCTTACAGCCCCTGATGAGACAAGTAAGGATTGTTTTTCCCTTTCTGAATCAAAAGGAGATGGAGGAGTTCAGGTGTCTGGGTTCGGGTGCCTGGCTCTGCTAAGTTCAGTGACCTTGATCAAGTCCCTTAACCTAACCAGGGCTTAGAAAATGGTCTATATTGGCCCTGGCTACCACCTATGAAAATAGGCATAAACCATATAAAATAAGGACTGTGAAAGACTTTTGGTTACTCTCAAAATTTATAGCAAGAAAAAAAAATACTGACTTGCTAAGGTTACAGGCCAGTCTGTGACAGAGCCAAGATCAGAACCCAGAACCCTCAGCTCTTAGCCCCATGCTCTCCCCACACACTCCTCTCCCTTCCCTCCTGCCACAGGGGTGATAGACAACCCCCTGGTCATGCACCAGCTGCGCTGCAACGGCGTGCTGGAGGGCATCCGCATCTGCAGGAAGGGCTTCCCCAACCGCATCCTCTACGGGGACTTCCGGCAGAGGTGGGTACCGGGTGCTGTAGGGCTCAGGGAACAGGGGGAGCCTGGGCAGCCTTGGCAGGACGCAGAAACTGCGAGTGGCCTTGGATTCTGTGGGCAGAGCCGATCACTGCAGAACATAGGTGACATGGGGCACCTCCCTCCCAGGTATCGAATCCTGAACCCAGCAGCCATCCCCGAGGGCCAGTTCATTGACAGCAGGAAAGGGGCAGAGAAGTTGCTGGGCTCCCTGGACATTGACCACAACCAGTATAAGTTCGGCCACACCAAGGTAAAGAAAAGGAGGAAACAAACTGACTACAAGGAGACCTCTCTTGTCCTTTTACTTTATGGCTCCTTTCCTTTTACCAACCATCTCACAAGCATTACTGAACCACGTGCTAGCCCTCCCCATGGACCAGACAGCCCTGCTCCCCCATTCTAGCTCCAGCTGCCACTGACGTCCTTCCTCCAGTTCTTCCTGGCCTTGTTACCCTCCCTAAGATAAGCCCCTCTTCATCCCCCTCCTGCCTGTCCAGTCATGTCCACACACAACTTCCCTGCAGGTGTTCTTCAAGGCGGGCCTGCTGGGGCTGCTGGAGGAGATGCGAGATGAAAGGCTGAGCCGCATCATCACCCGCATCCAGGCTCAGTCCCGAGGTGTGCTCTCCAGAATGGAGTTCAAGAAGCTGCTGGAACGTAGGTGAGAGATGTTAAAGGGAGGGTCTCAGGCCTCCAAGGCCCAGGTTGGCTCAGAGCAGTGGAAGGAGAAATAGCACCCTAGACCTTCAAGTGACAAAGGGCCACAACACAGCTACAAACACCAGTGGTGGGCGTGGGGCCCACTGTCACAGTGCAGGATGGATGGAGGAGCCAGGGCCTCTGGGCAGGAAGGAGGGAAGAGGCTGTCTCAACGCCCTTCTTACTCGGCTCCTGCAGAGACTCCCTGCTGATTATCCAGTGGAATATTCGGGCCTTCATGGGGGTCAAGAACTGGCCCTGGATGAAGCTCTATTTCAAGATCAAACCACTGCTGAAGAGCGCAGAGACAGAGAAGGAAATAGCTCTCATGAAGGAGGAGTTTGGGCGCCTCAAAGAGGCTCTGGAGAAGTCAGAGGCTCGGCGCAAGGAGCTGGAGGAGAAGATGGTGTCCCTGCTGCAGGAGAAGAACGACCTGCAGCTCCAAGTGCAGGCGGTGAGACCCTCAGGCCTCTGCCCACATCTCCCACACACCCTGCACCTCCCTACCTGGGGGATCACCATCCTGTGCCCTCATAGGCAGAGGATTCTGGAATTAACACTTCCAAAGGCCTCCACAGAGGTCTCTAGAGAAAGAAAGGGAAGGGGAGAAAGCATTACCTTAAAAATACAGGTTTTCCATCAGGATTTAACCTGGATCCATAGCTTAATAATTCTGTGACTTTGGGCAAATGATGTGTTATCTCTGGGTCTCCATGTCCTCATTTGTAGACAGGGAATAAAGTTGCCCATGTCACCAGGCTATAAATATGTAAAGTGCTGGCATCAACAAATACAGTTCCTTCCCCTTTGATGGAGGCAACCAGAGGAAGAGGGCCAGATAAAGAGACTTCTGGTTCCCTTTCTCTCTGCTCTCGTTCCTCAGTGCTCCTGTCACATTGCCCTAAATCTCCTGCCCTCTCTATCCTTCTGAGGTTCTTCTCAGCTGGGGAGATCCTGGGGTTGCCCTCTTACAGTGAAGGTGGAGCCTGTCCCTCCATGCTTTTGCCATCCACCCCATCTACCGAATAGCTTCCCCTCTGCACCTTGCCCTCAGGAACAAGATAACCTGGCTGATGCAGAAGAACGCTGTGACCAGCTGATCAAGAACAAGATCCAGCTGGAGGCAAAGGTGAAGGAGATGACTGAGAGGTTGGAGGACGAGGAGGAGATGAACGCTGAGCTCACTGCCAAGAAGCGCAAGCTGGAAGATGAGTGCTCTGAGCTCAAGAGGGACATTGATGACCTGGAGCTGACACTGGCCAAGGTGGAGAAGGAGAAGCACGCAACAGAGAACAAGGTGAGGGCAGCTCCCTTTGAATCCAGACCAAGTCTCAGGATCCTCGGACCTGAGTGTGGTCCTGGCCCTTGGCTTTGGAGGTCTCCATAGATGTCTCCAGGTTGGTGATGTCTGACCCTAGAGGGGATGGGGTTCTTGGTCAACAGGTGAAGAACCTGACAGAGGAGATGGCTGGGCTGGATGAGATCATTGCCAAGCTGACCAAGGAGAAGAAAGCTCTGCAAGAGGCCCACCAGCAGGCCCTGGATGACCTTCAGGCTGAGGAGGACAAGGTCAACACCCTGACCAAGGCCAAGGTCAAGCTGGAACAGCATGTGGACGATGTAAGTAGACTATCACAAGGGCCTAGATGTACCAAGTCCATCAGTGTCTGTGTGTGCATGTGTGTGTTTGGGGATGTGGGGTTAGAGAGTGCTCTCTCTCCTGATACTTTTAGAAGGGAACTGGGGAATAGACAAGGAGAGGGGTGATCAATTCAGAGTTATGTATCTCACCTTGCTGATGTGATCAACAGTAGAGATGGGCTTCTTTATTTCACTTGAGGTTCAAGCCTATATGTCTCCGTTCAACCATGGAATTTAGAGGGTTATCTCATAAGAACATGATAAATTTCCTTGGGAATTTTGTGAAGATCCTCGAGGAGGATCTTTGGACTTCTATGTTTTAGCCAGGATCTGGTCCTCAGTGATCACTGCTCCCATAGGTAGTCCTTTGAGTATATCTCTACTGAATCATTCTTTATCGCTCTGTGTTATCATTATTGAAGTACTGGTCCCAGCCATAGACTGGAAGCTGCCTTTAGGTGGAACTTGGTTTTATTCAGTTTTGCATCTGCAGTGCCTAGGATACGGCCTGGAACCCACTAGGTGCTTACAGGGTGCAGATTAAATGAAAGTAGCTTTGGGATTTTACCCTATAGTCATTCATTCAGTAATTTATCATAGTTACTGAGCATCCCTCCATGCTAGGCACTCTCACAGTCCCCTGGCCACATTTGGCCAATTCTGGGGAAGTATTCCCAAGTCTTGACACCTCTAAGGATCCCTCAACCCCAGAAAGAACGAGCTCCTAAATTATCAAGTCAGGATACTTGGCCTAAGGTCACACTGGTCCTTCTCTTCTTCAGCTGGAGGGATCCCTGGAGCAGGAGAAGAAGGTGAGAATGGACCTGGAGCGAGCCAAGCGGAAGCTGGAGGGTGACCTGAAGCTGACCCAGGAGAGCATCATGGACCTGGAGAACGACAAGCAGCAGCTGGATGAGCGGCTCAAAAAGTAGCGTGTTCCCTGCCCCATCACCCATCCTCCTCCCCCACCCAGCATCCTGGTCCATGCATGGAAGTACTAGCTGACTCAACAGATCCATCCTCAGAGGCAACAGCCTCATGCAGCCTCCATAAGAGGGTGCAAAACTGTGGGCAGAGCCTCCAGGAAGAGAGCTTTCCTCCCCCAGACATGCACATCAGGCCCCAGCAGGCCTCCCTGGCAAAAGTCTAACCCGGATCCCTCCAGCCCTCTCTTCCTGCTGGGCACTCGCCCCCTTTATACACAAGTCTCTTTGGAGACCAGTTGCATAACACACAGGAAAGTTCCACACAAAAGCCTCTCAGGAAAGTCCTTTCAGGTCCTTCACAGAGAGCCCAGAGGACCACAGAGAAACGTGGTCAGCCACCACTTGTGAGCAGGGTCTGGCTACTTCTTTAATGGCCTTGTGGTTCCAATTCTTATTGCAAGACCTTCCAAAATGTGTAGATCCACATTTCACACTTGGCAAAGAGTGAGTCTGCCGCACATATTCAGATAATCAAAGATCTTCTGTTGCTTTAGGGTCAGGACTCTGAAAGGCTCTGAGACTCATCCTGATCAACAGCCTCCCCAGAAAGTCTTCACACTTCCCCAGGCACAGTACTTGTTGAATGAATGAATGTATGATCCCACTGATCCTCAAACGACCTTTTAAGAATGGTACTTTAACCCCACTTACCAAAGAGGAAAGGAAGGCTTGGAAAGGTTACCAAATTGCCCAAAGTAACAGAGAATTAAAGACCATCCGAGCTAAAAGGTGCCTTTGAGTCAATCTAGTCCAACGCCCTCGTTTTACAGACCAAAGAAGGGAGCATCTCAGAGCCCAGGTCCTGTCCCTCCACCTGCAGTGCTCTTCCTGTTGTACTTCCCATTGAACTTCAGTCCTCCAGCAGGTGTTACACTTTCAAGGAGCCTACAGCAGCCCTGGAAGCTGGTTTTTTTTTTTTTTTTCCCATGAAATCCTGCTCCTCATTTGTTTCATTACCATCTCCAACCACTGACAGCCCCTCCTTAAGCCCGATCAGCCTTCCTTGCCTCACGGTCCCTTCTTCCTCGCAGGAAGGACTTTGAACTGAATGCCCTCAATGCGAGAATTGAAGATGAGCAGGCCCTGGGCAGTCAGCTGCAGAAGAAGCTCAAGGAGCTTCAGGTAAGGCCCCTGGGCTGGTCCTCAGCCTCCCGACCCTCTTCCACGCCGTTCTCGCCCAGCATCACAGGCACTGGCTCTGTGTCTGTGAAGGGAGATGCTGGCTATCACAAATCTCCCGTGGAACACTTCCAGGAGGGCCGGCTGATCCAAGGATGACATAGGAAGAGATCTGGAAACACTCACCAGTCTGGGGACAGAAATCCTAGCTTCCTAGGTCAGCTCTGGTGTAGCTGGTGACCGTGGGGAGCGCACTGCCAGCCTCTGGATCTCTGTGTCCTCCGCTGTTCCCCATGGCTTTTCAGGCCCCTTCAGCCCAGCTGGGCTGTGACTTCAGTTCTTACCTCTAGAGTGGACACTGTGTTGGGTCTTTAGCTGTCCGGTCAGACGAACCTGGCTCTCTCATTCCAACTTCAATTATTTTTGCCACAAAACTGCCTAAACTATCCCTGGAACACTGGTCCCTTTGTCCTTCTTCAAGAGCAACCACTTTCCTTCCCATAAAGAGAATGTAGCATGTTTTGGCCCAAAGGCAGGCTAACTCAACTATCCAAACCATCTCACTGAGGTGATCCTTTTATTTCTACTTGTCCCCTGGTGGGACTAAGCTGACAAGCCAGGAGCCTTCTAGAGCCCCGGGAGGGGGCTCCAATGGAGGGGTCAAGGGGCTGGGTCTGAGCCCCCTCCGTGTCCCACCCAGGCACGTATAGAGGAGCTGGAGGAGGAGCTGGAGGCTGAGCGCACCGCCCGGGCCAAGGTGGAGAAGCTGCGCTCAGACCTGTCCCGAGAGCTGGAGGAGATCAGCGAGCGGCTGGAGGAGGCCGGCGGGGCCACGTCCGTGCAGATCGAGATGAACAAGAAGCGCGAGGCTGAGTTCCAGAAGATGAGGCGGGACCTGGAGGAGGCCACGCTGCAGCACGAGGCCACGGCAGCCGCCCTGCGCAAGAAGCACGCCGACAGCGTGGCTGAGCTGAGCGAGCAGATCGACAACCTGCAGCGCGTGAAGCAGAAGCTGGAGAAGGAGAAGAGCGAGTTCAAGCTGGAGCTGGACGACGTCACGTCCAACATGGAGCAGATCATCAAGGCCAAGGTGGGCCCAGCTCTCCTCTCCTCTCCTCCAATTCCCTCCACGCGCCTCTGCTTTCTGTCCACATCTCCTCTCTTTGTCTTGTTCAGTTTCCTGCTTTCCTCTTCTACCCTGTTCTTGGACTCTTCCTCTATGCCTTCCTCTTTCCCTGCTCCTTTAATTGCACCGCTCGCACCCCATCAGCCCCCTGCATACACCGTATAACTCTCCTTCCCGTCTCAGGCTAACCTGGAGAAGATGTGCCGGACCCTAGAGGACCAAATGAATGAGCACCGAAGCAAGGCTGAGGAGACCCAGCGTTCTGTCAATGACCTCACAAGCCAACGGGCCAAGCTGCAGACCGAGAACGGTGAGCCCTACCCTTGTCTTCTGAGTTCCTGAGCCAGTCCAGGCTTGGGTATGCACACATCTCTCCAGAGAATGGGGCCTGAGGGTTAGGGGAGGGGTGGAGGAGAGAGGAGTAACTGACCCTCGAGAGTTGAGTGTGCTTCGGTGCCTCTTCAGGTGAGCTGTCCCGGCAGCTGGATGAGAAGGAGGCGCTGATCTCCCAGCTGACCCGAGGCAAGCTCACCTATACCCAGCAACTGGAGGACCTCAAGAGGCAGCTGGAAGAGGAGGTTAAGGTAAGGCCCAGAGTCAGGCCACTCGTCCAGCGTACTGGCTGGCCTTGCATCCACCACTTCTTTCCCAAGAATGAGGCTTGCTGTCTACCCAGTATTTTCCCATTTTCCAAAAAGAAAATGCCGAGACCCTACCATGTGCGTGTGTATGTGTGTGCACACAGTCGAGTCCAGTCTTTGCAAAACCATGGACTGTAGCCCACCAGGCTCCTCTGTCCATTGGATTTTTCAGGCAAGAATACCAGAGTGGGTTGCCATTCCCTCCTCCAGGGGATCTTCCAGACCCAGTAATCAAACTTGTGTCTCCAGCATTAGCAGGCAGATTCTTTACCACTGAGCCCCCTGGGAATCCCAGGCTTTACCATATGCTTCCTAATTCTACCTCCCATTCAGAGGCCTTCTGCCTTTCTGCAGCCATCTCTGGAGGGCATGGAGTAAGAGGTGGGGCTGGGGGGAATGAGGTGAAGAGAGGAAATAAACTAGAGAGGTGCGATGGCCTTGGCTGGGCATAGGTATGGGATGCAGGAACTGTACAAGTGGTCCTGGGATTTGCAGGGCAATCTGAAAACTGGAGGAAGAAACTCAACTGGATCCTATTTCGAGCACTTTGCTGGGCTCATTAAAAAGGGGAAAGAATATGAATTTTTAAAAAGGTCAGGGCTCAAATCCTAATCTGCCTCTTAAGAGCTTGGTGATCTTGGGGAAATTGCCTAATATCTCTGAGCCTCCATCTCCTCCGCTGTAAAATGGCGGTGAGGATGATAAAGCCTGCTGCGTGAGAAGCATGAGGGGGATGGGCACAAAGCATTTTGTAAACAGTGAGGCCCTGTATGGACTTTCTTTGTTAACAGTACTCGGTAAACTGTTCCAGGTCCAGGGATTTAGAAACAGGTGAGACTGTGGGAGGATGTTGAAATTAGAGTGAGGAGTCAAGCAGTGCATCACAGGGTAAGCTGAGCCCACCCCTCGGTGCCACCCCTCCCAGGCGAAGAATGCCCTGGCCCACGCACTGCAGTCGGCCCGGCATGACTGTGACCTGCTGCGGGAGCAGTACGAGGAGGAGACTGAGGCCAAGGCCGAGCTACAGCGCGTCCTGTCCAAGGCCAACTCAGAGGTGGCCCAGTGGAGGACCAAGTACGAGACGGATGCCATCCAGAGGACGGAGGAGCTGGAGGAGGCCAAGTGAGTCCCGGGCAGCCTGTCTCTGGCAGGGGCCCCTGTGTCAGCAGGCCGCAGCCCAGCCCACTGCTCCCTGGGGCCGGCTGCGGGGATGGATGCTTAGCTAGCTTTTGACAATGCAGAGGACCCTGCCCCGGCCCCACCTCCTTCTCCTCTCAGGGAAGCTTTTTGCTCGCGTTATGTTTCTCATCCGAATATAAGACGAACAAAAGGTTTGTCTGAGGGCAGAGTGCACCCACCTGGGGCAGGGTGCCATGGCAGGTGAGAACGGGGGTGCTGGGACTGCATGTGTCCTCCAAGTCTGCAAGCCTAGAGGCTGGCCAAGGTGGGAGGGCTGCCTCACAGAAGGCCCCCTGGGCGCTGTGGGTCTTCACACCCTGTCCCCCAGACTCTCCAACTGCCTTGTTTTCTGCCCCTGGGCCTGTCCTCAGGCTTCCCCAACAACACTTCTGAGTTTTCGAAGACTGTTTTCCACAAGACTCACCATGTTTCCCCTTGTCCAAATCCACACCCTCCATCCTTCCCACCCTCTCCCACCACTACTCCCCGACCCTCACCAACACGGTTAGGAAGAAGCTGGCCCAGCGGCTGCAGGACGCCGAGGAGGCCGTCGAGGCCGTCAACGCCAAGTGCTCCTCGCTGGAGAAGACCAAGCACCGCCTGCAGAACGAGATTGAGGACCTGATGGTGGACGTGGAGCGCTCCAATGCGGCCGCCGCCGCCCTGGACAAGAAGCAGAGGAACTTCGACAAGGTGGGCCCGGGCTGCGGGCCACAGCTAGGGGGCAGAGCAGGCCGGCAGGCGGGAGTCAGGAACATCCCCCCAGGAGGCTGAGGCTAGGGGAGGCTGGGCCTAGGAGGGGCACCTGGGTCCCGGAGGTGGGGCCGGGGCTGCCCCTTGAGCCTCTTCCGTCCGTTGGGTCCCTGCAGATCCTGGCCGAGTGGAAGCAAAAGTACGAGGAGTCGCAGTCGGAGCTGGAGTCCTCGCAGAAGGAGGCGCGCTCCCTCAGCACCGAGCTCTTCAAGCTCAAGAACGCCTACGAGGAGTCCCTGGAGCATCTGGAGACCTTCAAGCGCGAGAACAAGAATCTGCAGGGTGCGGGCGCGGGCCGGGAGGGGCGGGGCAGGGAGGGTCCGCACGTGGCGCCGCCCCGCAGCTCCTCGAGGCCTTCCGGCCCTGGAGCAGGCAGCCCCCGACTGAGCCGCCCGCCCCTCCCACAGAGGAGATCTCCGACCTGACTGAGCAGCTGGGCTCCAGTGGCAAGACCATCCACGAGCTGGAGAAGGTCCGCAAGCAGCTGGAGGCCGAGAAGCTGGAGCTGCAGTCGGCCCTGGAGGAGGCCGAGGTGCGCACACAGAAGTGGAGGAGGTGCAAGGGGTGGGAGAAGAAGCTGAGGACTAGGCTATGGTCCCTGTTCTCATCTCCCCGTTCTTTTGTTCACGGGTCCACCCTCAGAGCCTAGAACAGTGCCTGACACTTAGTAGGCACTCAACAAATATTGTGGAACGAACAAACGAACCGGTCACTCACTTCCCTTCACACATTTTACCTATTACGTCTTAGACAAGATTTCCTGTTTCACTCCCCCTCTTTTCACCTCTGCCTCCCTCTTTTGAGCTTTTACATTCTGTGCCTGATTGCCTCTGTTTCCTTGGCAACACCACTCTCTTCATTTTCTTCTTTGTCTTTATAGCTCACTCTCCTCTGTGAGAGCCTGAATCACCTTCTCTTAGGCCTTTTTTTTTTTTCCTTTCAAGTTCTCTTTTCTTCTTCCTCCTCCTGCTTCTTTGACTGAACCACTTACACCACTCTTGAGCTCACTTTGTATTCACGATTCATGGACAGTGCCCTGGCCCCATCCTGTGCCCTGACTGCCTCACACCTTCTCTTCCCAACCCCCTCCAGGCCTCCCTGGAACACGAGGAGGGCAAGATCCTCCGGGCCCAGCTGGAGTTCAACCAGATCAAGGCAGAGATGGAGCGGAAGCTGGCAGAGAAGGACGAGGAGATGGAGCAGGCCAAGCGCAACCACCTGCGGGTGGTGGACTCGCTGCAGACCTCCCTGGACGCGGAGACGCGCAGCCGCAACGAGGCCCTGCGGGTGAAGAAGAAGATGGAGGGTGACCTCAACGAGATGGAAATCCAGCTCAGCCATGCCAACCGCTTGGCCGCCGAGGCCCAGAAGCAAGTCAAGAGCCTCCAGAGCTTACTGAAGGTACACGGTGACTTTTGGAAGCAGGAAGTTGCCTCATCCAGAGAGGGGCAGTGGCATCCCATCATCACAGCACCAGCTCCCTCCTGCCCCTGGGCCATCACTGACCCCTCCCACAGGCCCTGCCCGAGCCACCACCACAGGCTCACTGCAGCATCCAGTTCAGCTAACAGCCTTCTGATGTGTTGAGCTCAACTCCCTCTCTCATGCCAACTCTCCTGATGCACAGGACACCCAGATCCAGCTGGACGACGCGGTCCGTGCCAACGACGACCTGAAGGAGAACATCGCCATCGTGGAGCGGCGTAACAACCTGCTGCAGGCCGAGCTGGAGGAGCTGCGGGCCGTGGTGGAGCAGACAGAGCGGTCCCGGAAGCTGGCGGAGCAGGAGCTGATCGAGACCAGCGAGCGGGTGCAGCTGCTGCACTCCCAGGTGAGCAGCGCCCTAGGGCAGTCCCAGAGTGGAGCACAGGCAGGTCTCTGCAGGTGAGTTTCAGGAGACATGCGTGGATGCTCAATGCTGCTTTTCCTGCTCTGCCCACCCCAACCCTCAGAACACCAGCCTCATCAACCAGAAGAAGAAGATGGAGGCAGACCTGTCCCAGCTTCAGACTGAAGTGGAGGAGGCGGTGCAGGAGTGCAGGAATGCCGAGGAGAAGGCCAAGAAGGCCATCACGGATGTGAGTCCCCCTGCCTGGCCTGCCTACACCAAGCCAGGGTTTTCTTGGACTGGAAGACTTAGACCGAGTATCACTTCTCTCCCGTGTGCAGGCCGCCATGATGGCAGAGGAGCTGAAGAAGGAGCAGGACACCAGTGCGCACCTGGAGCGCATGAAGAAGAACATGGAGCAGACCATCAAGGACCTGCAGCACCGGCTGGACGAGGCGGAGCAGATCGCCCTCAAGGGCGGCAAGAAGCAGCTGCAGAAGCTGGAGGCCCGGGTGCGGGAGCTGGAGAACGAGCTGGAGGCTGAGCAGAAGCGCAATGCGGAGTCGGTCAAGGGCATGAGGAAGAGCGAGCGGCGCATCAAGGAGCTCACGTACCAGGTGCGGGCCCAGCAGCTGCTCCTGGACCAGGCATTCTGCATCATGGCCCGAAGCCAGGGTGACAACCACCCCAGAGGAATGAAGTGTTCTGTCTTAGCCTCTTAGAGGGCAAAGAGCCGGAGTACAGTCTATGGCTACCCTGTTTCTACTCTGCCCAGCCCTGTTTTACCCTGAATACCCCCTGGCTCAGGGGGCAGTCTCTGAGCCTTCTGGCCTTCAAGCTCCCCATCAACATTCACCATCAACCTGTCCCTTCAGGACACACCCGGAGCTCCAGCAGAGCTCACCCAGCACAGATGACCAGAAAGCAAATATGTAGCCAAATCTTAGCCTGGCATCATCACCACCAAAATACACCAAAGCCATTGGAGTGAATCTCAGAACTTTCCAGTTACTCTGGGAAGCATAGACTTTAGCTTTCACGGTGTTTTCCAGAATCAGACTATCAGTTAGATTTTGTTCCATTCCAGTCCAGAAAGTCGCCATCCCTCTATGCATACTTGTCCTTAACCTAGATCAAGTCTATGTCATTTCCCAGCAGCCCAGGAAGTCCCATCAGGCCTGCAGTCCCAGAGTTCCTGCCAGCTCATGCTGGGTTTATCCTCCGTGGGGCCCCAGGACCCCCAGGGCCCACTTCCAGAACAAGGCCCATGCACAATTTTGTGTACAATTTCAGGAGGCCCATCAGCTCCCTAGACTCTTTCTTGGCACATACTATTAAAAGTATGTAAATGTTTTTTGGTAAGAAATTGTAAGGAGAACACAAGTGTTTGGTGAGGATCAGAAAGTTGAATTGGGTCAGGATATTACCTTCAGGGTAAAGCCAATGAATGCAGGAAGGGCCATACTGCTTCTTATGACCATGCCATACTCACTGCTACCCACCCCCTTCCCCATGACCCCCAGACTGAGGAAGACAGGAAGAACCTGCTGCGGCTGCAGGACCTGGTGGACAAGCTGCAGCTGAAGGTCAAGGCCTACAAGCGCCAGGCTGAGGAGGCGGTGAGTGATCCTGCTGGGGCCCAGGCCTGGAGGAGGGGACCAGGCAGTCTCATAACCCTGGCTCCTCACCTCATCCTCCCATCACCCTGAACCCCCACAGGAGGAACAGGCCAACACCAACCTGTCCAAGTTCCGCAAGGTGCAGCACGAGCTGGACGAGGCGGAGGAGCGGGCGGACATCGCCGAGTCCCAGGTCAACAAGCTGCGGGCCAAGAGCCGTGACATCGGCACCAAGGTGGGTTCCCCCCACGGCAGCAACCCCTCAGCCCCTCAGACATAGCCCCTCACACCAGGATTCCTCCCCTTCACATACTACTGCACCCGAACCCCACAGCCCCAGAGGTGAGGTAACTCAGTCCTCCATGATTTCTAAGGTTCTTCCCGCTCTCACTTTCAATGATTTTGTGATTCCCAGCCCTATGGTGGTCAGCAGAAACCCTAATTGACACACATTTAGTGTGTCCCATCTTCCCCCAACTGCTATTTCCACTTCTCTTCCACCTGCTTTAGGCCTTCAGTCTTGTAACTCCCACCTAAGATGTAAGTCCCAGAGGACCTTGTCCTTGTTGAGGCAGCATCCCTCCATCTAAGCCCAGGGCCCTTCCCTCCAGAGCCCTCCCCTCCACACTGACCCCTAGGACCCATCTCCCACCACCTCGGGGCCTCCCTCAGGCCACACTGTGGTACTCCCCACCTCAGTGCCCATCCCTGCCCAACACCCACCTCTCTGGAGCTAGTGTGGACTGTGCTTCCTTCCCAAAGGGCTTGAATGAGGAGTAGCCGTGCCACATCTTGGTCTGCCCCATCCTGAGGGTGCAACTGAAGCTCCCAGTCCCGGAGCCTGGAGAGCTGCCCCTTTGGAAGAAGCAGAATAAAGCAATTTTCCTTGAAGTGAGATCCTGCCTCTAGACTCTTCTTCACAGCCTGCCAGCCACAGGAACACGAGGACATGACCACGGGACGGGGAGGGGGGCTCCAGGGGAGGAGGCCACACCCAGGAGGCCTCCCTGGGGAGCCTGGGAGGCTCTGAGCATCCTTGGTGTAGCACTGCCATGGTCTCCTGTCACCTCCTCAGCAGATGACACCTCTCCCGTCAGCCCTCTCCCTGGCCCAGAGACCCTGGGGGTTACAGGAGATTTAGAGAAGCCCTTAAAGCTCTCCCAGAGCAAGTGAGCCCATCTGTGTTGACCTACGCCCCTGATCTGATCAACACCGCCCCTCACTGCTGACAGTACCCGGGCTGGGCCATGGGGAGGAGGTTTAGTGTGTGAGGGTGCCCTCCAAGGCATGACCCACTTAGAGTAATGAGCCCCCAGGCCCCATCCGAGGTGAGTGTCTGAGAGGGCACAGGACTTTCACCCGTAGCTCCTCCCCCTTCCAGACACAGCCTCCACTGTCTCCAACTACCTTCCCATCATGACCAGGAGGACTGCACTCCAGCCCACCTCCCATCTCCTCCTGGGACCTGGCCCGTGGTCCAAGACACTCTATTCTTCTCCCTCATTACTTCCTACCATAGCTTTTGGTATTGCTGGAAGATGGAGGTTCTTTGGCCCATTTAGAGCAGGTCATCTGAGGGGGAGGCAGGCAAATGAGGGAAGAGTCACGATGAGCAGGACCCTGGGGAAAGAAGGGCTGAGGAGGATCACCAGAGGGCTGGAAAGTAGAGGAGTAAGCTCCCTCTCAACTAAACAAGCTCAGTCTTCCACCTCCCCCAGACTCACTGCCACACCTGGGCTGCTTAGGGAAGGCCTGGACCACAGAGCACGGGGGCTGAGGAGGCCCTGGCCTGAATCCTTCCCAATGTGCTACACATGGCCACTCCCAGCCCCTCAGGGCTCTGAGCTCCCGATGCAGCAGCTAGAGTAAGTGCCCGTTCCAGGGAGGAGAGGAAGAGGAAAGAAGGGCAACAGGGAAGGAAAAAGGAAAGTCCTAAGCAGGTGGGCAGTGGAGAGAGAGGGAGAAGGTTCAAGAACATGGAGGATGGTGAACAAGGAAACGAACAGAGAGAAAATATAGAGGAAGTGAGGTGGGTGCCCTTGAAAGACCCACAGGCTGTCCCATCTTTCTCTTCACATCCTCCTCCACTTTCCCTGCCTAGCACCAGTCTTCTTAGGAAAGACTTGGAGAACAATGAGGAAATAAGTGGAGGAAACAGGGACACGTGTGAAAAGGGAGATGCAGGGGATACTCAGAGAATCCAAGCTTCCAGAGCAGAAAACAGGCAGAGAGAACAGCCAGCGACCACGCAGCAGACAGGCCACCAAAGGAGGGTGCTGAGAGGGGATGGGAGAGGAGACAGAGAGGGCGAGCCTTGGATAGAGAAGCCGGAAGAGCCAAGGGTCTGGTACTGGTCACAGGAAAGAATCCTGGGTCACCCTCAGATGCCGGCAAAATCAGGAAAGCGGAGAACGGTTAGGTTCAAGAAGAGTGGATGAAGACCCAGGAGCAGGATGTGCAGGCTAAGATGGGACAAGCAGAGGGTGAGCAGAGGCTGGGCTCAGAGAAAGGCAGAGACGTGTGGAAATACAGGCATGTCAGACGGTGCAATGGGCAGAAATATGGAGCCAGGGAGAACGGGAGCCCAGGTCCAGCTTTGAGACAGGGAACCAGGCAGAGGGGAAGGGAGACAGACCCAGAGAAGGACAGACATACAGGGAGCCAGGCAAAAGCAGGGCTTCTCTCCTCGGCCCCTTACCTGCGGCAGGAGTGTCCAACCGGCACGCTCACCCTCCAGGACTCCTAGCAGAATGAGGAGCTGCTTCGGGAGGACAGAGAGTAGGGATGGATGTGAGAGGGGGCTAGGATAGGGAGAGGATGGCAAACTAGACCAGACGGGTGGGGCAGAACCCTGGAACCGTGTTAAGCCCTCCCTTCTTCCCCCTTCCATAGGAGACAGTGGGAACCGCCTGTCTACCCCTCACCACCCCCCGACTCCATCTATACCCAGTCTGGCTCGCTCAGGACATAGGGTTCCCTGAGGACAAAGCCTAGTCTTTGTCACCTGGTTCTGACCAAGCCTGACCTGATGTTCCCAGCCCCTTATCATGTCCCCAGGGCAATGGGTACTAGGCAGTGACGCACTGGACCGCAGACTAAACCCCCAGCTTGCGTACTAGGTCCTCGAGTGACCTGGAGATGGGGACAAGTAGCTTTCATGCCAGGGGGAAATGAGTTGGCATATGCACCTGCAGGAGATGGGAATGTGGGGTTGACTAGGATCCCACCAAGGACGTGGATATAGGGTACAAGTCCCCTGGAGACAGATGTGTATTCCTGAGTCCAACAATGGGGCAGTGGAGGGCCCTAGGGAGTTGGAGACCATGGGGGAGAGACCACATAATTGGTGGAAAGCAGAGAAGTCGTCCTACCCACCTCCACACTCTAGAGCTATATTGAGAGGCGACAGGAGATAGTTTGGGAGGGGGAGCTTGGGAGCATGTTCCTGGGTGTGAGGGTGTAGGGAAAGCCAGGGCAGCGGAGTCTGGCTTTGTTTCCTGAACACAATGTCCACTTAGTCATAACAGGCACGGCTACTGCCTCTGAGAGGTGGCATCACTGGAGGCGGGGAGGGGGCCACGAGGGCCTGGGGCGCTTGGGGACACCCACCAAGAAGGACATGTGAGTATGAGCCCCACGAGGGTTGAGAGGTGACACCAGGGTTCTACCTGGGAAGACGGGAGCTGACTGCAGAGCCCCCACCCTGTGGAATGCCAAGCTTGGGGCCCAGCTGGTGTAAATCCCGGGGATTGCCAGGGCCCCAGCCAGCCTCAGCAGCACCTGCACCCTCTGGCAGCCCAGGGAGGCGGAAGGGAACACCGCCACCCTCACCCCTCCTGCCTCAGGCCCCAGGGATTAACGCCTCTCCCACCCCCTTCCCATCCCACATGGGAGCAGAGGATGGCAGTGAAGGGTAAAAGCGTCTACGTGCAAATGTGTGTTTGGGTGTGCAAAACAATGCAGAGGAAAATCTGCAAACTGGAGTATGTAAGTGTGGAAAACCCTCATGTGTGTGTTAAGACTGGGCATGGACCCGTAGTGGTCAAGTCTGGACAGTAGATTGCTGGACTGCGGGTCTGCGTGCACATCTGCCATGGTGGCATGGGGGAACTCCGTCTTCTGCTTGACAGGTCAGACAGTGGCCACTGTATCAGGAGCGTCGGGGAGGGGCTGGGGGCTCCGGGTGTGTCCCTAACGTAATGCAACCTCACGTTCCCAGGAGGACACCTGCCTGCAGACAGGGGAACACACAGAGAGGGCAGCACGAAATTCTTTTCCTGACAAAGGGAAACTGAGTCAAGGACCCGGGCAGTGGAGCCCCTCCCTGGGCATCCTGGCTCCAGCTGCCAGGCCCCAGCACCATGGGGCTCCAGGTCCAGAGAGGGTGGGGAGTTGCTCCCAGCCTGGGGCCATGTGAGGACAGGCCAGGGAGGAAAGGAGGAGGGGAGCCTGTAGCTGGGAGACAGGGGACAAGCCTCTGGTCTGCAGGAGAAGGTGGCCCTCACCCCGTGTGCTCAACTCCCCCTTCAGATTAAAAATAACCAAGGTAAGGGCTTGATGAGGGGGCGGCGGGGAGGTGGTGTGAGAAGTCCTGTCTTGCCACTATCTGCCCATCAGTCCTTTGGAGGGGAGGAATGTGCCCAAGGACTAAAAAAAGGCCCTGGAGCCAGAGGGGCTGGGGCAACAGACCTTTCATGGGCAAATCTGGAGGCCCCGGTGTCCTCTTGTCACCTCCAGAGCCAAGGGATCAAGGGAGGAGGGGCTGGGAGGAGAGAGAGGTGGAAGGGAGGGTCCCTCCGGAAGGACTCCAAATTTAGGCAGGGGGTGGGGGCAGCAAAATATAAAGGAGCGCGCTCCAAGGACAGGCTGACACTTCTCTGAACCAGGTAAGTACGGGGTTCAGGGTGGGAGCCCCCATCTCAAAGGGAATGGGCTGAGATCAGTCAGAGGCCCGAGGGTTCTTGCTCCAGCCCTGGGAAGTTGCCCCCGACGGAGGGGAGGTTCCCAGGGGAAAACCAGAACCCTCTTTTCTTCTACCGGCATGGCCTCCCCGGCTTTCGGCTTTCGTCTCTTCCATATGCTTTCTTCCCCTTTGTCCTTCCTTGGATGGCTTCCCTCTTGCAGTCCAGTTTTTTGTTTTTTGTTTTCAAAGGGAGGATGGTTACAATATTGTGGTGGTTCTTGCCATACATCAACATGAATCGGCCACGGGTGGCTCAGTTTTATTTTTCCTCTTGGTTTTTGTCAGCACGTGTCACTATCACACTTCCTGGTCTGTCTCTCTTCCTGCCCCTCTTGGCTGTGTGTTCTAATCTCCTTGCATTTCTCTGTTTCAAACGCAGATTCCACACCCCACTCCTTGCACTTTTACCAACTCTGCATCCTTTCTTTCCTGTCTCTCTGCCTCTCACCTGCCCCTGACTGCCCCTTTCAAGTCTGTCCCGCTCGGTTGACTCTCTGGCTTGAGACTCGCAGGTTACTTCTCCCCAAGGGCTGCCTCCCTTGTTCTTCATTCTCCTTGTCTCTTCTTCTCTCTGCCCGGCTGTACCTCTGTGGCTCATGGTCCAGGGTCTTCAGGATTCTCTGTGAAGAGGTCACCAGGTGAGAATCACCCCAATTTTCTCCTGGAAGCCAGGTTGCTGGACCAGGGGCCCCTGTCTCTCCTCTGAGTGCCTCAGCACCCTGCCTTAGCAATCTCCAGTCCGTTCCACCCCACGCAAACCCCTCACAGATTTCCCTTCAGCCTCATATCAGAGGACGAGAGAGGGCTGGAGGCAGGCCAGGTGCTTCTCAGCTGGGGAGGTGGGAGTGACAGGACCCAGGTGGTGAGGAGATGGGGCAGGGAATGGGGACTGCAGAGGGCAAGGCCACCACTGAGGCCCGGGCCCTCCTGTCTCAGCCGCAGAGGAACGACAAGATGACCGATGCCCAGATGGCCGATTTTGGGGCGGCAGCCCAGTACCTCCGCAAGTCAGAGAGGGAGCGACTGGAGGCCCAGACACGGCCTTTCGACATCCGCACCGAGTGCTTCGTGCCAGACGACAAGGAGGAGTTCGTCAAGGCCAAGATCCTGTCGCGGGAGGGAGGCAAGATCACTGCCGAGACAGAGACTGGCAAGGTGCGTGGGACACAGCACAGGGTGGTGGGTGCAGGGGTGGAGCCACGTGCAGTGGCAGCTGAGGGGCTCTGGAAAAGAGCCAAAGCCAGCGGGGGCTCAGGACGATCTCCCCTCAAGTGGCCCAGCATCTGAGTGAGAACTGACCATTCTTGTTGGATCTGAGCAAGTGTAACAAGGCCACCCCAGGGATGCCCACCCCTTGCCAGGGAGGATGCTGCAGGCAGGGAACCTCAGCTGGTTTCCTCCCCAGATGGGTTATGTAGCTAAAGAGGGCACAGACCGCATCAAATGAAGCTCCCTTCTCAAACCTGCATCCCTCCACTCTGTGCCTTAGTTTTCTCCACGGACCAACTCTCCCCAGCGCGCCCCAACCATACCAAGAGCAAATTTACAGATGAACACAAAGCAGGAACTCTTGAGCAGAATGCTCAGTCCAGGGCTGACGACTAGCACTCAGAAGCCCACAGCCCCTGGTCCCTCATGCCAGCTGTGAGAACTGCCACCAGTCAACAGCAGTGGCTCTGAACCGTGTGCCCGGTAGACTGACTGTCTACGAGTCCGACTGTCTATACTGGCTGACTGTCTCGTCCCCTTGAGGTGTGCAGTAACAGGCCACAACCACTGGGGACTTTAACTATGACCCCAACTCTGCCACTAGCAGCCACCATATACTGACAAATCATTGATCATTTGCTCCACTGTAAAAAAAGTGCTGGAATACCTACTCACAGGATCTCATGATGCAAGGGCATGACAAACTGGCCAGTGGCAGTCAAACCATTTGACAGTGACCAGTGAAGAGTGTAGAGTAGATGGGTGAGATGTTTCTCCAGCAGCAGCAAGGTTTGCCCTTAGCAATTGATGCCCTCAAGCATGCCCCCAAGAGTCAGGGTAAGATCAGAGAGCTTCTGCCCCTAGACCCTCAGGGAGGGACTGAAAGGTGATGCTCATGGGCAGAGTCTGGGGAACTGGCAAGACACAGGGACTCTAGGACAATCCATAAGAAGGGACAGAGAGCAGGAAGGTAAATTATCTGGCGTCATAGGAAGCTATGGGGTAGGGCCCAGGCACTATGAGAAAAGAGCCAGGGGAACAAGGCCAGGTCACAGCCTGTGTTCTGGGAGGAGGTAAGTGGGCAAGTCTAGAGAGGGTCCTGGAAGAAATGTCTGTCCTACTGCCCCTCGCCTCCACAGACGGTGACCGTGAAGGAGGACGAGGTGTTGCAGCAGAACCCGCCCAAGTTCGACAAGATCGAGGACATGGCCATGCTGACCTTCCTGCACGAGCCTGCTGTGCTTTTCAACCTCAAAGAGCGATACGCAGCCTGGATGATCTATGTGAGTGCGCCCTACACACAGCGGGGAGTCTTCTGCACTGGGGTCCAAAGTCGGCCAGGGCAACTTTCTCAAGGGGAGGGGACTGGAACTCTCCCTCTGCTCCCTCCCAATCCCTGGTTAGCTGCAGGAAGACAGGAGCCAGCTGGCATAACCAGGGACGCCTCTGCCTAGCACCACGCCCATCCCAGGCTCTCCCCTCCAACTTCTCGTGACTGCCCTGTCTCTTGTTTCAGACCTACTCAGGCCTCTTCTGCGTCACCGTCAACCCCTACAAGTGGCTGCCCGTGTACAATGCCGAGGTGGTGGCCGCCTACCGGGGCAAGAAGAGGAGCGAGGCTCCTCCCCACATCTTTTCCATCTCCGACAACGCCTACCAGTACATGCTGACAGGTGGGCTGGCGGCCCTGACATGTGGCCCCTCGGCCCGACACCATAGACTGAGGCCCTGAGCCCTGACCCCTCTGCCTCTCCTCTTTTCTCTTCCAGATCGGGAAAACCAGTCCATCCTCATCACGTGAGTGAGCAGCACCCATCCACAGAGGGGCCTGGTGTGGGGGAGGCCGAGGCTGATTCCTGGGGTGCTAGAGATGGTTGAAGGCTGTGGTTGCCAGGAGCTGGGCTCTCTGAGGAGAGCCAGAGTGACCTACGGTGATGGGCAGATTCTGCAAGGAGCTAGGCCCTGGGAGAGGAGATTCAATGGCTGGTACTCTGAGGGAAGAGGGTGCAGTGCTGAGCTTCAAATGGAAAACTGGGAATCTGGGTTCTGATGGGTCCCTGTTGCCTCCAGTGGAGAATCCGGGGCAGGGAAGACTGTGAACACAAAACGTGTCATCCAGTACTTTGCCAGCATCGCAGCCATAGGTGACCGTGGCAAGAAGGACAATGTCAATGCGAACAAGGTACGAGGTGGGCTGCAGGCTCAACAGAGGGGGTTAGGGGGCAGGCTGACCAGATGACCCCTAGCCCTGCCCTGGGGAACAGTGCAGACAGCATCCCTGAGCCCAGTGCCCGAGACCTTCCCGGCAGGAGACATGCTCTGAGGTCTGAATATGGCCCTCTCGAGCTGCAGACCACCAGCAGTCCATCCCACTCCACCCCCACCCTCCCCAGCACCACCTGGAGGTGAAGCCCCACGCTCTGCCCCCTCTGCAGGGCACCCTGGAGGACCAGATCATCCAGGCCAACCCCGCCCTGGAGGCCTTCGGCAACGCCAAGACCGTCAGGAATGACAACTCCTCCCGCTTCGTGAGTGCACCTGACCACTGCCCACAGGCTTCATGCAGCATTGATGAAAAAAGGGGGTGGAGGTGCAGTTTTGCCAACAGTCTCCACACGTGGCTGACCATCCTGCATTTGGTTTTGGGATATCAAGTAACACACATGCACACTCAAACCCTCCCTACTCAACCTGGCCCCTGAGTTCTGAGAACTCAAGAAAAGAGACCCAGAGCCACCAGAGCTGTTCGTTGCAGAACCAAGTCATCGGGCTGACTTGGGTCACATTCTATATTTTTTTTATGACTGTTCCCAAAGCTCTTCCACGCTGTAAGTGGAAGAGCTGGAAGGAGGACAGCAGGGCTTTTGAGCCAATTCCCCAGCCTTCCATCTGTCTAGCAAGTTCCCAACCCTCTCTGAGCCCCAGGTCCTTCATCTGTGAGACCGAGGCAGTAGTCTCTACCTTGCTGGTTATTGGGAGGATGATGTGAGAGCATATCAGAGGCACAAACAGGATGCATTCTATTTTGTTTATGATACTAAACTGGGGCTCCAGGGAAATCATTTACATTTCCAAAACCATCCAGGGCATTCTGGATTGCACTGAGGTCCAGGATTTCCATCTGTCTCTTCTAGCCCCCTCCCTCACTCTTTGTCCCATCTACCCCCAGGGAAAATTCATCAGGATCCACTTTGGAGCCACTGGAAAGCTGGCTTCTGCAGACATAGAGACCTGTGAGTATGCAGGGAACCTGGCCCCCTCCTCGAGTCCTTCACCTCTGCCTTCACTCCTCGCTGGGTGCCATCTTCTGTCGACATTTCCCCTCCATCTCCTGTCTCTGACTTTAGATAAAGTCTCCCGGCTTTATCATTCTTTTCTCTTTAAACCCAGTCTTCCCCTGTCTCTCTCCACTTGTCATGACAGCCTTTCTCCCCTGACCTCCACCCTTTCGCTGATTGGTTCTTTTCCTTCCCACCTGCCCTCCCCCCGCCTCTCCTACTCCAGATCTCCTGGAGAAGTCCCGGGTGATCTTCCAGCTGAAGGCTGAGAGGAACTACCACATCTTCTACCAGATCCTGTCCAACAAGAAGCCAGAGCTGTTGGGTGAGCCCCGTCAGAGGTCCCTGCTGCCCCTGGCACCCCCCGCAAGCCCAGCAGTGCAGGGCAGACCCCTCCTCCTCCTCACCCGCCCCGCCCCCCTGCTCACCTGTCCCCTCCCTCCATCTGCCCGGTACCTTTCTCTTCCTCCACCTTGGACCCACCTGTGTCAACTCTTGCCTCCTATTCACACCCTTCCTTGTCTTCTTTCTCCTCCCCTTTACTTCTTTTCTCCTTCTCCTCTGCGTTTGTCTCCCCCTCTTCCACCTGTCACCCCCCACCATCCTCTCTCCCCATGTCCCCATCACCCACTTTTCCTTTTCTTCTGGATCCTTCCCTTGGCCTTTGCTGACTGTCCTCCTCTCTACCTGCTCCCGCTCCTCCCTTCTCCCCACCCCTTCCCCCACTGCGCCCCACTCCCGTCCCCTTGCCCCTGGCCCTGCCCCTCGCCTGGACAGACATGCTGCTGGTCACCAACAACCCCTACGACTACGCCTTCGTGTCTCAGGGGGAGGTGTCCGTGCCCTCCATCGACGACTCTGAGGAGCTCATGGCCACAGATGTGAGTGAGGAGGCAGTGGGAGGGCTCCGGGGGCTCCTGGGCCACCCGCCCCATCACCCACTCTGCGTCTCTCGCCCTGCCCCAGAACGCCTTCGATGTGCTGGGCTTCACTCCTGAGGAGAAAGCCGGTGTCTACAAGCTGACAGGCGCCATCATGCACTACGGAAACATGAAGTTCAAGCAGAAGCAGCGGGAGGAACAGGCGGAGCCGGACGGCACGGAAGGTTCGAGGACAGGAGGGCAGGCTGAGAAGGCCTGGGGGGCAGCGGGTCTGCCTCTCGTGCAGGGACAGCACTCTGGGGGCAGAGTCTCCTCCATGCCATGTCCAAACGGGGTGCCTTTCAGTGATTCTTAAGGAGCAGCATTCACAGCAGCAATGTTAGGACCACAATACAGAAAGTGGGAGGAAACCCAAAGCAGAAGCAGGTGGTCAGAAGGTGGTGCCTTTTCTCATGGTGGGCTCTCCCCACCTGATCTAGACTCGAGGCTTTCTGTTCTATTATAACCTAGCCAGACACCACCCTCCATCCCAAACAGGCTGGATCCCAGAGGACCTGAGGCTTATGGGTGGGCGAGGGCAGGGACATGGGAGAAGTGGGAAGACAGGAGGCACCTCACAGTCCCGCTAGTTTCTCAACCCCAGCTGCACCGAGCAGAAGTGAAATGGAGAGATTTCCTCCTGTGCCCAAGACTCCGCCAGGCCCAGGAAAGCACGGACCTGAGTTCTGAGTATCCCCGTCACTAAAGCAGTGTGTATGTGAGAGTGCCCAGCCCTCAGGAGAGCTCCTCACAGGCTCCCTGCCATATTCTGCTGGGAGACAGGAGGCCAGGGGTCAGGACACAGCTCTGGGCATTGGCACATCACCCACATCACTGGCTCTCAGCTTCCGCCTCAGTGGAATGGAGCAGTAGCCCTTCCCAGCTCCCTCTGAGGCTGATTTGAGAATCCCTTGAGAAGTAGATGTGAAGGTGTAAACAGGGCTGGAAAAATGCCTGAGAATATTCCTCTTGACCTACCTTCAAGGATCCCTTCTCTGTATCTATCTAGATCAAGTGCCAAACCTGAGTTTCACAATAGCATGTCACCAGTTATCATAAAAACTCTCAAAATTAAACCAAGCAAGTCTCCTCTAAATAGAGATCATGGGGCTTTTCAGGTGGTTCAGTGGTAAAGAATCCACCTGCCAGTGCAGGAGACACAGGAGCTGCAGCTTCGATCCCTTGGTTGGGAAGATCCCCTGGAGGAGGAATGGCAACCCACTCCAGTATTCTTGCCTGAAAACTCCCATGGACAGAGGAGCCTGGTGGGCTACAGTCCATAGGGTTGCAAAGAGTCAGACACAACTGAGCATGCACACACACACACAAATAGAGTTCGTATGCTGGATAGCACATTTGGAGAGCTGAGGGTTGGTGGGCTGACCCACACACTGTTAGGAACCCTGATTTCCCAGCGAGTCAATTTGATGGACACATAGATTCACTGTAGAGCATGCCCAGTCCTGGGCTAGATCCTGGGACTGGGGACAAAGACAGCAAGGAGCAGAGGACATCATCAGCCACAGTCCCTGCCCTGAGAGAGGAGAGGATGCATGAGGGCAGGGGACACGGCTACAGCTGTGCTGGCACTGAGCCGGGTCCAGAGACATGCAGGAGATGTAAAGATGGAGGTGAGCAGGCAGGGTGGTGGGAAGTCTGGGGTGACGGAGGGGCCTCAGGCACACAATGGCTGTGTCACCACGGCAAGCCCTGTGCCCTTCAGGCCTCAGTTTGCAGCTGTTTAATGACAGGGTTAGGACCTAGTGGCCCTGAGCAGTGAAGGACAGTCTATGGAAAGTGCTTGTTTATCCCTTTCTTTCTCCACCAGATGCTGACAAGTCCGCCTACCTCATGGGGCTGAACTCAGCCGACCTGCTCAAGGGGCTGTGCCACCCTCGGGTGAAGGTGGGCAACGAGTACGTCACCAAGGGGCAGAATGTCCAGCAGGTGTACTACTCCATCGGGGCGCTGGGCAAGGCGGTGTACGAAAAGATGTTCAACTGGATGGTGACGCGGATCAACGCCACTCTGGAGACCAGGCAGCCTCGCCAGTACTTCATAGGCGTCCTGGACATCGCCGGCTTCGAGATCTTTGATGTGAGTGGGGAGCCCCAGGCCCGGGAGAACGGGAACTCACTGGTTCACACAGGCAGCCACCGCTGGCCAAGCCAACTACAGGCCAGCCCCGGGGAAGGCTCCCCAGGGGTGGAGACAGCCATGTATCTTCAGGGGGTGCTCCCTCCCTGTTGCCTGGCTGGACGCAGCCCTGGGCCGACCCCTCAGGCCACAGACCCCTGCCTGCCTGATCCACTCCTCCCCGTCCCCACCCTGCAGTTCAACAGCTTCGAGCAGCTCTGCATCAACTTCACCAATGAGAAGCTGCAGCAGTTCTTCAACCACCACATGTTCGTGCTGGAGCAGGAGGAGTACAAGAAGGAGGGCATCGAGTGGGAGTTCATCGACTTCGGCATGGACCTGCAGGCCTGCATCGACCTCATCGAGAAGGTGCTGCCTTGGCCCCTCCACCCAGGTCCCTGCACCTGCCATCCCAGACGAAGTGGCAGCCCTATCCCTCTACACCCAGGAAACTAGTCCCCAGATCCCCCAGCCTCCCTCCAGGCCCTGCTTCCCCTCATTGTGACACTGTGGGCATACACAGGTCCAGCCTTTCCTTCTCTCCCAGCACCCAGGACTTTGTCCCATATGGTGGACCTGAAGAGAGAGATGCAGTGAAGGAGGAGACTCCTAGCCCCTCTGATGCCCCATGAGAAGCATCATTCGTGGAAAGGACCTAGGCTGAAACTAGACACATTGGCTTCCTATCCTCTTCCAGTTGGCTGAGGATAAGCCTGTCTTCAGGCCCTCTTGTCTATGGAGCTTCCTCAGAGGACACTCCTTGTCCTGACTTGCTTTCAGTGAGCCTTTGCGGAGGGAGGCAGAGCCCACAGCAACTGATGGTCCCCCAGCCCAGCCACGACCAGTCAGAAATAGGGGCCTCCCCCCACAAGCTTTGCCTGGTGATCCAGGGGCCTGCTCTTCTGGAGGCCTCGGATTCCCCTGAGATTGTATGGAAAAATATGTGTGGACTGGTGGGGGCGTGGTGCATACACAAGTATGTGTGTACACAAATTCTGGGGAGGAAATCTTGGGGTTCACCAAATTCTCAGTAGGATCCCTGTCCCAGGAAAAGTCAAAAACTGCTACACTTTCTGAAGTGCAGGACATCGTGCAGAACCTGAATCCCTCTAACCATTCCTTGGAACACCGTTCCCTGACATACAGGCACAGGTCTGGCCTGCCCTGCCCTGCAGTCTGGCGCCTCCCATCCCTTCTGTCCTGTCCTCATCCCGCTCTGGGGCAGGGACATCCAGGAAGAAGGGGCTGTGCTGTGAGCCCTGGGGGTAGGGACTGGGAGTACAGGGCTCTTCTTTGGGGCCACTGGGGCAGGAAGAGGTTCCCTAGGCCAGATCTGAACGTACTCAGATTTAGGTTAACGTCAGGAATGTTGGCTTCCTGTACCAGGACATGAGGTGGCAGCACGGGCTCTCTATGGCTTGCCAGATACACAGCTGCAATTTCTCCTCAATCGGGGTGTGGGATTCTGCAAGCCTGGGGATGCGTCCAGTAACGCTCTCCTCTCCCCCTTCAGCCCATGGGCATCATGTCCATCCTGGAGGAGGAGTGCATGTTCCCCAAGGCCACCGACATGACCTTCAAGGCCAAGCTGTACGACAACCACCTGGGCAAGTCCAACAACTTCCAGAAGCCACGCAACATCAAGGGGAAGCCAGAAGCTCACTTCTCCCTGATCCACTACGCCGGCACGGTGGACTACAACATCATAGGCTGGCTGGAGAAGAACAAAGACCCGCTCAACGAGACGGTGGTGGGCTTGTACCAGAAGTCTTCCCTCAAGCTCATGGCCACGCTCTTTTCCTCGTATGCCTCCGCTGATGTCGGTAAGAGGGCAGCCCTCCACCGCCAGAGCAGTTCTGGAGGTGCAAGGGGCCAGGGGCCCACTGCTTCAAAGCACGTGATTCCAAAGGCAGGAGGGAGAGTTCCCTGGTGGTCCAGTGACTAAGACTTCAAGCTCCCAATGGCGGGGTTGGGAGTTCGATCCCTGGTCAGGAAACTAGATACTGCATGCCTCAACTAAGAGTTCACGTGCTGCGGCTAAAGAGCCCACATGCCGCAACTGAGACTGGCACAACCAAATTTTAATATATATATATATACTTTTTTAAAATTAAGAAAATAAAGGCAGGAGGGAGCCATAAGAGGGGGACATCAAGAGAGCCCACAGCAGCCCATCTGTGCCGTTTCTGTGGG
Organism: Bos indicus x Bos taurus; assembly: GCF_003369695.1. Lineage (NCBI taxonomy): Eukaryota > Metazoa > Chordata > Mammalia > Artiodactyla > Bovidae > Bos > Bos indicus x Bos taurus. Next base: position 15,135,836 of record NC_040085.1, read on the forward strand.
AGTGTGATTTTGCCCTCTGGGTTATGGATGTTGGTATACGTGTTCTGCGCCTCTTCAAGACTCAGAGCAACTGAAGATCGGTGCCAGAGGCACCCGCATCACTGCAGCAGGCCTGGCATAGAACCATCCTCTGCAGGAGGCCGCAGTGAATGTGTAGAGCTTCAGTGAATGTACGGTAGAACAAATGAGCCTCCCCTTCAGAGAAGGAAGAGAAAGGGTGTGGATTGAAATGAGGAGGGTAAAATACAAGAAGAAAGTGGAAAAATGTAAGCATGGTGTGGGAGGTTAGAAGAGAGAGGGAGGAGAAAGCACTAATGTTATTTCAAGACCTACTGTGTGCCAAACAGTGGAGAGGCAGCATGAAACTTTGATCTTTTCTAATCCTCTCTATACCATTTAAAGGGAAGGACTCTCCTCCTCGTGGGAAAACGGAGACTTGGAGATAAATTGTCCAAAGTCACACAGCTAGTGAGCAGCAGAGCCCTGCCCCTGCTCAAAGGGTCTCCGATTTCAAGCCCTGGTTCATCGTTCCTTCTCTTGTTACTAGGGGACAGCAGTAAAGGCAAAGGAGGCAAGAAAAAGGGTTCATCATTTCAGACAGTGTCAGCCCTCCACCGGGTAAGAAGGGCCCAGAGATACCAACAGACCTGTGGTGGGCAGACCCAGCCCAGAGCATTTTGTCTGCACCACCCTTAACCTGATGCTCTGAGTCTGGGGAGAAAAGAAGCTAGAGTTATGTCGTTGTTTTTGGCATGTAAATTCTACACAAGCCTGAATTCACATCATAAGTTATATATCACCTCCCAATCCCTTAGAGGGCTCTGGTGACAGGTTGTCCAGGGCCCGGGGTCAGGACTAAAGGGATGGTCACTGTGGCTCCTGACCTCCACTTCTCATCTGCCTCCAGGAGAATCTGAACAAGCTGATGACCAACCTGAGGACCACTCATCCTCACTTTGTGCGCTGCATCATCCCCAATGAACGGAAGGCTCCCGGTGAGCGACGCACAAGGCTCTAGTCTGGAGAGGGCATTTGGCATCCACTTGTCCTGAGGCTGACCCCCTGCCTCTCCCTTCCTGCTGCAGGCGTGATGGACAACCCCCTGGTCATGCACCAGCTGCGCTGCAACGGCGTGCTGGAGGGCATCCGCATCTGCAGGAAGGGCTTCCCCAACCGCATCCTCTACGGGGACTTCAGGCAGAGGTGGGTACTGGGGTGCCACAGGGCTCAGGGAACAGAGAAACCCTGGGCAGCCTTGTGGGGAGAGGAGTCTGCAGCTGGTCTCAGATTCTGTGACAAAGTGTTAGTCGTTCAGTTGTGTCTGATTCTTTGTAACCCCACGGACTGTAGCCTGCCAGTCTCCTCTGTCCGTGGAATTCTTCAGGCAAGAATACTGGAACGGGTAGCCATTCCCTTCTCTAGGGGATCTTCCCGACCCAGGGATCGAACCCAGGTCCCAGCATTCCAGGCAGATTCTTTACTGTCTGAGCCACCAGGGAAGCCCCTTGATTCTGTGGGCAGAGCAAATCAGTGCAGAACGTGGGTAACTCCAGGCACCTCCTTCCAGGTATCGCATCCTGAACCCAGCGGCCATCCCCGAGGGTCAGTTCATTGATAGCAGGAAAGGGACAGAGAAGCTGCTGGGCTCCCTGGACATTGACCACAACCAGTACAAGTTCGGCCACACCAAGGTGAGTCTGGAGGCCCTTAGGGTGGAGGTGTAGGATACCCAGCCACACTGAGTGGAACAGCTGAGTTCGGAAGGCAGACCCTGACTCCTGGCTTCCCGTGTCAACCAAGAGTTGGGACCCAGCTTCTTTTCTGTCTTGTTTTTCACATTTCACTCCCAGGTCTAGGGTATGCAGGTGATGGGGCCCTGGGAAGCTCAGCCAGGGTCTCCCACACTCTCCCTCCACCTTGGCTACCCTTCTCTGAGGCTGTGGCCCCCTTGGCTCTGCCCCTTGCCCCCAGGTGTTCTTCAAGGCGGGGCTGCTGGGACTGCTGGAGGAGATGCGGGACGAGAGGCTGAGCCGCATCATCACCCGCATCCAGGCCCAAGCCCGGGGTCAGCTCATGCGCATTGAGTTCAAGAAGATCCTGGAGCGCAGGTGAGGCTGAAGGGAAAGGGAGACACACTCTCAGAAATGTAAGAGGTAGACAAGCAGAGCCCAGAGGTGTGGGCCGAAAGACCTAAGTTCAATCCTGGCTCCATCACTTACTAGCTGGTCTGGACAAGTGACTTGACCAGTCTGGGTCTCATTTTGAGTTCTTTTTAAAAAAAGAAAATTCCCTGTAGGAAATGAAAATTAAAACTCCAGTGAGATACCATTTTAAAACACTAGACTGTAGCCTGCCAGGCTCCTCCATCCATAGGATTTTCCAGGCAAGAATACTGGAGTGGGTTGCCATTTTCTTCTCCAGGCAATCTTCTGGATCCAGGGATCAAACTGGGGTCTCTCACATTGCAGGCAGAATCTTTACTGTCTGAGCCACCAGGGAAATGTGTGCAATCTCTTTGGAAAACAATTTATCATTTTCTTTGAAAGCTGAACAGTTACATAGCTTTCCACTCCTGAGTGCATTCCCACAAAGAAATACCTGCATGTGTTCACAACATAAGACAAAAACGAATCTTTATAGCAGCATTGGTCAAAATGGCAAAGATCTGGAAACAATTTGAATTTTCATCTGCAGGAGAACGGGTAAACAGTAGCATACTTATTTGGGGAATATTATCAAGTAATGAAAAGGAGGGGACTATAACTACATGGTACAAATTTGAGCCTTAAAATCATACTGCTGGGTTAACAGAAGCAAGTCACAGAAGGATACGTATAGTGTGATGCAATTTTTATAAAACTCAGTAATAATTTTAAAATAGCGTCCTCCTGCAATGCAGGAGGTGCACAGGAGACCCACCAACCCAGGGAAGTTCCCTGGGTTGGGAAGATACCTCATAGGAGGAAATGGAAACCCACTTCAGTATTCTTACCTGGAAAATTCCATGGACAGAGGAGCCTGGCAAGCTACAATCCATGGGGTCGCAAAGAGTTGGAAGTGACTGAGCACACACACACATTGTTTAAAAATACATACACATATGGTTTAAATATTTTTGAAAGAGTTAAGAAATGAGAAACACAAGATTCAAGGTAGTGACTACTTTTGGTGAAAGGACGGGAAAGGGGATGGAGTGTAGTCTACTAGTAGAATCAATGAAGGCAATGCTCTACTTCTTGTCTGGGTGATGACTTCATAGATAAATCATTTTGCTTCATTCTTCATAACTTACACATACATTATATACATTCTTAAATGGAAAATACCATATTCTTAACATATTTGAGGTTCTTAGGAGATTAGAAACACTGAACACAGTAGAGGTGCTATAATTGGTCGCTTCCATAGCTACTACTACCCCAGAAAGGAAGATATAAACTGCCCTTTTGTTGAATTGATCAATTAATAAACATTTATTGACAACTCCATGTTCAGTGTGGTAATGTTGGGGTGGGGTTGCCTATCAAGCCTGCCAGAGCAGGTTCCTGCCCTCAGGTGCCCACACACTTGTTCAGATGTGCTGGGATCCCAGTACAGCTGGCCCTATGACTGGAAAGTGCTCCTTCACAGTGCGGCTCCCTGCCTCCATGCTCCTTTGCCAGGGATGCCCTGCTGGTAATCCAGTGGAATATTCGGGCCTTCATGGGGGTCAAGAACTGGCCCTGGATGAAGCTCTATTTCAAGATCAAACCACTGCTGAAGAGTGCAGAGACTGAGAAGGAGATGGCCAACATGAAGGAGGAGTTTGGGCGCATCAAAGAGACACTGGAGAAGTCAGAGGCTCGGCGCAAGGAGCTGGAGGAGAAGATGGTGTCCCTGCTGCAGGAGAAGAACGACCTGCAGCTCCAAGTGCAGGCGGTAAGACCATCTCTCTTTCCCCCTCCCCTGGATCCTAACCCATCTCGTCATCAGGGACTATGAGTCTCCAAGCTTCAGCTCTCTTTAAGACTCTGGATCTCTCCTCTCTTTCATCACCAGCTCTCCTGTCTGTCCTCTTCTCTCAGGAACAAGACAACCTGAATGATGCGGAAGAGCGCTGTGACCAGCTGATCAAGAACAAGATCCAGCTGGAGGCAAAGGTGAAGGAGATGACCGAGAGGTTGGAGGACGAGGAGGAGATGAACGCTGAGCTCACTGCCAAGAAGCGCAAGCTGGAAGATGAGTGCTCTGAGCTCAAGAAGGACATTGATGACCTGGAGCTGACACTGGCCAAGGTGGAGAAGGAGAAGCACGCAACAGAGAACAAGGTGAGGGCAGCTCCCTTTGAATCCAGACCAAGTCTCAGGATCCTCGGACCTGAGTGTGGTCCTGGCCCTTGGCTTTGGAGGTCTCCATAGATGTCTCCAGGTTGGTGATGTCTGACCCTAGAGGGGATGGGGTTCTTGGTCAACAGGTGAAGAACCTGACAGAGGAGATGGCTGGGCTGGATGAGATCATTGCCAAGCTGACCAAGGAGAAGAAAGCTCTGCAAGAGGCCCACCAGCAGGCCCTGGATGACCTTCAGGCTGAGGAGGACAAGGTCAACACCCTGACCAAGTCTAAAGTCAAGTTGGAGCAGCAGGTGGATGATGTGAGTAGGAACAACCATGCTTCCTTTGTCTCTCTCAGGTCAGGATTTTGCAGGCAACGCCAATGGCAAGGGGTTTGCAATCCCTAAAACTAATTTCCATCCCTAAAACTAATTTCCATCCCACCCGGGGTGCTTTTCTTGCTGTCCATGCTAAGTCACTTCAGTTGTGTCTGACTCTTTGTGACCCTATGGACAGTAGCCCACTAGGCTCCTCTGTCCATGAGATTCTCCAGGCAAGAATACTGGAGTGGGTTGCCGTGCCCTCCTCCAGGGGATCTTCCTGACCCAGGGATTGAACCTGCAGCTCCTGCATTGCAAGCAAATTCTACACCACTGAGCCACCTGTGAAAGCCCCTTTCTTTCTACAGTTCTTCACTAGGCTGGGTCTCTGAATGCTTCATCTCTGCCGGGATGATTCTGCTGGCTTGACTTCCAGTCCCACTGGACTTTGGGTTTAGAAGGGAGCAGAGGGGATGTATTGTGGACCTCAGGTTTTCTACACCCTGTTCATTTTTACTTTCTCCACCAGCTGGAGGGATCCCTGGAACAGGAGAAGAAGGTACGCATGGACCTGGAGCGAGCTAAGCGGAAGCTGGAGGGTGACCTGAAGCTGACCCAGGAGAGCATCATGGACCTAGACAATGACAAACTGCAGCTGGAAGAAAAGCTCAAGAAGTAGGAGCGTAGGGAGGCCGGGAGGGGCCCTGGGGGTGTCTTGCCTGAGGGTTAGAGCTCAGGGTGCTGCACAGCCTCTGGCCAAGGCTGCCCAGGGCACAGCGGGAGCAAGCAGGTCAACCACAGCCCTTCCCCTGCCTTCACTCTTGGGGGCCAGAGGGAGAGGAGTGGTCCTTGCATGCAGAGGCAGGAGGAGAGGATGAGGGCAGAGAAAAGAAAACTTCCTGTCCCCTCCTTCTTCTCCAGGAAGGAGTTTGACATTAATCAGCTGAACAGTAAGATTGAGGATGAGCAGGCACTGGCCCTTCAGCTGCAGAAGAAACTTAAGGAAAACCAGGTGAGGTTCTTCTGGGTGCGGCCACCGGGGAGCTCAATGGCGGTGAGACAGCTGGGACTGCAGGAGCTGCTTAGGGTTCTAGACAGTATCTAGAACTCTGAGCTACCCAGAGGCCCCGTGAGCCCTGACTTCCAGGCACCTGGGAACATCAGCCTTCCCCCATTAGACCAATAATGTCTTATTTCATCTGGGCTATCTGGGGAGGTGGGTGGGGATCACACTTAACTAAAACAGCTTCTCTTGCTGAGCTATACTCTGCCTAATGGGTTTTCTCGTGCTTAGTCGCTCAGTCATGTCCAACTCTTTGTGGCCCCACGGACTGTAGCCCGCCAGGCTCCTCTGTCCATGGGGATTCTCCCGGCAAGAATACTGGAGTGGGTTGCCATGCCCTCCTCCAGGGGATCTTCCCAATCCAGGGATTGAAACCAGGTCTCCTGCATTGCAGGCAGATTCTTTACCATCTGAGCCACCAGGGAAGCCCAGTGGCCTTTCTGCCCTGGGACCATTGGTAGGGCTTGGTTCTCTTCTAACCCTTCCTTCGGTGCTTCTTTCCCCTCATGGGGGTGAGAAAAGCCTTCATGGAGCCCCTTCTCATGGGGAGCTCTGTTCTTATTCTTCCCAGGTACTTGCCTTGCCACTAACGGGGGCTGAATCCCCACAGAGCACTTGAGTCAACTCCTGAGACCTTGAGCAAGTCACTTCTCCTCCTGCACCTCAGATTCTCCTCTCATCTGTAAAATGGGACTAATGACCCCTGCCTTGCAGAGGACCGGAAGAGATACTGTATAGGAACCCACTTTGTCAACCAGGAGGCTATGTATACATGTGATTTTAGTATAGCTCAGGTTACAGAAGTCAGCCAGCCCCTTGCAAGAAGATGTTCTTTTGTCTGCCCATGGCTTTCTCATCCCTCTGCAGGAGGAGACTGAATTAACAGCCAAAGTCTCCCTTGCCTTTCACGCACCCTGAATTTTAATGTGCTTTTAGTCCTGTGTTTTTCAGAAGAACCCTGGAGGCAAGGGAGGCAGGTACTCTCTTCCTCATTTCAAAGTTGCATGACCACATCTGGACACAGTGACTCCTAGGCCAAGGGGACTCAGCTACTGACCCCCTCATTTCCTGAAGAGATCGCAGCTGGTGGAGAGGGCCAATATCCCCTCCGCATTCAGGCTGAGGGTCCAGGCCGCAAGTGACACGTGAACACAGTTCCACTCCTCTCCTCTGGGGGCTGCTCAGGGGCTGGCCTGCCTTCAGTGATGCTCTTACTTCCCATCTTCTTGGATGCCCCTTCTGGGTTTTAGCCAGAGCATCCCCAGGTTCTTCTACCCTGGGTCTGGGCAGCCTCTTGGACCCAGAACAACAGTGTATTATCCTCACCCGATCCTGGCAATGCACTGTGGCTCCTTCTTCTTCCTGTCCAAGCTCTTGCCCCATCCTGGGAGCAGAGGTATGGTGGTCCTGTCTCTCCTGCTCCCAGGAGCCCCCCCATAACCACAGATGAAAGGACCCCACCAATCCTCCCTCTTTTGGACTTCCCTAGTGGCTCAGACGGTAAAGTGTCTGCTCACAATGCGGGAGACCTGGGTTCGATCCTTGGGTCGGGAAGATTCCGTGGAGAAGGAAATGGCAACCCACTCCAGTACTCTTTCCTGGAAAATTCCATGAACTGAAGAGCCTGATAGGCTACAGTCCATGGGGTCGCAAAGAGTCGGACACGACTGAGCAACTTCACTTTCACTTTCAAACCTCGTTTTTGCTCCTGGCTAGTCAGACAATAGATCAAAAGGTAGATGGGCCAAGGCTAAGGCCAAAAAAAATGAGGTGGGAACATGATACAAAAGAGTGCATCCTGCTAGCACCCTCCTGGCCTGGAAGGGAACAATCAAGCTGGAATCCAGCCATGGGCGTAAATACAGTAAGCTCCAGAGCTCGAGGAATAGGCTGATTAGAACTTGGTAGTTAACTCAGAAGATTATAAAAATTTTTAATTGAGGCATTTTGTTGTAAATATTTGTAAAACACAATCACCAGCTTTCCTGTCTTATCATTAGCAGAGTCTAGTGAATCTGTGGAATTCCTGAGATTCAGGATCTCAGGGGATCTCAAGATCCCTCTCTGAACACAGATTCTCAGGATTCAGGGCGAGAGATGCTCAGATTGGGTCTGAGATGCCCCTCCAGGAAATGCCTTAAAAGTATGGCTTCACCCAAATTCTTATTGGTAGTCTATGCGTTATCAGATGTTTAGCAGCCTCCCCGGCCTTGCCCACTAAATGCCAGTAGCAACACCTCCTCTCCAAGTCATGACAATCAAAAATGTTTCCAGACCTTTTCAACTGTCCTCTGGGGCACAGAATGTCCCTTGGTGGGAACCACTGCTCCGCAGGACCTGGGCATCTTGGCCAACAGCCTTCTAGAGCCCTGGGAGGGGGCTCCAATGGAGGGGCCTAGGTGCTGGGTCTGAGCCCCCCGTGTCCTGCCTAGGCACGCATAGAGGAGCTGGAGGAGGAGCTGGAGGCTGAGCGCACCGCCCGGGCCAAGGTGGAGAAGCTGCGCTCAGACCTGTCCCGGGAGCTGGAGGAGATCAGCGAGCGGCTGGAGGAGGCCGGCGGGGCCACGTCCGTGCAGATCGAGATGAACAAGAAGCGCGAGGCTGAGTTCCAGAAGATGAGGCGGGACCTAGAGGAGGCCACGCTGCAGCACGAGGCCACGGCGGCCGCCCTGCGCAAGAAGCACGCCGACAGCGTGGCTGAGCTGGGCGAGCAGATTGACAACCTGCAGCGCGTGAAGCAGAAGCTGGAGAAGGAGAAGAGCGAGTTCAAGCTGGAGCTGGACGACGTCACGTCCAACATGGAGCAGATCATCAAGGCCAAGGTGGGCCTGGCTCTCCTCTCCTCACCCTCTCCTCCCTCACCACCTCGCAGGGTACCTTCCCTCCACTTCGTCTCTCTGCCATCACTCGTATTCTCACTCCCTTCACCACCCTCTGGTCTCTCTCCGTCTCACCCTTGCACCCACCTTGCCCTCCCTCTGCGTCTCCATCTCCTCACCACCTCTCCCTTCTTTAATTCATGCACCCTCTTCAGATTGTGGCCCTCTAGCCCTGCCCGTCGCCTCCCCTATCCCCCCACCTCTGTGTCCTCCCCCACCTTGGCCCACCTTTCCTCCAATCCACCCAACCCCTCCCACATTCACCTCTCCCGTGTCCCATACCGTCTGAAGGCCAACCTGGAGAAGATGTCCCGGACACTGGAGGACCAGGCCAATGAGTACCGGGCAAAGCTAGAAGAGGCCCAGCGCTCCCTCAATGACTTTTCCACCCAGCGAGCCAAGCTGCAGACCGAGAACGGTGGGTGCCCCTCACCAGGCCTGTGCCTGCCCCGGGGCAGAGCATCAGTTGCCCCCCTCCCTAGCCCACAAACCCTCCTTCCCACCTGCAGGTGAGCTGTCCCGGCAGCTGGAGGAAAAGGAGGCACTGATCTCCCAGCTGACCCGAGGGAAGCTGTCCTACACCCAGCAGCTGGAGGACCTCAAGAGGCAGCTGGAAGAGGAGGGCAAGGTGAGGCCAGCCGTGTGGGCAGTGGACAGGACTGAGAGCCACCCTGGGCAACCAACCTCAGGAATGGAGGCTGGAGTGAGGCTGGAGACTACAGATAGGCCTCCGAAATAGAAAGACTTTCAGGCCAGGTTCTTCTACTCTTCAGCTAAGCCACATTCAAACATCACTCCGTCCCTTAAAAAAAAAAACAACTTATTTATTTGGCTGCACCAGGTCTTAGTTGAGGCGTCTTTACTTGCGGCATTGGGAATCTTTTTTTTTTTTTTTTTTGCACGTGGAATCTTTAGCTGTGGCATGTGAACTCTTAGCTATGGCATGTAGATCTAGTTTCCAGACCAGGGGTCAAACCCAGGCCCCCTGCACGGAAAGCACAGAGTCTTAGCCACTGGACCACCTGGGAAGTCCCCCTCCTTTCTTATGTGGGACGAGGTGGGCAAACTGGGAAGGTACCTCATGATGTTGAGATTCCACACCACCAGCCCTCTCACCCTGAAGGAGGCTGGGATTTGATTCAAGGTCATAGATACGAAAAGATCCGAAAAATGGGGAGAGGGTCTTCCCTCCCACCTTCCCAGAAGCTGAGCCCACTTGCTGGTTCCGCCCCTCCCAGGCGAAGAATGCCCTGGCTCACGCACTGCAGTCGGCCCGGCATGACTGTGACCTGCTGCGGGAGCAGTACGAGGAGGAGACTGAGGCCAAGGCCGAGCTACAGCGCGTCCTGTCCAAGGCCAACTCAGAGGTGGCCCAGTGGAGGACCAAGTACGAGACGGACGCCATCCAGAGGACCGAGGAGCTGGAGGAGGCCAAGTGAGTCCCTGGCAGTGCCCCACCCCAATTCTAAGAGAGGAAGGAGCAAGAGGACCTTGGTGGAGACAGGCAGAGTGGGCGTGGGAGGCAGATTTAAAAAGGCAGACAGGAAGTGGGGAGAAATGTGGTGGGCAACAGAGGTGCTTGGGAGGGAGCCTGGATCCTGCACTCTTGAGTGACCCCTGGCTGGCCCCAACTCACTTCCTGTGACGGGCGAGCTTTTGGCCCGGGTTATACCTGATGCTCACGTATAAGACGAGCAAAAAGCTTGTTGGTCAGAGGAGCTACCGCCGATCAGCCTGGGTGGGGAGGGGTGGAGACTGCCACCCAGAGGCCACCGCGGGTAGGGAGGAGAATCAGTTCACACGCAGCCTTGGCTCCCTGGAAGCTGGACTTCCAGAGCATCCCAAGGAGCTGTGGGAAGGGGCCTGGTTCTTGTCATCTGGCAGTTCTGGGAGGGGTGGTCCCAAGGCACCACCGTTTCCAGGTAGAGTCACACACACACACCCAACCACCCTGGGCAGGAAGAAGCTGGCCCAGCGGCTGCAGGACGCCGAGGAGGCCGTCGAGGCCGTCAACGCCAAGTGCTCCTCGCTGGAGAAGACCAAGCACCGCCTGCAGAACGAGATCGAGGACCTGATGGTGGACGTGGAGCGCTCCAACGCGGCCGCCGCCGCCCTGGACAAGAAGCAGAGGAACTTCGACAAGGTGGGCCCGGGCTGCGGGCCACAGCCAGGCGACAGAGCAGGCCGGCAGGCGGGAGTCAGGAACATCCCCCCAGGAGGCTGAGGCTAGGGGAGGCTGGGCCTAGGAGGGGCACCTGGGTCCCGGAGGTGGGGCCGGGGCTGCCCCTTGAGCCTCTTCCGTCCGTTGGGTCCCTGCAGATCCTGGCCGAGTGGAAGCAAAAGTACGAGGAGTCGCAGTCGGAGCTGGAGTCCTCGCAGAAGGAGGCGCGCTCCCTCAGCACCGAGCTCTTCAAGCTCAAGAACGCCTACGAGGAGTCCCTGGAGCATCTGGAGACCTTCAAGCGCGAGAACAAGAATCTGCAGGGTGCGGGCTCGGGCCAGGAGGGGCGGGGCAGGGAGGGTCCGTACGTGGCACCGCCCCGCAGCTCCTCGAGGCCTTCCCGCCCTGGAGCAGGCAGCCCCCGACTGAGCCGCCCGCCCCTCCCACAGAGGAGATCTCCGACCTGACTGAGCAGCTGGGAGAAGGAGGGAAGAATATGCACGAGCTGGAGAAGGTCCGCAAGCAGCTGGAGGTGGAAAAGCTGGAGCTGCAGTCGGCCCTGGAGGAGGCCGAGGTGAGGGCCTGGCTCTGCCTGGACCCCTGCCTCTGACCCTCTCCTACCCACCTACCATCACCCTCCTGTCTCTGACCCCCTACTCTCCCTCACCTGGGGGTGATGCTGACCGAAGACAAACTCTATGAGATCATTTTCTTAGTCCGAAGTCATATACCCAGTACCCACTACTACCTTCAAAGCCAGAGTCTGCACAGAGGAAAATGCCACAGCTTGATCATGGATTTTTCTTTCCCACTGGGTTTATAAAGTTGAAACCTGGCCATCATAACAACTCCTCACACGGGGTGGGAGTGTCAGCTCCAGAGTCAAACAGATCTGAGTTTGAAACTTGGCTTGAGGACCTCCACTGTGTCATTGGGCAAGTTCCTTAACCTCTCTGTACCTCAGTTTTCTCATCTGTAAAATGGCATTAATTGTACGTACCTCGATCCCTGAGTTAGGAAGATCCCCCTGGAGAAGGGAATGGCTACCCACTCCAGTATTCTGGCCTGGAAATTTTCATGGACAGAGGAGACTGGTGGGCTACAGTTCATAGGGCCACAAAGAGTTGGAGAAGACTGAGTGACTAACACTTTCATACTCTCATAAGATTTTTAGTTCAGTCACTCAGTCGTGTCCAACTCTTTGCGAACCCATGGACTGCAGCATGCCAGGCTTCCCTGTCCATCACCAATTCCCAGAGCTTACTCAAATTCACGTCCATTGAGTCGGTGATGCCATCCAACCATCTCATTCCCTGTTGTCCCCTTCTCCTGCCCCCAATCCCTCCCAGCATCAGGGTCTTTTCAAATGAGTCAGTTCTTCACATTAGGTGGCCAAAGTATTGGAGTTTCCGCTTCAGCATCAGTCCTTCCAATGAATATTCAGGACTGATTTCCTTTAGGATTGACTAGTTGGATCTTTTACACATGACTATTATTAAACGAGGTAACGCACTTAAAAATTCAATATATATTAGCCATTGTTTACTGTTCATTTTTAAGAACCTGGGACTTCCCTGGTGGCTCAGATAAAGAATCTGCCTGCAATGCGGGAGATCTGGGTTCAATCCCTGGGTTGGAAAGATCCCCCTGAAGGCGGGCATGGCAACCCACTCCAGTACTCTTGCCTGGAGAATCCCCATGGACAGAGGAGCCTGGTAGGCTAAGGTCCATGGGATCAGAGAGTCAAACACGACAGTGACAGTATAGCACAGCACAGGGATAGCCCTGAGATTTGGGGCTTCTGACTTTTTTCACTATAGAGTGAGGGACTTGGGAAACAAAGAGAAACATTTGAATTTGTAGTTGTAGAAATCCTTCCTTTTTCTATGATATTTTAGATGGGTCAGGATCATGCAATATTAATGTTGGAGCATCTTGGCAATTGTGAGGTCAAAACATTTCCTTGATGAAGGAACCCCAGGGTATCCAGCATGTCCTCCCCCACAGCACCCACATGGCCTGGGATGCAGGTCCTGCCTCGCTGTCTCCAGCTGACACCTTGAACCCTCTCGGCCTCCCTCCCTGACGTGCCCTGTGCCCTGACTGCCTACTTTGGTCCCTCTCCCCTCCAGGCCTCCCTGGAGCATGAAGAGGGCAAGATCCTCCGGGCCCAGCTGGAGTTCAACCAGATCAAGGCAGAGATTGAGCGGAAGCTGGTAGAGAAGGATGAGGAGATGGAGCAGGCCAAGCGCAACCACCTGCGGGTGGTGGACTCGCTGCAGACCTCCCTGGACGCGGAGACGCGCAGCCGCAACGAGGCCCTGCGGGTGAAGAAGAAGATGGAGGGCGACCTCAACGAGATGGAAATCCAGCTCAGCCAGGCTAACAGGATAGCCTCAGAGGCCCAGAAGCACCTGAAAGTTGCCCAAGCCCATCTGAAGGTAAAAGAAGTGAGGGCTCTCAGAGAGGGATAAGTCAGGTTGCTCACAGGAATGGTGAAGGCCGGAGGAAAGAGTCCTGGGCTAACAAATACGAGAGCATGGGGAGCACCAACCTCCGGGATTTGGAGGCTTGAAGGAGGAGAACTGATCAGGCCCTGGAGCGTGTTTTGGACCAATCCCGCCTGTGGGCCTGGAGACCTGAACGTGTCTCCTGAGGTTAACACGAGCTTTGTGACTATAGGGAAGGGTGTATCAGATCCCAAATGGAGGCCCTGGTAGGGGCCTTCCCACATCACCCCATCCCTGGCAGGACACCCAGATCCAGCTGGACGACGCGGTCCGTGCCAACGACGACCTGAAGGAGAACATCGCCATCGTGGAGCGGCGTAACAACCTGCTGCAGGCCGAGCTGGAGGAGCTGCGGGCCGTGGTGGAGCAGACAGAGCGGTCCCGGAAGCTGGCGGAGCAGGAGCTGATCGAGACCAGCGAGCGGGTGCAGCTGCTGCACTCGCAGGTGAGGAAGCTAGGGGAAACCCGCTGAAGGCCAGAGATAGGATGTCTGGCAATGTTCTGAACTAGATGCCCAGAGAAAGCGTATGTCCAGCCAGGATCATACATTATTTCATCTCTTGGACCAACTTACATCTGTCAGTCATGGCTGCAGAACTACTACCTTGAGAAAGGGGTCTAAACGTAAAAGCCAGCCTCAATTTGCTCTATTAATGGGACTTTTGGAGTTTAAAGACAGCTTCCCTTGTGGCTCAGACGGTAAAGAATCTGACTGCAATGTGGGAGACCGAGGTTCCATCCCTGGGTCGGGAAGATCCCTTGGAGAAGGAAATAGCTATCCACTCCAGAATTCTTGCCTGGACAATTAATGAACATAGTAGCCTTTAAGGCTACAGTCCATGGGGTCACAAAGAGTTGGACGACTGAGCGACTAACACACACATATATTTGCAAGTCAGATTCTCCGCAGAGCACCATTTTTCTGCAATCCCATATACACTGTTTTCAGCTATATTCAGCAATGAGTTTTTATGTCCATCTTATTGCACTGTCCTGTGGAATTCCGTTCCATAATCTAATACATATGGGAATGACATCACCCACTGACGTCATCCTCTCTTCCTTACCTCATTACATTCTTTCTATAACTACAATCTCTTCCAGGATACAGTCCTTTTAAAACAGTTGTACCTGTTTTTCTTGGAACTCCCTGCAGGGAGGGATTCCTTGGAATTTCCTTTCATTCCCCTACGTAGACATGTTACTAAAGAGCTCAGGAGTAGAACTACAGACTCTTTCCTGCTTGAAGTCTTCAGAGCTGAGTCATTTTACATAATGTCTACAGTACATATATTTTCATTGGAAAAAAAGAAAGCAGGTACAAAACAAGGAAAATACTAAAAGCAAGACTTTTTAAAAAAATGACTAGTTCTAATTTTCTCTGGATAAAGGTGTAGAATCATGTAACAAAAGTATATACATCCAACAGTTTTCTTTACCCTTATCTAGAACACCAGCCTCATCAACCAGAAGAAGAAGATGGAGTCAGATCTGACTCATCTCCAATCAGAAGTGGAAGAGGCAGTTCAGGAGTGCAGGAATGCCGAGGAGAAAGCCAAGAAGGCCATCACGGATGTGAGTCACTGCACCTTCCTGCCTCCCTGAAAGACTCAAACAGGGGCTCTGGGTCCAGGCCAGGGCACTGTGCTGTAACAACAGTGACTCTGCCATTCTGTGGGCTTGAGGGCCTCCAGGACCAAATGTCAGAATGAGAAAGAGGTGACTCTTATGGGAAAGAAGAGGCTCCCCCCGCCCCAGGCCCTGTTCTTTTACACTCTCTCCCGTTTGCAGGCCGCCATGATGGCGGAGGAGCTGAAGAAGGAGCAGGACACCAGTGCGCACCTGGAGCGCATGAAGAAGAACATGGAGCAGACCATCAAGGACCTGCAGCACCGGCTGGACGAGGCGGAGCAGATCGCCCTCAAGGGCGGCAAGAAGCAGCTGCAGAAGCTGGAGGCCCGGGTGCGGGAGCTGGAGAACGAGCTGGAGGCCGAGCAGAAGCGCAACGTGGAGTCGGTCAAGGGCATGAGGAAGAGCGAGCGGCGCATCAAGGAGCTCACGTACCAGGTGCGGGCGCTGTGGCCACGCCCTTAGAAGTAGACGTGAAAACGTATCCCTTGCCCCACCTCCTGACCCACATGGGCCCCACGCAGAGCCCTCCTGCCACCTGCCTCTTGAAAAGCTGTCTTGGGATTAGTTTTCTTTCACATTCTCTGAAGACAAGTTGGCTTGAGTCTATGAATTTTTTTTTAGCAAAGGGAGAATCTGCTTCTACTTCTTGAAAGCTCCTGAACCAGAATTTTCCCAGATGTTTAATAACCTGAAGTGCTACCATGAAGGCTTCAGAACCGTCCAAGGCATCTTTCCACCAGCCTCAGAGGCAGGGGCGTTGTGTGGCATTTAGTGATAAAATCAGGGATGGGAAAAGACTCAGATCTTCCATGGAACTCCTGGGACAACAGATAGAAGGCCTTAGAGAAAGAAGATTCCAGAATGTTCTAAGCCTTCCATCTGCATAGCTCAGGGCTTTTGTTCTTACTTTCCAATATGCCTGGGCAGGAAGGACAAAAAAAAAAGAGGTGTTGGTTCATTTTGACAGCTGGATATGAGAGGCATGGGAAAGAGGTACAAATGGAGAACTGCAGGTGTGTTGTGTGGGTGTAAATAGAAATAGCATCCTAGCAGAAGCAGTGATCAGGAGTGATCAAGCGACATAGGAACCATTGATCCTGGTGCTCAATACCTGACCCAGAACAATACATACTGGGTTGTGATAATTAGAATGATATGGATTATGATAATCCCTTCTTTCTGCTTTCCTCCTGGGTCCTCTCTGGTCACTCTAGACCCACTGCTGAGAGCATCTGTGGTGCTCCGGATTAGATCTGGAACAGCCCTGATGTCTCCACATTATCAAATGAAGAAATCCCGTTTGGTTCCAAGCCTCTCCTGTTTCTTACCTCAGGGCCACAGCCCTGTTTGCTTTTTAGATCCTGTTGTGAGACCTTTGGCCTATAAGTCTCATCAGAGATGAAGTTTGTGCACAACCTCTTTGGCCTGGCCCATGGGAGGGAGGGGCGGCTGAGGCATGGGAAGAGAATGGGGTTGTGAGGGAGGGAAAGATGATTGCTCTTGCTCCTTCCCCCAAACTGGCCTCCTCCACCCATCTGCCCCCAGACGGAGGAAGACAGGAAGAACCTGCTGAGGCTGCAGGACCTGGTGGACAAGCTGCAGCTGAAGGTCAAGGCCTATAAGCGCCAGGCTGAGGAGGCGGTGAGTTCATGGTTTTCTCTACTTCCTATGTGTCAGAGCCGACAAGCGTCCACCCCAGTGGACCCGGACGGAGGGATTGCTGTTCACTTTAACTCTCAAACTCAGAGCTGTGGCAGGCACTCCTGAGTTAACAAAAGCAAAGCTTATTCGACCCAGGACCTACCCACAAGCTACTTATAATCCATGTACCAGAGAGCCCAAGAGAAGGCAGTGCAGCTGCCAATGTAGCTTGCAGGGCCAGCCAGTGCTGAAAGCTGGATGGTGGCAGGGGAACTGGGCCTGGAAAGGGGCCTGAGCAGGTACAGCACGGTGGGGAAGACATTGGGTGAGCACAGAGGTGCGGACGTGAGTTGCTGATGAGCATACGTGTGCAGGACCCCCCAGGGGTGGGGGAGCGTCTGTCAGGGTAGCAGTTGGACAGGGGCGGTCAAGCTGGATTCTGAGGGCGGGGACCAGGCAGCATGGGATTCCTTTTGGGCAGTGGGTAGCCTGGATTCTGAGCACTGGGTAAGTCTGTGGAGGGTGCCAAGCCAGAAGCAGGACACTTTTGTCGCAGGAACATGGGTGATAGATGACAGCGAGCCCCTGGATTAGGAGCCTGGGCACCCCCTCACCTCATCCTCCCATCCCCCTGAACCCCCACAGGAGGAACAGGCCAACACCAACCTGTCCAAGTTCCGCAAGGTGCAGCACGAGCTGGACGAGGCGGAGGAGCGGGCGGACATCGCCGAGTCCCAGGTCAACAAGCTGCGGGCCAAGAGCCGCGACATCGGCGCCAAGGTGGGTCCCTCCCCAGGCCCTGCTACTCACCCCCATGGCAGCACAGCCCCAACATCAGTGGCCCCCAGAGTGGGCACTGCATCCTGTATGTGGTTATGCATCCTGAGGGTCCCGCACCCCCCACATCTGGGCATCCCCCTCCTGCTCAGACAAGCCCCGTACAGGCTGGAACCTCCTTAGAAAGTCCAGTCCCACCCCACCTATACCACAAAGACCTCTAAAGGGGACCCCAAGATTCCCAAGGCCTGAGCCTCTCCCCCTAAGGGCATCTCCCTTAGGCCCCTGAAAGCCCTGGAGATTTCTCCCCACACCCTTCCTTCCTGTTCCCTCACACCTTTTATTCTTTCTCAGCAAAAAATGCATGACGAGGAGTGACCCTGCCTCCGAACCTCACTCCAGCTGACCTCCAATAAACATGAGTACCAGACTTTGCCTGAGCCCCTGTCCTTCCCGCCGGCTGGCCAGGAGCCGTCCTGGACTCCTTGGGGGGTGGGTGGCCTGGCCCCTGCGTCAGAGCTGGAGGAACCAAGACACCCCACATCTCCAGAGGAGGAACTGAGGACCAGAGGGGTGCAGCAGCCTGCCCCACCTGAGTCCCCATACTGCTCATCAACCAGCCACTGGGGACGAGAGGGAGGAATTTCACAAATGAAGAGCACAAAGACACAGGAGGGCAATCGGACCCCAGACGCCTAGACGCGGAGTTGCACTGCTGAAACTGAAGCCCTCCTCCACCTACCCCGCCTCTGAAGCCACGGGGGTTAAAAGTGTCTTGTTCCCTCCAAAATGATTTCCCCACTGATGCTAGGAGAGGCTCAAAGCTGGCTGGGGATGGAGATGGGATGGCACAGGTGGCTGGAGCCCGGGTGTGTGGGCCCTACCTTCCCATAGGGCATCCTGAGACTGGAGCCAGCTGATGCCAAGCTGAACTGAAGTGCAGTATGGACCAAACCTGGGCTTTACGTGCCTCACGTTGACCCCTCACACACGTGAGCAGAGCACACACAGGCGCACACCACAGAGCACATCTCTGCTCCTTCCAAGCTCCCACCAGGGACAGGCTGGCCTGGGTCACACAACTGCTCAAGGGACAGGGTGGGTCCTGAGCCCCCTCTGCTAGCAAACCCCTGCCCCCTGCGGTGCTTTACAGCCAGGCTCTCCTGACCACCTTCTCATCCCTTCACTGCCCCACCCCCATCTCCTGGACTCCCCAGCTAAGCCCTTCTGATCCCTCCCCTGAGGCCTTCACCACCTCCTGTCCAGGATGTCCACCACCACCTGTCTTGAGAATGGCCTGTACAGAAAGTCCTGAGAACCATGAGCAAAGACCAAAGAAACACAAAATTCAGTCGGTTCTAACCCTGGAAAGGCCACCAGCCATGGTGAGGAGCCAGGATGTGAGGACAGAACAGGACGTAGGGGGCAGGAAAAGCCAGACCAAGAGAGGCAAGGTGGATAGCATCGAGGGTAGCAGAGTACCTCTACCAGAGCTCAGGTTCGGGCAGGTTTTGGGGACCAGGGCCTGCATCTGGACAGAGCACCCGAGAAGGAAGACATTTCAGGGCAGGAACATGCGAGTGTTGGAGAGGGGCTATGAGCAAGTCAGCTTGGAGGAGCTCAGCCATTTGGGGATCTGCAAGGCTGTGCAGGGTCATCCCGGCCACACTGGGCTCTCATGGGCCAGGAAGGGCTGACTTCAAACTCCCCCTGAGCTGTGACTACCCTTCACTAGCTGGTCTCCTTTCCCGTCTGTGAGGCTCAAGGATGGGGGGTCTGCCAGCCACCTCTGAGTCCCTGGGGCCCAGCACGGGGTCTGTACACAAGATGTTCAGGAAACATCCTGCTGGGGTGCTGGCAGCCTGGGAAGGTGGCCCTACTGATGGAGAGACCTGGAAATGAAGCTGGGCCGTTTTAATGAGCTTCAAGGGACTCAGTATAATATCCAGGACACCTGTTTAGGCGTTAGGAGTGCTGGGCTCCAGCCCTGTGTGTGCGTGCTCAGTCACTCGGTCTGTCGGACTCTTTGCGACCCCATGGACTGTAGCCCACCAAGCATCTCTGTCCATGAGATTCTCTCAGCAAGAATACTGGAGTGGGTTGCCATTCCCTTCTCCAGGGATCCTCCCAACCCAGGGATTGAACCTGGGTCTCCTGCATTGCAGGCAGATTCTTTACCGCTGGGCCACCAGGGAAGCCCAGGATCCAGCCCTAACTCTGTCACAAATAAAGAGGTCACGTCCCCTAACTGGGTATGTCCTCTCTTATGTGAGATGAGGGCATTGAACCAGCTGATATCTGAAGGCTTGTCCAGCTCCAGCAACAAGGGAATCTCCCTCTTATATTGGATGCTGACCTCTCCCTGGTGACCTGTGGGTCAAGTCCTCCCCACACCACCAGGGGGAGCTCTACACATGCCCCAGGCAAGCAACCCACTAGAAGGACTGGACAGGTGGGCCTTCATTCACCTGGGGAAGGCTTGTGCTTTTTCATACACAGGACCCGGGGTGCCCAGCCACCAGGCTCACCACAAGGTAGCCTTGCACCGAAGAGTCATGGCATGGAAATTCTGTGTTGAAGGATATCCTCAGCATCTTCAGTCTAAAGCCCCACTTGCTCATTCATTGTTCAGACCTGGTCCCAGAGAAAGGACCATGACCTGCTCCACGCAACATTCCCATGAATATTCCTAGCATTCCTGATCTGCCTAATTTCTGAGGAAGAAAGAGAATCACCAGTAGGATTTCAATCTTTTAATTTGGGAATGACCAGCTTCCTCCTGCACCCTCCCCTTAGTCCATAAAACCCCCTCCCTGGCCGAGCTTCATCAAATGCCAGACTAGCCCCCACAGACAAGTCCATGTGACTTCTCTCTCAGACTTGGCTCCATCACTGTAGGCTGGGGCAGTAGACAGTAGGCTAGGGAGCTAGTGAATCCAAAGGAGATGAGTCTGGGCTCCCCTGTCCCACTTTCTGGCTGGGCTCAGAAGCCAGGTATCCCCAGGGTCACTGCTGGTCCCCTGTGAAGATGGAGCCAGGTGGGGTAGGGCATGGGGGGGGGGTAGTTGGGTTGGGGGGCAGGGGGCATCTCCTCTCCCCAGAGGATAGGCACTCACCCTGGGCAGCCCTGGGCACCATCTCGGTCCGGTAGATCTTGAAGGCATCATAGGCAAAGACAGAAACCAGGATGATGCCAAACACCTGTGAGAGCAGGAGGAGGCTGCCACAACAAAGGCCAGCCAGCCACTGGACACCAGGGAGAGGGAGGTGGGTGATACGGGGCAGGTGTGAGCCAGGCCCTGGGCGCTGACTTGAGCTTGGGGTGGACAGAGGCACAGGAAGTGTGCGACCATCAGCCGGAGGTCCCTGGGGGATGGGGGAAGCCGGAGAATTCTGCAGGGCTGGACTCACAAAAGCAGCAATGGCAGCTCCGTCCCGGGAGGTCACAGCCGCGAAGGAGACCACCAGGAAGATGATGATGGCACTGACACAGCGGAGGAAGTCCTGGGGGTTGGGGGTGCAGGGTCAAAGGGAAGCAGAGGGCAGGCGGCATCAGCCTGAGGTTTTCCAGGCTAGTCAGCGGCTTGACCCTCAGGTACTGGGAATCCCTACATGGAGATGCCCTTGGACACAACATAAGGCACTTGAGAGACAGAAAGCAAGAGAGAGCTCACACAGCTCCCCAGAGGAGGGACGCAGATGGACACAGGGACAGGGACCAAGATGACAAGCCAAGGGGCTGGGCTGGGGCTGGACCTGCATCGGGGAGCAGTCTGAAGGATGGGGTCAAAGCCATGTTTGAGTATAGGACATGGGGGCTGGATTCCTTGCTTACCCAGGAAAAGGAGAGAGGCTAGAAGAGGAAAATTCAATGTTGAAAGAAGGGCCCAGAGTGGTGGGGAGGGAGGCAGCACGGGGTGGGGACCCTCACCAGACAGGGCCAGTTCATCCGATCGAATCGCTGGTAGTACTGGGTGGCATAGAGGAAGAGGAAGGCTAGTGTGATGAAGAACTCCAGCAGCGCGGCAGCCATGTAGGCAGAGATGGAGGCCGTGAAGCAGATGAAGATGATGAAGGTCAGGGCCTGCAGAGCCGAGGGTGGGCAGTTTACCAGGAAGGGGACACAGGCCAGGACAGGCCTTTGCCTCCCTCTTTCCAGGAAGCTCCCCCAGCCAGCACACTGCCTGCCTTCAGAGGTCTCGCCAACCCTGGTGGCAGGAGCCATGCCCAGGGCCTTTGCCCATCAAGGGCCGACTCCAGCCTCCCACCTCTGCCAGCCCAGGCTCCCCCTGCTCCAGGGCCCCAGCAGCCCCAGCAGTTTAACCAAGCTTCACGGCTCTGGGGAACACCACTCTATGAAATCCAAAAGAGAGTGGGTCCCCCTTTAGCACTGGGAACACCAGCCCCTTGAGTGGTGGGACATCAGCCTGTGCCCCCAGGAGGTACCCCATGCCCCATAATAATTCCAGGATGCCTAAAACTCCTCTAACAAGGACGAGAGCCCCTGGTTCCATGCCAAGAGGCAAGGATTAGAAGGCAGATGCTCCAGAGTGGATGTGCGTCCCCTCAGCTCTCAAATGTAGGACAAGGTATATGCCGAAAACTCAGGTTTACACTGAGGTCTTGCTAAGCGAATAAGGGAAGGTACTTTCCTGAGGACAGATGTTCACAGGGAGCAGGCGACAAAGTGGGTCTGCAGAAAGGCTGCCCTTTGGGGTAACTGAACTTCTTGGACATGCCAAGAAGTGGCCATCTAAGAGCCCGGGGAGAGGCCGGCTCGTGTTACCCCCGTCCCATCCCATCCCTGTGCCTCACGCTCCCTCAGTGTCGTCTAGCTTCAATCCTTCCTAAAGGCAGTGAAAGCTGCTGTCACCGCCTCCAGGTGGAAGAGCAACAAGAAGGCAGGGGAGGAGATGTGGGGAGGGTCGCTGGGGCAAGCGGGGTGTCTGAGAGCCGGGGGAGGGAGGCTGCTGAGGGGTGAGCCCTGAGGGGCCCGGGGCTGGGAGGTGAAGCTCTAGGCTGGGGAGGCGGCTGTTACCAGCTCAGTTTCCAGCAGGATGCCTTTGAGGGAGGAGAGGAAGGTCTTGTCCACCGCGAAGCCGTCGAGCCCTGCAGCTGTCCCGTCCTCGGGGGGCCGGTCCCGACGACTCCAAGCATTGAACATCTCCACGAGGCCCACCGGGTACAGCCCGCGACTGCCACCAGCCCAAGATGGAAAACAGGAGGATGGGAACCTGGCAGGACGGGAAAGCAGACAGGAGCAGGAATGGCACTGCGAGAAACCTCAAAGTGAAGCGGGCAGACCTGCTGTGGGGCCCCGGAGAAGGCGGCCGCGGGGTGCGGGCGGGGGGTTGCTTGCCCAGATAGGCCTTCACCCAGCTGCCCAGAGTGCCCTGCTGGTGCCTGCACTGGTCCACAGGAGGCACGTGGAGGAGGGGGGCGGGGAAGAGGGGAGGGGTCAGCTCTCCTACTTGGAGCCTGACCCCGCCCACCCGCCGAGGGTGGGCGAAGGGAGGAGGGGAGAGGGGGCGGACTGCGGAGAAACCGGGAGGAGCTGGGAGGTGAGCCGAGAAATGTGCCAGGCTAGGAGCCCTGGAGAACCCAAGCCTGAGGCAGTTTTCGTCCTCCCTTCCCTAACCTTAACCCTCTTCCTCATCATCCTTTCTCTCTTTTCCTTTCAGGGAGGGTGGGAGCTGGATCCCGGCCCAGGCAGCACCCCTCAGGACCAAGCTGTAGCAGCCAAAACTGAGGACAAAGGCAGATTGTTGGGGGGACAAGGGGGCGCTGTGTGCCTGCTGCAGTGCCTCAATGGGCCTCTGTTTCTCCAGTATGCCAGGAGGGCAGCCTGACCCAGGGAGCCAGGGAAGGGGAGGGATTGGGGGACCACAGCGGAAACTCCGGAGGGCAGTAGGTGGGAGCTGACAGTGGGGAGGAAATGGGACCAGGCTGGGGACCACAAGATGCTCAGGCACCAGGGATGCCAAAGACAAATTAGGCCACTTTTAAGTACAGATTATTTATTTGAACAATTCTCTCCCTGCTCAATAACAGCCTCTTCCTTAGCAGCATTCATGTCAAAAGACTAGCAACTCCACCAGGAGGTTTAAGGTCGATGCTCCAAAGATGCTCCAAAGTCGATGCTCACTAAGTGTTTGATGAATGAAGGAAAGTGAAAGTCGAAAGTGAAGTCGCTCAGTCGTGCCCAACTCTTTGGGACCCCGTGGACTGTAGCCTACCAGGCTCCTCTGTCCGTGGGATTTTCCAGGCAATAGTACTGGATTGGATTGCCATTTCCTTCTCCAGGGGATCTTCCCAACCCAGGGATTGAACCCAGGTCTCCTGCATTGTAGACATACGCTTTACCTTCTGAGCCACCAGGGAAGTCAGTGAACAAACTAATGAATTGAAGGGCTCTCCACTGGCGAAGGGAAAAATATCTGAAAGTGCCTGTGCTGCACCAGGGCAGCTGGGGGTGGGAGGAAAGAAGAGACAGACATAGCAGAGCTTTGAAGACCTTTCCCAGGAGGAAAGGACAGGATGCCAGTTTCCAGGGACCATAACCAGCCACTACTGCCTTGGATTTGCCCTGCATTTCTCACCCACTCCAAAAAGTGCAAAGTGCAGTCCCCCCATGGTCCCCCATCCTGTCCCAAGATCCTGCTGCTCCGAGTGGTCCTTTGGAGGGGCTGTGCCTTCAGGTGTCCTGGTTCACCACAGCAGGTGGTTGTCCAACCAGCTCCAGTGTTTGCCCAGGGACCAGCCATGGTCGGCACAGCTAGGCCATCACACGGGGCCGCACGCACACGCAAGCCAAGGAGACACGGTAGAGCCTGCGTTCCAGGCAGTAGCCATGGTGGTCGCCCTGCTGTCCAGGGCACGGCCGCCGGTAGAAGACGGTCTGGTTGTGGTAGAGCAGCTCTGAGTTTCCCAGGGGGTCCATGTGGGAGCCCGTCTGCAGGCTGACACAGTGTGGACACAGGCAACGTGCGTGGTACAGATCCTGCGGGAGCCGGTTCAAGTCTCTGTCCAACCTGTGGGGCGGCAAGAGTCAGGCCCTGGAGGGAGGCTGGCCAGGAGCCCGGGGGGCCGGCCAGGGGCAGAGAGGACCCAGGGTGGAAACACCAGGGCTGCTGTCAGTTCTGTGGCTTCGGTTCCAGCTCTGGTACCCACAAGCCAGGTGGCTGTGAACAAGTCACCCCCTCTCCCCTGGGATTTATTCTCCTGAACTATGAGGGTCGGGGATGGAAGAGTGACTTTCCAAATGGTCCTGGAGCCCTGAGGGAGGGGCCAGGTGGGGAGCTCCCCTGGGGCCTCTACCAGACCAGCTGTGGTTCCATGTGATACATATGCTGGGTTCTAGCATCAGGCTGCCTTGTGTGCTTGTTAGTATATATGTATTTTTTTAATTTTAAAATAAAAATTGCTCTTCTATCCAAGTATAAGAAAGCACGAAGTGAAGGCTGACAGTCTGTCTCCCACCAGCCCCACTCCCCTGAGGGAGCCACTGTCTGCCATGTCCTGCCCGTCCTCCAGATTCCAACTGTGCATTATAATAAGCACATGTTTGGGTGTATGGTAAGACTTATTAACTTATTCTGAAAAGGTTTCATAGCCCCCAGAAGATGTGAAAAGTCAGTGCTCCAAAGGTCTGTGCTCCAGAAACTCAGTAGGAAACAGCCAATAGGTTGGAAAACCATCCTCCCAACAGACAGGCCTTCGCAAACTGGGGCTCAGCTAGTGTAGCATCTCCCAGAGTGGATTCCCTGATAAACGCACTGTAGCGGAAGGGGTCTGGGGTCAAATGATTCTAGGAAGCATTGAGTTTAATGGGGTCTTCTCTGCAGACTTCTCGCTGTGAATGTGCTGAGCACGCTGAGAACCTCTAAGGGGGTGGGGACTGCAGCATTTTTCCCCCCACTTACTCGACATCATCACTTTTTTTCTGAGGAACAGCTTGTGTGACACATGTTGCAAAGCATGTCGGGGAAGACCAGCCCAAGTGGTTATCAAGGGTTCACAGCCCAGGTGTCTAGACCCCGGCCAGGTCAGCCGTCTGGCACCCAGCCTCCCCAAAGGGGTTCCCAACCTCTTTAGATTTAGTCTAGAAGCTAGCCAGCCTACTGAGACCACTTCAAAGCGTAGTGGCCTGGAGTCTCCATCCTGGATCTAGTCTCAATCAAAGCTGGCCCCCTCCCTAGCCAATGACCTTCTCCTTTAATCCCCAAAGCCAAGGCTAAGCCAGAAATAGACTTACAGTGGGTGGAAACACAGATACCCCAAGAGAGTGCAAAACAGGAGGAGAAATATGTTTGGGACCCCTAGAATACTAATTTTTAGTATTTTAATTCATTGTCCCAATTTCAGTACTTTCTAATATTTGTTTACATCATGACATAAATAGAGAATTATAATATGTGGCAGCACATGGAGAAAGAATAAGACAGCTCATGATCAAAGACAACCAGCCTGGAGGTCCAGCCACCCAACTGTCCCCCCAGAGCAGAAAGAGGGTATAATTAGAACCCATTCATGGCTCAGAACACTAACATTTGGTATTGGGCTGCTTTGTTCCTATATTGTACATTATTCCCTGATATTTTTGTTAGAAAAACAAAGCCATTGTAGGGGAAGGAAAAGGAGAAGGGAGAGGAGGAGGAAAGATAGAAAGGGAGGAGGAGGGGGAGAAGAAGTAGAGGAAAAGGAGAAAGGAAGAAAACCTAAATTTTCTGTACTGTTTAGATTTTTCACTATTTCATATGATCTGCATCATTAGGCTATAGAATATTATTTCATTTTACAGATTGAAAAAAAACTAAGCTTTGAACCCCTGAGCGATTGGCCCAAGGTCACCAAAAATGTGTCAGGGCTAGACCTTGTCTAACACCCAAACTTGATAACCTCCCTGAGGTAAAAGGGGGACAGATAGGCTGGAGTTGGCTGGAACTCCCCTGGTCCCTCACACACATCCTGACCAGCACATGAGCAGGCGTTTAGGAGGGGGCAGGGGCTGGCAGACTCACTCATATCTCCAGGGGGCGATGGAGCGGCTGTTGAGGGGTCCATCCCTGCTGGAACTGCAGGGTTCTGGGTGGTGGGCGAGGCTGGTGGTCTCTGGGGGAGGCATGAGCACACTGTTCCACTTCAGCCACTCCTCAGTGGAATTCTGTCCTTTGCTGGGGCAGCAGCTGGGCCAGTGGGTGCAACACCTCTGGGACCCCAAACAGAGGGTGTGGGTTCCCATGACCATTGCCAAGAATGCCATTGCCTGTAGGAAAAGGCTAGTGAGAAAACTGCTCCTGCCTAGTCTGGATGCCCCCTCCCCCAGCTGTTCTCTGAGATTCTGATTCATGCCCCATCTGGTCCGCAGCCCCAAAACTGAGAGCTCCCTCCATCCCCAGCCACATCTCTGCTCCTGCCTCACTCAGCACCGTCCCGGCCAGGCCCCTGCACACTTACCTGGTACATGCTGGATGCTGCTTGCCAAGCCTCAGTGCCACGCTGGCTGGACAGTAAGCCCTTGTGGAAGCTGTTTGACTGGAGCAGTTTAGGAGTCCTGGTTTTATTTTCAGCAAACCTGTTTTGTTTATTCAAATTTATTTCCACTACCTTTTGGAGGGTGTGACTTGAGATTAAAAAACAAAACAAACCCCTAAAAAAAAAACTTGTAAGTCTTTCCAAAAGCTGCTTTAAATGCTAGACTCATGGAAGTTGTGATTAACATCATCGTAAGCCTATTGAGTAAACTTTGTTCTTTGCCCTTTACTGGGCGTGGGGTCAAAGTAATAGTATCCTTTTATCCCGTGCCTTGGGGAACAGGCATTATGAGAATTCTGTTGGGTCACTTAATACCCGATACTAGGGAACATCACTCGGACTCTCTCTAAGAGGCCTTGCTGCTATAATCCCTGCTGCTCCCACCCAGGGTCTTGTCTCTTCTCTTCCCTTTCTTCTCAGATGTCCTCAGGATCCTCCACCTTAGTAAACATTTCCCTCTGTCTGCTTGTTCTCTGACCCCTTCCTCATCCTCCACGAGCCCAACTTCTATCCCCTGACCTCCTCTGGACTCAGGATACAGGCTTAATCCCATAGGCTGCCAGGAAGGCCTCGACTCCAACAATTTGTTGGCTGGATGTGCAGGGTCTGACGGAAGAAGTGCTGAGTGACTGTTCCCATGGTACAAATGAGAAGACAGAACCAAGAAGAGAGGCAAGGTGACAGCCTTAGCTAAGAGCCAACAGAAGTACCCAGCTCCCAGATCAGCCTGCCCCACCCCTACTCACTAGTTGAGGAGCATGGCAGGGGGAGCTGCTGCTCTCAGGCCGTGGGGTAAGGCCGTGCGGTCACAGGTCCATGGACCACTGTCGGCCAGGAGAGGGTATGTGTGTTCTGGCAAGGTTCCAGCTGGGCCTGGCCGCAAAGACACAGGTCAGTCAGGGGCCACCCATCCGGGGGGCTCTCTGCCTATTTTGCTCCAATCTTTTTCTCTGCATCCTTGTTCAACAACTCCCCTCACCCCCTCACCAACCCCGCCCCCGCCACTGCAGACTCCAACACACTCATATACAGACACCGTCTCTAGAGTGATGTTTCCTGATTTGCATGTGCTTTCCCTTAGAAAATACTCCTTTGGTAACCAACGACTCAGGAAATAAACAAAGGGAACCAGGAATAACTCAAATGGCAGAGCGATAAGGAATCTTTTGAATGCTTTAGGGCAAAGCAGCCCTAAAACAGAGGCATGATGAAGTCAGAGGGCATTCGGAAGTGGGACAAGCTGATCTGGTGAGTTCTGAGGGGCCTGGAAGTTGAAGGGCGGTGAGAGCTTAGGGTCAACAGGTGATGGCTAGGAGAGCAGGGCCACTTAGGAAGAGCACTGGGGCCAGGAATACATTGCCCCACTCCCACTGGCCCACTCTCTGGCCCTGTGCTCCCACACCCTCTCACTTCCATCCGCCCCCTCAGCTCCTGAGATCATGTGCCAGGAGGGTGCCAAGCCCTGCACATGCATCAGCTAGTTTTACCTTTATAATAAAACCATGAGATGGAAATTACTGTCCCCATGTCAAGATGAAGAAACTGAGACCCAAAGAAATTGAGTAACCTCATCAAGTTTGCACAGTTAGGAGGAAGCCGAACTGGTTCCCTCCCAGCCCTGAAAAACTCCAAAGCTAAGTTCCTGGTATGGAAATGCCACACTGTGGTGACCTCTGGATGGAAGGGAAGCCCCTGCTGTAAGTGATTTCCTACTCACCCAGGTGTGGGCTGGACAGGTCTCACCTAAACCTGCTCGAGGCCACAGGGCATTCCTGCCCACTCAGGCATTCAGCCAGCTGGCTGGGATCCACAGCTCTGGCTACCTCTCCCCCAGCCTCAGGTCTGCCCCATGGCCCCCAGAGTGGCTTCTGGTGTTCCCAAACAACCCCCAGCCCCAACAAAGGCTTTGCGGGGACCTTCCAGAAGTGCTGGATCCCTCGGGTTTCCCCCAAGTCGAACAAAGTCTCAGAGGCTGACACAGGCCCAGACCTCCTGATCTTGGCCCCCATCCAGGACAGGATGCTTGAAAGTGCTCACTTGCTGATGCTGCAAACGACGCACACTGATTGCATGGGATGTTTCCTCCAGGAGAGGCTTTTGGGTTGTCCCCCTGCCTCCGTACCATGACTTCCTCTGAGAAAACTGCTGAGGGGCATTCTCCCCTGTGATGACCAGGCCTGACACAGAACCTGTCCTTTGAGACACACACCCCTGCCCCCCCCCACCCCCACCCCCGCCCCCGCCCACCTCCTTGCAGTTGCTCAGCCTCCACCCTTATCTCAGGAGCAGCTGTGGGTCTCCTCAGGGTGACTCCCTGCCATGAGAAACATTTTCCAGAGGGTTTTCCTCTTGGGGTGACTAAGAATCCCTGAGTCACTTCAGCTTCCAGGGAATCCCTGGGGGTGTAGAGAGATGGCGGTGGCCATGGGGAGAACGTGGAGGCAGAAGCAAAGTTCGTCCAGTACCTGATATCAGGGGTGCCTCCCTGCCTGGGGCTGACCTGGCAGCCACAGGGGAGATCTGAACATGCTACCCCAAGCCACTGACACGAGGTCAGCCCCTAGCAGGAAAGAACAGGGAAGATGTGAAAAGGGGCATCCCACCTGGGCCAAGAAAGCCTGAAAGATGCTACGATGGCTGTCCTTCCCTTCCTCAGAAAGTCATTTGAGTTCTCATCCACTGTCTTGAAGTCCTGCCCCTGCCTCTGATCAGCTCTTCACCGAGGGCCCTCTCTTCTCCTTGTTCATAGCGATGGGCATGCTTGGTGGGGAGGCTGAAGGGAAAAAGGGCAACAAGGATGACCGCAAAAGTATCTTCCTGGTGGCTCAGACAGTAAAGAATCTACATGCAATGTGGGAAACCTGGATTCAATCCCTGGGTTGGGAAGATCCCCTGGAGAAGGGCATGGCAACCCACTCCAGCATGGTTTCCTGGAGAATCCCACGGACAGAGGAGCCCGGTGGGCTACAGTCCATGGGGTCACAAAGAGCCAGACATGACTGAGCAACAAACACAAAAGTGCCAACCAGCTTAGCAGCCCCTGAAACAGTGCTGGAACCGAACCGCAGGGCTCAGCAGGGTCGTGGATGCTCAGGTGCACTCACCTGAGGGGCCGGTAGGGCTGCAGCGGGTTAAAATGCAGAAATACTTCTGCCCCCTGCTGGTAAATAGATGCTGTCCTCAGCCCTGGAGCACCCCCACACCTCAACCTCCCTGTGACCCCACAACTGACGGGAGACTGCCTGGCCCAGATGGAGGCCTTCAGAACAGACTCCCATAACCTGATAGGGACACCATGATGGCACTGGTTGCTAATTATTTATCAGATCAGTTGCTCAGTCATGTCCGACTCTTTGCGACCCCATGAATCACAGCACGCCAGGCCTCCCTGTCCATCACCAACTCCCGGAGTTCACTCAGACTCACGTCCATCGAGTCAGTGATGCCATCCAGCCATCTCATCCTCTGTCGTCCCCTTCTCCTCTTGCCCCCAATCCCTCCCAGCATAGGAGTCTTTCCCAATGAGTCAACTCTTCGCATGAGGTGGCCAAAGTACTGGAGTTTCAGCTTTAGCATCATTCCTTCCAAAGAAATCCCAGGGCTGATCTCCTTCAGAATGGACTGGTTGGATCTCCTTGCAGTCCAAGGGACTCTCAAGAGTCTTCTCCAACACCACAGTTCAAAAGCATTAATTCTTCGGCGCTCAGCCTTCTTCACAGTCCAACTCTCACATCCATACATGACCACTGGAAAAACCATAGCCTTGACTAGACGAACGTTTGTTGGCAAAGTAATGTCTCTGCTTTTCAGTATGCTATCTAGGTTGGTCATAACTTTCCTTCCAAGGAGCAAGCGTCTTTTAATTTCACGGCTGCAGTCACCATCTGCAGTGATTTTGGAGCTCAGAAAAATAAATTTATAGGATCACCTTTAGTTACAAAGATTCCCCTGCCTTCAAAAGGAGTCTGCCTTCAAAGAGAACCCATTCTTGCCTGGGAGACGTGCAGAGAATCAGAGTGAACAGGACAAAAAACTCAGCAACTCCCTCCCCTAGCCAAGGGCTGGTTCCTCCCCAGGTGGGCCTTTGCCTTTCTCAATCCTACAGTCATGGCTGCCCTGCTCATTCATCCATTTGCCAAACATTTATTGAGCACCTACTAGATGCCAGACACCATTCTAAATGCTAGGAAGGCAGAGGAGGACAAGTCAGATAAGGCTCCTGCCTCATGTCTTAGGGGGAGAGGGATGGTAAATAAGGAAACAAGGTAATTTTTGATAATAGTAAGTGCTATGAAGAAAGTGAAACAATGTTAAGAGATAGGGAATTACTGGGGGTGGGGAATTGGTAGAGGAAGAGGGCAACTTTGACTTAAAAAGTCAGAGAAGGCCTTTCTGAAGATGTGGAATTTGACATGATGATGGAAAGGTTCTGGGGAAAGATGGTCCAGGCAGAGGAAAACAGGACAACAGAGTCCTAGAGGTGGAAGGTCTTGGCACATTTAAGAAACAGAAAGGACAATGTGGTTGGAAAACAAAAGCTAAGGAAGAGTGTAGAATGAGAGGAAGTGAAGAAGCAGTCAGGGGGATTTCAGTAGCTAAGACTCCTTGCTCCCAGTGCGGGGGACCTGGCTTCAATCCCTGGTCAGGGAACTAGATCCCATGTGTCACAATTAAAAATCTCAAGGATGAGGATGAGATCAGCTGGAGGGCTCTGCTGGGAAGGGACATGAGTGGGAGAGAAGACTGGGACCCAGAAAACCCAATGGAGGAGTTCCTTCCTTTCTACTCCATGAACAATGGCAAAGGCAAGGCCCGAAGTCAAGGGCCCCCATCTGAGTCAGCCGCCCACCCAGGGTCTTAGCTACCCATCCAGTCTGGGTTTTTTTCCATCCTAACCTGGGACCCAGAATCCTCCCTGAACAAGTTAGAATCACGTTAAACCTCTGTTTGCAAAGGAGAGGGCAGAGATGAGTCATAAGGACAAGGAGAAGACTCCACCTGCCATTGACACAGAAACGCTTGGAGCTTTCCTGAAGGTACAAGCTGGGGGTGGGGGTGGGGGTGGGGTCATGGGGAGCCAAGGTGAAGAGGGAAAGTCATCGTGATAAGCACTTCACATGTATTCACACCTCACCAAAGTCACTATTCCAGATGAATAACGGAGCTTCAGAGATGTTCCAGAACTTGACCAACTTCACACAGCTGACAAACCCCCCCACCCCCACCTCTCCCCAGGGCTTCCTGGTAGCTCAGCTGGTAAAGAGTCGTCCTGCAAAGCAGGAGACCCCAGTTCAATCCCCGGGTTGGGAAGTTTCCCTGGAGAAGGGATAGGCTACCCACGCCAGCATTCTTAGGCTTCCCTGATGGCTCTCAGACAGTAAAGAATCTGCCTGCAATGTGGGAGACCTGGGTTTGATTCCCGGGTCAGGAAGATTCCCGGGAGAAGGGAATGGCTACCCACTCCAGTATTCTGGCCTGGAGAATTTCATGGACAGGGGAGCCTGTCAGCCCACAGTCCATGGCCTCGAAAAGGATCTGACAGGACTGAGCGACCTTCCACTTCACTTCACCTCTCCCCAAGTCTGACTGACTCCATTCCCTGCCTGGGCACTCCAGAAGCACAGATTCATTTTCCTGCAGGTTTGCACTCTGCTCCCCTCACCAGGGACTTCCCTGGTGGCTCAGATGGTAAAGCATCTGCCTATAATGCGGGACACCCGGGTTCAATCCCTGGGTTGGGAAGATCTCCTGGGGAAGGAAATGGCAACCCACTCCAGTATTCTTGCTGGGAAAATCTCACAGATGGAGGAGCTTGGTAGGCTACAGTCCATGGGGTCCCAAAGAGTCAGACACGACTGAGCAACTTCACTTTCACTTTCCCTTTTCCCTCACCTAGCTACAGGCACTAGCTAGACCCTCAGCTACAACGAAGGCAGTGAGCCTTCTTGCCCACCTCCCAAACCACCATTCTGCCAGGTCCCAGCACTTCCTTCCTGCTTAGTCTTTTCCAGTCTCTATTTCCCGAGCACCAGTCAGAGCATTCATCTTTAGAACTGTGTTTCTTACCCACCTCCATCTTGAGCCCCAATTTGCCTTGGCAGTCCTCTGGGCAGAGATTATACCCGTCACTCCCCAGTAGCTGACTATCTGTATTCCAGGCAGCTAGGCCCCTAGGGCTGGGGTCTGAAAGAGGCTGGACCAGGCTGGAGCTAGAAAAGGTGCATCTGAGAATGCATCTGAAAATTTAAAAGTTCCTCTCCCATCCCAAAGGAGTCTGAGTTTGTTCATAGGCGCCCAAGCAATAGGAAGAGGAGGGCGCTGGGGCAGGTGTCTCTCCCTCCCCTCCTGGCAAATGCCTGGACTTGTGGCTCTATGGAATGTGGAGGTGGGGGTGGATGGGAGGGGAAGTAGGGAGCCTTTATCCAAGCCCTCACGTTCTCAAAGGGCCTTAAATTAGACTTCAGATATTATCTCCAAATGAGGCTATGCATAGAGCCATTGTCTATTGTATTTGAAGTGTTAATGCGTTAAACGTAAATATTGAAAATATGCTACAGCTTTTCAATCCAGATTGGCATCTCATTTTTTTTTTTTTTAATTCTAGGAACCTCAAAAACAGAAGGCGGCTTTTCCAGCGTCCCTGAGGGGGCTTTGAAGTCTTCTTTCCAAGAGAAAGAACGCGGGGAGGGAGTGGGGAGCTGAAGGGATGCCGGCACGCAAAGGAGCAATAATAGGGCCGACAGGTGTGAGGACCAGAGCCTCGTCCTTTCAGCTCCTGGGGCTCCAAATCCCAGCTTCTCTGAACGAGTCCTGCCCTTTTGTGTCCGCAGTGACCACTTCTACTCCACTTGGCAGCAGGAGTGAGCCAGAGTGAGGGCAGGGGA
This sequence comes from Bos indicus x Bos taurus, assembly GCF_003369695.1. Taxonomy (NCBI): domain Eukaryota; kingdom Metazoa; phylum Chordata; class Mammalia; order Artiodactyla; family Bovidae; genus Bos; species Bos indicus x Bos taurus. The sequence continues at coordinate 15,169,547 of NC_040085.1, forward strand.
CAGGCCTAGACTGGCAGAGGCGTCACATCCCGCCAGCTCGCCCGCCCCCAGCTCCGGAACCAGCCGCTCAGGCCTCACGTTCCCTCGCCCGGGCTAGAATCTGTGTCAGCTCCAGACCCCCGGCCGGCCATCCCTGCGGAGGCCACGCTGAGGGAGCAGAGAGGCTCCGTTGAGGACCCCAGAAGGGCGGAGGGAGCGCGCTCCCTCCCAAAGGAAAGACAGTTGTGGGGCTGATGAAAGGGAGGCCGAGAGGCGCGGGGCTGGCGGGCGAGAGCGGGGGCGTGACGGGGAGACGAAAGCTCCGGGGAGGGAGAGAACCGGACCACCTGGAGGTCCGCCGCGACGTCAGGCTGGAGCTGGAGGGGGAGAGGAGCCGGGAGGGGGCGCGCAATTTAGCCCGAGGGTCCTGAGCTGAAACTCAACACCCGCCTTTGGAGGGCTCGTCCCCCTTTCTCCTCCGCCCCTTCCCTTCCCCTCCCTTTTCCCCTCCCTCCTTTCTCTTAATCCCCGGGACTGAGCCCCACGCCGGAGCCGAGAGGGCCCGAGGGGAGGAGAAAGGAGCTGCACCCAGAGGGCGCCGGGAGCCTGGGAAGGGGAGGGAAGGGGAGCCGCGAGCGGGGGGTGAGCCTGAAAGCAGCGCGCGACCCCCGGACCCTTTCCAGCCCTCTCAGTGCCCCCCCCCCACCCCACTTCCAGGCGAGTCCGCAGGACCCTAGCCGCTGCGCCTCCTTAGCCTTCTGTTTGCTCCTTGTTTTGCTTTGTGGCCTTTCTCTCGGTTCCCAGAGACACCTGGGCTGCCACGAGCCCTGGGGCGCTCAGAGGGGCCCCGCCAAGGGTGCGTGTAAGCGGGGCGGCGGGGGCCAGCGTCCTGGGCCAGGGGGCCGAAGGTGGGAGCGGGAGTGTTGGCGCCGAGGGTTGGAAGGGGCCGCGTGGGGAAGGCCGTCCCGCCCCCTCGAGCCCGGCCCGGGTGCACGTAGCGAGGCACGGTCCCGGCGCCCCCAGACCCCGAGGCGCGCTGCGAGCAAGTGTGCGTGCTCGGGAGCTCGCCTTGGGGGCTTCGAGCGTTGGGGCAGAAAGCCGCCACTGGGGTCGTCCAGCCCAGCCTCCCTACTCTCCGAGGCCTTTGGCTCCAGCCTGGCCTCCGCTGCCAAGTCGGGCGACTTTGAAGAGAGACAAACTTCTCGATTTTCACTACCCCCGCCCCCTCCCTCGCAGCGGGGCTGCTGCAGAGCCCCCGACGCCCGGATCTCAGCCCTGGGAGCACCGCTCTCCGGCGCGGCTCCGGGTGGGGAAGGTTGGCCCCTAAACTAGTTCGTCCAGCCCGACCGCCCCGGCGGCTTCTCCCTGCCCCCAGGGCCGTCCTGAGCGGCCCGAAGAGGCGTCGAGCGCAGCCCCAGCTCCCACCTCCTCGCCCGTCCTGGCACTGGAAGGGAGCTTTGGGCCCATGCGGACCCAGGGTGCCCCCGAGGCCTAGGACAGGCAGCTCCGGGGCCTGGCCCACCCTGCAGCCGCCGAGAGGCCGCGGGGACGGGGCAGAGCGCGCGCCCTTGGATGAGGTCCCGCAGCGACGCCCCGGCCCGCCCTGCTCCTCCTCCTGCCCGGCCAAGCTGCCTCCCATTTGGGGAGTTTTGTGGGTTTTCTTTCTCCTCCTCCAACCTCTGGGGAGGCCACGATTCAGGCGCCGCAGCCGGGGGCCGCCTCCATGGTGCGGGTCAGCCGCTGCTGAAGTCAGCGAAACCGAGCCTGGCCTGGAGCTGGCCGCGAGGAAGGCCAAGGCCATGGCCATAGCCACGTCGGTGAGTCCAACCAGAGAGAGGAGGCTGACGGGCAGAGACCGTCACGGTCTGTCCTGCACTCCTGTCACTTTTATTTCTGCCTTCTCTTTGTCTCGCTCCTTCGTCCCTTGCTTCTTCAGGAGACTGTGTCCCCCTTCTGGCACATTGGTTTCCCTTACCTCCTCTCGCCTCTCATCCCTAACTCCTACTGGGTCTGGCCTCCCCTTCTCTCCTCCCCTTCCCATTCTCCTCTCTTTCTTTCTGGAGGCTGCCCCTGGAAGGAGGGGAGGGGGCAAGCTTGAGTCTCCTCTTCTATGGGAGGGAACCGATGGCCACTGGAGGTTGGCAGGGGTTTGTGATTGGGAGGGCTGTAAAAGGTTGAAAGGGAGCTGAAAGAATGGAGGTGACTCCAGGAAAACCGGAGGGCAAAAGGCCCAAGGAAGCCCTGCTCTAGAGGAGGGATGGAGGAAAGGAGGGGAAATAGAGTAAAAGATGGAGACCAGGCAGGGAGCAAGGGAAAATAGAGAGAGGAGGGGAGGTTGATGTCACCCAGCCTCTGGCCACTTTCCTGGGACTGGGGACAAAGGGAGGAGACAGCTGGCATGATGGGACAGTGGGAGGAGGCCTCCCAGGAAACGTGTGGCTCACTGCCACCCCTCTTTAGGGCAGCCACTCCCTCACAAGTCAGCTGGGCCCCTGAGGAGGGAGTAGAGCTGGGGTGGCCACACCCATCATCAATCAGTCTATCAGCGACTCTAGCAGGGTTCCCGCAATTGCAAGGGAGGTTTGATCCCATTGGACAGAATTGTAATTGAACACAAGGAGGAGCTCTTCACAGCCCCGCCCCTGCTTTCTGTCTTGTACTCCTGTAGACTGAATCCCAGCAACTGTATCCCGTTTCTACCCTTCGCTAGGCCCTAGGATGCCCAGGGAAATCGGAGCTGCCACCTGTTTACTGGACTCCTCTGAATGGGCATTCTAGGAAGGAGGATTGTGACGCTGGGAAGAGAAGCATGGCTGCTCACCTCCTCCCACACCTCTCAAGGATGAGTTAGATGTTCACTCCTTCTCAGACCAAACTCCTTTTAGCTTCTCAATCTATATGATGGGGAGAAGACTCTAGTTCAGAGCCAGAAAGGGGGAGAGGGGGTACTCCGACATAAAGATGTTGCCTCAGGAGCCAGCTAATCATCTTTATAGTCCCAGGAGGTAGATCTTTCTTTTTGCTTGGAAGGGGAAAGTGTTGGTATTTATACCCGTGAAACACACAGGACCCTGAAAACAGCTAATCTTCTTCGAGTATTTACTGGCCCTAAACTTTGTCTTGGTATGTCCTGGTTCTTGATGCATTGTCTCATCCAGTACTCACAACAACTCTGAAGCTAGTACTGTTATTATCTGAAAGTGGATATTCAGCTATGGATATGGAATTCTACAAAGGAGGAACCTGAGTCTTGGCGAGGTTAAACAGACTGCCCAAAGTCACCCAGCTCGAAAGCAGCAGAACCAGGACTCAAAACTCAGGTCTGTCTGCCTTAAAAACAATGCTCTTAACTGCCTGCCTGGATCCAAAACACCAATTTCTAATTTATAGTTAGAAAGAAAAGTGCCAAGCTAACCAGGAATTTGTGTCATCTGGCTAGCATGTTTGCTTTCTGTGGCACAATTGCCTTTAGAAGCCAAAATGTAATCAGAAAAGAGTTTGATGAATTTGGAATCAGGCAAGAAGTCAGTTTGTTATTAATCTCATCCAGCTATAAAGGGCTGGACAACCTCTCTACCTGAGGGAAATATCAGTCAAGAGGAGCATGCACTCTCCCTGGCTGAGCAGGCCATCCTTCCCCCAGTGTCTGTTGACCAAATGCAGCCTACCCGATGGAGAAGTTTCACCATATTCATCAATCCACATGGATTACCTGCTCAGTACTAACTACTCAGCGCCTAACTACCTGTTTTCTACCATCTCTGTGTAAGCCACTAGCAAACATATCGGAAGTGGAATATATTTTAATAGTGTGAGTGGCTTAAGCCTGATTCTACCAAACGACTTGGTGGAACCAGAGTCCGGTGATGAGTGACTAGTAAAGGGAACTTGAACATCGTGAAAACTTCCTATGAACTTAAATCATGTTTGAGCTATGGATCGTCTTTTTTTTTTTGAAGTGTAGTTTATTTACAATTATGTGTTAGTTACTGCTCTACAGCAAAGCGATTCAGTTATACATATACACACATTCCTTTTTAGTATTCTTTTCCACTATGGTTTATCATACAATATTCAATATAGTTCTCTGTGCTCTACCCTAGGACCTTGTTCCTTATCCGTTCTATATATAAAAACTTACATCTGCTGACCCCAACATCCTATTCCGTCCCTCTCCCAACCCCTCCCCCTTGGCGCCAGCAGTATATTCTTTACATCTGTGATTCCATTTCTGCTGCACAGATAGGCTCACTTGTGTCATATGTTAGATTCCGTGTATAAGTGATGTCGTATGATATTTGTCTTTCTCTTTCTGACTTCACTTAGTATGATAATCTCTAGTTGCATCCACGCTGCTACAAATGGCATTTATTCATTCTTTTTATGGCTGAGTAATATTCCACTGGGGGTGTGTGTGTGTGTGTGTGTGTGTGTGTGTGTGTAGTTTATGGCTAAGTAGTATTCCGTTTCATGGCATTTATTCATTCTTTTTATGGCTGAGTAATATTCCACTGGGGGTGCGTGTGTGTGTGTGTGTGTGTAGTTTATGGCTAAGTAGTATTCCGTTTCATGGCTGAGTAGTATTCCCTTATAGTAGAATTCCATAGTATTCCATTCCATTCCAATACTGAGTAGTATTCCATGTGGATATATACACCACATCTTTATCCATTCATCTGTTAATGGACATTTAGGGTGTTTCCATGTCTTGACTATTGTAAATAGTGCTGCTATGAAATTAGGGGTGCATGTATCTTTTTGAATTATAATTTTGTCCAGATATATGTCACAGGCCCTCTTGACTTTACTACTGTTACTATACAAGAAGAAAAAAGTAGATCCTTTCTTTTTGGCCATGCCACACAGCTCACAGGATCTTGGGTTCCCTAACCAGGAATTGAACGTGGGGCTTGGCAGTGAAAGTCCAGCATCCTAACCACTAGGCTACCAGGGAACTCCCCAAAAGTAGATCCTTATGCTTGTGGTTGTGAAAAACAGTGTGAGTGCAGCCTCTGGAATCACACAGCCTGGAGTTCAAATCACATTGCACCAGCTGTATGTCATTGGGCAACATATCAACATACCAAGCTCTCTATTCCAATTTCCTTTCCAAACAGGGATAATGATGACTCTTCCCTTATCAGGTTGAGGATTAAATGAGATGAGATGATTAGTGCAAACACTTGTTCAGTGTCTGGATATATAATTTGCAACTTGGTGTCTGTGATTTACCTGAGCCTATAGTGTCCAGGTGGCGCTAGTGGTAAAGAACCTACCTGCTGATGCAGGGGACACAAGAGATGTGGTTTTGATCCCTGGGTTGGGAAGATCCCCTGGAGGAGGAAATGGCAACCCACTCCAGTATTCTTGCCTGGAGAATCCCACAGACAGAGGAGCCTGGCAGGCTATGGTCCATAGGGTCACAAAGAGTTGGACACGACTCAAGTGACTTCGCACACACGCACATAGCTCTCAAAGGAAAAAGCTTAGATATCCCCACCAGGAGAACTGGAAACAGTCTGATAAATCTTTGCTCTTGGTTGGGCCACCAGCCCCCCTACACAAACACACACACACACACACGAGTGTATATACTTTTCTCTTCATGGTAACTTCAGCCTCTGCTGGTAGAACCTTACTTGCTAAGACTGAGAACAAAACAATTGCTTTGGTTTCTGTTTTCTTCCCTATTATGCCGAGGCTCTGTCTGGGCTGGACTTCTCCCAGTCTCTCTCAGAATGAGGTATCTCTGCAGCTGCTTAATCTAACCTGCTTGTAGGGGATACTGACTGGGAAACAGGGAAGGTGATGGAGATTCCATGGGAGACCTTTGCAAGATTTCCCTGTGTAATTCATTCAGCATACGTTCATGGAGGACTGATTCCAGGTCAAGCCAATTGCAGGGGCTAGGAATATAATAGTCCCTTTTCTCACAGGGCTAACAGTACAAGGGAAGAAATGTATTTTTAAAAGTAAGTAGACAAATAGTATGGGCTTCCCTTGTAGTCTAGCTGGTAAAGAATCCACCTGCAATGCAGGAGACCTGGGTTCGATCCCTGGATTGGGAAGATCCCCTGGAGAAGGGAAAGGCTACCCTCTCCAGTATTCTGGCCTGGAGAATTCCATGGACTGTATTGTCCATGGGGTCGCAAAGAGTTGGACACAACTGAGCGACTTTCACTTCACTTCACTTCAGACAAACAGTATAAACTAATGTGAAGGAAGTAATAGGTGGAGACAGACACAGAAGGAGGTGGGGAGAAGAGTGAGAAGGAGACATTATTTATTTTTTGGCCATGCCCTGCAGAATCTTAGTTCCCTGACCAGGGATTGAAGCTGCATTATCTGTATTGGGAGCATAGAATCTTAACCACCGAACCACCAGGGAAGTCCCAGGAGAAGGAGACATTTAAGAAGAACTGAAGGGGCTTCTCTGGTAGCTCAGTGGTAAAGAATCTGCCTGCCAATGCAGGAGACTTAAGCTCAATCCCTGGTCTGGGAAGATCCCACACACCTCAGAGCAACTATTGAGCCTGTGCACTGGAGCCTGGGAACCTCAACTACTGAGACCATGTGCTGCAACTATGGAAGCTCATTCACATAGAGCCTGTGCTCTGCAGTGAGAGGAGCCACTGCAGTGCGAGTCCCATGCACCACACCTAGAGAGTAGCCCCCGCTCTCCGCAACGGAGAAAAAACCTATGCAGCAATGACGACCCAGCACAGTAAAAAATAAAGAAATTGAAGAACTGAAGGATGAAAAGGTCGAATCAACTGAAGAGTCAGGGAAGGGTAAAGGAAGAGCAAAGGCCCTGAGGTGGGAAAGAGCTTGTCTAGATCAAAGAATAGAGAGAGAATGCAGGGAATGGCACTGAAGCCAGGCCGGGCCCATCAGGAAGAGCTGAGTCGGGAGGTCAGATGTTTAGCTTGAGGAAACCAGGGAGCTCTGTATTTTGAGCAGGGGTAACGTGACCTGATGATGTGTGTGAAGACCCCTCTCCCTGCTCCCACCTCACCCACCAGGCCCAGCTGGCCCGGGCACTGTACGACAACACAGCTGAGTCCCCGCAGGAGCTGTCCTTCCGCCGAGGGGACGTTCTACGGGTGCTGCAGAGGGAAGGCGCTGGTGGGCTGGATGGCTGGTGCCTCTGCTCCCTGCATGGCCAGCAGGGCATCGTGCCTGCCAACAGAGTGAAGCTCCTTCCCGCTGGCCCAGCACCCAAGCCTGGCCTCTCCCAGGTGCCCCCAACCCAGCCAGGCTCACCATATCCAGCCCCAGAGCACGGCAGTGAGGACCAGGAGGTGAGCACAGGAGCCCCCCAGCCCTGACCCTGGACAACCCATTCCTCTCTGCTGGTGCAGTGGGAACAGGAAGAGCCCTGAGACCCCCCAGCTCTGCACTGACTCTGCTGTTCAAATCCTGTCTGCCAAGTCTTTTCTGGGCTCTTTCTCCACTGGCACAGGGAGGGGGATGGAAGGTGTCTAAGCTCCTCCCGGGCGCACACTATGATTCCCTGCTCCCCACTCCACCTGACCCACCTGCCTGTCGATCCCCCCCAGTTGTACGTGGTGCCACCCCCAGCTCGACTCTGTCCTACCTCGAGACCTCCAACTGGACCCTGCCCACCCTCCCCTGACCCCATCTACAAGGTCCCCAGAGGTGGTGGGACCCAACTGGCTGCCCCTGGAGCTGCCTTGGAGGTGAGGGCTAGGGGTTCATGTGTCTGTTGGACAGAGGACAGATGGCTCTCGAAGATGGGTTAGGGGAGTGGGGAGCCCACTGCCGAGCCTGAGAGTAACTAACTTCTTCCTCTGCAGGTCTATGACGTACCCCCCACTGCCCTCCGAGTTCCCTCCAATGGCCCCTATGACTCCCCGGCCTCCTTTGCCCGCCCTCTGGCTCAGGTTGCCCCCCAGTCCCTTGGAGAGGATGAAGCTCCCTATGACGTGCCTCTGGCCCCAAAGTCACCATCAGACCTGGAGTTAGATCTGGAGTGGGAGGGGGGCCGGGAGCCAGGGCCCCCCCTCTACGCTGCCCCCTCCAACCTGAAACGAGCATCAGCCCTCCTCAATCTGTACGAAGCACCAGAGGAACTGCTGGCAGATGGGGAAGGCGGGGGTGCTGACGAGGGCATCTACGATGTCCCCCTGCTGGGGCCGGAGACACCCCCTTCTCCAGAGCCCCTGGGAGCTTCGGCCTCCAGTGACCTGGACACCCTGGCCCTCCTTCTGGCCAGAAGCCCCCCACCCCCACACAGGCCCCGGCTGCCCTCAGCCGAGAGTCTGTCCCGTCGCCCCCTGCCTGCCTTGCCTGTGCCGGAGGCCCCCAGCCCTTCCCCGGCTCCTTCTCCTGCTCCAGGCCGGAAGGGCAGCATCCAGGACAGGCCCCTGCCCCCACCCCCACCGCGCCTGCCTGGCTATGGGGGTCCCAAGGTGGAGGGGGATCCGGAGGGCAGGGAGGTGGAGGACCACCCAGCAGGACACCACAACGAGTACGAGGGCATCCCAGTGGCCGAGGAGTACGACTACGTCCACCTGAAGGTGAGCTTGCCTCAGTCAGCCCCCAGAAAGCCTCCAGGAGAACAGGGGTCAAGACCTGAGGTCCCAGAGGCAGACCCTGGCTTCCTCCATTCCTTTCTTTCCCTCTGCTGAGCTTGCACCCTGTGGCCTGGGACCCCTGTACTGGACCACATCATTTGTATCAGTGCCGCAACCCAACCTGGGGTCCCCAAGCTCTCTGACCTGCCACTAGGGCTCTCCCAGACCCAGAGTCAGGAGGCTGCTGATCCGATGGGAGGAGAGACCTTCAGGAGGAAGTGGGAGTGGGGAGGAGTGGGAAGACCCCGGGGGCTGCCTTGCCCTGCTCCCCTACCCCTGCACTGAGGCCCTTATCCCCTACTGCAGGGCATGGATAAAGTTCAGGAAGCCAGGCCTCCAGATAAGGCCTCCCCAGGGGATCCTGAGCAGCTGGAGAGGGAGCCGCCAGAGCAGCAGGTAACCGGTGTGGTTGGTGCTAGAGCAGCAGGCAGGGGAGGAGGAACAGGAACTTGGAAGAAGGGGTGTTCTTAACTGAAGCATCAAGGGAAATATATTTAGGAGGGGGGTAAGAGTTCAGTGAAACAGGACAGTTGGGGTGGAGAGGAGTTAGAATCCAGAAAGGAGCTGGAACTTAGAAAAGGATACCAGGAATTCAGAAAGAGAGGAAAGAATGTGTTGGAGAGGAGTCAGAAAACCGAGCACTCAGGGGAACAGAGTTGCTGGGCTGGGTGACTTCTGAGGCTCCTTCCAACTGTGAATTCCTGGGTTCCTAAGAGACCTAGCTCTTAATTCCAGCTCCACCACTAAGAAGCCAGGGCCTCTGAAGCCGCCAGTTAATCTCTCTCGGTCTAGGGAAATGAGACTGTCTCCTCGACTCATGGTCTAGAATGGTCCTAATCACCATAGCTACCAACGGTCACGTTTGTACCAAGCGCCAGACCCTGTGCTCCGTACAGTGCACCTGTCAGCACTGATCATAGCCATAGTCAGCACTCATACGGTGCTTACAGTTTGCAATGCTGTGTTCTCAGCTCTTTCTGTGAAGATCAACTAATCTTCACTGCAGCCTTAGGAGGCAGAAACAAGAACTGCACTATCCAGTGTGGTAGCCACAAGCCACATGCAGCTACTGATCCCCAAGTGTGACCAGTCCGAACTGGAGTGCACTGTGAATATAAAATGCACGCTAGATTTTGCAGACCTAGTATGAAAAACAATTTCAATAACTTTTATATTGATTACAGTGTTGAAACTACACCATTTTCAATATATGGAATTACAAAATATGTACCCATTTCTTTGTAACTTTTCTAACGTGGCTACTTGGAAATTTGAAATAGCACATGTGGTTGGCATTATGTTTACATTGGACAGTGTAGTACTAGGCTCCCCATAGATAAAGAAGATAAAGGAGATAAAGGAATGATGACATTCAGAGACTTGTTTTTGAGGTTGTTTGAATCCAGGTTTATCAGATGTCAATTCTGGGCATCTTCCTGTCACTCACTAAGAGAATCTAAATTGTCTGATAGGCGAAGGTACAATTTAAAGGGGTTGAGCTCAGGGAGAAAGGAAGGCATGAGGAACAAAGGGAGGGAAGGAGAAAGGAAATAAGAACGGAAGTGGCACTGGCCAAGCAGTCCCGCTGAACACTCTTCTCGCCCTTAGGAGGCCCTGTCCCCTGGGGAGTCACTGGTTCTGCCCACTGGAGATCTACAGCTCCTGCACTTCTACGCCGGGCAGTGCCAGGGCCACTACTCAACACTGCAGGCGGCTGTGGCAGCCCTGATGTCCAGCACCCAGGCAAAGCAGCCCCCGCACCTCTTTGTGCCCCACGGCAAGCGGGCGCTGGTGGCCGCTCACCGCCTGGTGTTCGTTGGGGATACCCTGGGCCGCCTGGCAGCCTCTGCCCCTCTGCGAGCACAGGTCGGGGCCGCGGGCACAGCACTGGGCCAGGCATTGCGGGCCACCGTGCTGGCCATCAAGGGGGCCGCCCTGGGCTACCCATCCAGCCCTGCAGCCGAAGAGATGGCGCAGTGCGTGGCGGACCTGGCAGGGCAGGCCCTGCAATTCACCACTCTGCTCACCAGCCTGGCCCCCTGAGCCCCTTGTCTCTGCTCTGCCCTCACCTGCCTCCCAGAGCCGCCTCCAGTCCTCAGGTGGCTGTTTTCGGGACTATGAGACACGGAGGCATCTTTCCCCCTACTGCCCTTTCCAGGCATCTCAGCCTCTCACTGAGGCCCTCCTCCCCTACCCCCACAGCTTTTTGTATGAGCCATTTTGTATAAATTATTTATATTTAATATTATTCCCTGCTTTGTCAGGGGCAGGCACCAGGCCCTCCAGGGACCTTCCTCCTCCTTCAGCCTGGGGTGGAGGCTCTTGGGCGCTGCAAGGCCAACCCCTCTGGAATCTTAACCCCACAGAGAGCCAAGTAGCTGAAACCTAGAGCCACCAGGAGCCCCTTTTTTGTCCTGTGTCTTGGCTTTGGAACATCGGCGCCTCCCTGTTAGCCGAGAGCAAGGGCAGAACGTTGGCAGCCCGGAGTGGGAAGGTCTGGGAGAGGCCAGAGGACTCCTCCACGCAGAAGCAGGAGAGCTGGGCCTCTGACATGGTGCACCTCAATAAACCGGGCTTTCTGGTTCCCCGACTCTGCTTCCTGGGAGCCTGGGGGGCAGGCCCGGCACCCTCGGCCAAACTGCTGGGACACACACTGTGGGCAGTCTGCCCTTAGGGTTTGTGGGGAAGTTCTGCTGTTTCTCCAACTGTTCATCTAGCAGGTTCTCAGTTCCCATGATGTGCCAGGCACAGTTCTGACGGTCCATTGTGGGGATGGGCTGGATAGAAACAAGTCAGCTGAAACAAGTAAATAAAAAAAAAGGAACCTGCCACAGAGTTGATAGTTGCTGGTAATGGAAATGAACAGGGTGATATAGATGAGTAGATGGGGAGAGGCCATTGGAGACTTTAGACAGGCTTGCTGGGGAGGTGGTATCTGTGCTGAGACCCCGAGGATGAGAGAACCAAGAATAGTCTGCAACATAGCATTCTGGGAAGGCAGGCCCTGATTCCTGACCAAGGCCTCTCCTCCAAGACCGATGTCAGATGATGTCATCAGAGAGGTGCACACAGGGGAGGGAGGCCATGAGGGAGCCTTGATGGTGCCCTGCTGAAGAGGTCACCCCAGCTGTGCTCAGCTTTGTGCCATAGGACAGCTCTGACCCACTGGAGAAGACTACTGGGTGCCCTCTCCCTTAGGTTAACCCAAGAGGGTCTAGTCCCTTAAACTCCCCTTCCCAACTTCCTGCTGACTATCCTTCCAGACACACCACCTTTTAGAGGAGCTGAGGGGCCAATGAATTCAATGTGTTAGAAGTCCATAGTCCACAGGGCCTTGGTGAAATTGATGGGCCATTCACCACAAGGGAAGAAGTCCAAGCCACAGATCCATCGCTTAAGCTCTGCTTTCCCAAGATTCTACCCTGGCACAGTGACTGGACTGGAGGTACCCCAAAATTCAATCACAGTCAGTCCCTTGGCCCTTCTCCCCATGCATTTGCCTCCTCCATTTGAGGTTCTTTGTTCTCATTTCACTCTCAAAAGAAACTCATTTCCAAAGGCTGGGGCCACCAAAACTCACCTGTAGGTGTTGGCATTAAAGACGTAACAGAGGCCATCCTCCACCACCTTCCAGAAAGAATTTCAAGAGATCAGCCTGGAATTAGAGTCAGAGGTCTCAATGCAAGCTTCCGTGTACCTGTGTCTGCAGGTAAGTCCTGTCAGATCCTCAGAATCCTAGTTTCCTCTCTAATATGAGAAGGAACGTAGTGATCTCCCAGGGCTGTTGTGAGGCCCTAACAAGATACTGCGTGTGAACAGCCCAGCAACGCAGAAAGTTACGTGGATTGCAATTCCAGGATAGACATGAGGAGACTAGCAAATAAATCCCCAAGGAATGTTGCCTGTGACAGCACCAAAGTAAATACTGAAGAGATGCTGAAATGGGTTGGGTGGGGGCGGGGGGGGAGGTTGCTTATTGCGTTAGAAGACTTTCCCATATCTGGAAAATTTCTGAACAGAGGGGACAAATTAGAAGTGTGGTTCAGTGGAGAAAATATGGAATGGATTTCCGTCTTGAGATTGACAGGACATCCTTTTCAACACTTACCTGGGATTAGAGAATGAAGAACCTATTAGAAATCAAATCTCAAAAAAAAAAGCGCAAATCAAATCTTGAGAAGTGCATTTCTAACTTTAATGTACATATACCTGGGGATCTGGTTAAAAATGCAAAGTATCTGAAAACAGCCTTTGATTCTACATTTCCAGCAAGTTCCCAGGTGATGTGGATGTTCCTGGTCTGTAAATCATACTTTGAGTAGCAATTCAAGGAGTTAGGAGAGACTTCTCTGAGGCAAATATACTTGAACTGACAGCTGAAGAACTTGACTAAAGTAGAGGAGACTTCTAGGCATAAGGACCAGCTTATGCAAGGGCCCTGTAGCACTGGAAAACCTGAAAGAATGTCAGTGTGACTGGTGTGCAGAATTTGGAGAAAGAGAGAGAGCTGCAGAGAGTATGGGATCACTATGAGGTCTAGAATATTGCATTTACCTTGATGGTAGAAGACGCTGATGGTTGTTAAATAGGAAAGAAGCACAAACATCTGTATTTTGAAAAGATCAGTCCATCTGCATTATGAACAGATAGGGAGAAAGGATTGGAAACAAAGCAGATACAGAGTACCGGTTAAGAACTGGGAGGCTAAAGCAGTCTGCACAACAGGTATCTTGACTAGTGGTGCCAGAGATAGATGGAAAGAAGCAGAATATCTGAGAACTACACAGGAAATAAAATGGATAGGATTTTGTAGAGGATTTGACATGGGGTGGAGAGCGGGGCTAAGGAAGAGGGCACTCTAAGGGCTGTCACCTGAGCATCTGGCCACAGTTGGATGGTGAAAGTGCCATTCAGTGAGGAAAGAAGAGCTAGAAGACAACCTAGTTGGGGGGATGGGGGAGACATGACCATGAGTTTGGTCTTGGACGTATTGACTTTGAGATCCTTGTGAGTCATCCAGGGTAAGAAAGCAAATAAGAGGTGGCTTCAAGGGTCTGGGGCTCTGAAGAGAGGTGGGAACTGGAGATGTAAATGTAGGAATCAGGTTTATATTGGCTCATATTATTTATACTGAGGGTGATGGAAGCTGTGGGCAGAAGTGAGATTCTAAGGTGGAGAGAACAGTATGAGATGAGAGGAGGACCTAGAATCAAGCTTCCAAAGATCACAGGCACTGACTGATAGTGAGGAGAATGAGTCTGTGGTAGAGAAAAGAGTAGCAAGAGAAAGAAAATCTGGAGAGTATGGGACCTGGCAGCCAGGGAAGAAAGAGTTTAGAGGAAGGGGTAGCCAACAAAGCCAAATGCTGTTGAGAAATGATGGAGACTCAGCCAGGGTGGGGGTAGTGAAACCAGAGAAGTGGTCTTGTAGAGGATTAAAGCCAAGGCTGAGTACAGTGCCCAGTGCAGTCCACCATATGCATGCATCCTTTCCAGTATACCTGTCTCTCTCCTCAGTAAGCCACTCCGATATCGGTCTTGTCCATCCTGTTATCCCCAAAGCCCAGCACAAGGCCAGGATATAGCAGACACTTAATAAATTGTACTGATGAGTGAGTGGATGGATGGATGGATAGATGGATGAGGAGGAAGAACTGGAAGCAAAGAGGAATCGCTGGCACCTGCCTGGGATGTACTATCCTCTAGTTATTCCCTTTATACCGCAATGGCCCGCAGACCCAAGAAACAGAGACAGAGCCCCATCTTCTCCTTCCCCTGGGTCCTGGCCCCCCTTCCTCTCTCTGACGAAGAGTCTGGACCGAAGGTTCTGCTGACGTTGGAAGGGGAGGAGAGTCTGGAGGAAGGGGAGGGGAAAGCGGCGCAGAGATCGCAGAGACGGAGGAGGCGCCCGCGGCTGCAGAGCTGCAGAGCGGGGTCTCTCGGCTTCTCTGTCCGGGCAACGGGCGCGCCACTGGGCCAGAAGACAGCGCATCCTTTCCGTGCGGGCCGCCTGGGCCCCTGCGGTCGACAAACTGGCTCCCCGGGTGGCCACCGGGACCCCCGAGCCCAATGGCGGGGGCGGCAGCAAGATCGACAGCACTGTAGAGATCACCCCCAGCCCCAACGGAGTAAGTGCCCGCGCCCTGGGGGCTACGCCATCATCTCCCCGCACCCCCGGACAAGCGCCTGGCATTTTCCTCCCGTGCATCCCCCGCGGCAGACCGCCTTCCTCCCGCTCGCGCCCGCCCTCTTCCCTTACCCTGCGGTTTTCTCCGCTTCACCCTTCTCCTACCACCCATCCAACCCCCACTCCCACCCCCAGCAGGTCGGGACCCTTGGAGATGCGGTGCCCACGGAGCAGCTGCAGGGTGAGCGGGAGCGCGAACGCGAGCGGGAGGGGGAGGGCCACGCGGGCGGCGACGGGATGGGCAGCAGCCTGTCGCTGGCCGTGCCCCCCGGCCCCCTCAGCTTCGAGGCGCTGCTCGCCCAGGTGGGGGCGCTGGGCGGCGGCCAGCAGCTGCAGCTCGGCCTCTGCTGCCTGCCCGTGCTCTTCGTGGCGCTGGGCCTGGCCTCCGACCCCATCTTCACGCTGGCACCCCCGCTGCATTGCCACTACGGGGCCTTCCCCCCCAACGCCTCCGGCTGGGAGCAGACCCCCAACGCCAGCGGCGTCAGCGTCGCCAGCGCGGCCCTAGCCGCCAGCGCCGCCAGCCGCCTCGCCACCAGTACGGACCCCTCGTGCAGCGGCTTCGCTCCGCCGGACTTCAACCACTGTCTCAAGGACTGGGACTATAACGGCCTCCCGGTGCTCACCACCAACGCCATCGGCCAGGTGAGGCGGCCCGCTGGGCCGCGGGTCTTGGGGCGGGCTGCGCGCCACCAGCGAGGGGGTCTCACACCCGCTCCTCCCTCTCACGTCCCCAGTGGGATCTGGTGTGTGACCTGGGCTGGCAGGTGATCCTGGAGCAGATCCTCTTCATCTTGGGCTTCGCCTCCGGCTACCTGTTCCTGGGCTACCCAGCAGACAGGTGAGGGCTCAGCAAGTAGAGAGGAGGGCTTGCTAGGGAGGCTGGCCCAGGCAGCTAGCCTTTGCAAGAGGCTGAAGAGGCTTTGTTCAACTCTGCAGTGTCCTCTGGATTTCTCCTGTTCATTGACAGGTGGCCCCAGCACTGTCTCAACTTCACTCTCCACCAAGAAATACTCTTACCATACCTCTTCCACACAGAATAACTCTCCCCGCTCTGCCAGTCCCACATCCATGAATCAGTGGCCCCATCCCTCCTGACCAAAACCCCTAGGTCCGCAGAAGTCCTAACTCCTCCTCTATTGTCCTGTTACCACCAAGCTCCTCCCTTGCCATCTTCATAGATTAATCCCTGTTAACAGTACTGTCTACCTGGACTGTTAGCTCTGTCTCAGTGGCCTCATTCTTAAAGATCATTATGTTAATTTCTAAATATCAACAGCCCCATTCACACTGACCAGTAGCTCAACTCTTCAAACAAATGACCACCCTCTTGGGGAGGGTCCATAGTTTAACCCCCATGGATCAATGACCACAATAGCACCCCTCACCCCAGGCTAATAGTCCCATCCTCACAGATCATTAGTGCTCTCAGATCCTCTCAGATCAAAAGTCTCATTTCCAGGAATCAGTGGTTTCATCTCAAAGATCTACAAACCCATCCCCACCAACCAGCAGCTCTTCCCAGGGGTCAAAACTCCATCTCTGGTCCTTGACACCATCACCACTGACCAGGTGCTCCATCCCTGGGGATTATTAGACATTTCCACTGGTCTACAGTCCCATCCAAATGGCTTTATAGTTCAACTCTCATGGCTCAAAGGCAACCCACCATTCAATAATCCAGTTCCCTAAAAACAACATCTATCCTCACTGTCCAATAGTCATACACCCCTGTGGGCAAATGATCCTAAACCCACAGATCAATAGCCATCAGTGGCCTCATACCCACAGACCAGTAGCATCATTCCTCTGGAGTAATAGCCTCATACCCAAAGACCTAAATTCAGTCTCCTAAATTCTGTAGCCTGAGCCAATAAGCTCAACCCCATGGGAAATGGTCTCACCCTACTGGGTCAGTAGTTTCACTCTCAGGCATCAGTGTCCCCTTCCCAGTGACCAGTGACCCCAGTCTACATCCACATTACACCAATGCTCTTACCCCTAAAAACCAGTAGCCTAGCCTCCAAGGATCAGGAACCCTGTCCCCACTGACTCACAGTCTGTGACCATCACCACTGACCAATAGTCTCTCTTTCCTCTGCTCTGTGACCCCATGCTTACTGATTATCCATACGGATTAATAGATTCATCCCTACTGGCCAATAGTCCCATCCATCTTGACTGAAATATCTACCCCAGGAATTAATAGCTACATCCCCAAAGATCAACTGTCCAATCTTCAGAAGTTAGTGATCAGCCCCACTGATTAATAGTCCTATCTCATGGATTAAGAGCTCCACTCTCATGGATCAATGGCTCCATCTTCTGGTCAGTGACCCCATCCCACTGACCACTCCTATGGATTAGTAGACCCATGTCCCAATCCCATGGAAAAACGGCTTCACCCCCCAAAATCAATTACTCAGTTCCTGAAGATCAAGAGCTCCATTTTCACTGACCAATACTATCCCCATGGACAAGTGGCCAATGGCCTACCTCCTTAGATCAGTAGTTCCAACCCTGTATGTCAATGAGCCCATCTCCTCTGATCAGTCTGAGCAAGACAAGCTCCATCCCCACTGACCAATATCTGTATTCCCAAGATCTCTTGGATCCAATTCCCCTAATATCCCATCCCCACTGATGGCTGGTCTCACTTCCATGAAGAAATGCCTTCATCTCTGACCAATAGCCCTGAGAGTCCGTGGTCTCATCCCCCACAGAACAATAGCCACGCCCCAGTGCCCAGTAGCCGGGGTCCCCATCTTCCCCATCTCCTGTAGCCTTAGTCCAACCCTTGTCCCCTGGGCCTCATCCTCGTGTCTCTATCTCTAAAGTGGACAGCTGGACCCCACACAGCCACTCCTCTCACAGAGAGTCTGGGTGACCAGAGGCTCTCCCTGCTTTCCAGGTTTGGCCGACGTGGGATTGTGCTGCTGACTCTGGGACTGGTGGGCCCCTGTGGAGTGGGAGGTGCTGCTGCAGGTTCCTCCACGGGTGTCATGGCCCTCCGATTCCTCCTGGGCTTCCTGCTTGCTGGCGTTGACCTTGGTGTCTACCTGATGCGTGAGTGGCACCCTTCCAGAGCTCCTTCCCTAGGGGCTCATGCCTGCCTGTCTGTATCCCCAGGTCATTGCCACTGCTCCTTAGGACCCCCTCAGTCCCTTCTTCAGCTGTCTGGAATCTTGGCTCTTTCTGGCCAGGCCTTTAAAGGATCCAGGGGTCTTGCTTCTCACACACCCCTTTCCTTCCCTGATCTTTAAAGCTTTCCTTGCCCTGGACTTACTGCTGTCAGGAAATGAGCCTTATTTTAAAAATGAAATCCTGAGTAGCTGTACGAGCTTGAACAAGGGTTAATGTGAAAGTCAAATAAGAGGTCTGATGTGAAAGGGCCCAAAAACTGGGAGTGCTGAGCCCCCACAGGGACTCTGAGCCTCAAGCCCTCCCAAGTTTGAGCAGGAGAGAGGAGAGGTCCAAACAGCCTCTCCACTCTGCCTTAGAGGTTAGTCTGTGGGAGGCAGTGGCTGCAGCCTCCACGCAGGGTCTGACCTTGCTCTCTGTCCTTCTCCCTCCCTCTCCCCTCCTCTCTTCCACACCTCCTTCCTCCCGGCCTCTCCTCCCTGTCCCTGCTGTATCTCCAGGGCTGGAGCTGTGCGACCCAACCCAGAGGCTTCGGGTGGCCCTGGCGGGGGAGCTGGTGGGGGTAGGGGGGCACTTCCTGTTCCTGGGCCTGGCCCTTGTCTCTAAGGACTGGCGATTTCTTCAGCGAATGATCACCGCTCCCTGCATCCTCTTCCTGTTTTATGGGTCAGTATCACCCTCTACTTGTTGTCTGGCCATTCCCTTCTCTACCTCCTACCTGTAGCTCTAGCCTGCAGACCCCTCCTCTTCTCCACTGACCCTCATCCAGGCCTGCTCTAGCCCCAGCCCCTCAGAGGTGGGAGTTTTCCATCCTGGGTCAGGAGACGGGAAGCCTCACAGTGCATCCCCTTCCCCCTCCCCCAGCTGGCCTGGTCTGTTTCTGGAGTCCGCGCGGTGGCTGATAGTGAAGCGACAGATTGAGGAGGCCCAGTCTGTGCTGAGGATCCTGGCTGAGCGAAACCGGCCCCATGGGCAGATGCTGGGAGAGGAGGCCCAGGAGGCCCTGCAGGGTAAGAGACAGGGGTCCCACCCATGTAGGAGGGCCCTGAGTGCTCAGCTGTTCCTTCTAACAGCTCCTCTCTCTCTCCCAAGACCTGGAGAACACCTGCCCTCTCCCTGCAACATCCTCCTTTTCCTTCGCTTCCCTCCTCAACTACCGCAACATCTGGAAAAATCTGCTTATCCTGGGCTTCACCAAGTGAGCCTTGTCAGGGCCAAGGGCCACGCCGGTAGCTAGGATGGGGGCTGGCTGGGTGGGGAAGGCCTGAGGACCCCTGCAGAGGGCAACCAGGGTGGTGAAAGGCTGCAGGTGGCAATGCAGACACCACAGACGCTGTCCTGTGCCTCCCCGCCCTGTCTCACAGCTTTATTGCCCATGCCATTCGCCACTGCTACCAGCCTGTGGGAGGAGGAGGGAGCCCATCGGACTTCTACCTGTGCTCCCTGCTGGCCAGCGGCACAGCGGCCCTGGCCTGTGTCTTCCTGGGGGTCACCGTGGACCG
The DNA here is from genome assembly GCF_003369695.1 of Bos indicus x Bos taurus. Lineage (NCBI taxonomy): Eukaryota > Metazoa > Chordata > Mammalia > Artiodactyla > Bovidae > Bos > Bos indicus x Bos taurus. The sequence continues at coordinate 15,188,952 of NC_040085.1, forward strand.
ATTTGGCCGCCGGGGCATCCTGCTTCTCTCGATGACACTCACTGGCATTGCATCCCTGGCCCTGCTGGGCCTGTGGGATTGTAAGCACCCTCCCTTCCCCGCATTGTGGGCTCAGCCTAGGAACCCCAGCAGAGGTGCCCCACATGGACTCAGCCACTTCCCTCCCTTCCCTGGCTCAGGCTTCCCAGGACCAGACCAGATCCTGCCCAGATCTTTCACAACCCTCCCCCTGGCCACACACTCCAACTGATCAGTGAATGCCCAGACACACCCGGGTAGGGATCAGAAGGGGTGACGGCAGAGACGAGGCCAAGCATGATCTGCCGCCTCCACTCACACGCCCCGTCTTGGCCCTCCAGATCTGAACGAGGCTGCCATCACCACCTTCTCTGTCCTTGGGCTTTTCTCCTCCCAAGCTGCCGGCATCCTTAGCACCCTCCTTGCTGCCGAAGTCATCCCTACCACGGTCCGGTGAGAGCAGGCGTGCTGTCAGGGCAACCTCTGAGGACAGGGCCTGAGGGATGCCGGAGGAGCGGCTGCTGGGGAAGGGTGGGGATGAGGCCCACAGCCGCAGGCTCAGGGCCTTGTCGTCTCTCCCAGGGGCCGAGGCCTGGGCCTCATCATGGCACTGGGGGCGCTCGGCGGGCTGAGTGGCCCAGCCCAGCGCCTCCACATGGGCCATGGGGCCTTCCTGCAGCACGTGGTCCTGGCGGCCTGTGCGCTCCTCTGCATCCTCAGCATCATGCTTCTGCCGGAGACCAAGCGCAAGCTCCTGCCGGAGGTGCTCCGGGATGGGGAGCTGTGCCGTCGGCCTTCCCTGCTGCAGCAGCCCCCACCCAACCGCTGTGACCACGTCCCGCTGCTTGCCACCCCCAACCCCGCCCTCTGAGCGATCTCTGAGCACCCTGGCAGGAGGCTGGCCCATACCGAAAAGTAGCACAAGGCCCTGGCAAGGAGAGTGGGAGGACTGAGTGAGCGAGGCAGGGCTGCCCACGAGGCTCAGAGGCACCTCGGGCCAGACACGAAGGGGCGCTCAGGGGGCTGCCCTCACCCCATCTCCCCCCGCTGCTGCTTGGTGTTCACTCCCTTGGCTAGAGTCAGGGGGCAGGGAGAGAGCTCCACACTGTACCACCAGGTCTGGGCTCCATCCTGTGCCCAACCACATCCTCCCAGACCTCATTCTTTCTTGCTCTATCATTCTGTTTCAATAAAGACATTTTGAATAAATGAGCATACCATAGCCTGGACTTCCCTCCCTTCTGTTGTCCTGTCTCTCGGGGGAAGGTTTCTCTCAGTGGAATCCAAACCATTAACCATCCCCCTCTCCTTCCCTGTGCCCTGTCCCCTCTTCCCACCCTGCCCCCACCTCCATGTTAACTTACAGACAATTACCACCCCTTACTGATTGCTTGCTCTGCTGCTAGGACTGGGCTAGGCACTTCACAAACTTCATTTAATCATTTAATCCTCGCAACCTTGCAAGGTAGGTGTCTGGATCTATTAAAGTTTTTGTTGTTGTTTTTGCAAGCAGTAATAACTGACTGACTCTAATGAACTTAGAGCAACAAAGCGAATTATTAGAGGGATTTGGTGGGGCAGGCTGTGGTTCTACCCTATGCGGAAGCTCATGGGGTAGAAGGAAAAGCAGAACTAGTAAAGGCCAAGAACCAGAAAGGGCAAGAGAGTCAGTGACTGGCTAGCTTGCCTATCACAACCACCCCCACCCTACCCCACCCCCATTACTGCCAACTGTAGAGGGGGAAGCAGTCCCTGAGTGCTGCTAGAAGACTGGGTGTTGTCCAGGTAAGAACAGTGGATGCCCACCACAGTACTCTTCTTCTTTTACAGATGACAAAACTGACACTCAGGGACTCAATAACTTGCCCAACATTGCAAAGTTAAGGAGTAATCGCTGGGATGTAATTGGATCCTGGAGCCGGTGCTCTCTAGTGATGCACACTGTGGGCACCTTCCCCATCCTTCCAATCTCTGTACACTACCCTTGGAATCAAGCAGAGAGTCTCTAGCCCCCGCCCCCGCCTGGGGAGGGGGCAGTAGGAGACGTCTTCCACCTCAGTGCTAGGGCCTGCCTCTGAGTAACCCTGGCCTGGCTTTGGGCCAATCTCTCAACCTCTAGCCTCCTTCAAGGGCTGCTATGAGTATTAAACAAGATAATATATTGTATGTGCCTCAAATTATCCCACTAGATGGTAAGTTCCTTGAGGACAGGAACTTTGTCTTACTCAACTTTGAAACACCAGAGCCTGACCCATGATAGCTGTTCAAAAAGTTGTATTTGTTCATTCTTTTGGCAAATCTTTCCTGTGCCAGATTTACAGACCAGTACTATCCTGGATATTAGGATTTCAAGGAGCTTGAAATCCACCTAACACTGGGAATATTAATGAGGAAGAAGACAGCAGTGGTTGGAGCATCGAAAGGCTGCCTCTTGAAGGAAGTGGGACTCAGAAAGGCAGGAAGACCTCAGGCAAAGACCCAGGAGACAGGTACATTGTTTTCAATTCAAAGGCCATAAAGCAGGGGGCTTCCCTGGTGGCTCAGTGGGAAAGAACCCACCTGCCAATGCAGGAGATGCGGGTTCATTCCCAGGGTCAGGAAGATCCCCTGGAGAAGGCAATGGCAACCCATTCCAGTATTTTTGCCTGGGAAATCCCATGAACAGAGGAGCCTAGTGGGCTACAGTCTATGGGGTCGCAAAAGAGTCAGACACAACTGAGTGACTAAACAACAAGGAGAGCAGAGGCCTGGAGGGAGGAAAGGGTGAGGCGGTCCTAGAGGAGGAATTCTTAGGAAAAGCAAGTCTTGAGGCCAGCCTCTTCCACGTAAGGGAGGCCCATTACCCAATTCCTGCAGTTCCTATCTCCTTCCCCTCTGCCAGTCCACATCCCAGGCCCAGAGTGCTGGGACTGAGCCATGCTTCTGAGTTCTCAGCCACTGGAGAACTCATGGGAATCCTTCTCATTTAATCTTCACAATACCCTGAAATAGGTAATAGTAGTTTTATCCTATTTAGCTACCAAGGGAATGGAAAAGAAAGAAATGGAAGGAAGTGCTGTGAAAGGCAGAGCCAGGACTTAAACCCAAGCTTTCTGACTGTTCTACTACCATAGTTCCCGCACAGCTAGATGTTCTGCATCATACATTCTGCCCAACAGTGTCTGTGCCATCTGAACTGACTCCAATGTTGACTTTTTTTTTGGCCATACCGGGTAGCATGCAGAGTCTTCATTCCCTGACTGGGTATATCAAACCTGCACCCCCCTGCAATGGAAGCGCAGTCTTAGCCACTGGACTGCCAGGAAAGTCCCAATGTTGACTTTTTAGCTCTGAGTGGTCAATAACACAAGAGAGCATACTCATCGCTGCCTCCAGAGATTCTGCGAGAACCAACAGAATGGTAGATAAATACACTTTGGAAGATCCCATGTAAAGCCAAGGAGTTACTTATATGATCTCCAAAGCACACTGTGAGAAACAGTGTCAAAGAGGCATTTCAAAGAACACATTCTTTGCATACCGCTAAAAAAAGGTCCAAGTAAGGAAAATAAAAATATTCAGGAAGCTAGCGCAGCTCCTGTAGCAGAGTAGGTAAGAGACAGCCAGCCTCTCTGACTTCAAGCAGAGAGGTAAAGGCAAAAAAAATGGTAGCATTTGGGAAGCATCAAGGAACCACAGGGAAAGATACAGTCCCTCCTCCCCAAGCAATTCATGGTCTATGTGGAAAGGAGCAACGTGTGTAGCTGCAACTGGCACCTTGTCAGTTGCTCTAAAATTCACCAACCACGTGATCTCCTTGGATCCTTATCAATACCCCACGAAACGTTATTTTCATGCTTTTTCAGATGGGGAGACTGAGGTTTGGACCTCAGTCACTTTTGCAGTGACTGGTAATGAGTAGCCAGATCTTGAGAAATGAGAGCCTGCAATCTTCTTACTGCATAGTTTACTTCTTACTGCATAGTAAATAATTCTAAACACCATGAAAGAAAGTATTACTTACTCTGTAATATTAAATTGAGAAGGTACCCCCAGGAGCCTGGAGATCATTTTCAGACAAACAAGGAAACAACTACTTTCCCTGAAGAGGTTGTACTGATGAAATATGAACTGCTTTAGAAATGCTTTCTAAGTAGCTGGATTCACAACTAAAAGCCACAATGAATTATTGAGGGAGAGATTAAAAAGATATACAGGTTTACATTTCTAACCTTAAAAAGTTACATAAAGTGGTATGAAAGCCACTTCCATTCAGTCAACCTAGCCTGGCTACCTTGCAACTGATTTTTACTGATTATCCACTACTTTCTGGTGCTGCCTCAGGTCTGGGGAGCATGGTCCTGGCCTGCAAGAGCTCAGAACACTGGGGGATAATTACTGTCCTATACAGAACATGCAGAGAAATGGAAGAAGTGCTGTAGCACCTCAAGGAGGATTGGATGTATCCTATTGGAGGAAGTCAAGGGAAGCTTCTCAGATATTTGGATTGGACCCTACAGGTAAAGTCTTGAGCTTGCCAAGGACAGAAAGAAAGAAGAAACAGTGCAAAGACTAGAGATATGACAGAACATGGTGTACATGGAGAACACAGAATGGGGAACATGGTATCCACAGAGAACCATGGAATGAAGGGCATCTGTGAAAACCCACAGCTAACACCGTACACCGAAATCAGATTGATTATATTCTTTGCAGCCAAAGATGGAGAAGCTCTATACAGTCAACAAATACAAGACCAGGAACTGACTGTGGCTCAGATCATGAACTCCTTATTGCCAAATTTAGACTGAAATAGAAGAAAGTAGGGAAAACCACTAGACCATACAGGTATGACCTAAATCAAATCCCTTATGATTATACAGTGGAAGTGAGAAATAGATTTAAGGGACTAGATCTGATAAACAGAGTGCCTGATGAACTATGCACTGAAGTTCGTGACATTGTACAGGAGACAGGGATCAAGACCATCCCCACGGAAAAGAAATGCAAAAAAGCAAAATGGCTGTCTGGGGAGGCCTTACAAATAGCTGTGAAAAGAAGAGAAGTGAAAAGCAAAGGAGAAAAGGAAAGATATAAGCATCTGAATGCAGAGTTCCAAAGAATAGCAAGAAGAGATAAGAAAGCCTTCCTCAGCGATCAATGCAAAGAAATACAGGAAAACAACAGAATGGGAAAGACTAGACATCTCTTCAAGAAAACCAGAGATACCAAGGGAACATTTCATGCAAAGATGGGCTCGATAAAGGACAGAAATGGTAGGGTCCTAACAGAAGCAGAAGATATGACAAGTAGAGGTGGCAAGAATACACAGAAGAACCGTACAAAAAAGATCTTCATGACCCAGATAATCACAATGGTGTGATCACTCATCTAGAGCCAGATATCCTGGAATGTGAAGTCAAGTGGGCCTTAGAAAGCATCACTACAAAGCTAGTGGAGGTGATGGAATTCCAGTTGAGCTCTTTCAAATCCTGAAAGATGATGCTGTGAAAGTGCTGCACTCAATATGCCAGCAAATTTGGAAAACTCAGCAGTGGCCACAGGACTGGAAAAGGTCAGTTTTCATTCCAATCCCAAAGAAAGGCAATGCCAAAGAATGCTCAAACTACCGCACAATTGCACTCATCTCACATGCTAGTAAAGTAATGCTCAAAATTCTCCAAGCCAGGCTTCAGCAATACGTGAACCGTGAACTTCCAGATATTCAAGCTGGTTTTCAAAAAGGCAGAGGAACCAGAGACCAAATTGCCAACATCCGCTGGATCATCGAAACAGCAAGAGAGTTCTAGAAAAATATCTATTTCTGCTTTATTGACTATGACAAAGCCTTTGACTGTGTGAATCACAATAAACTGTGGAAAATCCTGAGAGAGATGTGAATACCAGACCACCTGACCTGCCTCTTGAGAAATCTGTATGCAGGTCAGGAAGCAAGTTAGAACTGGACATGGAACAACAGACTGGTTCCAAACAGGAAAAGGAGTACATCAAGGCTGTATATTGTCACCCTGCTTATTTAACTTACATGCAGAGTACATCATGAGAAACGCTGGGCTGGAAGAAGCACAAGCTGGAATCAAGATTGCTAGGAGACATATCAATAACCTCAGATATGCAGATGACACCACCCTTATGGCAGAAAGTGAAGAGGAATTAAAAAGCCTCTTGATGAAGGTGAAAGAGGAGAGTGAAAAAGTTGGCTTAAAGCTCAACATTCAGACAATGAAGATCATGGCATCTGGTCCCATCACTTCATGGGAAATAGATGGGGAAACAGTGGAAACAGTGTCAGACTTAATTATCTTGGGCTCCAAAATCACTGCAGATGGTGACTGCAGACATGAAATTAAAAGATGCTTACTCCTTGGAAGAAAAGTTATGACCAACCTAGATAGCATACTGAAAAGCAGAGACATTACTTTGCCAACAAAGGTCCGTCTAGTCAAGGCTATGGTTTTTCCTGTGGTCATGTATGGATGTGAGAGTTGGACTGTGAAGAAAGCTGAGCGCCGAAGAATTGATGCTTTTGAACTGTGGCATTGGAGAAGACTCTTGAGAGTCCCTTGGACTGCAAGGAGATCCAACCAGTCCATTCTGAAGATCAGCCCTGGGATTTCTTTGGAAGGAATGATGCTAAAGCTGAATCTCCAGTACTTTGGCCACCTCCTGTGAAGAGTTGACTCATTGGAAAAGACTGATGCTGGGAGGGTTTGGGGGCAGGAGGAGAAGGGGACGACAGAGGATGAGATGGCTGGATGGCATCACTGACTCAATGGTCGTGAGTCTGAGTGAACTCCGGGAGTTGGTGACAGACAGGGAGGCCTGGCGTGCTGCGATTCATGGGGTCGCAAAGAGTCGGACATGACTTGAGCGACTGAACTGAACACTGTACTCATCAGTGAGAGTCTGAAAGCTTTTCCCCCGAGATCAGGAACAAGACAAGGATGTCTGCTCTCACCACTTCTATTCAACGTTGTCCTGGAGGTTCTAGCTGGAGAAATGAGGCAAGAAAATGAAATACAGGCATACCTGGAAGATACTGTGGGCTCAGTTCCAGACCACTGCAATAAAGCAAGTTACACAAATTGTTTGGTTTCCCAGTGCATATAAAAGTTGTGTTTACACTGTATTGTAGTCTATGAAGCGTGCAATAGCATTCTATCTATAAAAGACAATATACATACCTTAATTAAAAAATACTTCATTGCTACAAAATGCTAACCATCACCTGAAGCTTTGCTGAGTTGTAATGTTTCCATTGGTGGAGGGAGTGAAACATTGTGAGAACTGCCAGAATTGCCAAAATGTTACACAGAGACATGAATTAAGCAAATGCTGTCTGAAACTGGTGCCAACAGTCTCATTTAAGGCAGGGTTGCCACAAACCTTCATTAAAAAAAAAAGTAATTATCTTCAAAGTGCAATAAAGCAAAACCCAATAAAATGAGATATGCCTGTAAAAAGCACCAAAGGAAAAGATGATGTAAAACTATATTTGCAGGTGACATGATCTTGTATATAGAGAATCCTAAAGAATCCACACCAAAAAAGAAAACAACCAACACCTTTAAGAACTAAATAAACAAGTTCAGCAAGGTTACTAAACTTGAGATTGAACTTGAAGGACACAAGATCAATATATAAAATGAACTGGGGTATTCTGGGTTTTGCGGGTTTTTTTTTTTTTTTTGGCCACACCATGCAGTTTATAGGATCTTAGGTTCCCAACCAGGACTGAACCTGGGCCCCCGGCAGGGAAAGCTCAAAGTTCTAACCACTGGACCACCAAGGAATTCCCAAGATCAGTTCGATCTTTATTTTTTTAACTGTATTTTTATAATAACTGCAATGAACTGTCTGAAAATGAAATTAAGAAAAGAATTCCATTTAAAATAGCTAAACCCCAAATACTCAAGAATAAATTTAATAAAAGAAGTGCAAGACTTGTACACTGTGATAGATTGGAAGACTTCACATTGTTGAGATGCAACCTTCTACAAATTGATCTATAGATTCTACAGAAATGTATTTCTCTGCATGGTCTGTATAGGACAGTAATTATTCCCCAGTGTTCTGAGCTCTTGCAGGCCAGGACCATGCTCCCCAGACCCGAGGCAGCACCAGACAGTAGTGGATATTCAGGAACAATCAGCTGCAATCCCTGTTAAACTCTTAGCTATCATTTTTGCAGAAACTGACCAGCTGATTCTAAAATCCACGTGGAAATGTAAATAACCCAGAACTGCTAAAACCACCTTGAAAAAGAGCAAAATTGGAGAATTCATACTTTTCACTTTCAAAACTTATTACAAAGGGCTTCGCTGGTGGCTCAGTGGTAAAAATATACCCGGCAAGGTAGGATACACAGTGTAGATCCCACAAGCTGTGGAGCCCCCTGAGCCACAGCTACTGAGCCTGTGCTCTAGAGGCCGAAAACCCCAACTACTCAGCCCATGTGCCACGAGAGAAGCCACTCACTGAAATGAGAAGCCCATGCACTGCAACGAAGCGTGGCCTCCATCCACTGCAACTAGAGAAAAGCCCTCGCAGCAACAAAGACTCAGTACAGCCAAAAGTTAAAAAAAAAAACAACAAAACTCCAGTAACGAAAACAGTGTGCTACTGGCACAGACATATAGATATGTGGGACAAAACGGAGCTCCAGAAATAAGCCTGCACACTTACAGTCAACCGATTCTCAACAAGAGTATTAACACCATTCAACGGGGAAAGAATAGCCTTTAAAAAAAACTATCTTTATTTTTTTTGGCTGCACTGGGTCTTCGTTGCTGCACTCAGGCGTTCTCTAGTTGTGAGACTGGGGCTACTCTCTGGTAGCGGTGCCGGGGCAGAGCAAGGGCTCTAGGTGTGTGGGCTCAGCAGTTGTGGTGCAGGGGCTTAGATGCATCATGGCTATGGGATCTTCCCAGACCAGGGATCAAATCAGTGTCCCCCTGCATTGGCAGGCGGATTCTTAACCACGAGACCACCACTGAAGTCCAGAATAGCCTTTTAAACAAATGGTGCTGGAATAAATCCATCATTTGCATGCAAAAGAATGAAGTTGGCCCTCTACTCATACCACACACAAAATTAATTCAAATGGATCAAAGGCTTTATATGAGAGCCAGAACTATAAAACCCTTAGGAAAAAAACATAAGCATAAATCTTAGGGACTTTTGTGCTTCAAAGGACACTATCAAAAAAGTGAAAAAGACTATCCACAAAATAGGAGAAAATGTATTTGTAAATCATTTATCTGATAAAGGTCTAGTATTCAGACTATATCAAGAACTCTTACAATTCAACAATAAAGACAAATAACCCAATTAAAAGGTAGGCAAAGATTCTTACTAGACATTTCTTCACAGAAGATATACAAAAGGTCAGTAAGTACATGAAAAGATATACCCAAGAGAAATGAAAACATATGGTCACACAAAAACTTATACACAGATGTTTGGAGCACACATTCTTAATGGTCAAAAAGATATGGAATATCCCAAATATCCACCAACTGATGAACGGATAAACAAAATGTGGTGTATCTATATAGTTGATCCTTGAACTTGGGGGTTTAGGAATGTCGACCCTCCATGTGGTTCAAAATTTGCAAAATTCTTACAGCCTACCCTCCATATCATAGGTAGCTCTGCATCCATGGGTTCAACCAACCATTGACCATGTACTACTCTAGTACGTATTTACTGAAAACACCCACATTTAAGTGAGCCCATGCAGTTCATGATCAACTGTATAATGAAATATTCAGCCATAAAGAGGAACGAAATATTGGTAAACACTACATGGATGAATCTTGAAAACATTATGCTAAATAAAAGCAGCCAGGTGGAAATGGCCATGTATTATATGAGCCCATTTATATGAAATATCCAGAAAAGTCATATCTGTAGATAAAGTGTATTAGTGGTTGCTTGAGCCTCGGAGGAGGGAAAAATTGGGAATGCTTGCTAATAGGTATAGGGTTTCTGTTTGCTGTGATGAAAATGCCCTAATTAGGTAATGCACCATTAGGTAATGGTGATGATTACTCTATATGTATGTACATATATATGTATAAATTATGTTTACTATAAATACATGTACTAAATATTGCTGAAATTTAAGTACACTTCAAAGGCAAATTTTATGGTGTAAGAATTATATCTCAAAAAAAACACAAATAAATCCATAGAGCCTTCTGGTGGGATGAAAGTCAAAAGTCAGAAATATTGCAAGCTTTCTTCAGCAAATAACACAATTTCCTTTACTTTAAAAAAATTTTTTTTTTTTACATCTTTTTAAGAATTTTTATTTATTTGGTTATGTCAGGTCCTAGTTGCAGCACTCAGGATCTTTAGTTTTAGCATGAGGGATCCAGTTTCCTGACCAGGTATCAAATCCAGGCCCCCTGCACTGGGAATGTGGAGTCTTAGACACTTAGACCACCAGGCAAGTCCCTCAAGTTCCTTTAGTGTCCTTTAGTATCTCCTTTTACTGTGACAAATTTGAGCACCTAGAACAGTGCCCAGTACTTGGTTAAATAGTCAAATGTCTGTTGAGTCAATGATTACCATAGGCATAAAGAAGGAGAAAAAGGCATTACCTGGGTCAACATTTTAAAACTAGATAATTTGAGAAAGGTTACTCATCTAACCATATAAAACCGAGGAAAGCTATGGCATTATGGGAAAAAACCCAGCCACTGCTTTTTTTCTATTGCTGGTGACAAGTCAGGCAAATTCTGAGAAAGCACTGGGCTGTCCTCATTCATTTTGTATCACACATTGCCTCTGATTCAGACTCATTCCAGAGAAATCTTAGACTGGCTTCCCTTCTCTCCTCAAGGACACTTCCTGCCTATAGAATCCAAATGAGATTGGACTTATTCCTGCCCCTTGGTTAAGAGAGTTTACTAGGAATGACTGACAGAAAACCAATGTTTTTCAAGGAAAGCAACTTGCTTCCCAAGCTACTTCCTCTAAAATCACTGAGGATGATACATGAATAATGAAGAGACCAGGTAGAATAGGAAATGTAATTCTTGTAAGGAGAGGATCAGCAGGTCCAGGATAAAGGGACCATCCAAGGTGAATTAACACTTTCTGACCACCTAAGTGGCAGGTGCTGTGAGGCCATACAAAGGCACAATCCATGCCCTTGAATTTTTAGTCCAGTGGGGTAACAGGGACGGAATCATTTAAATTATGAAACCATTAAGTTCCAAAGAGAGGAGCGATTTGCCCTGAGTGCAGACGTGATTCTTTCTGCCCAGGAAATCAAGTTAGTTTCCTGGCTGTGGTATTTGGCTTATACACCTTGGCTTCTATCTTAGGATTTGAACAGATATGATATGCATAGCAGGCTAAACAGCATGAGCAATACATGAAAATAAAGTAAAAACTCAACAAGAGTGCACAGTGTATCAGATGTGCAGCAGGATGTGGCAGGAAAAATCAATCAAGATCAAATTGGGAGAAACCTTAGTTCCACACCTCACAGCATATGGGCCTTTCCGGAAACATGAATTGGAGCCACCAATCTGTCGTACCACTACAATGAAGGTAAGTGAAAGTGAAGTTGCTCAGTAGTGTCCCACTCTTTGCGACTCCATGGACTGTAGCCCTCCAGGCTCCTCCATCCAGGGAATTTTCTAGGCAAGAGTACTGGAGTGGGTTGCCATTTCCTTCTCCAGGGGATCTTCCCGTGGAGAAGATCCCCTGGAGAAGGATCTTTACCTTACAATGAAGGCAAGAGTTGTTCAAACAGTTAAAGCAGAAGACATATAGGATGTTGAAAACTTGACTGAACACAGAGAATTATAAAAACTAGGGTTCAAAAGGGCTTCCCTGGTGGCTCAGAGGGTGAAGCGTCTGCCTGCAATGCAGGAGACCTGGGTTCGATCCCTGGGTCGGGAAGATCCCCTGGAGAAGGAAACGGCAACCCACTCCAGTATTCTTGCCTGGAGAATCCCATGGACAGAGGAGCCTGGTGGGCTACTGTCCACTGGGTCGCAGAGAGTTGGACACAACTGAGCAACTTCACTAAGGTTCAAAAAAGCAACTCACCCTCCCAAGATCAAACAAGTTTACAGAACTTATATATCAACTTACTGCCCCCTGGTGGATAGACAATACCTCCCCAGCATTAGGAACATCAAGCATTAGGATGTTGCACATTTTCCTAAGTTACTTATCCAGTCTCTTGCTAATCAGCCTCTGAAATTTCCATACTCAGCTTAGAAGACACTGTTCTACTTCAATATAGAGAAGACTCCCAAATATCTAACAAAGGACATAACAGCAGGTAGTACAAATGATCAAATGCTCAATTACTGGATGGTCAATACTGACCTGAAATTTCAAGCCATTTCAGAGGCAGACGAAGGCTCCATGAATATGTTAAGCTGTTTCTTTAACCTAAGATTATAAAAAAGAGCATCTACATCAATCATGAACAAAACATCCTAGGAACAGAAGGGAATGGTTCAATAAAACAGAGGTTTAAATATTTAGAAACCCTGTAAGTAATGCAGCCTACAAAGGGTTGGGGCGTGTGATGCAGTACCCAAGGACTTTTACTTGGAATATAAAATGGAGAAATCAGGTTATTAATATTACCAAGCAGCTAAACTAAAGGATAGTCAATGACTAGTTGTCCTAATGGAACCACCCAAAGTAAGTTAGCTGAACATATTAAGTGGCCACAATTTGCTAGAGAAGACAATGTAAGCGTTGCAGTTATCATTAAACATTAGTTTTCATTTTTTGAGGGTACCTTGGGGTGGAGAAACCAAGAAAGGCTACCCAGACCCCAATGTAAGAATCTAATGCTGGTATGGGTAATTCATTTGTACATAAATGTTACTAGCCATTCTTTTATATTCCCAGGCTCAGTTAATTCACCTCTCAAATGCCAAACAAGACTGCATGATTTTCAGAAAACTCAAACTAAACACATAATGTTCCTGCTAGTTGTAATTTTAACTCCTGCTCCTTAATTTAGGTCGCAATTTCCCCTCCACACCACCATTTCCAGAAATGAGAATTAACAGCCATCTGAGACTTAAGAAAGGACAGGTAGATAAATAATCTATACACCCAAAAGGCCAAACATTTTTTATTTTCAAAAACAACTTTATTCATGACACATATTAAAAAAAAAACTCCCACCCCCTGGAAATGAGCTAAAAAAATAAACAAAATCCACCTCCCACCTCCCTGTTCCCACTTCCTCCCATTCCCTCCAAATAAAAGGGAAAAAAAAAGGCAAAGAAAAACAAAACAAAAAAAAAACTGAAAAACAAAAAACACCCCAAAACCCCCCAAAACAAGGTAGTGCATTCCCCAAGGGGAAGGGGAATTTACACTGGAGCCGCTGGGAGCGGAACGGAGATCTTCCGGCTACAGAAACCTGCAAAGAAAGACACTCAAAACAGAAAAAGAAACACAAAAGGAAACAAAATAGATCACCAGGCAATCTGGAGGGGCAGGGAGCCAGAAAAGAGGGGCAGGGTGGGTGGTAGACCTGGCAGGACAGGAGCAGGCAGGAGGGGACTGTGAAAGTGAGGAAGATGGAGGGAAGGTAACAAGCAGAACAGTTTGGTGTCCTTCCAGAGCCCTGGGTAAAAAAACCCCTCCTACCACCCATGCCCACCTACCCTTGAGCAGCCCCCAAGGGGGCAAAGGGAAACAGGGAAACAGGGGAGCAGCTTGCGCGATTGAGACGTGTCCATGGCGAATCCCCAGAGTGAATGAGCAGCCCCCTGCCCCACTCCCTGGGCCTTCCCCTACTCCCCAAAGCAGGTCCCTCCTCAGCAGTTAGTTATGGGATTATCCCCCCTTCCACAGTATATCTTTTTTTTTTAAAAAATATTTTTTTTTCCATCAAGGTCATCTTCTGTTTTTCTTTTTTTTTTTTTAATTCTTTTTTTTTTTCCTTCTTTCCTCTTTTTTTCCTCTCTCTCCTCCTAATACACACTTTTTTTTAGTAAGGGGAATACCATGATGTCGCTCTAGCCCGGCCCCTGGAAGAAAGAAGGAGAGTTAGGTGTTAACATGATCACTAAAGAGTTCAGCACAAGCCCCTCCCCCGTGGGCCCTCGCCCCAGTTTCTGTGAAGGGAAGAGGGGAAAGAAGTTGCCAAGTCCTAAAACTGATCCCCACAATCCCAGAAACAGTGACACACCTGGCAAGTGGGAGGGGAAATTAACTGTTATTACTTCGCCAAACAGTGGCAATAAAAAAATAATCTGAGACACAGGGGCAAGAAAAAGGACTCCTTGTTTATCCAGTTTTCAGTTCTCCATAGCTCTTAAATGCAAGGCTCTCACCAACAGATCTTCCCTAATTCCTCCAGGGAGCAGAGAGGCAAATCTTTCGAAAAGCCAAGATCTATTCACCTAATCCCTCTATTTAAATGTACAAAGATGGAAGTGCAGTAACAACATGGATGCCACACCAGGCCCAGCATGCGGGTTAACCTTGCAAAAGCCTGGCTAGTTATTAGAGTGTAACTATCCTGATCCTCCCACACCGCGTTCCAGGAGGATCAACTAGCCTCTGGCTTTCTTCAACCCTTCCCTATCTCTGGGAAAGGAAGCAAAGGTCCAAGCAGCACTTTCACTGCTCTGAGGCCCTGTTCTTCCCGGGCCTCCTGTGTAAACATTTTCACTGCCATCAACTTTCATGGAAAAAAAAAAAAAAGGCTGGGAGAAGCAGCATCTCTCAGAACAGAGTGGAGAGATCCAGCCCTTATCACCAATTCCGGCTCCAGAAAAAAGATGAGACTGGCCGCCTGGCCTGCAACTACCTTCCTCACCCTGCACAGGCAGGAGACCAAGTCCCTGGAACCAAGGGGGAGGGTAAAGGAGGGAGGTTCCTCAGGTGAGGAGAAAAGGAAGGGTTCATGGGAGGCGGGGGAGAGGAGCAGCCCATCTATCCTGACCTGTAGACGCGACCCCGGGGCCTGCTGTTAAAACCACTGTAGAATCGAGAGCGGGAACTGTTGTAGTTGGTGGTTCGGGCACGGTATCGGGCTCGTGGGAAGCCTCGGTCTGTTGTGCTGATGCCTGGTCTGTTGGTTCGTTTAGGGATCACCTGAGAGTGACAAGCGCGACAGAAAGCCTTAGAGTAAACCCGGGGCGTTTACTGACAACCAGAACGATGGGATGGGGCTTACCTTGATCTGTCTTCCTCTAAATAAGGATTCATCTAAGGCCAGGGAAGTCCTCACTGACTCTTTGTCTGAGAACTCTATATACGCAAACCTGAAAAGAGTAACTGTCACTTTATCTGAGGTCAAAAACAGTAGCTCATAGATAAAATCCAGTTTGCAGGCATGCTTTGAGCACAATGTGTTCACATTTTTAACTACTTGTCCAAAACAATTCTTAATGGAATTCTTTAATCAAAATTTGCACCTACTCCTGGAAAATTATAAAATAGGATACAAAGGGCCCTGGATGTCCAGAGGGCGGAACAAGGTAAAGCCAAGTAGAAGCCGCCCCTCCATTCTAGTTCATGACCCCCACCCACACCCAGCCCTCATCTTTGTTACCTCTTGGGCCTCTGAAAGCAATTTTTAGTATAATCCCTGATACATAACGTTAACGCCGTATCTTAAAAAGACGAAGACTACTTACTTTAACATATAGTTAACTTACTGCTCAATATAAAGCATGATTTACCTACTTTTTAACTGTGATTAAAATGACCTCAATTTCCCCACACTTACCCTTTCGGATGGCCACTAAATTTGTCACAGAGTATAGTTACGCGGTTGACTGAACCACAGCCATGAAAGTGTGCTTCTAGCTCTTCTGCTGTTGCACCATAGTCCACCTGTTGGGGGTACATTTCACAGGCAATAGGCAAACTCCCATCTCAACAGATACCCTGCCAAGCCTTTGGGCTGAGCCATCTTTCCGACCCCATGGACTGTAGCACAACAGACTCCTCTGTCCCTGAAAATCTCCAGCCAAGAATCCTGGAGTGGGTTGACATTTCCTTCTCAAGGGGATTTTCCCAACCCAGGGATAGAACCCGCATCTTTTGAGGCAGCAGGACTCTTTATCACTAGTGCCACCTGGGAAGCCCCCATATACACCAAAGCACATCAAATCTAGTTCTCTAAGGGACTCTTCTTCTTCCAACCCCACAGCCTCTGCTAATCACCATTAACTTTCACCTCATTCTAACCTTCCCTCCACTCCTTAAATCCACCACCTATCCTGGAAAGTTTCCATCAAGACTCCTATTAAATAATCTCCCAAACTAAGAGCTCCCCCAACCCCAATCAAGGCCCTCATACATACATTGCCAACATAGATGGAACGGGCATCAGCCTCCATCTTCTCCTCAATGGACATGATCACTGGGCCAGCTTTGAAGAAAAAATAATCAGAAAATAACCCTTGTTTTCTACTTGGGCAATATATGCACCACTACCACCACCATTAGCAAAGGTAAAGATTTTGGTCTGTTCAGTTCCCTGCTGTACCCGTTACCTAGCAAAGTCTAGCACATAGTAGGTGCTTATTAAATATTTGACAAGTTATGGAACAGATGAATACATTCTTAAATTCAAAGAAAACAGTACATGAATCCCCTCCTGCTCCCAAATCAAGTCCCTATTGTACCCTTGGTTGAAATGATTTGAAAAATGAACAAAATTAGGTGGGCTGAGACTGGACATTTCGAGATTAGAGGAGAAGCCCCCTGCAGCTGGGCATTTTCTCTTAGAACTCCTAACTAAAGGGTCTCCGACTGAACGAAGAACTATTAGACTTGAAGGTCAAACACCAGCTGGCAACCTCCACAAAGAGTAGAGGAAGACTAAGAACAAAGAGCAACACATTTGTAACAAGGACAAAGGGAAGCACAAGACTACCATCACGAAAACATAGGCCTTGTCTCACAAAGGTCAGAGAAACGCACAATGGACTATAACCACGGCAACTGCCCAGTAATTGCTCAGACAAGCAGCTCCAAGGTTCCGAGTATCTAATTCCATATAAACCGTACTCTCATAACCCTTCCCATCCGAGGACCTGGGCTCCGCGTGCAACCGCCAGTTACTCACCATTGCCCGGAGGTGGACTCATATTCATCTGCTTCTCTACCTCGTTCTGTAGCTCCTTTAGCTTCTCAGCTTCTTCCTCCATCTCCCTAACTCGAGCTTTGATCGCTTCCAGCTCCTACAATGAGTGGGGAGGGTATGGAGAAGAGCTTAAGAGGAACCAACGCAGGGGCTCTGCCCTGCTCTCGATCCGCGCGCGGCCCCAGCCATGCTCGGCCATTTCCTTCGCCCCACGCGAGGGTCGTGAAGAAAAGAAAATAAAGCTACCTTTTTTAGTACAACACTAGGCACCCATGACGCCGAAGTCAACCCGGCTGGGCCCCTTCTGGCGGTCGAGGCTGCGTCCCCGGCCCGGCCCCAGCCACGTTATTCCCCGCCCACCCCCACCCCCCTCCCGCCTCCCGCTCGCCCGAGCTCTGTGCCTCCCGTGACCCGGCCGGTCGCCGGCCTCCTCGCTCGCCCTCTTTCCCTCACCGGGTCCTCAATGGCGCCGTCCCCCGGGTCACCCTCGACCAGTCCCGACTCCTCCTCCTCCTCCTGATTGCCGGGGGCTCCCGAGCCAGGCCCAGGGCCCGGAGCTCCCGGGGGGGCGCGGGGCCGGGGCGGCTCCTCTTCGGGCTCGGGCTCCGGCTCGGGCTCCAGCAGCAGCTCCTCAGGCTCCAGTTCCTCAGACTCCAAGCCGTTCCCGTAGTCCCCTGCGCCCCCCGGGGCCCCCTCCCCGGCCTCCCCACCGGCCCCGGGCACAAGATGGCGCCGCCGCCCCGGCCCGGAGCCCCGACCGCCCGCAGCCCCCGCTGCTGCTGCCGCCGCCGCCGCCGCCGCCATCGCCGCTCAGACTGGGGCCCGCCGCCCAGCGATTGGAGAGCTGCGCCGGCTTCGCCGAGGATTCATTAGTCAAGCAGCCTGCCCGTCACCATGAGCTAGGGCTCCATTGGGGGATATTACTTGGCAATCAAATGAGACCCCACCTCTAAGGCGGGGAATTGCGCCAAATTCTCAAATCCCGGTAGGGGAAGTCGGTCTGTCAATCAACACACGTCCCACCTCCTCTCAAGTCCTTAGGTAACAATAACGCCAAGCTGTGACGACGTTACTGCTTCTCCCCCGCCTAAGGGCGGATCTGCGAAGTATAACGCTCGGTGATTGGCCGCTGGCAAGGCGACGGGAAAGAAACAGTCTTCCGATCGCCTCGCCGAAATGGCCCAGTCTCAGATGCCAATTGGCTCGCGAGATTCGAAGAGCTGACACCCATTTCGCGACAGGTGAACCTTGCCCCCGAACGGACTGCTGGGCTCCCATCGAGGGAAACCCGAGGTCACATGACTAGTCTTTAGGAGGTCGCCATCTTGATGCTGCTGGTTGCCAGCTAGTGAGCTCTTGGAAGGTAGAGGCCGGAAACTGCGGCGATTTCTGGAAACCGGTCTTTTATCAGGAATGCACCAGTAGATGGGCTGTTGCAGCAGAGGGTTCTGAACGGCGCTGTCCAGAACGGAGTTTACCTTTCCTACCTAGGTTATTGGCACCACTATCTATCCACCATCCGTCAGGTCTCCCCAAACCAGAAAGCAGGGAGTAATCCTCACTCCAGTACCAGTCATGAGTCCTCTATGTGCTGTCTTTGTGCACAGGCATACTTTCCAAGCATTCTGTTCATGCCCCAGTTTCAGCCTGTTCTTCTCTTATTTACAGCCCCTTAATGGATCAGCTTCCAATGGGTCATGACCCCAGTTCACACCAGATAAAATCTCAAAACTCCTTAGCTAGATCTTAGAGAACTCCAGACCAGGCTACTTCGTGAATGTTATTTCCACGCTTCTCATTCCAGTGGGTGTATCTGTACCCAGGTCTGTGCCTCTGCATATACAGTCCCTCTTCAACCAGAGCAAGCCTCATCATCACCTCCCCTGCGAAGCCTTTCACTACCCTCCCTCCTCTGCCATCACAAGCGGGCCTACCTCCTCTGAACAGTTAATCATTTTGTGCAGCCTTTCCTAGCTAGTGCTTGTGAGAGCTTGGAGATGAAAGGCTGGTCTCTTAATTATATTTGCATCTCCACCTTAGGGCAATATGCCTAGCACATAGTAAGTGTCCAGATAAATGTTTGTTGACCAGAAGATACATTGACGGGAGCTGGGTGTCACCTTTCATTTACCACGCTTTCTGAGATTTCAGACCCTGGTTCAGACCCCAGAGGAATTCCACCACACCATTGCACTCTGAGATACCAATGAAATCTAGCCCTGCAAGACAGGGTTGCCATAGTTTAGTGGTGCTCCTATACATTTATTAAAAAGGAAGGAATGGCGGTGCTAAGTTGGCAAGAGGGATAGTTATAGCCAGACCAAGCTACAGTTTGAAAGCCAGATTCACCTGAGCCTAACCAAATAGTTACTGAAACAACCTGGAAGGATATGCATAGCTTGGTAGGGGGTTTTGGATAAGAGGAGATTCCTGTTAGCAAACCAAAGTCAGAGCTTCACAGTATACCCCACTATTCCCCTCACCCTCAATTCCCGCCCCCCCCCCCCCCCCCCACAGATCCTTACCTCAGGAACAGGAGAACTTGGAGCAGAGTCACAGTTGCTTAAAATTTCACCGAAAAATACTTCATGAACCATCTCAGCTTCACTGGTCTGGGAGAACTAAGTTTAGCACCAAAGACAAGCTCTAAAAAACTGAGTTGGCTGGAAGAAAAATCTTTTCTACTGATTTTAACTAAGTCAAGACTTGGATGTTCATTGGTACCTAGTTTAAGAAAGCCAATTAAGGGAAATGGGATTTTTAAAATAATGCCTTTAAATCCAATTTTGTTAAGCACTTGATTTTGTAACAGGCACCATCCTAGACTCCTTATTATGTTATCTCATTGGATTCTCAAAACAACATTATGAAGTAAGGAATCACAAAACCATAATCTTTTTTAGGGATGAGAAAAGAATGAAGTAATTTGTCCAAGTCACAGAACTAATCAGAAGTGAGCAGGGAATTCAAAACCAGATTTAAAAGCTCAGATCAAAATTGCTATAAGGTCTGTTTTAATATACAAAGAGAACATTACGTACGATGCTGAAGTTGGAAAAAGACTAAATTCCAACAATAAACAAATGTTTAGGTAACCTATAATTACATCATAAGATTATGCACTGGTTTTTTAAAAAAAGGTTTACACTGTGATAACTTGCAAAAATTTTTGTTAGGCCAGAAAGCAGAATGTAAAATTGTATATAAAATGTGATTAAAGCTATGTATACCTGGTTTAAAAAAAAAAATAACAACTTGGGCATTGAGGGGAAAAATGAATAAGAACCAAGACAATCTTTCTATGGCAATATGCAACATATTTTTAAAATACTGAAATTTTTAACCCAGTAATTGTGTTTCTTCTAATCTGTTCTAAAGAAATAATCTAAAACCTAGATAAAAATTTGAGAATAATGATGTTCATCAAAGTGAAAAAAAATATAAACTTGATTGTCCAAGTGGGCATTTTTCAGGAAAATTATTATACAAGCATATATTGTAATTTTATAAAGTCATTATGTCTTCAAAACGTGTAATGACAAAATGCTCGCAATATAATGGTAAGCAGAACGGCAGTATACAAAATTATGCATACAGTATGATCACAAAATATAAGCAGAGACAACAGAAAAGAAATATACCAAAATGTTAACAGTGATCCTCTCTGGATAGTAGGATTATGATTGATCTTCTTTATAATTTCCCATGTTCTATGATTTTTCCATAATTATCAAGTATTATTTTTATTTAAAATTTAAAAAACACTCCAACTTCCCAACTTACTCAATAAACATTTACTTTTACAAACACATTTTTTAAAGATATTTGAATGGTGATTTGTAAGATACTTTCCTATTAGGCTGTAAACGGTAGAAGGCAGGGGCACCTTCTTAATTATCTTTGCATTGCCACTGGCTACCACTGTGCTCAATAGGTGCTAACTGAATGGATGATCTTCTGTAATAATCTTTTTAATATATATTTAATTGGAGGATAATTGCTTTACATGTAATAATCTTATATCCTGCATTTGTTGATACATAGAGAACATCAAAGAGATGTTTTCCTCTGTGAATGAATTTTTTAAAAATTGGTATGTAATGATACAAGGTTCACCCATTATAAATATACTTTTCCTTCAGTGGAAGTGAAAGTGTTAGTGGCTCAATCCTGTCCTACTCTTTGCGGCCCCATGGTCTGTCCATGGAATTCTCTAGGCAAGAATATTGGAGTGGGTTGCCATTCCCTTCTCCAGGGGATCTGCCTGACCCAGGGATCGAACCAGGGTCTCCTGGTTTGATTGCAGGAGATTCTTTACGTCCTGAGCTACTAGAGAAGCCCCCTTTCCTTCAGTAATAACCTGTAAACAGAAGGCCATGGAGTTTCAGAACTATAACTCAGTGATGTTGTGCCCTAGGAGGAAAAATGCGTTAAGGAAAGTGAATGGTCAGTCTAGTTGAGAAAAGGAGAATTAAATCCGTAAAAATGGATGAGGGCATGTCCAGTTCTGTCCAGAAGGGAAAAGTTTTCTCACTAAACATATAAATACTTAGGTTCCTAATGTAGTTTCATCCCTATTTTTAACTCCTGCTTTGAAAATTTCACCTTGACTGCTGCAATAATTCCCTCTAATCTATAAGTACATTGTTTAATATGGTAGCCACCAGTCACACATGGTTACTCTGAGCACTTAAAATGTGAAATGGTCTGAATTGAGATGTACTGCAACTGTCAGATATACACTGAATTTCAAAGACTCAGGATGAAAAAGTGACTAAAATGACTTAATAACTGTTCAACATTAATTACAGATTGAAATTATAGTAGTCTTTATATACTGGGTGTAAAAAATACTATTAAAATTAGTTTTACCTGTTTCTTTTAGCTTTTTTTAATGAGGCTACTAAAAAATGTAAAATACCTATGTGGCTTGCATTCTGTTTCTAATGGACAGTGTTGACACAGAACCTTGGAGCCTTGATCATTTACTTACCTCTGTTTTGAGTCCATTCCAATTATTTTCTAATGCAGAGTCTGCCCTGGCCTACCTTAACTCCCTAGGTCCAACCTTGAGGGGAAGTGGGGTTGCCATTAGTGAGAAGGAGCCTCTGTTGGGCTGCTTAATCTCCATTCTGCTAGGTTAACTTTTGGAAAACTTTGTGCCCTGAAAACCTTGTTTTAATATGCTGTACCTTATGAAATGTGTTCCTTATCAAAATTTCCAAAAATACTGATAGCAAAAAAAATAAAATTACCCATAAAATCCACCATCCAGAGATAATCACTAATACTTTGGCATATGCCCTTCCTCAAACTTTCAATACACAAATAGATATAGAGGTATATATATGTATGTGTGTGTATACATATTTTTTTAGCAAAATGGGATCATACTGTATATATTGTTTTCTACTCTTATTTTCTTTTTTACCTAATAAGATACAGAAATATTCTTCCATGTCAATAAAAATATTTTTCCAATTTCATTTTTCATGACTTTATTCAGAAGTTACCTTAGAAATGAGGACTTTGCTGATCACTCTATTTATCATTGAAACCTATACATACACCTTCCCAATCCTACCCTAATGAATTATTTTTTCTCCATAGCATTTGCCCCTAACATGAAATGTTATGTTAGTTAATGCTGTGAAATTTATTTATTTATGTAGGTAGATAGTTATTTAGCTTTATATGTTTCCATTACTAGAATACAAGTAACATGAAGGCAGAAATTTGTGCCAGTTCGTTCACTTCTCTAGCTCGGTGCCTAAAACTGTCCTCGGCACACACAGGATGCTTGAGTGTTTGCTGAATGAATGACTGGATTAATAAAAAACTATATCATATTCCATTATATTATCTTTTTGGTTGATTTTTTAAATATTGTTATTTTATTTACATCTCACCTGTAACCACATTTAAGACAGCTTTTAAAGTTTTCAAAGGATCTGCTCTCAACTAAAAACAGAATATCTATAATCCATCCATTTGTTAGAAAGTATAACTAGATGTTGCCCAATTTTCATCAGAAGTGGCATTTGGAGAAATAACATTCACAGAGAACTGTGTGAAGAATAAACCATCCATCTGTCCATCTAGATAGTCTAAAATGGAGCCCTATTTTAAACTATGGCATCAGAGCATATTTGGGCTAAACTGTGGTGATTCTGATAGAACAAGCTCAGGACCTACTGAATCCCCCTCTGGTGTTTCTGCAGGCAACGGGAGTGTAAAACTCAGCATCGTACTGCTATTAGGCATTCTAGATGGTGATGTCCACTAATGGCACTCAGTGTCTTCTCAGAAGAGCCACAAAACTTTTTGCTACCTTGAGGAACTGAAAAGTTTTATAAATTCTAAAAGGGATGTGAATCTCATTGTTCACCCATTTACCTTAGCTGCCAAGAAGCTCAGAGTTGGATTCATAGCCTACCTTTAGTATTTGGCAATACTGCTTATAGAATGCTTTTCTGTGTTAATTTTCCTTTTGCTGTCATTTTATTATAATATTTCAATTTTCCCTTTACCCTTACTTCAAAAAACTGTATTTTCCTATTGTTTTGTCTTTTGTATTATAGTAAAATATTACAAATGCTTTTTGGAATTAGGCAAATTATAAACCAATCAAACCACAGTAGGAATAAATACACTAGCTAATATAGCCTGGTGATAGGAACTGTTAAGACCATCTAATTCCCTTTTCCCAAAAGCCATGCTCACTAAGCCACTCTCTGATTTTAATGGCTTGTCCTGTACATTTTTCTATATAGAGAGAATAGAAATGCAACAGTGCATTCCTCTAAGCAGTGTATTTCTCACTGCAATTTAACACATAAACCAAATACCATGTTATTGCATTGGATTATAGAAAGACTAGAAACTCCCACTTGTAATTTCAAATTAAGATAGTATTCTTGTTAGACATGACTTTGATATGGTCCTAGACTAGAAGTACAGAGGGATAGGCTAAACAATTCTATAGATCCCATCCAGTTTAGCAGTTCACATTAAAACGGCTGAAACCAAATATCTAAGGGGACCAGGAAAGTAAACAAGGGCTCCATTTTTGCCAGACTTAAGTCTGAAGAGGTAGCAGGATATTGAGAAATGTTCATCATCACACACTTCTGATCAGGGGCTAAACCACAACTGGGGACTTGATTCCATCATAAAGATTTTTGATAGGTTTTCTTTGTTTCGTTTTGGGTTTTGTTGTGGCTATCCCAAAGCACCATATACACACACCCTCTCAAGGCTTGGGTTGGCACAGATGCAGTTCTTGGCTTTGGCATTTGGCCGAGATGGGGTGGAGGAACAACTCTGATTTTCTTTTGGCCCTGCTTTCAGGATCTGAGTTTCCTGTCCTGGGATCAAATTCAGGCACTTAGGCAGTGAAAGTATGGAGTACTAACCACTGGACTGCCAGGGAATTTCTTCCTTTTTTTTTTTTTTAATTTTTTATCTCAATATTTTCCCAAATCCCTATTAATCTAATTCTTGGCCTTAACAAGGTCATGATGAAATGATTAGATCAAGAAATGTCCTGACCGCAGGCTATATAGTATAGAAGTCACAAACCCTGCTCAGTCCTTCTCATTAAACTTCTGGGCTTTATTTATTTTTTTAATACGACCATTACATATTACACAAAAATAAAAGTCAAATGAACTTGGTATTTATAAATTATTAAATAAAAATACAGGAATATATATTTATATTTATAGAGCTTTTCTTCTCTTCTAAACTAACCAAATCTGTTCTCCCGCCGCTTTATGATTTTAAAAAAGTAAAATAGTGTATGCCCCAGGATAAGTGGGGAGTGGGGTTAATAAGTGCAGGACCTAGCTGCCCTACTTCTGCTCCTTCCTTGGCCTAAGCAAAGTCCATATTTGTCCCTTTGGGCTCTGGAGAGCAAGAAACACCCTCTCCACCTAGTTAATCTCTGAAAAATGGCAATAAGATTTATTTCCCTTATTTTTTAAAAAATGAAATGGATTT
Organism: Bos indicus x Bos taurus; assembly: GCF_003369695.1. Classification (NCBI taxonomy): domain Eukaryota; kingdom Metazoa; phylum Chordata; class Mammalia; order Artiodactyla; family Bovidae; genus Bos; species Bos indicus x Bos taurus. The sequence goes on from NC_040085.1 coordinate 15,214,072, forward strand.
AAAAATTGGGAGCCATACTCAGCCATCTTGGCCAAGAGCTAATCCCAAGGAACTATATGGCTCTAAAAGAGAGTCTCTAGTTTTCCCTGACAGAAGAGTCTCTGGGGTTTCCATTCCCTCTCAGGCTAAGAAGGGCAGGACATGTCAAAACTGCCCTCTGTGGTCCCATCCAAGCTATACCTCTGGAAATCCAGCCCACGCCCTTTTCCCTTTCAGAAAACAGCCTCTCCTTCCACCCAGGTGTGAAGGCCTCCGAGCAGGGCTTTTTGGTAACTGACCATGGTCCCTGCCTCCCCTGTTTGCTACAGGCTCCAGGAAAACTACGAGGGCGAGACGTTCTGTGGTAGGGGGCGGGGGAAGTCTGCCCCAAACCTGGGGGAGCACAGGCTCCAATTTGGATGGTCTAGTCAGTGGTTTTCCAACTTTCTTCTTTTTTCAGCAGCAAACCCCTTAATGCAAATAAAATCTTACCCTGAACCCCGATATGTAAGACAGCTACAGGGGAGCTGTTCTGTTTGAGGGCAAGTCGCCTAGCCTGCTCAGCAACCCAGCTTCGTCTCCCCCAAGGACTCCTGAGGCAACCCCTAGGAAACTTCAGGGTCCTGCCAAGCAGGTGGAAAACCAATGGCCTAGTTTGACCTGAGCAAGTCAGAGACCCCCCAACACACACCCCAAAACTGCCTGCCACAGACCAGCTCTGAGAGCCTGGTACCAGCATACTCACAACAGACCAAGTGGCCCATGCAGTCCACCACCTCCCCTATAAATATCATTAAAAAGTGCAGCCCTCCTCAAAAGCAAAAGTCTGAGCTAAACACCTGAGGCCAATTTTGGTCCCACGTTTTTGTGAGTACAACTGTGTCGCCACATTCTAGGACCACTGAAAATCTCCAAGAATCAACCATGGTCTAGCTAAGCAGGTCAGTGCTCAGGATCAAGGGCAGGGTTCTAGAGCACTGTGTCAGAAGAAGTCAGCATTGGAAAGCAGCAATTTTAGCACCTTGGAAAGTGCAGCAGTGAGATCTGGCTCAGGACATGCATCTGGAGTGAACTCAACCATGTCTTTCTCAAAAGAAAAAGCCGTCATCTGAATCTGTTCTAGATGACTGTGCGCTCTGAAGTTAACGTCCTCAGACTCTGAGGTACAGACAAGTAACACCCATGCAAACAGTGTGGCTTCCAAGAAGATAGCAATGCTTCTAGGTCATGGCAGGTACTCTGGAACCCAGACACCTGGCCTTTAATGAAGCAGCACCACTGCCCACCACATGGACCAGGCCAGCCACAGAGTTTACACGTCACCCTCACACGCATGGTGTTCAGAGCTGGAATGTTCCTCTCAAGGCATCCACGGTCGTTCCGAGACACAGTGCAGGACCAGACTGTATTCCAGGTCTGCATTTACATCCACACACTCAAAGGGAAAATTAGTTAAAAGCCCCAATTTAGAGTTTAAGTTTGGATACAGAAGGTCCCAGAGATATAGGGAACCCTTTAGGCACCAAGGCGCCCCAGTGGGAGAGGAGGGCAGGGGCAGCTCCCAAAGCCCCCACCCACTGCAGGCTCCACAGCCCTGCCTTTCTGTCAGAGCCCAGGAGGCAGCAGCAAGTGTGTTGATGCACAAGGAAGGGGGATGATGAAGGAACAAGGTCAGCTATAGAACTGCTCTTCTCTCCAAAGCCCTGCTGACAACTTTCTGCAAAAAAGCGGCCAGAGCCCTCAGCCTGGATACAGTGTTTCTCCCTCAGCCTTGAGGCAGCAAAACAAGGGGGAGAGGGAGGGGAAGGTTGGGAGGAGGGACAGAGAGCTACCCTTGTTCTCACCACTGCAAGAGGGAGTGAATGTTTTCTCTTCAAGGAATCTCACTGCCACCAGATTAGACAAGCAGCCCAGCATGCACCCTCATGTCTCAGCAGCCCTCAGTCACAGCACTTCTTCCTAGCCCCTGAGAACCCCGAGCTCCCGTTCCAAAGGGATGTGCCTTCTGTATTTACCCCAAATCCCACTTATTGAATGGAGATGCCAACCCCCTCTGCAAGTCCACCTCCCTCAAGGCAGCAAATCAAGCTCCAGGCAGAGTTTCCTGTGCCTATACCTACAGGCATGATCCTTCCCACCTCCCCCAAGCCCTGGAATGACTCCATCTCCTGACTTTCCAAATACATTCCACAATGTCTCCAGCTCACTCTTTCAACAGCCTGCTTGGCACACTCAGCTCCCTCACACGCCACCTTTCCCCTTCCAATTCCCGTTCCATGCCCATTCTTTTCCCCACTTCTTCCAAGGGCATTCCTCCACTCTGCTCCTGCTCTCCTGCCCCCCAGCCACACCTCACCCCACCTGGCCCTGGACTTTCTCACTTGCTAGCAAAAAAGGCCCCTACAGTTACCAGGGCCCCCAGTGCCACAGCCCCCGTCAGCACTGTCCTCACTGAAGCCCAGTTCCCCTCCCGCAGACGCCGCGCCTCCTCCAGGGCCCCGTCCCCGTATAGAGCTGTGAACTCCGCCTGTGGGAGAGAAGGGAAGCAGGAGAGAAAGAAGGAGAAAGGGAGATCAGGAGGGGGAAAAGTGGAGAAAAGACGAGAGGAAGAGCTCCAGTTCCGTCCACTGCAAGCACCACCCCACCCCCAGCCCCTTGGATCCCCCATGAGCACCTGGCTCATTTGCCCTTCTCTACCTCAGGTGAATCCCATCTGAAATTTCCCTGGCCAAAAATTCTGCTCAGAACTGGCATCCTTTGTCAAGGCTTGTCTGGCCCACCCATCCCTGATCCCCGACCCTGCCCATGCCATGTACTCAGATGTAAAAAATTTGTGATGGTTGGATGCCATTTCTGTGCAGGCACTACCTGGCTACTGTGTGTTCTGTCCTCTGCTTTGGATCATGAGCCCACCAAATGATGAATGCATGGCAGCCCTGGAGTGCAGGGTTCAGAGATGCCCATAGTGAGGGCACCTGATTCCACCCAAACAGGCAGACTTGGCCCCCATGCCTCATTCCCAGCACAGCTGCCCCCCAGCTCCAGCCAGAGCCCCCCGTCTTCCCCCTGGAAACCAACTTTTCGGAGGGATGTGCAGAGCAGCAATCAAGAAGGTTCTTACCCAGCCCCCACTGCTGTGGATCCAGTCAGCCAGCCTCGTCTCCAGGTAGGCCACCATCCACTCCTGCACTTGTCCCACAAGTGGCTCCATCTCCTTGTTGACACTCTCAGCACACAACGCGGCTCCAAAGACAAAGAAGGCCACAAGGCGGCCCCAGTTGGGGCCCCCTTGGAAGAGTTCATCAGAGACCTGGGTGAAGCGTTGCTGGGCCGAGCCCGGGGTCACATGCAGCTGAGCTGCCAGATCGGAGAAGGTGCGCCGGAAGCGGGTCTCGAACTCATCTCCAGCTGCCCGCATGGCTTGGTGTAGCGGGTCAGCTGCTGGGCCCTCCCCGGGGCCAGCTCCACAAACATACCCCTTCTGCCTCAGCTTATAGCCCACAAAGTCTGCCACTAGAGCCCGTGTGTCTGGGGCCGAGGCTGGGGTCGCCATCCGGGCGGCTGTTGGAGTCAAACATAAAAGACTGGCATGAATACAGGGTCAGAGGCCTAGAAGGAGGTATTTCAGGTTTGGCCAGCCCATGAGACAGGCAGGGAGGTGAGGGGAAATCTCAGAGACCTCTGGGCCGGGAGGGTTAAGAGCAAGGAAATTAACCCATGGCGAGGGGCCCCACGGCCAGAGGGGCTGGCCCTTAAATTTGTAATATGCCAAATTCAATATAAAACAAGTAAATTTCATCTAAAATACTTTAGATTCTTTCCATAACAAGACAACAGCAGCTCTAAGACACCCCTACAACCCCTCCCCCTCCAGTACACACCTTTTTGGCTAGAGGAAGGGGCTTGGGGCCTCCCCAGGGGCAAGATGCAAAGATGCTGGCAGAGACACAAGATGGGGGAGGAGACAGGGGCCGAAGGGAAAGGAGGAGAACCAAAGGATTGCCTGGGACAGAGAAGGAAGGGGACACTCACCCAGCCTGGATGGCAGCTCTTAGGACCCAGCACTGGTGGCAAGGAGCCCCCAGCTGGGGCCTTTCATCCTCCTGCCCAGCCTGGAGCCCTGGGAAGGGGAGGGGAGATCAGAGCTAGGTGGGGAAGACTAGGAATCAGGGTCTGGGCTGAGAAGGGCTGGGGTCGCAGCTCCCGGGACCAGGCCCCTGCCCCCAACGCTCTACCAGCTGTGTGGCCGAATCCATGTTTAATGACTGTCCTCCCGGGAAACCCAGGGCCAAGGGCTTCCTGCCGACACCATCTCTGCTCCCGGCTCCCCTCAGTGCAGCCCAGAGGCCCAGCTCCTCCCTCACCCCCACCCTCAGCCAGGCTCCAACCCCGCCTGCCTGCCAGGTTAGGGATCTCACGGGTCAGGCCGCTGCCGGGATCCGGCTGTTTCCTGGTGCAGGAGCTGGGAGGGAGGGAGACAGGGAGGAAGGGAGGGAAGGAAGGAGGGAGGAGAAAGGGGGGGCGGGAGGGAGGGCCCGGCGCCGGGTGATGATGGGGCCCAGAGATGCGTCCAGAGAGAGGGGCGGGGCTGGGACGCAGGCTTGGGAAGAGCCACAACTCAGGAAAGAAGAGGGCTGCTGGAGGCCAGGAAGAACAGGGCCAGGAGGGCATCAAGGGCCAGGCAGGGCTTCTGACCCTGGAGGCTGTGAAGAGAAGCCGGCTGGGCCTCATGAAACCTTGGAGTAAATTCAGCATTTCCAGAAGGTCTCTGACGTTCCATGCACTTGTTGAACTCTTCCAGCCCTGGAGTGGGTGCCCAGAAAAGAGAACCGTTCCCATACTGGTGGGAACTGCCTGCCAGGCGCCTTACCCCGTGGGACTGGCAGACGTGACACAGACAGCAGACACTTCCTCTTCTCTCCAGGACCTTTAACCCAGTGGCCTCTGTGTGAGCTGGGGCTTTAGCCAAGCATCGGGGAGCCAAGACTCGGATATGCGAGCAGTTTCTGCAGGTAACTTTTCTTCATCTTCTTTCTTCCTTTTTAAATAATCAGATTGGTTTTCTTTTTAATTCTTTCTACCCAGTGCATGAACTTACTCTCATTATGAAAAAGTCAAATAATATAGAAGTGTAGAGAAAAAAACACCAGTCCTCAGTCCCTCTACTGCTCCCAAAATTCCACTTCCCTCCTGCAAGTTGCTAATGTCAAGGTTGACGTTTATCCTTTCAGATTACATATATGTACACACATACATGAATGTCTATTATTTATACCAGGCAGTATGTTTACACAGGGTGTGAAGCCACCTGACTACAGCCGATCCACACAAAGGCACCCTCAGGCATTCTGGCTGGGGCCCACCGGCTCTTGCAGCTGGCACATAGTACAGCTCCATTTGGAGGACTCTCCAACCAGACCAAAAGAGGTAACCCAATTCTCCTTCCCTGCTGGTTCCTTTGCTTCTACCTCCAGTCCAAGCCTTGGTATTCCCATCTGCCCCAAACTAAAGAAGAAAGGTATTTTTTGCAACGATGGTAACAACTAACACATTTTAAAGACTTATTTAGGTATTAAATGCTTCCTTTACATGCTTAATATTTTATCCTCACATTGGTCCTTATGTTGTGTTATTCTCATTCTATGGATGAGCAAAGTGAGGCTTGCAGATGTTAAGTAATTTTCCCAAAGCCACATACTGAGAAGATAGGCCTCAACCTAATTGTGATTTGAAAGTTTGTCTTAACTTTAACATTGTACTGCTTCAAGGTCCCTCTTTGCTTCCGGTAATCAATGTTGTTATCATGCTGTTTATGAAGCCAAGCCAAATCCACACCATTTACAAACCCAAACTCAGTTCTCCCCAATATTCTGAACCTAGCATCTATTTCGCTCCTTTATGACTGTATCCTTTCAACCATCTGCATTTCTTCTTTGCTCTTGGAATAGTCATTCCAGATGCCATCAGCAAGGGTGCCTCCTTTTTTAGAGAATAATCTAGTCCTTCATTTGCAGTCTTGATTTCTTCTAAGATGTTTACTTGAAATAAAAACACTTTTAAGTCTCAGGATCCAAACAGATTTCTCTCTGCCTGGCCCATTCATTTATAAGCTCCGTGAGAGCAGGCACTGAATCGTACTCACTTTTATGTCCTCATGGCCTAATAGACCTTCAGTAAATGTTGACTGAAGAAATCACTCGATGCCTCTGGCCAGTTATTGGGCAGGCCTAGTCAGATGTTTGAAGATCATTGCAGTGGCTACTTAAGAAACAAAGACTGCTGGACCAACACAAATTACACCAGGTCCAAGGCTGTGTGCCTCAAGGATCTTCTCAGACCAATACCACAGAGCCAAGGAATGGCAGCTGAGACAACAGAGCTCTTCTCAGAAAACCCCGGGCCATGTAGGCTGACACTGAACCTTACCTGTTCCGTCAGTGACATATGGCACCAGAGCAAGGAAGACAGTTTTAAACTGCTTTACTATAGCACAAATTACTGTAGCATTATTTCATACCCTAAAATATGAAAAGAATGTGTTTTCTGTGGATTACATATGTATGTGTAAAAGAAGAAAATAAAACTCAGTATATCACTTTAAAAATGAGTCCTGGTTAAGGAGCATTGCTATGCTTAATACTGGAGTTAAAATGCCAACAGAAATAAATTGTTTAATAAACAGTATATGTCTCACTATTTATTTCCAACTTAGTCACTTGTGATTTTACAGTTGAACTCCCTTGTTGCTCTAGAGATTCCATTTCTACTCTAACATTCCATATTTCAGTGCTTGGATAGTTAATTATTACCATGAAATGTTTTAATCCACTTAATATAATTAAGGGTATAAAATAGTAGACTCTAGAACAGAACTGCTGAGATTCTAATTCCAGCTCCCCAAATATTAATTTAAGTGCCCTTGGGGAAGAGACCTACCCACTCCTTCAATTTTCTCATCCATAAATTAGGCATAATACTCCCTCTCCTATGATGAATGTACTATATGAGTTAGTGTTTGTAAAACAATGGTACCTAGCACATTGTAAGTGCTACATAAGATCAGTAGGGAATTAGAAAAATACTAAACAAAACTTCACTTTTTTCCACAAATACAGAAAAAAAAAAATGGAGTAAAAAGCAGCTCTGTGCTCTTCTTGGAGCTCTCACTGGAACTACAACTCCACAGTCCCAATTCCAAGAAAGATATGTGATGATTCATTCAATAATTTGAAGGCCTACTATGTGCTGAAACTCACCATGAATCAGACACAGCCTCTGCTGGTCAAAGAGCTTACAGTTAGGTTAGAGATCAGAATTTTAATCCACTTTTTCTTACAGATGAGAAAACTGAGGTCCAAAGAAGTTGTGCCTTGCTCAAAGTCACACAGCTGAATAGCACCAGAGGTGAGACCAGAAACTAGGTCTTTCCACAACTCTCAGCTCAGAACTCTTTCCAAAGGGCCACCCACCTATCTGAGCGCCACATCTCAATTTCTATTTGAGACTCTACCTAGCTTTTGTGACTTTCCCATATTTGCACCCACCACTACCATCCTCCCAAACCTGGAGCCTAGGGTTTAGGAAAGAAAACATTGAGCACAGAAGAGAAAGTTTCAGGCTGGGCGGTTTGAACCTTCCTCTTAAAGAAAAGATTGCGCTCTACTCCTTGCGTTAACTCTTCCGGCGCCGGAAAGGCTGAGGCCGTTAAAAAGAAAAAAAAGGAAGAGTGGTCCCACTCTGAACCGATAGAGTGGAGGGCCCGCCTCCTGGTGCAGCAGCATCAATGATAGATGGGGAATCACTTGTCACAGGGCTGTGGGCGGGGGCCAGGCCCCGCGAGGGCCGCGGGACCGGAGGGTGAGCGCGGCTAAGCGCAGGCTCAGAGGAGACAGCCTGCAGGAGGTGATGGTCAAAGACCCTGGGAGAAGGTGGCCAGTGGGAGGAAAGGTAGTCACTTGGAGACGAGGCAGAGCTGCAGGAAGTGAAGGATTCTAGAGGTGACAGCAAGGAAAGCACACAACTGCGAGGGGTGGCTGAAGCTTCTGTGCGAACACCGGCCGGGTGCGAGCTAGGAAAGGAGGGCAGCGCGCCGGCGCCGCCGGAGGGTCACGCCCGGGCGTGGGGGGAGTGCCATGTCTCGCGAGCGGCACCCCCGCACCGACATCCCCCGCAACCTGAGCTTCATCGCCTCACTGACAGAGCGCGCCTACTACCTCAGCCAGCGGCCCAGCCTCGGGGAGGAGCCAGAGGAGGAACCGAGCGAGGGAGGGACGCGTCTCGGGGCCCGATCCCGAGCTCCAGGTCCCAGTCGGGGGCGCCGGGCTCGTTCTGCGCCCGCCGGAGGCGGCGGGACCCGGGCGCTCCGCAACCACAGCCCCGATACCCGTAAGAGAGTGCGTTTCGCTGACGCGCTGGGGCTGGAGCTGGCAGCCGTGCGCCGCTTCCGCCCGGGAGAGCTGCCCCGGGTGCCCCGCCACGTGCAGGTCCAACTGCAGAGGGACGCCCTCCGCCACTTCGCGCCGTGCCAACCCCGCGCCCGAGGCCTCCAGGTAGGCGGCAGGGGCACTCCGCTTCCCCAGGACTTCCTCAGCTTGGCCTCGGCGGAAGTGTGGGAGTGGATTTACCTAGAAGCACCCATCTCCATTCCCAACCCTGGGCTTGCTCTCTCTCACCCGCTTTGGGGTTCCCTTTGGCGAGTTCCCTAGGCCACTCTCCCTGCTAACCGCAACCCCCCCCCCCCGCCGACTGCCCGGACGCCAAGGTCGGCCTCCGATTGGTCCGGTGCCTCACCCTGACCCCGCCCCCGTTCTGCCCCCGCCCCTCTCCTTCCCCCGGCTCCCTCTTCCCAGCTCCTCCTTTCCCTACAGGAGGCGCGCGCCGCCCTGGAGCCGGCCAGCGAGCCCGGCTTCGCCGCCCGCCTGCAGGCTCAGCGCATCTGCCTAGAACGCGTCGAGGCGGGCCCGCTGGGCGTGGCCGGGAGCGCGCGCGTGCTGGACCTGGCCTACGAGAAGCGCGTGAGCGTGCGCTGGAGTGCAGACGGCTGGCGGAGCCAACGAGAGGCGCCCGCCGCCTACGCCGGCCCGGCCCCACCCCCGCCGCGCGCCGACCGCTTCTCCTTCCGCCTGCCGGCGCCACCCATTGGAGGGTCCCTGCTCTTCGCCCTACGCTACCGCGTGACTGGCCGCGAGTTCTGGGACAACAACGGCGGCCGTGACTATGCTCTGCGTGGGCCGGAGCACCCGGGCAGTGGCGGAAACGCGGAGCCCCAGGGCTGGATCCACTTTATCTGAGACGCAGGCGGCCGACGGCGGAAAAAAATCAAAGGCACCAGGAGGGTTGGGAGATCCCAAACATTTGCCTGAGAGGAATGGGAGAAACCGGGATTGGCGGGGAGCTGTCCTAAGGAGTCAAGTCAGGGAGGGCGAGGAGAATGGGAGAAACCAAAGGGGTGTAGGGAGTGCGTGGACTTAAAGAAAGCCGAGGAGACTGGGGGGTGGATGTGAGTGGATGAACCCACGTCATAGAAAAGGGAGACGGAAGGGATGCTGGAATATTAGGAAAGAAGCAAAAGGACGATGGTGACGTTCTCTTCCGTGAGTGGGTACTGGGAGAAAGTGAGTAGGTGGGTCAGGCCTAGGTAGTCAAAGGTTGAGGACACCTCTTTGGTACTCAGGAGGTATTTTATGTGAACTAGAAACATACCGCAGTTGAAATCATTTAGATTGCTGGTTCACTCCCTCTTACTGGTCTTTGCCACCCCAGGTCCCACAGCCTTGCTGTCCTAGCTTTAACTCAGCCATAATTACCTTGCTTAAGTTCCAGGAATTTGGCCATTGCTCCCCAGCCCCCGCTTTAATGACAGGATTCCCTTGTCATCCCTGCAATCCCTGGTTTCAGTCTCTGATGACTGGCTGGGGAGTGATGGCAGGTAACAGTCAGAGCTCCTTCCTCCAGGCAGCCGTGGGATGAAAATGAAAGCAAAACCAACTCCAGGCCTTGTAGCTAAATAATGTGGTGCCTAAGGGGTGAGTGCAATCCGGGGCTTCCAGAAAAATGCCAGCCTTACCTTTCTGGGTGCCTTCTAATGACCTCTAAGCACTTTATGGATTGTATTTGTGAAGGGACAAGCGAAACACGGGACTCTTTCTGCCTCAGAAGAAAAGGAAATCACTGACTAGCTGGATAACTTTGGGCAAGTTACTTCACCTCTCTGGGCCCCAGTTTCCTCCTTGAGAAACAGCATTTGGATTAGCTGATCTTTTAGGCCCCTTCTTGCTCTGACATTGTATGATCTGTGAGGGGCAGAGTGTGGATTAGAAGCCACATTCTCCAGCCTGCAGTTGGAGTGCTTACAGTTCAGAACACACAGCACCCCAAGCGTCTGGTTGGGCCTGAGAATGGTCCTCCAGTTTTGGACACATGTTCCAGAGCCCAGGAAACATCCCATAACCAGCCTGAAGTCTCAGGGTATTCCAGGGCCTCTTTCAAACCACAGCACATCCTCTGCCCCCTTGCTTTTTGCTCTTGCCCCACAGACTTCCAGCCTGGGTGCTATGAGACAGCTTGGGGGAGGTGCCTCTATTGGGGAAAATGATGCTTGGGAGCCCCTAAGATGAAACAGTGTTGGGGACTTTCTTGAGGTTAAAGGATTATTGGTATAAGAAATGGGGAAAAAAAAGAAATGGAAAACATTTCAAATAAACAGAGCAGCTTGAAAATTAAATGGTGCCAGAAGATAGCAGTCTGTTCCATACCCTGAGCAAGTGAATGGGAAAGCTGGACTCTCCTACCCATTCCCATTCATGCTTTATGTCTCCTAGTTAACCTCTGCTGGGTGTTTGTTTTTTCGCTCCTTTCACCCTGTTTCTAAGCTCTTCTCTTTCCTTCTGCCCCTCTCACCATTTTCATTTTCTTTTAGCATGTAGGGTATTTACCTTCATTTCCTCTAACTCCATCTGCCTCCCTCTTCATCCTTGTTGATCTCTGCTATTTCTTCTCCCTCCAGAGGAGTGGAGAACCTGCTTCCTTTTCTCCAAGACCATGGTTGGTCCACTTTCCTCTCTCAGGCTCCTTCTTGACAGTCTCCTAGAAGGGAGAAGAAGCAGTTCCTGATGCTACAGATGAGCATGGAGTTCCCAGGTAACCAGCTCCCCCAAACCCATTTCTTTCTGTTACTGATTTCTCAAAAACTTTTGGATTCCCCTTTTACCATTCAGTGAGAGAAGGTAGACACACATGTGCCCATACATGCATTCAGAATAGAGTATGGGGCTTATCGTGCCCCTCCTCTCCAAAACCCTAATTCTTTTTTTTTTTTTTTCAAAACCCTAATTCTTTAAAGAAAAAAAAAGGTTAAAAGAGAAACCCCAAGTCACTCAAATGCCCATTTAAATGTTATCCTTATAAAGAAAGAATTTCATGTATCTTGTGGATCACCTTCAGGTCAGAGTTCCAGCAGAGTGAAGAGACAAAGTGTACTGGAAGCCACCAAGCAATGCACTTTTTAGTCACCAGTGAAGAACCCAAGGGAGGATAATGAAGCGGGAGGGTTGCTTATTGTGTATGCATGACTGTTAGCTTGTATTTAGCAATCTCAAGAGCCCACATTATTTATCCACTAAAATCTGGTGCCTTGCATGCATTATCTTCCTCAAAACAACCCTATGAATTGAGTAATGTTATTCTTGTTTTAGAGAGAAAACAGTTCAGAAAAGCTCAGTAATTTATTCAAGATCACAAAACTAGTAAATGGCAGAGCTAGGGTTGTGAACGCAGGAGATCTCCAGAGCCTCTGTGCATAAGCATGATTCCATAATATTTTCCTTTAAAAACAAAATTAAAACCTTGCCATTAAAAAAAAAAAAAAAAACAGAAACCCTTGCCACTTATCTCGTACTAGGAAAAGACCAGTTTCTAATTGTGCTCTGCCTTCCCAGTGTCCCTAACTGGCTTGGGAAAGGCAAAGCACTGAGGGTCCCAAGCTTCATCTGCTCCTTCCAGAAGCTTGCTGCTGCTTTCTGTGACCCTGTGATCAGCAAGGAACCACTTCGCCTGCCTGCTGGAGAATTTAGGAACCCATGTGAACTCCAGCCTTCCCATACACTGGGATTCTCTTCTGGCCCTAGGTCGTCCACACCTGTTGACGTGCTACACACCTTCTTACCCTCCCTCCCCACCGCCCGACTCTAGCCTTGAATTGCCCAGTTCCCTAATATTTGCACTGGAAGGGTTCATGAACAGGCTCATTGCTGGATGGTCTGCTGGATGGTTGGTCTCCTAGAGCCCGAGTAATACTAAGGGCATAAATGCAAATGGACCTGGGGTTAGGGAACCAAAGAGAATTCATTGTTCTTGAGCTTTATCTCTAAGAATTACCATTGCTCACCCATTCCTCTGTTCTCAGCTTTATAGAGCCAAGACATGAGTCTTGTGGTTTTTCCATACAGAGTTGCCACAGGGTAGTGGTGGGAAGGTGGTAAGCTGTAAGTCAAATCTGACATGAGAAACACTAGGAATTCGGCAGAATCTTTAGAAGTGTGTCATGTATTAGGCACAGGACTTTCCTGTAAAGCCTGATGACTACGAACAGGAACAGTTGAGGGTATAACCTGTCAGCCATGGCCTGGGAAGTGCCATATAAGAAACCTGTACCATGGTCACGGGCTGGGTCCTTAAAGCAACACAGCAGGAACACTCTTGCCCTTTCCTCTCTCATCCAGACCTCAGATGTCCTTCCTACATACTCTTCCTGTTCCTTTGTTTTCCTTTATGAATGTAGCTCATCATTTATCTTTTTAATAAGCCCTAACTCAGCTTTCCAATCTTATCCCACATTCCCTTTCTTCTAACTCCTGTTTCTCTGGAGCTCCTCTGGATCTTGGCAATCCATAGATCACAATTCAGAGACCTGAAAAGGCTTGTCTTCTAGATTCCTCTAGAGATGAGGACACAGGTCCAGAGATGAGAAGGGACACCAGCAGGGTCAGAGAATTTGTTAGTACAACTGCAGATGGGACTTAAACCCAAGCCTCCTGACCACATTCTATTCCCAGGCTCCCGAAGAGTCCTCTCTCCACAGGGACAGACCCATGATTTTTCTTGGCAAGGGATACATCAGAAGTGTTTCATTTTCTGCTTCTAGTTTCCATTCCCTACTGCATTTAGGCAGAAAGAGAAACAAAAGGGACCAGTATATCATTAGCCTTGGCACTTGTTTCAGTGATGTTGCTGAAGAACAGTGAAGTTGCTAAAACAAAGAAACAACTAGATAATCTACCCATTGAATAGCTAACCTAGAGAGGAAATAAAAGTGTGTTCTGTGAATCCCCCCAAACCACTGTTCTCACCAGACCCTCCCTGAACCTCCCCACCTCCTTCACAGCGCAGCTTGGTACTCTGGACCCCATACCTGCTGGTATTGTACCTCATTTCAGCTTCCTCATGCAACTGCCCTCCCTTTTGAATAAAAGACCTCATATTTGAAATAAAGCTGAAATTTGAAAAGAAAGTATAAGATGTTGATAAGTATTATTTTGGGGGGGCTGAGGGTGGCAAGAGACCCAGAGGCAAGATTTCTTCCTCCCTCTCACCCCTCATTGCTTGGCCATCTCATTTCTTGAGATGGGAAGGAGATAATGGAGGAGTTGGGCAGCCCTGTTACGAGACACCCCTATTGTATGACACTACCATTTTGGGCAGTGGTAGGGAAAGTTACCAGGCCTGGTGCTTAGCTCCCCTCTACCCTGCACCCAGAACCAGTTGCTGCTGCAATTAAAGGGAATACCTCAGGTAAAAGGTTTCCCCTTTGGTGGGGTGCTCTTAAGGGATCATCTAAATTACATTCTGCTCCTTAGGCAGTAGAGGGAAGATCAAAGCCCCTTTGTCAAGGGTAACCCTAAAACAACAAGAAGCATAATGGAGAGGAAAAGCAAAGACCTTTGTCTAATACAAAATGAAGTGACAGAAATAGATACTAAAGGGAAGTAACCTTGAAAAAGACTGAGTTCTAAAATAGTTATTGACTCCCACATCACCTGAATGATGAAAGAGTCCAATTACCCTCAAAGTAATGAAAGGACATTACTTTATAGGGAAGCCCTAGCCCTAGATTAATCAGATGCCATGTCATTACATCATAATGGCCAAGTTGTGATGTCACTGCAGAGTACCCACTCTTTAGTACACATTGTAACTGAAACCAGATATGCTGAAGAGTAGAATTGGCATGAGGAGCAGACACCCAAGGAGAGGTAACTGAGGGCTTTCCAGGGGTTCCCTCCATGGCTTATTGCCTAGGGTTGCTCCATGGCCCTAATGTCTTTCTAGACTTGTCACATCTTCGTTTGGTAATAGGTTTGTCTGAAATCTTTCTTCTGCAAACTCCTTTATTGCAGCTTTTGCTATCCTAAGTCCTCCATACTTGGCAGCTGTGATTGGTCAGCCCTCCCCTCCAGTGTTTCTCAGGACAGAGCACAAAACATTAGAGCAGGGTTTCCCTAAATGGGGCAGAAACTCACCATATCCATTTCATTCCCAGGGATAGATCCAAGTTTTTGGTTGTCTGAAGCACACAACTTATGGACCCTTTTTTCAAGAAAAATAAAATACATGAGGCACAAGAGTGAATATATTTCAGGATGAGAAAAAATATAAAAGTTATAATTTTTAAAAAACTGATAAAGATCACAAAATCAAGAAAAACAAAATTTAAAAGCTATCTATGTGGCAAACCTAAATATTTTCCCCTACAATTTTGTTTTTGGCTGCACACTCTTTGATATCCAGTCTTTTAATATGATTACATATAATTTTTGCATAAAGAGGTAATTCCATCACCATGATCACTTAAAAAAAATTTTTTTGGATCATTTAAAAAAATTTCACCTTCACACCTTGTAAGTGAACAATTATGTTCACATAATTGGGAGGGGAGGATTTTTGTCAAACTTGGGAAAACCCTACCAAATTTCTTTAGTATATGTGGTGTAAGATTTTGGAGCATTTTCAAATTTTGTAATAATGAATAACATAACTGAATTGTTGACATTAGTAGTATTCCTGGAGGCTGTATATTAGTTTGTTAGAGCTGCCATAACAAAATACTTAGACTGGGTCGCTTATAATATGGAAATTTTCTCACGGTTTTGAGGCTAGAAGCCTGAGATCCAGACGTTGGCAGGGTTGATTCCATTCTGAGGTTCCTCTCTCTTGGCTTGTGGAGAGCCATCTTCTCCCTATGTCTTCATATGGTCTGTCCTACCTGCATGTCTACATCCAAATTCCGTCTTCTTATAAGGATAGCAGTTATACTGAATTGACTTACCCTAAAGACCTTATTTTAATTACCTCTGAATAGACCTTATTTCCAAATATGGTTACATTCTGAGGTACTGGGAGTTAGGACTTTGACAGGAATTTTAGGGGGACACAGTTCAGCCTGTAACATTATAAATACTATTAACCGTTCAAAGAAGTAACTGCAAATGACAGATGTGTGACTCCTAAACCCAAACTAAATGTATTCCCAACTCAACTTCGTTAGTCAATCCCAAAATGCCCATGGCCTCTTCACTGCCACTGGACAAAAAGAGAAGGGTGATAGAGGGGAAGTCAGAAAGAGACATTGATCTTGACCAATTGCAGTTTGAATTTTTTTTTTTTAATTCTACAAAAACATATTAACACATTGCTGAGACTCTTCCAGTGCTTTGGAAGAGATCTGTGCAAGAGAGGACTCTTAACTTCCTCCAGCTTCCTTAGCTATTGGGTAATTGTGTATCTGGTCAGTCCTGCTAATGTTACTGAGCCATGCAAAGCGGGAGGGAGTTTTCACTAAAGATTGAGGATGACGTGGTAGGTCCACATTCTTCAGCACTAGTTCCTGGAACTGCTTCGATGATCACTGACTTGCTAACTTCCTTCTCTGATAATGTCAAGTCTGGACCTCTTCCTCTCTTCCACTCCCCTACTCCAGTCCACTCCATCATCTTCTTACGTGTAAGGGTGAAACCAACATAAAAGAGGGAGTCTTCAGCCTGCTTTCCAGAACCAGGGCACAGGAATTTCTTTCCTTGGATGATTCTTCTCTTAAATCTTGGGTCTTTGACTCTTCTGCATACCCCTGACTTGGAAGTGTGTATCCTTCTGAGGCAAATGTGACTGAGTAGTCTACATTTCATAATTCCCAGCCCATGATCTGTGATGCCCAGAAGGACTGACTTAACCCCCCAGGAGCAGCCACTAAATTTTCACAGTTCCTGCCTGGCTTTCTAGCCAAACAAACTGAGTTCTTCCCACTCAATATCCAGCCTCATTGTTTGGATTAAAAGAATGAGCCCTCCATTGACAGCTGAGGGTTGTCACTGCCTAAAATGTTTCGCTTTTCCCTTTCTTCCTTACATACAAACCATTGGGGTTATTATAATAAGTCTTGAGTTTGGAGGTTTGTATATAGCACCGGCCTTGGCTTAAATCCTAAGTGATCAAAAGTTTCTAACTGTAAAGCTGAGAAGATTATTTCTGTTGCTTACTCCTATCATGCTTTTAAGGGATACTAGTTTGAAGGGCATGGCTCTTAGGACTTGGGATTGTTACCAAATGTACTGAGAGAAGGGAGGAAGGGGCAGATGCAGAGTCAACAGGAAAAGCTGAATTAGAGATACATTTCTCATGCTTGGCAACCTTTAAAGAGCTCTAGACCTTAGTGTGGAGCAATGAAGAATCAGAAGTATCAGTTATGATGGTTGACTTTTTACAGGGTATATGGGGAGTGGCGAGATATGTGGAATACAGGGCACCATTCTGAAACTGTTTTATAAATTATTTTAAGTATATAAGCTGCTGCTGCTAAGTCACTTCAGTCGTGTCTGACTCTGTGCGACCGACCCCATAGACGGAAGCCCACCAGGCTCCCCCGTCCCTGGGATTCTCCAGGCAAGAACACTGGAGTGGGTTGCCATTTCCTTCTCCAATGCATGAAAGTGAAAAGTGAAAGTGAAGTCGCTCAGTCGTGTCTGACCCTCAGCGACCCCATGGACTGCAGCCTTCCAGGCTCCTCCGTCCATGGGATTTTCCAGGCAAGAGTACTGGAGTGGGGTGCCATTGCCTTCTCCGAGTATATAAGCTATTGTGACCTAAATAAACAAGAGAAGACTATCATGAGAACAGAAGAGTCACTTCAGAAAGTATTGTTCCCAAGTTTTGGTCAGAAGACAGAATCCTAACTATACAAACTTTTGGCCCAGAATTTTGCAGTGTGTGCAATACTAAGTCGTTAGAAAGCCCGTTTTATTATAATCCCTTTCTTGACAGCAAAATCAAGGCCCCCCAACATGAGGCACAACTCCAGGTAGTCTTTACTAGGAGGGCCTGGGGGGGGGGGCTGGCAAGAGCTAATGAGGTGACCCCCTCTAGAACTTCATCTTTGAGAACACCTGTCTGGTGACAACTGGACCCGGGAAGCGGCGGAAGGTGCCAGGCTGCTAGGATCATTTTTCTGGGTGGCCAAGACACTTGATCCATCTCGAGAACAAGTTAACGGTTGCTCTAGGTGCTTCGTTTACAGTTGACGCTGCTGACGGAGGTTTGACCCTAGGTTGGGAACGCTTGTCTCCTATACGAAACTGGCAAAGGGATACTGAAAACGTCTTCCTTCCGGAGGAAACAAATGGGGAGTAGTTGTAGGCGGTTTGGACAGTTCAGCAAACTGCTTTGAATTTCTTGGGGAATTCCAGGAGGAACATTGCCCAGCGTACCCCCGAAGATCCGGCGCCCACAAGGCGAGGGTAGGAGGGGGTACTGTTCACGGCATCCTAGCCCGGGGGGACATCTTCCCTGCCCCATGTAGCCAATCGGCATCCCGGCTGAGGCCCATGCAGCCAATAGCCGATTTCAACCAAGACCCACTCAGCCAATGGCCGGCCCAGCCCGTTCCGCGAGGGCCCGCCTGCCTGCTCCCACCAATCAGAACTCGGGCCACCTTGGCACCACCCCTGGAGCCCACCCCACCCATCCGCCCCGCCTCCAACTCGCTGGAGCAGGGCTGGGCTAGACGGGCGCGCTCTCGGGGGCGGGGAGGGGGGGCAGTCCCGGTCCTGGCCTTCCGCGCGGGTGGGCTCGGAGCAGGCCGCGCTGGGCAGCAACCCCACTCTCACCCCGGAGGCCCCCTGCCCTTTCTCCCCCTTTCCCCCCGGCCCATGGTGCGAGGCTGGGAGCCGCCGCCCGGGCTGGACTGCGGTGAGTGATCCCCAGCCCTTTCGACTTCCCCTTCCAGTCCCTGTACGATCTCCGACCTCCGGAGCCCCATCTCCGCCCTGGGGGGAGGAGGAGAATTCTAGGTTCGAAGTGGTCCGGTACTCTCTCCTTTCTCCTCAGGACTTTTCGGTTCCCTGTTTTAACTGGGGGAGGGTGAGTGGGTGTATAGAAGGAGGGGAAGGCCGGGTTGGGACGCCCTTGGCGAAGAGAGGGTTGAGATTTGCCTGCTCCCTGGGGCTCATCGCCCCAAGTGCAGCAACTTTTTGTTCTCTGACCCAGTTTGGAGCCTTCTAGACTGCCTGCGAAATGGAGGATAGGAGAAACGTTTCCTTCCCAGGCCTCCCCTCCTCCCCTCCATGACTGCCTCCTGGCGACTTCAACACACGTACAGAAACCTGGCCTTATTCCTGGGGAGCATGGCCTTTGGGAATGAAAGGTTTGAGAGAAACTGCCCCTTCTGACCTCTACCCAGCCATACTCAGAAAACCAACCAGAAAAGTAAGAACCTGAGTCCTCAAAGGTTCCTGGTGTTGCCTCCTAATCAGAGACTTCTAAACTGAAAGAAGACTCAAGCTGAGACCTATTTGGTAATGTGGACCCAGATGATATATTTTGTATGAACCCTCTTCTCACCATACATTTGAAGGGCTTTTTATGCTGAGGATAGGTAGATGGCAGTAATTGAAAGTAAGCCAGTTAAAGTTGGGAATTTTTTAAATGATGCATACATATCCTAAGCGTTGTCATTAAAAGTACATTCATCTCACCAATTTCTTGGGTAAGTGTCCCAGCGTTTTCTTTGTGTTTGCTGATTGGCAGTCCCAATTGTCTTTCTAATATCAACTACATAAGCAAATCTCTAATCTGGCTACACCCTGAGAACTTTAAAATAAACTACCTTCATCTGCCCCAATCCAGGCTAAGTAAATCAGAATGAGGTGGATGCCGCGGGTTAAGTTTCCCCGGGTAATTTTTCTAATAAGCCGTCAGACTGGAGCCACTGCATCATCATCTGTGATTTCCAGGTTTGGTTTCTTTAAAGTGGAGTCTGAATTTAAACACTTTTGAAGCAATATGAATGCAGAATACTTCTGAGATTTTTAAGTCTCCTAGCCCTCAGTCTTTTACAGTTTTCTTGCCTACTCCCAACTCAACAACTTTTTTAAAATGTGCATTTCTTTGTATTATGTCTTTCAAAGCATCTGACTTTTTTTTTTCAGAAACAATTCTTAATGCACTAATTTTCATAGGTTTATAGGATGTTTAATTATATAGAGACAAACAAGGGGCATAAGCAGGTTTGGAATCACACACAACTGGCCTCAGCACATAGGGCAGCTGAAGGAAGCAGATGACTTTGCCATGCTAGAGAATAGACTACCAGCCTCTAGTGTCCAGTGCACTGTGGGTACTGATTATGTAATCCAGTGGGGGTCAGTTAAACCAAGCTCCTGGACCAATTGAACATCTTTCGCTTCTACTCTGTCCAGCTAATGGCACTAGTACCTAGTCCCTTCTAAACTAATTTACATTCTCTTTCAGGCTTCCAGCCACTCCTTCCATTCATTCATAAACTGTTTTCTTAAAGCACTTACGACCATTGCCTTTATTAAGTTCGGAGGACACAGGACAGAATTTCTAACAGGGGCTTCTGGACAATCAGCGAACCCCCTGAGATTATAATTTATAATCTGTAAATTTGAATGTTTGGGGCGGGGTGCGAGGTAAGTCATAACTTTCTGAAAACCTTTAACTTCTTATTTTCAAAGAGAGTCATGATCCACAAAGTGACAAGCACATGAATTGAGTATCACTAAATGTCCTTTAAGGCCCTGAAAACACATTTCATTCAGGAACATTCTTCAGTTCTCTGAATAAAGACTTAGAGAACTTAGCAGGCTCACATCTGGTCTTCACTTGAACTGTCACCTGTTTTAACCTTAAGCCTAGGCTCAAGATTTTTGTTTTTGGCCACACCATACCGCATATTTGATCTTACGTCTCCTGACCAGGGGATCACACTCATGCCCCTTGCAGTGGAAGTGTGGAGTCCTACCCAGTGGACCACCAGTAAATTCCTAGCCAAGGCTCAAGTTCTGAGGATCTCTTTTTCCTAGCCTTGTGTGAACACCTACACTGCAAGTTTAAGGCAGCCCATTAATACTTTTCTGCCTTTTGTCCAGGGGTATGGAAAGCCCAAAGGGAAATAAGGGTGTTACCCTGACTCTGTACTTTTTATTGGTGACTTTAAGTAGCAGTAAGACATATCTGGCATGGTTACAGATTTAGTAAATTCAGAATTGATAGTACCACCATCACTGACAACTCTACCCAGAGGAGTCCTTATTTCTCCAGCTCTGATTTCTTTCTTTTTCTACTTTCTCCAAATGAGGTACAAGGACACAAGATGCTATAGTGTCTTCACTGTGCTTTTGATTACTGTAGGATCTACTCTCCTTGTTATAGTTCTCAAGAGCTATTCCCTGGTTCTAGTTTCCTCCTATATCAAAGCCAGATTCTTCCAGGGAGGTACCAGCTCTACTGCTGTGTCCTAATTTTAAGGCACCATTCTGTATCAAAAAGTCTTTTCACAACTTGTGTTTTGTGTTATTGAAGAAATGTGGATATATGCAGTATACCAAATATGACCTTTGCAGTACTGTTATACTGACCTATCAAGCCATGAGAATCTTAAGGATAGCAGACCACATGAATGAAAGCAACCTGTTTCCTTACTGGCTTATAGCTGCACCTGCCTTATTCCCTGTCTAGCAGTCTTCATCCTCACGCTGGACTGCTTTATTCCTTGTGCTACCTTTTCCTCACATCTAAACTGTTGCCATGACCTTAGAAAAATAGGGCACAAATAAGGTTGAGTGGGTGTCGAGCACTGGATCATCAAGTATTCTCCAGCTTAGATGTGGTGGTGTTCCTGGTGGGCCACAACTTCCAAATGGTGGTTTTAAGTACCTAGCCGTGCAGGCACTTCCTCACAGCCACTCAGCTGTGTCTTGAGATGAACCTGTTG
This sequence comes from Bos indicus x Bos taurus, assembly GCF_003369695.1. Taxonomy (NCBI): domain Eukaryota; kingdom Metazoa; phylum Chordata; class Mammalia; order Artiodactyla; family Bovidae; genus Bos; species Bos indicus x Bos taurus. The sequence goes on from NC_040085.1 coordinate 15,235,331, forward strand.
GGTAGCAGCAATCAAAATTCACCTGGCAGCAATCAAAAAGGATTTATATCTAAATTATAGATTCAGTTCTAAAGCAGTCATTTTGATACTTTTTTTTAAAAGCAGCAAAATCCTTTCTGGAATTATATCCAACTCCCCAAATATAAAAAGTACAAAATCAGATACCTTGGTTTCCCCCACTCCTGATTAGAATTAGGACTCTGCAATAACAGATTGGCTACAGTAATTTAAAATATTCCATCTTTGCCTCATTCCCCTGTTGTCTAGGAGGAGCATTACCTTATATCAGAGTCATCCCATGATGCTGAAGCAATGATAAAAACTCTAATTTATTGAGCCTTTAGTATAGGGATAATGTCAGTTGCATTTTTTTAGTCATAACCTTGCAAGGTAGATGCTGTTATGACCTTTTAATCTGATGGGAAACTAAGGCTTAGGCAAGCATTCTCGGGAGTGGTGAAGCTGTGATTCATCCCAGATCTGTCTCACCCTAGACCTCTACCTCTAACAGCTCTAGGCCCCGCCTATACGACACCTAGCACACAGTAGGTGCTCTGTAAAAACATATGTAACTTTACATACGCTCAACATTATCTTCAGTTTTTACACATGAGGAAACTGAGGGACCTGTAAGTTCAGACAGAACTGGGATTCAAACTTCCTATGTAATGCTGGCTTTAATCACATTCGTATCCACTATGCCATGCTGCCTCCACTTACCCTCTGAAGGTTCTCAAACTGTATTGCATTCAAGGTCTGCATGGCCTTCAGTTTGTTAAGATTTTCTTGTTAAAAGGGAATGGTGACATGCATTAGAATGCTGCCGAATTTTTCTGTTCATCATATAAAACTTCAGATATTACACTGCTCTATCTGTAACTTTTACATAGGCATGCTGTCCTCTCTGTAATGTATTAGAAGGACTATTTGTAAACTCAGATGGGAGTCCTCGAAAAGTAAAGGGTGACAGATAATGTTAGTCTCTAATGCCCACATAGGGAGCATTTAACAGGGAGTTGAGTTAAAACTCGGTTACCAGGGAAGTCCCTGGTGGCCCAGTGGTTAGGACTCAGCACTTCCAATGCAGGGGGCATGGGTTCAATCCCTGGTTGAGGAACTAAGATCCCCACAAGCCACGTGGCAAAAAAAAAAAAGGTCAAACTGGGGCCCAGAATTATTCTGGGAAAGAGCTTGGGCAGGTTTCCAGGAATGAAGCATAGTCAGAGGCTTTCTCTGCGGTCCCCACACCCATGTTGAGCCTGGGAGCCCTGGTGCCACTGGGTAGCTTGCAGGACCTGGCTACAGTTTATAATGAGCCTGCCCACCTGGTTCTAAGAAGAAAGCTGGACTGAAGAGATAAGAGCTGCAGGCCTCCAGCCCTGTGTGGAGGGGGCTATTAAGGTCTGAGGGACCTCTCTAGGCTCCCTGGAGAGAGACTCAGCAGTTGGAAGAGACAAAGGCTGGGGAAGAGGGGAATAACCTTTGTTCTGTGGATGTCTTGGAGAAGGAAACATTCACCTCCCTCTACCCTCTCTGGACCAAAACCAAGGGGAACTCCGTACATCCCAGATCACTGACCCATCTCATCCTACTGAGACTTAGAAACAAATTAAACTATCAATCACCTTCCCGCAACACTCCACCACCAAGAAGAAAAGGGAGCTGGGTAGAGGGACAGTGCTGTTCTACCTTCTCTACCTTCTAGATTCTCACACATTGTAGAGAATCTACATTCTCACACACGTTCTCACACATCCTAATCTTTCCACATTTTAGAGATAATCTAAATCTAGAGATAACTCAAGAAATAATCTGTTAGGAGATAAAGTGTTCTGAGATTACATACATCTCTCTGGTTTTCTAGGTGAGTCTTCATTCTGTCACTCTTGTTGCATGAACTTAGAGGGTGAAGTGAATTTGAATGGGAAAGATAAGGCTCTAAGGATGTTTTCCTTTTTTTTAACCTCAGAAATCAGGTTATCATCTTGGTGACAACACTCACTAGTTTTGTGACTTGGAATAATTTAACTTCTCTGGACTTTGGTTATTTCATACCTAAAGGGGGAATTATAGCAGGCTCTGATGATTTATAAGGTTATGAAAATTAAATGAGAAATTGTTAAATACTTTAAAAGCAATCCAGTACAGTACACGTAGAAAATTGTTTTTGGAGTCCAGCGTTTTGTTTGGTAGAAATTGAGCAATGGCCTGAAAGGGGAACCCCAGTGATCGAGCTGTTTCTCTTCTTATTACAGCTATCTCTGAAGGGCACAAATCAGAAAGCACCATGCCTCCTAATAAAGAGGCCAGCAGTCTTAATAGCTCCCCTGCGGGCCTCATCTGCCTCCCTCCAATCTCTGAGGAGCTACAGCTTGTGTGGACCCAAGCAGCCCAGACCAGTGAGCTGGACAGCAATGAACACTTGCTCCAAACCTTCAGCTACTTCCCCTATCCCAGTTTAGCAGACATTGCCCTTCTTTGCCTACGCTATGGGCTGCAGATGGAGAAAGTCAAGACTTGGTTCATGGCCCAGCGCCTTCGCTGTGGCATTAGCTGGTCATCTGAAGAAATTGAAGAGACTCGAGCCCGAGTAGTCTACCATCGGGACCAACTCCATTTCAAATCCCTTCTCTCTTTTACTCATCATGCAGGGCGGCCACCAGAGGAAATGCCTCCTTCTCCTGTGCCACCTCCGGAACAAGTTGGTCTTGGAATAGTGCCCCTGACTCTTAGCGAGCCCACCCAGATGAAAGGATTGAAGGTAGAGCCTGAGGAGTCACTGAGTCACCAGAAAGCAAAGGAGCCCTTGATGGTACCTGGCAGTGGGGCATTTCCCCACCAATCACAATTTTGGCAGGATCATCAATGCAGTGGCCTCTCCAAGGAGCAGGCAGGCAGGTGTCCCGACCAGTCACACAGCCTAGCTACTGCTTCCTGGAACCACGCCACAGCTGTCCACCAGCCCCGTGCTCGGGATAAGCCTCAATCCATCTCATTACTTGCCAGTAGTTGTAAGAAGGAGTCAGCATCTAATGTGACTCCTCCTTCCTCTACCTCTTCCTCTTTCCAGGGACTGGCTAATGGAGCTCCTGCCACCTCTAAGCCCCTTCAGCCACTGGGCTGTGCCCCACAACCATTGTCACCCAATGAACAGGCACTACCCCCACAGCTGGAGCCAGCCTGGCCCCAGGGGCTAAGGCATAACTCAGCATCAGGTAGGGTTGGCCCTGCAGAGTATCTTTCCCCAGACATGCAACGCCAGCGAAAGACCAAGCGCAAAACCAAAGAGCAGTTGGCTATCCTCAAATCGTTTTTTCTACAGTGCCAATGGGCACGGCGAGAGGATTACCATAAATTAGAGCAGATCACTGGTTTACCTCGGCCTGAGATTATTCAGTGGTTTGGTGACACACGCTATGCCTTGAAGCATGGGCAACTAAAGTGGTTTCGGGACAATGCAGTACCTGGTGCCCCTAGTTTCCAGGATCCAGCAGTTCCCACACCACCACCTTCAACCCGCTCCTTGAATGAATGGGCTGAGACACCGCCTCTGCCAAATCCCCCACCCCCACCGGATATACGACCCTTGGAGAGGTACTGGGCAACCCACCAACAGCTCCGGGAAAGTGATATCCCTCAACTGAGTCAGGCATCAAGGCTTAGCACCCAGCAGGTACTGGATTGGTTTGACTCTCGATTACCTGAGCCAGCTGAAGTGGTGGTCTGTCTAGATGAAGAGGAGGAAGAGGAGGAGGAGGAACTGCCAGAAGATGGTGAAGAGGAGGAGGAGGAGGACGACGACGATGATGACGATGATGTGATCATCCAGGACTGAGTGGGAGGCTGGGGGAGGGGAGGTCTGTTACTAAAAGACAAACCAACTGAGTAACTGTTTAAACAAAGAAACCACATTTTTTTTTTTAACTTACCTTGTGGCAAAAAACTGAAAAACTTTGTGTTCTTGAGGATGGGGGACAGGGATATAGTAAGGGTAGACCAGGGAGGATGACCATGGAGTACAGAACGAGGTGGGGATCGGATGGGCAGAAATCTAGGCCTCCAGTCTCAGTGAGGGGCTTGCTATGGGTCTGGGAAAAAGCTCTTGCTCTTTTCATATCCCTGTTCTTTCCCCTTACTGTTCTACAGAGAGGCTAGGCTTTGGCCCACAGCCATGGAGTTCTGTAAAGGAGGAGTAAAGTTTCTAATACGACTCCAGTCCCAGCATTTTCCCGGCATATAAGGCTGCCTTGCATCCCATTTCTCTCTGAGCACAAGTTCATGCATAATGCAGCTAAGAATGTCAGTTACGTCCCAGTCAATCACAAATACTTCCTCTCCTCATACCAGCTTGACTTTCTACGTTTTCCTGCTGCTTTTTGAATCTCACAGGGAGCAGAATGTTTTCATTTCTGATACTGGGACCACTATGCCTTGTACCTTTCCAAAAATCCCCATTCTGTTCACTGTTTGTCTCAGGGTAAATCTTCCCCCCGGAGCTTGTGAAAAAGTTTAATAATTGGGTGGAGAATAATTTAGACTGGATATTTATTGGAGGTGGGAATTAGGGGAGATGTCCTTTTAAAAAAGTAGAATTATAGATTACAGAGGGGTAGAGGAGAGGGAATGGTGTCTGCTGTTCGGGAGGACGGTGCAGATAGATTCCAGGTTTGGTTTTACAAACCTGACACTCCCTCCTGCCTAGTTTGACAGAAACTGATTTTTTAATCTTTTTGGTGTTGGTTTAATTTGTGTCCAGAAAAGAGACTTTACCCCCTGTTTATAATATCTGTCTTGGGGACAGAAGTCCTTGTTTTAGAGTGGTTTTGATCAGTTGGGGTCAGATATAAAGATATCAGTGGATTAACCATCTAGAAATAAAAGAGTGGAAGCCCCAAATTGCTAGACTAATAATAAAAAGGCCAAAAATAAAATTGTTTCTCTCTCCACTTTGCCATTTCTCTCCTTTAAAGATTAATGGAACCAAATTCATCCACTTTCTGATTTAGTATACTTTTTATTTTCAAAGCAGCAGGATATACTGAGGTAAAGTAAATGAACAAAACTTGAAATAGATCAGTACCTATTACTAGGTAGATTGCTTTCTGCACCTGCAACAGCGTAGGCTCTATCTCAGAAGAGGGGGAGTCTAGAAATGCCTTTAAAAATAAGCTCAGTTTCAGAAAGGGTAATGGGATCCTATTCAGCTACAAGGTCATTCTTAAGACCTAATTTATCTCTAGCGGATGCTATCTTCAATTTTCCAGTATTTTCACTTAAGGTATACCTGCTATGGCCCACCCATTTAATCCCTCATTTCTACCCCTTACTACCCAAAGAAGAATAAATGTTTGATCTCAGTGGTAGTGTTCTTTGCTTATCCCACCATTTGAGAGTTTATGACGTCAACAGAGTTACAGTAGCAATAAAAGGGCATCCTCTTTGTTTCATTATCTGTATACTTTAGTAGGGCTTCAAGCCTGTGTCTCCAACTGTTACCAAACAGAAAGAAAGGAAAATCAACATATTTAACAGTATCTAGGTACAGAGGAAACAATAGGGAAATAGAAAAATTATAATAGGCCAAGGAACAGAGTTATTGCTTGTTAACACTGACAACGGGAGAATATATACAAAGCTAAAAAGTAAAATCCAGAAATAAAACATGGTTAATAAATATATCACCCCACACCACCCCAATGATGCCAAGAATTGTTTTTATAACCTTTGTTTCAAGTTTCAGGAAATAAGGGAGCTATCTGTATCCTGTGGGAGAGATAGTAAACATCTTCCTGAAGGTCTGACCCGATCACTTGCATAGGAAGTAATACAGCAGGTATAGGGTAAAGACTGAGAGAGAGAAAGTATACAATGAAACAGGGGTGTAGGCAGGGGTACATTTTCCAAGGGCATCACACCTAAGTGAGTATGAGATGCCTCTGTCCATACTTCAGCAGTATGCATAGGTGAGACCTTGAAGGTGGTCTATCTGGGAGTGTTCCATGCTTCTCTCCCTCTGGCTAATCCCATCTGCCTCTGTTGGTAGAGATTCTGCAGCACAGGACAGGAAGGCAGTTAAGGGCGTTTATAATAAAAAAGGGCAAGTAAGGCCCTTTTAACTCATTATATGATGTTTAGCATGACAGTAAACCATTGCTGTTGCATCCCCATAGTTTTTTCCATGGCAAGAAAACTTATAAGATTTGATACATCCAGTGTGACAAAGGCTATGTCGCCACTTATGAAACTGGAATGTTTCAGTTGGTTTACGGTGATAAGGCAGAGTATTTCTAAAATCAAACTGGGGAAAGCTGGAACATGACTACCATACCCAGAGACCATTACCAGGGAGGCAGAATTATGTCTCTGGGTGAGTGGTACTTTCTTCAATAATTCTTAATACAAAAACAGTAATATAATGAATTCACATGTACCCATCACCCAACTTCAACAGTTAACTCATGGCAAATTTTCTTTGATTTCTGCTCCCTCACACTGCCCTGCTCCACTAGATGAAGCTAAAGCAAAACTAGGATAATCATTCAACTTTCTATCCATAAATATTTTAGTATGCATCTTCAAAAGATAGACATTTTTTTAAGACAGACTTTTAAAAAACAACCACAATAGCATCATGCCTACCAAAAAAACCCATTAAAAGCTCTTTAATCAAATGTCCACTAAATATTCAGTTTTCCTCAACTGTCTCATAAAATGGTTTTATACAGTGTACTCCAATCGAGATCCAACTGAAGAACATTTACTTGCAGATGGTTTATATGCCTCAAGTCTTTTTTTCACCTGTAGATTAATCCCTCCATTTACAAGGATCTTAGAGAGGCTTCCCTGGTGGGTCAGCAGTAAAGAATCTGCCTGCAAGGCAGGAGCCACAGGAGACGTGGGTTCAATCCCTGGGTCAGGAAGATACCCTGGAGGAGGGCATGGCAACCCACTCCAGTATTCCTGCTTTGGGAATCTGATGGACAGAGGAACCTGGCAGGCTCTCAGTCTGTAGGGTCATAAAGAATCCAACACAACTGAAGCTACTTAGCATGCACACACACAGAGGGATGTTATTTCCCCCAGTGTTGCCTTTTAAGGCTTAGACCCTAATTTCTTGCTGATGAAAATAAAGGGCATTTTGAAGTCTGAGAGCAAAATATTTACCTACCTTTAGTAGGTCACCAGGAGCTTGGTCTAAATATTCTCAAAAACCCAAGACTTAAAAGTAAACTTAGAGCTCCTTACAAACCGTTCTTCTTGTTCCCATGCCCTTTTCCTTTTGTTTTCTGGATCAGAATCATAGTTTCACAAATTTACAAAACATTATTCTAGTTCTCTCTGGAGAAATGAAAATGGCTTTCCCTAGTTCATTCAGTATCTCTATCCAAAAGATATATTCCACTGAAAATCTTTATCTGTGAAACTTTGGTGAATGTTATTTGTGTTAGCATACTTATTAGGTTCACCATGGCCAAGACCTCTCAGTTTAAAGCCTTGCAGTAAGGAATCCACCTGACAATGCTGGAGACAAAGGTTCGATCCCTGGGTCAGGAAGATCCCCTGGAGAAGGAAATGGCAACCCACTCCAGTGCTCTTACCTGGGAAATCCCAAGGACAGAGGAGCCTAGCAATCTACAGTTCATGGGGTTGCAAAGAGCCAAACATGACTTAGCGACTAAACAACAACTGTGTGACCTAATTTTTAAACCCCAAACCAGGAGGCTACTCTGACAGTAGAATAGAATCTTTGAAACTTAAGACCACTCTGAAAAATTACCACACTTGAAATCTACCTCCCTCTTCACTGGTTACATTTTATGACCTTAACAAGACACCAGAATGAGGCGTTTAGTGTGCAGGCCTAACTGAGGTTTTCATGTGCGGACAAGTTAGACTGGCTCACCTGTTGGACTGGTAGCTGGAAACTAGGAAGGCTCTCCAGTGTGGTTCTGTTCTGCCTCTGACCTTAAGGATGGAATGGGATGATGAAAGATAACTTCCTGGGGTATTTCCTCAGTATTGTTATTGATGGATCAGGTTAAATAAGTGGTTCTTAATCTGTAGTACACTACTCAGGAGAGAAAAGGCTGTTAGCTAAGTAACTCAAGAGGTGAGTTATAATGCCCATTATTTTCCTTTGAGGATGGGGTATTGACATGGAGGTCTGAGATTTGAATTTAACTATGAATAGAAAGACGTAAAGACAATATCAAGATTTTGGTGAGCTATGGAAGGTGACAGACCCTTATCGCAAGGACTGGTAGCAAAAGTATCTTGGAAAACATGAGAAAAAAGATGCTGGTTTATCATTTTCACTGAGCACTAGCTCCCAGCAGTGTTCCAACATAGGGATCTCAAAAGCAACAGAAAAAAAAAAAAAAAAAAGCCAGTTTAATATTACAGGCAAATCTTCTGGTTAAATATTATAGCAGACTGGTATAAGGGATAAGATGAGTGAAAATTAGGCACAATCCAAAGCCTGCCTTCACAATCCAAAGTGAAGGAAATGGTCTTAAAGAAAATTAAGGAGTACAACTTGAGACAATGCTTTTCCAGGGTCTAGAATAGCATGTAAAAAAATCTCAACTTCTTTTCACCTTGAAATCGTCATTTTAGTATATATGTCAATAGTTGAAGCATCACTTCTTTAGGAATGTTAAATTAACTTACCTGGATTATTAGGAGTGAAGACTCTTGTGTGACCTGAATCCCCACTATTTAGAGACGGTCTGAAAGCAAAGACCCCCTGTCCAGAGGAGGCAGATGAAGCTCTAAAGAGGGGAAACAAGAGCATAACAGAAAAAAGGAAAAGTTAAAGTAAAAGGCATGTGTAAAGGAAGAGCCTACACATTTAAGCCATAGAGGAAATAAATCCCCTGCTTGCAACTGAGAATACAAATAAATAATTTAGATGTGTATTAGACACAGTACTATTCAATCTTCTCTTTTGTTTACAAGGTAGATTATAAATTTCAGTAGTACAGGTCAGCGGAGATAATAACTCCAGGGCTGCCGGCAGAATGTCAGTGGGAACAGATCTCAAGTGAAAGGAAACACACTGTTACTTACCTATAAGATAGGCTGTGAGTAGAAGCTGGTGAAGGCGTTACTGGAAAGCATAAAAACGAGTCTGTGAGATAATCCATGAACTGAGAAGAGATACAGATATTCTGGGGCCCAGGGCAAAGGAACTAGGGATCAAAGATTTTCAGCATATATGTTTGGCTTTGAGGCTAAAGGCAAGTGAAAAAGCCCACAGATCACCTAGCAGCAGATCACTATGAAACTGTCTTTTCCCTTTCATGAGTTTGTAGGCCAGGATCATGAGCACACTGCCCTGATGTGCTCCAATGTATCTGTGCTTTGATTTCCCCTCTAAGTTGAAGATTACCAGAAAGAATGTCTAAACACAATGTGTCGTTAAATTGGTGACATCAGTAAAAATGGCAGAGTAAGGACGTCCACAGGGTCTCTCCATAAAAGGAATGAGAAATCTGGCAAAAATTGTCAGAGTGGACTTTTTTCAGAATTCTGGAAATTAACAAGTGGTTTTTAACAATCTGGGTAAAGTTTATTCCAGAAAAATAACTGAATGTGAGTAAGAACAGTGAGCTTTGTGACATTTTAACTTGCCCTAGTCCCACTTTTCCCTGTCCAGCTCAATGGAAGCATTGAAAACCAACAGTCTGGCCACCATCATAGGGGATGGAATGGGGTCAGAACTCTTTCAAAGCCTCATCCCAGAAAACTGTCATTACTTCACCTGTCTAGCAGTTCACTGGAAGACTTCACTTGCAAGGCTGCCTTTATTTGACCTGACTTGGTGCCAAACTGGCGTGCTGTAGTCCATGAGGTCGTAAAGAGTTTATGACTTATCAACCGAACCGCAACAAAGTGCCAAACTCACCAGGACTTGGAGCTTAGAGTTCATCGAGCGGGAAAAGCCTTTTCCCCATGAGTGTTTGTTGCAAACAATTAGAGGCATTTGTTTAGGCTGCCTGAGTTGACTATCAATTAGAACAAATAAAAGGCTAATCAAAAAGCATCAAAAGAAAAGCTATGGGAATGAGTTATCTTCAGGGACTTTGAAAAGGAACAACAGGTTCTTGGGAATCAAGGCCATGTGCACAGGGCTATACGCATGCTCAGGAAAGACCTAAAAAGACCCTAAGCTGTCATCTTGGGCTTACGTAGAGGTCACACAAGCAGAAAGGGAAGGCTGTGGCACAGGAGTCAACTGCCTAAGTGTTGAAAGTGCACTTCAATATACAGTCCTTTAGCACACACTGAGAGATTCATTGGTATCAGGTGTTTAAAGAAATCTCTGTCCAATCATTAGCTGACCACTAAGCTAACTGAAAAGAGACTTCAGTGGCCACATATGACAAAGAAAACAGATTTTATAGAATTAGTTTTAGAAAGTCACTAAACAAACAATGACAAACAACAACAACAAACTTTGGGAGGGGAGGAAGTATCTGATTCTTAGGGTTGCCATGTTATATTACTTAGCTGTCTGCTGCTGCTGCTAGGTTGCTTCAGTCGTGTCCGACTCTGTGCAACTCCATAGACGGCAGCCCACTAGGCTCCCCCGTCCCTGGGATTCTCCAGGCAAGAACACTGGAGTGGGTTGCCATTTCCTTCTCCAATGCATTAAAGTGAAAAGTTTAAGTGAAGTCGCTCAGTCATGTCCGACTCTTAGCGACCCCATGGACTGCAGCCCACCAGGCTCCTCCATCCATGGGATTCTCCAGGCAAGAGTACTGGAGTGGGGTGCCATTGCCTTCTATTTAGCTGTCTAGGTTTCAACAATTATAAGGCATGAGAGAAACAAGAAAGTAGAACCTATATAAAGTAAAGGAAAAAAGCTGTAGAAACTGTCTTTGAGGAAGCCTAGATACATTAGGTGGAGAAGGCAACAGCAACCTACTCCAGTACTCTTGCCTGGGAAATCCCATGGACAGAGGAGCCTGGTAGGCTGCAGTCCATGGGGTTGCTAAGAGTCAGACACAACTGAGCGGCTTCATTTTCACTTTCATGCACTGAAGAAGGAAATGGCAACCCACTCCAGTGTTCTTGCCTGGAGAATCCCAGGGACGGGGGAGCCTGGTGGGCTGCCATCTACGGGGTCGCACAGAGTCGGACACGACTGAAGCAACTTAGCAGCAGCAGATACATTAGGAGGGCATTGCCATGGAGAATTCTTGCCTGGAGAATTCTTGCCATGGAGAATTCTTGCCTGGAGAATCCCATGGACAGAGGAGCTTGGTGGGCTACAGTCCATAGGGCTGCAAAGAGTTGGACACAACTGAAGTGACTTAGCACACACATGCATGCACACACAGATACATTAGACTTTTAAGAGAAAGCCTTTAAACCAACTATTTTAAACATATTCAAATAACTAAAGAAAACCATGTCTAGAGCACTAAATGAAAGTATGACAATGGTCTCACTAAATAGAGCATACTAAGTAAATATAAATTCTGGAATTGATAAGTTAACTAAAATGTAAACTGCACTACAGATATGAGCAGGCATAAGAAAGAATCAGCAAATTTGAAGATAAATCAATTGAGATTATCCAGTTTGAGGAAGAGAAATAAAAAGGAATGACGAATAATGAACAGAGCCTCAGAGAACTTGATGAAATACCATCAAGCATACCAGCACAAACAAATGGGAGTTCCAAAAGGAAAACAGAGAGGACAAGGGGCAAAGAGAATTATCTGAAGATATAAGGGCTGACAACTTCCCAAAATGATGAAAATATTAATCTATGCATCCAAGAAGCTCAATAAATGCCAAAGATGATAAATCAAAGAGATCCATACCTGGATGCATCATAAACTGTTGAAAGCTAAAGACAAAAAAAAAAAAAGAAAGAAAGAGGAACCTTGAAAGCAGCAAAAGAGAAGCCATTTATCACATGCAAGGGATTCTCAATAAAACTGGCACTGATTTCTCTTCAGAAACCACGGAGGCCAGAACACAGGAGGATAACATATTCAAAATGCTAAATGAAACAATGTCAACCAAAAGTTTTAAATCCAGCAAAACTATCTTTCAAAAATGAAGGAGAAATTAAGATACTTCTTGATAATGGATAAAACAACTAGACAAGTTCAGCAAGAAAATAGAAGATTTAAACAACATTGTAAGGACTTTCCTGGTGGTCCAGTGGTTAAAAATCTGCTCTCCAATGCAGGGGAAACAAGTTTGATCCCTGATCAGAGAACTAAGATCCCACATGCTGTGGGGCAGCTAAGCCCATGTGTTAAAACTGCAGAGCCTACACTCTGGAGCCCAAGCCACAACCAGAGAGAAACCACAATGAAAGATCCTGCATGCCACAACACAGCTAAGATCTGTTGCAGCCAAACAAATAAATATTTTTTAAAACACAACAACACTATATACCAACTAAATTAACAGACATCTATAGAACACTCCATCCAACAACAGCAGAATATACACTCTTTTCTGTACCTGTACCTGGAACACCACTTGTACCTGGAACATTCCCCAGGATACACAATGCTTTAGGCCATACAGTTAAATGGATCTAAATCATACAAAATATGTTGTCCAACAACAGTGAAATGAAATTAAGATAAAAAACAGGAGGAAATTTGGGAAATTAACAATTATATGGATAATCAACACTGCTAAATAACTAATGGGTCAAAGAAAAAAAAAATCACAGAAGTTAGAAAATACTTTGAGATGAATGAAAACAAAAACACAATATACTAAACCTTGAAAGATTCAGTGAAAGCAGTGCTCAGAGTGAAACATAACTGTAATCATCTATATTAAAAAAGTAGATCTCAAGTCAACAATGAAACCTTCCACTTTAAGAAACAAGAAGAACTAAACCCAAAAGCAGAAGCAAAGAAAAAGATTAGAGCAGAAATAAAGGAAATAGAGAATAGAAAAATAATAGAGAAAAATCAAGACAACCAAAAGTTGGTTCTTTGAAATTATCAACAAAATTCACTAATCCTGGGGGGGTAATGGAGGGATAAATTAGGAGGCTGGGACTAACATATACACACTACTATGTATGCTGCTGCTGCTGCTAAGTCGCTTCATTCGTGTCTGACTCTGTGCGACCCCATAGACGGCAGCCCACCAGGCTTCCCTGTCCCTTGGATTCTCCAGGCAAGAATACTGGAGTGGGTTGCCATTTCCTTCTCCAATGCATGAAAGTAAAAAGTGAAAGTGAAGCTGCTCAGTCGTGTCCGACTCTTAGCGACCCCATGGACTGCAGCCTTCCAGGCTCCTCCATCCATGGATTTTCCTATGTATAGTTAGTTAAAATAGATTACCAACAAGGACCTACTGTATAGCACAGGGAACTATACTCATATTATACAATAACCTAAATGGAAAAGAATCTGAAATATATATACATATATCGCTTTGCTGTAAACCTCAAACTTACATGATATTATAAATCAACTATAGTTCAATAACAAATTTTTAAAACTCTTAGAGTTGTTTAAAACATTTGACTAATCTTTAGCCGGTTGTCCAAGAAAAAAAGATAGCCTTAAATAACTAAAATCAGGAATAAAAGAGAGTATTACTAACTTGACAGAAATAGGCTAAAACACCTACTCTTCAAAGGGGTGAGTATGAAAGAATCAGAGGAAGACTATTTGGTGAATTTCAAAAATGGCTATTTCAGGAAGAGATCTGTGAATTTAAAAATTGCCTCTTGGGAAAGAAAGGGAAATCCTCTCTGATAAGTATTCTCTATGGACTGACTAATGTCTTAAAAAACAGTAGTAAGAATACTAGTTCTAAGGGGAAAGAGACAAGAAATTAAGTTGGAGTTTGGCAGAGTATTTCTTCTCTGCAATATTTTTACGTCTGATCACATGGACCACAGCCTTGTCTAACTCAATGAAACTAAGCCACGCCATGTGGGACCACCCAAGACAGCCGGGTCATGGTGGAGAGGTCTGGCAGAATGTGGTCCACTGGAGAAGGGAATGGCAAACCACTTCAGTATTCTTGCCTTGAGAACCCCATGAACAGTATGAAAAGGCAAAAAGATAGGATACTGAAAGAGGAACTCCCCAGGTCAGTAGGTGCCCAATATGCTACTGGAGATCAGTGGAGAAATAACTCCAGAAAGAATGAAGGGATGGAGCCAAAGCAAAAAGAATACCCAGCTGTGGATGTGACTGGTGATAGAAGCAAGGTCCGATGCTGTAAACAGCAATATTGCATAGGAACCTGGAATGTCAAGTCCATGAATCAAGGCAAATTGGAAGTGGTCAAACAAGAGATGGCAAGATTGAATGTCGACATTCTAGGAATCAGCGAACTGAAATGGACTGGAATGGGTGAATTTAACTCAGATGACCATTATATCTACCACTGCGGGCAGGTATCCCTCAGAAGAAATGGAGTAGCCATCATGGTCAACAAAAGAGTCCGAAATGCAGTACTTGGATGCAATCTCAAAAATGACAGAATGATCTCTGTTCATTTCAAAAGCAAACCATTCAATATCACGGTAATCCAAGTCTATGCCCCAACCAGTAACACTGAAGAAGCTGAAGTTGAATGGTTCTATGAAGACCTACAAGACCTTTTACAACTAACACCCAAAAAAGATGTCCTTTTCATTATAAGGGACTGGAATGCAAAAGTAGGAAGTCAAGAAACACCAGGAGTAACATGCAAATTTAGCTTTGGAGTACAGAATGAAGCAGGGCAAAGGCTAATAGAGTTTTGCCAAGAGAACATACTGGTCATAGCAAACACTCTCTTCCAACAACACAGGAGAAGACTCTATACATGGACATCACCAGATGGCCAACACTGAAATCAGACTGATTATATTCTTTGTAGCCAAAGATAGAGAACCTCTATACAGTCAGCAAAAACAAGACCGGGAGCTGACTGCAGCTCAGATTATGAACTCCTTATTGCCAAATTCAGACTTAAATTGAAGAAAGTAGGGAAAACCACTAGACCATTTAGGTATGACCTAAAACAAATCCCTTATGATTATACAGTGGAAGTGTGAAATAGATTTAAGGGACTAGATCTGATAGACAGAGTGCCTGATGAACTATGGACTGAGGTTCGTGACATTGTACAGGAGACAGGGATCAAGACCATCTCCAAGAAAAAGAAATGCAAAAAAGCAAAATGGCTGTCTGAGGAGGCCTTACAAATAGCTATAAAAAAAAGCAAAACCAAAGGAGAAAAGGAAAGATATACCCATTTGAATGCAGAGTTCCAGAGAATAGCAAGGAGAGATAAGAAAGCCTTCCTCAGCAATCAATGAAAATAGAGGGAAAGAATAGAATGGGAAAGACTAGAGATCTCTTCAAGAAAATTAGAGATACCAAGGGAACATTTCATGCAAAGATGGGCTCAATAAAGGACAGAAAAGGTATGGACCTAACAGAACCAGAAGATATTAAGAAGAGATGGCAAGAATACACAGAAGAACTATACAAAAAAGATCGTCACAACCCAGATAATCACGATGGTGTGATCACTTACCTAGAGCCAGATATCCTGGCTCTAGGTGAAGTCAAATGGGCCTTAGGAAGCATCACTATGAACAAAGGTAGTGGAGGTGATGGAATTCCAGTTGAGCTATTTCAAATCCAGGAAAATGATGCTGTGAAAGTGCTGCACTCAATATGTCAGCAAATTTGGAAATCTCAGCAGTGGCCACAGGACAGGAAAAGGTCAGTTTTCATTCCAATCCCAAAGAAAGGCAATGCCAAAGAATGCTCAAACTACCGCACAATTGCACTCATCTCACATGCTAGTAAAGTAATGCTCAAAATTCTCCAAGCCAGGCTTCAGCAATATGTGAACCGTGAACTTCCAGATGTTCAAGCTGGTTTTAGAAAAGGCAGTGGAACCAGAGATCAAATTGCCAACATCTGCTGGATTATCGAAACAGCAAGAGAGTTCCAGAAAAATATCTATTTCTGCTTTATTGACTATGCCAAAGCCTTTGACTGTGTGAATCACAATAAACTGTGGAAAATTCTGAAAGAGATGTGAATACCAGACCACCTGAACTGCCTCTTGAGAAACCTGTATGCAGGTTAGGAAGCAACAGTTAGAACTGGACATGGAACAGCAGACTGGTTCCAAATAGGAAAAGGAGTATGTCAAGGCTGTATATTGTCACCCTGCTTATTTAACTTCTATGCAGAGTACATCATGAGAAACGCTGGGCTGGAAGAAGCACAGGCTGGAATCAAGATTGCCGGGAGAAATATCAATAACCTCAGATATGCAGATGACACCACCCTTATGGCAGAAAGTGAAGAAGAACTAAAAAGCCTCTGGATGAAAGTGAAAGAGGAGAGTGAAAAAGTTGGCTTAAAGCTCAACATTCAGAAAACTAAGATCATGGTATCAGGTCCCGTCACTTCATGGCAAATAGATGGGTAAACAGTGAAAACAGTGGCTGAGTTTATTTTTGGGGCCTCACTGTAGATGGTGATTGCAGCCGTGAAATTAAGACACTTACTCCTTGGAAGGAAAGTTTTGACCAACCTATGACCAACCTAGACAGCATATTAAAAAGCAGAGACATAGTCTAGTCAAGGCTATTATTTTTCCAGTAGTCATGTATGGATGTGAGAGTTGGACTATAAAGAAAGCCGAGCGCTGGCTGAGCGCCGAAGAATTGATGCTTTTGAACTGTGGTGTTGGAGAAGACTCTTGAGAGATCCTTGAGAGATCCAACCAGTCCATCGTAAGGAAGATCATTCCTGGGTGTTCATTGGAAGACTGATGTTGAAGCTGAAACTCCAATACTTCGGCCACCTGATATGAAGAGCTGACTCATTGGAAATGACCCCGATGTTGGGAAAGATTGAGGGCAGGAGGAGAAGGGGACGACAGAGGAGGAGATGGTTGGATGGTATCACCAACTCAATGGACATAGGTTTGGGGAGACTCCGGGAGTTGGTGATGGACAGGGAGATCTGGCGTGCTGCATTTCATGGAGTCTCAAAGAGTCGGACATGACTGAGCAACTGAACTGAATTGAAGAAGCCAGATACTCTTCAGGCTAACGTAACTGACATCTAGTTAATCTTCTTTTAGCTCTAACTTCTACTGCCATCTTGTGGCAATTAAAAAAAACCCAAAGTCAATTACTCAAAAGTTCTATCTCCTGACCAGAGGGTTTCAAATACTTCCTATTACTCAAGTTTCAATTTTCTCCTTATCAGTTTGAGAACAGAAATATTATTCAAAAGTAGTGTCTGATACCTGGGATCACTGTATAGAGAAAAAGGAAGTAAAATGGCATTATATTATGCACAGAAAACCCAAAATCTGCTGGTAGTTTTACAGAATATGTTGGTTTCTGAAAACCTTTTTCTCCCCCTCTTACCAGTAAAAGAATCCCTCGGAGTGCTCCTTCCCTGAAGACCTCTGGCTCCCTGAGGGAAAAATAACAGGAAATAGATCCTGATTCTCTGGCTTCCATATTTCATGCTACATATACATTGAAGAATATGTTGTTCTCCCAGAGTGGGTAGTGCACAAGTCCAAGAAAGACCCACATTTTAATCCTTCCAAAATGAACATGATGGACACTGTTAATGTGGTCCACTATTTTCACCTCTATTCATTCCAAGCTATGAATCAGGTCTGCTTCTAATATCAGGTCTGCATTGCGAAAAGAGAGACAATTCATGCCAAAACCAATCGGTTTAATATTCTTGCTTTAATCTTGGCTTTCATTTAGCATTAGAAATCTCAGTCTGGAAAGACAATGTAAACATTACTTACTTGTCCCAAGTTACTAAAGCCAGCCATTCTATAAGGGGTAGACTCCACTGAGGAGGACCGACTGTATGAAGTGAAACAAAAACGAAAAGCAAATAAAGCTGGTATTAAGCCTTTATAAAGTCTCCTCAGTCCCTATCTCAGCCACATCTAGGCATTTCTTTCATCTTCCATCTTCTGCCAACAGTTTTAATGTTTCTGTGTAGCTTTCTACTCACCTGACCACTTGGCTACTATGCTGAGAAATGGGTCGTGGAGTAACTAAAAGGGAATAAAACAGAGGATGAAAAGTTGCCATTAATGGTGTGCCCTCTTTTGCATAGCCTGTCTGTTGCAAGTTAGTATCTGCGAGTTTGGCCTTTCCATATCATATATAATAGGAAAATCACACTATACTTTCTGAGAGGAAAGCATCTTCCTTATGGTTCATAGTTTATGAAAAAGGATATTTATTTATCTCATGCTTATATTTGGGCAAAACATGGTCTCTACCTGACTGAGATGGAGACGTGATGCCCACTGGTCGAGGTGTGTTTAACCTGCAAGGAAGAAAAAAAACAAAGGCAGTTCTAATCTCTGTAAGCAGAACTTAGTGCCTGCCACCTTAGAGGATCAATCACACCATTTATTTATAAAAATAATAGCCTCCTCCCTGAGCATGGTGGAAACAAGTTTTCCATATGGGTCTCCTTGGCTCTCCAATTCCCTAAATGAAATCTTCTCCACTTCTCTATTCCCCGTAATAGAAGTTCTGAAGTCCTTTCATCCTTCCCTTAGTGCTTTACCAGATACTCTCAACTTTACGTACATCTATCCACCCATTTACACATCCACCATTCCCTCACTCCCTCCATCCCCTCTTCCATCTATCTACAAGCATTTATTTAGTGCTCATGTATCTTAGATCCTGAGGTTACAAAGATAACTAGAATGTGGTTTGTTTTTGAGAGGCTTAGTGGGAAGGCAATAAAAAAGCAACGTTAAATGTAATAATGGGTGTATTAGAAGTACAGAGTATGCTAGAACATTAGACTTTAGCTT
Source organism: Bos indicus x Bos taurus (assembly GCF_003369695.1). Taxonomy (NCBI): domain Eukaryota; kingdom Metazoa; phylum Chordata; class Mammalia; order Artiodactyla; family Bovidae; genus Bos; species Bos indicus x Bos taurus. The sequence continues at coordinate 15,254,165 of NC_040085.1, forward strand.
CTGTGAATCAATGGCCATGCTTTTTTAATCCATCAATACAGAGCTGATACTAAAAATATTTAATGATTGGTAGGGTACAGACATTTATAATTAGAAAAATTGGTGATGTACACCCAGCACCTAACACGGTACATCACAAAGAATAGGCAATTAATGAATATTTATTGAATAAATGAATAATAGAACATCTAACTCTGCCTAATAGTCTTGACAGAGGAAATGACACAGGAGTTGAATTTTGAAGGATGAGTAGAATTTCATAAGATGACGGTCAAGGGTGAGCACTGCATTCAAGATTTTACATCAGTGCTTTTCAGTGAGTAACTCTTTCATGGTTAAGTGAAAGATAAATTCATAAACCATTTCCTCCACCTCAGAGCCCACATAAGAGTTAGAGCCAAGTGTCAAGAAAGGATAGATATTTTCAAAGAGGGAAGCTATGGCGCCTGATAAAACTGACCTGCTTCCTTGGTACCAACTTGGAGATTCCTGTAGGTGAAAAAAATGGGGGTGAAGGAAGCTTTAGCTCAAGAGTCCCCATCAATGGATCTTACTTGTCAGATAACTAAGCTGCAATGTCTTCTAGTTGTGGTTACTAAGATTTCCAATAGAAGAAAACAGCTGCAGTGTTTCCTTAGAAACACTTAGCTTTAGGGGAAGAAAATTTTAGTCTCTCTTCACAAAAACATATTGGGAATCCTGAAGACTGATATACATGGAGAAATATAGAGAATCTATGGAGAGAGAAAGGAAAATATAAGAGAAAGATCAAAAGGCATGCTATATAAACACAAAGAACACTCTTGGGAAGAGAGAAATGTCTAGGAAATAGAGTTTGATGGAGAAGAAGGGTCCTGAGTGCCTTGGGATTCTTGAAGAGAAATTTTAAGTTACAACAGATAACTCTTCTGTAAAAGAGCTTCCCCATGTGCCATGTCATGATTCATTGATGTTCGAGAATGGGTTACCACTGTGCTAAATTTTGTCCTCTCATCCCTTCAAGGTCTTCTGTGGCCTTGTCCATTTACTACAGTTATGTTTATTTTACAAACATTATCAATTAATACCTGCCATGGAAAACTATTCTATTCAGTCAGCTAGACAGATGGGCAAAATAGAGGAGAAAATAATACTATGGAAAATCTATTTTATTCACCTTCATGATGGCTTGAAATTTCTTCAGTTCTCCATTCTCTTTCCTTAAGACTGACAGCTCTCTAGGCAAAAGATGGAAACGGTGAGCTTCAGCAGGTCAGTGGAATAAAAAAAATCCTGATTTTTATTTATCATCAAATCTAGTTAATGCTTCCAGAGAGATGTTTGCCACTATACAAGATAATTCTGACAGAGACCTAGTGATTCAGGTCAGCAATGGCAGGGTTTTGGTGGTGAGAAGAACCAGGTGGAGAAAATAAGCATCATTTGGTATGGTTTCAGAGGCTTTTATACAGAATTGCATCTCTTCTCCACATGCACCCCTGGCCTGAAGATGTCTGAACATTTCTGTCAGGGATTCCATCTTTTAGCTTAAGACTTCCAAAACACATCCTCCTACACGTAACATTTTAAATGCTATCTCCCATCATTATTACTGTGAAAAAGCCATGTCTGATTTCTCTGAAGAAGCAGTTTTTGACAGATGGAAGTAAAAGAGGAAAGCTATAAAGAGGGAAGAAAGAGAAAAAGAAAATGGAGACTGAAGGAACAAAATTCTGTACTGAACTTACCCAAGACAAACATAAACACACATGAAGCAATGTTCAGGCTTTGGAACCATAAGGATATACAGGCTCTAGCTTCCCTGGAAAGGGCTCTTGGGTGACCTGATTTGTCACTTACTTGTCCTGGTTGGTCAGTGTTTGCTGTGACTCCTGCATGGCTGCTTCTAACTCTGTAATTCTGTGCTTATAAAAGGCGATGAGGAGATCTGTTTGTTTCTTCTGGAAACTCCACACCTACTAGGGGAAAACAGGCCTTTGACATACAACCTCATAACTCCTTTCCCCTTACTTCCAGCAACAAACAGGAATTCTTCAATTCATACTCTATTACTGATTGTTTTCTTCTGGAGCATCTGACCTAATTCGAGGTTCCCCAAAACTAGGGAAAGCCAAAGCTTTATATTTCCAGAATAACACCTTCCTAATATCTTAATGAGAATACTGACACAGATCAGCCCTTTTAAAATATAACCATTCATCATGAGCAAGAAGCGTGACAACCAACAACAAAAAAAGTTTCCAAGTTTAGAATTGGTTCTGACCTTACTCGTTTACAATTAGTTTGGACTCAGCTTCCACATTCCTAGATACTGGAGAGCACTGGTAACCAATTTACTTTCCCTAAGATACATAGAGATACTTCCAGGCTGTTTATACTGCTACAGTAGAGGGCAAAGAGACACAGACGGAGATGACTTTTCCTGAATATTATTTCTGGGCATGGGCAAATAATTTTATCTTTTGTTTTCATTCACCATTTGATGTACTGATGTGCCCATCATGGGATTACTGAATCAGATCAAAAGTTAATATTTAGAAAGCGTTTTAGCTTTGTCAGGCTGTACTTTTGAATACACAGCAGTATTTATGTCTCATCTGTTTCCTACCTATTCAAGCCATAAACCCTTTGTCTGAGGTCCTTCCTAGATCTGGTAGTTTTGGCCATAAACTTTTCATTCTTGTCTAATTTGCAAATTGCTTTTGCTACCCTACTAAAGAATTCTATTTCCGAATCTATACAGTCTCCAGACTCAATTTTTTACTCAAAAACAAACTAAACTAATTCTATATAGACAAGAACTCACTGTAGTCTATTTTTGAAATTGTTCTTATTTCCAATAAAAGTAAAAACATATTCAGTTTAGAAAATTTGAATAACGCAGAAGCAGAAAAAAAGGCACTCACTCCTGAGAGTCATCTAAAACGGCAAAGGATTAAGAAGAAATAGATACTACAGGTAGATATAATATATAGCCAAAAGCCAGTACCCCAAACATCCTAACCTACTCTTGGGATCAGTTTGTGATAAAATTGTTAGCATCAGGCTTGGGCCAAGAAAGCCCAAATCTTTCTCTAGATTGGTTACTCCTCCCCTAGTCCTGTGTGAAGGGGGAACAGACCCTCCCCTACTGTGGAATTCCAGGGGACAAGACTAGACTATTGGGGGAACCTTTTGCCTAGGGCTAAGTAGGCCTGCTTCACATACTTAACCAAAAAAACTAACACCCAAACCTCAGATCTGACCATTCCAAGAGGAAGAAAGATCACTCAGTAAACAACCATCAGCAAAAAAAATTAGAGGAGAAAACAAGTGATTTTTCCCAAAGCTAGAGTACAAATGTTTGATCTATTTCAAATATATCTACTAAAGGAGATTCTAAACTCAGTAATGAATCTCAGTATTTTACAAATCTCAAATGTGAGCAAATTCATTATTCTGTCTCATTCAAATCCTTCAGCCTCATAAAAAGGTTATAGATTCTTTAGGACAAGTTTTGCCTACTTGCTTTTAGTTGGGATAATTTTATTCATATAACAACAGAGCAGATAGTAACAAAAGTAGTTCTGTTGATAACATTAAACGTTGTATAATGCCAAGTGTTAAATATTGTTTATTTCCTTGGAACAATGCATGGAACTACCTACTTTAATACTCAGATTCCTTTCCTGTGTCTTCATATTAGGACCAGGTAAAGGCATCATCGTTTTCTCATGCTCTGGATTCCCACTCCTTTTAGAATTGATAACATGGGACATAATTTTTGTTTACTGTAGACTATTTTTTAAATTTCAGTTCTGAATTAGATCCAGTTAATGCCAAGAGGCTGGAAAAAGTAAGGAAGAAACCACTGAAAGATACTGAGAGAGTCACCATACAGAAGTAAAGGTGAGCTCATTGGTTTCTTAAGATAAGACATATGATCCAATGTGGGTGTACATATTATTGCCTTAATTGAAAATTGCCTTTTGTCTCATAAAATATATTTTGGAAATGAATAGTAGCTTGACCAGCTTTGTGTGTGTGTATGTGTGTGTGTGTGCCAAAGAACGGCTTTCCTAATTTTTACTTTTAAATGTCATTTTTTTTTTAGTTGAAGATTTATATACCCATGCAATTTTGATGCTTTGAATATTTGTAGAAGAGTTGCTAAGTTTAAAAAATTTACTTTAAAAGCATCAGTAGGGACTTCCCTGCTGGTCCAGTGGCTAAGACTTCACATTTCTAATGCAAGGGGCCCAGGTTCAATCCCCGGTGAGGGAACTAGATTTCATATGCCACAACTTAGAGTTTGCATGTCACAACGAAGATCAAAGATCCGAAGAGCCACAACTAAGACTGTTGCTGCTGCTGCTAAGTCGCTTCAGTCGTGTCCGACTCTGTGTGACCCCACAGACAGCAGCCCACCAGGCTCCGCCATCCCTGGGATTCTCCAGGCAAGAATACTGGAGTGGGTTGCCATTTCCTTCTCCAATGCAGGAAAATAAAAAGCGAAAGTGAAGTCACTCAGTCCTTAGCGACCCCATGGACTGCAGCCTACCAGGCTCCTCTGTCCATGTGATTTGCCAGGCAAGAGTACTGGCAAACCCACAGGAGTGGGTTGCCATTGCCTTCTCCTGGGCTCAGCCAAATAAATAAATTTAGCTCAGCTGGTAAACAATCCACCTGCAATGTGGGAGACCCTGGTTCGATTCCTGGGTCAGGAAGATCCACTGGAGAAGGGATAGGTTACTCACTCCAGTATTCTTGGGCTTCCCTGGTGACTCAGCTGGTAAAGAATCTGCCTGCAATGCAGGAGACCCGGGTTCAAACCCTGGGTTGGGAAGATCCCAGTATTCTGGCAAGGAGAATCCCATGGACTGTGTAGTCCATGGGTTGCAAAGAATCAAACACGACTAAGCGACTTTCACTTTCATATAAAAAAAATTGGTAAATTCACTATCTATCTTAGGTACTCAAAATGTATTAGTTTCCCTTATCCATCTTTGGTGAAATTGACTCCCTTTTTCCTTAATATCTACAGGTCTTAGGTGTTGTTGTTATTTTTTGGCCATGCCATGTGGCATGTTAGACCTTAGTTCCCCCTGCAGTATAAGCTCAGAATTTAACCAACAGACCACCAGGGAATTCCCATAAGTTTGAATTACATCTTAAGATAATCATATAGTTGAAAAATGTAAATTTATCCTTTCCAAGTATTCAGCTAAAAACAATGAGAAGACAGAATTAAAATATCAGCATCTTGCAACTCAGTGAACTAATGAATCAATGTAAAGTTCATCAATTTCTACCATCACACAAAATGAGAGACAGAAAATCATTACATACCTCTTGGTAGAACACAGCACTGCTGTAAGTAGTCTTGTCTCATCCCCTCCCCTCAACTTAAATGGTTCTGATTAAGCCTAAATAACTATTAACTTAGAGAAAATATAGAGCACAAACAAGCATATTAAATGACTCCAGGTAGATACAGTGTGCAAAATCCATGCTATGAACAGCCTTACAGCACAAAAGACCATTTTCTTCAACAATAGTAAAAAAGAAACAAGAGGAAACTTACAGTTTAAAATAACCTTAAGAGACAAAATAGTCAACTCAGTTATATAGAGTTTATTGAAACCAATTAAAAGTTTTAAAATAATTATGAGACACTGAGGTAAACTTCCAAACTCATTCTATGAGGCCACCATCACCCTAATACCAAAACCTGACAAAAATGCCACACAAAAAAAGAAAACTACAGGCCAATATCACTGATGAACATAGATGCAAAAATCCTTAACAAAATTCTAGCAAACAGAATCCAGCAACATATTAAAAAGATCATACATCATGACCAATTGGGCTTTATCCCAGGGATGCAAAGATTCTTCAAGATCCACAAATCAATCAATGAAATACACCACATTAACAAATTGAAATATGAAAACATATGATTATCTCAATAGATGCAGAGAAAGCCTTTGACAAAATTCAACATCCATTTATGATAAAAACCCTCCAGAAAGCAGGAATAGAAGGAACATACCTCAACATAATAAAAGCTATATATGACAAACCCACAGCAAACATTATCCTCAATGGTGAAAAATTGAAAGCATTTCCCCTAAAGTCAAAAACAAGACAAGGGTGCCCACTCTCATCACTACTATTCAACATAGTTTTGAAAGTTTTGGCCACAGCAATCAGAGCAGAAAAAGAAATAAAAGGAATCCAGATTGGAAAAGAAGAAGTAAAACTCTCACTGTTTGCAGATGACATGAGCCTCTACATAGAAAACCCTAAAGACTCCACCAGAAAATTACCAGAGCTAATCAATGAATATAGTAAAGTTGCAGGATATAAAATCAACACACAGAAATCCCTTGCATTCCTATACACTAACAATGAGAAAACAGAAAGAGAAATTAAGGAAACAATTCCATTCACCATTGCAACGAAAAGAATAAAATACTTAGGAATATATCTGCAAGCACTAAATGCTGGAGAGGGTGTAGAGAAAAGGGAACCCTCTTACACTGTTGGTGGGAATGCAAACTAGTATAGCCACTATGGAGAACAGTGTGGAGATTCCTTAAAAAACTGGAAATAGAACTGCCATATGACCCAGCAATCCTACTGCTGGGCATACACACCAAGGAAACCAGAATTGAAAGAGACATGTGTACCCCAATGTTCACTGCAGCACCGTTTATAATAGCCAGGACATGGAAGCAACCTAGATGTCCATCAGCAGATGGATAAGAATGGATAAGAAAGCTGTGGTACATATACACAATGGAGTATTACTCAGCCATTAAAAAGAATACATTTGAATCAGTTCTAATGAGGTGGATGAAACTGGAGCCTATTATACAGAGTGAAGTAAGCCAGAAAGAAAAACACCAATACAGTATACTAACACATATATATGGAATTTATAAAGATGGTAATGATAACCCTATATGCGAGACAGCAAAAGAGACACAGATGTAAAGAACAGTCTTTTGGACTCTGTAGGAGAGGGCAAGGGTGGGATGATTTGGGAGAATGGCATTGAAACATGTATATTATCATATGTGAAACAAATTGCCAGTCCAGGTTTGATGCATGATACAGGATGCTCAGGGCTGGTGCACTGGGATGACCCAGAGGGATGGGATGGGTAGGGAGGTGGGAGGGGGGTTCAGGATGGGGAACACATGTATACCCATGGCAGATTCATGTCAATACATGGCAAAACCAATACAATATTGTAAAGTAAAAAATGAATAGATAAATAAAACTGAAAAAAAAAATAATTATGAGACACTGAGGAAACTGAATATTAACTGACTAATGCGATGGCACCCCACTCCAGTACTCTTGCCTGGAAAATCCCACAGATGGGGGCGCCTGGTTGGCTGTGGTCCATGGCGTTGCGAAGAGTCGGACACAACTGAGCGATTTCACTTTGACTTTTCACTTTCATGCATTGGAGAAGGAAATGGCAACCCACTCGTGTTCTCGCCTGGAGAATCCCAGGGACGGAGGAGCCTGGTGGGCTGCCGTCTATGGGGTCACATAGAGTCGGAAACGACTGAAGTGACTTAGCAGTAGCAGTAATGGATAATATTAGGGAATTATTTTATCATGACGTGGTTATATTTAAGAAAAGAGTACCTATCTTTTAGAGACAGGCTCTGAAATATTTACAAATTGAAATGATATATCTGACTGGCTTCAAAATAATCTAGATGGGGTGGCAGGAGATGGGATTGTCCAGAAAAAGGAAGATTGGCCATGAGCTAGGAATTGGTGAAGCAGGGTGATGGATATAAGGAATAGGAAATACTAAGAGGGATAGTATGAACTCTTGTACTTTTGTAGCTCTTCACCATATTGTACAAGAGACATTCAGAAGTATGAATCAATAACTAAAACAAAAGGTGATATGAAAAACAGAAGAAGCATGTATAAAGTATAGAAATAATAATTAAGAGGTGACTTTAGTGTGGAAGTCAAGTGTTCCAGGCACAGAGATACAAAACTGTTATACACTACATGGTGTATAAAAGAACTAAACCTACCCTATAGGTTAGGTAATAAATAACCTACATAAGAACTTATGTGGTACATAAAATGTGAAGTGGTAGTTGTGGATGACATTGGAGAGAGAAGATCTGGAGGAACCCCATCTTAAGGGAACTAGGTGTCACTCTGAAGGGTCGGAAGGAAACAGGTGATAGGACATCAAAGGGTTTTGAAAAGGCAGTTAAATGTTCAGATTTGTAACTGCAAGAGTAATTATGATGCTCAAAGAGATTTTTTTTTTCTAAATGCTTCTGTATCAAAAGCAGGGGACTTCCCTGGTGGTCAAGTGGTTAAGACTCCATGCTTCCACTTCAAGGGGCATGAGTTCCATCCCTGGTTGATGAACTAAGATTCCACATGCTGTGCAGTGCAGTCAGAAAGTTAAGTTTTGGTTTGAACAAAACAATAGTATTTGCTCTGTAATCAAAGCAATATTATCTCTTACATTGGGGCCTAAGTTCCTCAACCTGCTCAGTAGTGACAAAGAACTCAACTATACTGTTTCAGAAGTCTTATATGGTGACAGATAAACTCTTTCTTTTCAGGTAAAATAATCTTTGACTAAACAAAACCTTTCTTCAAAGGCATCATTGATTATCTCAGTTGTTCAATGTTTAAATTCAAGTGAAGGATGGGAAACTGGTCTGGTCTATTGATGAGATCGGGGCTTGACTTGATTTTATTCAAACGACTTGTATGGTAGTTATTTATGTACATTAGCAAAACATATGACTTCAAAGTCAGGCAACTATCAATCAGATCTTTTTTGTATAGTTCTTCTGTGTATTGTTGCCACCTCTTTTTAACATCTGTTTCTGTTAGGTCCATACCATTTCTGTCCTTTATTGTGCCCATCTTTGCATGAAATGTTCCCTTGGTATCTCTAGTTTTCTTGAAGAGATCTCTAGTCTTTCCTGTTCTATTGTTTTTCTCTATTTCTTTGCATTGATCACTGAAGAAGGCTTTCTTACCTTTCCTTGCTATTCTTTGGAACTGTGCATTCAAATAGGTATATCTTTCCTTTTCTCCTTTGCCTTTTGCTAGAATATGGTCCTGCCATTTGTTTACAGACTGCCTATGGCTGCTTCTATGCTATAACAGCAGAGTTGAGTAGCTGCAACAGAGACTGCATGGCTTGCAAAGCCTAAATATTTACTGACCTTTCAAGAAATATTTGTCTATCCCAACACTAAACTAATAAAAGTCTTTTTCTGTATTTTCATTTATGCCTCTTGCTCTGAATTTGTCTTTCTTTGTGAATTTACATCTTTCCCTCTTCTCTCAGTATCTTCTCTCTCTTTATTTCCTATTTTACTGATACCCCATCTTATCTGTTCTGCCTATTTGAACTTACTTAATGGATATTTATTTTATTTCTTTTTTTTAAATAATTTTTATTTGACTGTGCTCAGTCTTCCTTGTTGCACGGGCTTTTCTCTAGTTGCAAAGAGCAGACTTCAGTAGTTGCGGCTCAGTAGTTGTGGTTCCCAGGCTCTAGAATAAAGGCTCAATGGTGGCGGCGCACGGGCTTAGCTGCTCCTCAGCGTGTGGGATCTTCGTGGACCAGGGATTGAACCCAAGTCTCCTTCATTGGCAGGCAGATTCTTTACCACTGAGCCACCAGGGAAGCCCTATTATATTTCTTAATTTTAAAGTGGAAAGGGCCCAACAAAATGGAAGAAAATGTTTGCAAATCATGTATCTGGATAAGGACTTGTACCTAGAATATATAAAGAACCCTTATAACTAATAATAAAAAGATAATCTTTTAAAAAAATGGGCAAGGGCAAAGTATCTGAATAGACATCACTTTAAAGATGACAAATAAATAGCCCATAAGTACACAAGAAGATGCTCAACATCAGTTCAGTCAGTCAGTTCAGTTGCTCAGTCGTGTCCAACTCTTTGCGACCCCATGAATTGCAGAACGCCAGGCCTCCCTGTCCATCACCAACTCCCGGAATTCACCTAAACTCATGTGCATTGAGTCGGTGATGCCATCCAGCCATCTCATCCTCTGTCGTCCCCTTCTCCTCCTGCCCCCAATCCCTCCCAGCATCAGGGTCTTTTCCAATGAGTCAACTCTTTGCATGAGGTGGCCAAAGTATTGGAGTTTCAGCCTCAGCATCAGTCCTTCCAATGAACCCTCAGGACTGGTCTCCTTTAGGATGGACTGGTTGGATCTCCTTGCAGTCCAAGGGACTCTCAAGAGTCTTCTCCAGCACCACAGTTCAAAAGCATCAATTCTAAATGTAAATCAAAACCACACCATGATACAAGTTCATACCATTAGGATGATTATAATAAAAAAAGACAGATAAAACAAATGTTGATTAGAATTTGGAGAAATCAAAATCCTTACACACTGCTGGTAAAAATGTAAAATAGGCAAGCACTTGGGAAAACAGTCTGGCAGTTTCAAAAGTTAAACACAGAACTACCATCTGACCCAGTGATTTAATTCCTATGTATACATCCAAGAGATATGAATATATATGTCCACACAGAAACTTGTATACATGTGTTCATAGTGGCATTATTCATAATAATCAAAAGGTGGAAACAAATTAAATGTCCCTCAACTGACGAATGAATACATGAAATGTATATCCATCTATAGTATTACTTGGTCATGGAAAGGAATGAAATACTAATGAAGTTCTAATATTTTTACATGAATGAACCTTGAACACATTATGCTACGAGAAAGCAGAGCAGAATTCAGACAATAACAAATATATTATAAAATGTTAGAGATAAGATTTCCAATGAAAAATAAAGCAGGATAAGTAAACTTGGGGCTGCTATTTGAGATAAGTCAGTAAAAGTCTGACTGAGGAAAGAAAATGTGAGCAAAAGACAATCTAGACATTACTTGGATCAGTTATTCAACTTCACAGATTAGGAAAACACATTTTCAGACCTTGCTGACTTTACCAAACTGGCACTTCACTAAAGTGATGATTAACTGACCCTTTCCATGTATTTTATCTTGATTACTTGACCATGTGTAATTGGTCCCATGATTAGGTAGGTTAGAACTCAGACTACATATAATTTCTCTACTGATCATTAACTAATCCTTGGTTTAGTTATTAACCAAAGCTCTGCTCTTTCTCTTGCCCATGTGACCTTGTTTACATTTCTGCTTGAGTCTCAGCTGGATTTTATCTCCTCATAATGTTAAATAGTATCTCAAATATGATGGTTCACCCAAGCAGCTAAAAACAGGATGCCGTGAAAGCCTCATTTCCCTTCCTCCATCTCCAGAGTCAGGACTGATGACATCAAAGGGGAGACATCAAAGAAAAATGAAATCTACTCTCTTCAGCCAAACATGACAAAGGACCATCTTCATGTTTAATAAAAGAATAACTCTCAAAATAATGAGAAGAATAGAGAAGAAAAACAGTGATAAAATCTCAAGAAACATGCCCAGATAAGAATCCCATGAGGCCATGAAATGATCTTGGTGGAGAACTAAAGAATGAAAGTGAAAAACCGAAATTTTTACAATTTGGGAACTCTCTCAAATCTGTCCTGTCTCCTCTTCACCTCCTTCCACAACTCGATTGCTCCTGACTGAGTCAATAGCATGACAACATATCATGCATCAGGAAAAGAAAAATATCTTCTAAAGTTCAGACAACTAATTATAAATACTAAATTAAGAATTAAATATATAAGCATTACTAAGAAAGGTTATTGAAAAATAAGAATAGAGAACAAGAAATCCCTTCTTGAACTTAGGTCTATAAGCAAAACTTTGAAAGCCAGGCTGCTAAGTCCTCTACAGGGTCAGACCTATATATTCAAAGAAATTTTTAGAAGATTTACTAAATCTGCACAGAAGGATAATGAAGCTGCCTAGAGGCATCTTTACCCTCAAAAATAACTTAATAGAACTAGGAACTACAAGATTCAGCTACATAGTGTTTTTTACAGCCTATCACAGATTCTGGGTCAGTAAAAAGTTAATTGTTGAGATTTGTATTATCAGGGAAGAAAGCAAATAGGGCAGCCAATTTCTCCCCACTGTATACAAATGTATGAATGCAGTTTAAAGAGAACCTTTGGAAAAGAAATAAGATGCAATTATAACTTGCCTGGAAAATCAGAATGTCTTCACTGTTATTTCTCATACCTGAGAGATGTGACTAAAGTACTGCAAAGCTGTCTCCACAGGGTTTCTGAAGTACATCTTCTCCTGAGGTTTCAGCTATCAAGAGAATAAGACACATCACAATGGAATGAAATAAAATACTGGCAAATATGGTTAAAGATGTACCACCCTTTCTAAAGCACCAGATAGAATTTCACTGTGCTAGGTAAGAGTGTGATCACTACTGAACCAGGAGATGTAGACTGTATGTCTTAATCCTCCTTACCTCACACTTCTGTGGCAGTAGCCACAAATCCACAAATAATTCTTCTATCTCTTGTTTACCTCCTTTTCCACCTCAATTGTTATCTATGCATTTTGTTTCTTTTTTGGGGGCTGCATGGTGTAGCTTGGTGATCTTAGTTTCCTGACCAAGGATTGAACCCAGGTCTGCAGTGAAAGAACTGAGTCCTAACCACTGAACCGACAGGAAATTCCCCCCAACTTTCAGTTCATAGTCACTGTATTCTTTGTATACTTCCTATACACCAGGAAACAGGATAAGATTGTGACAGAGAAGGAAAAACTTACATTATCAGAAAGAGCCAGATACTTGCAGGCAGTTCCACAAACAGCACATTTTTCTAGGGAGGAAAGGGAAAAAAATGTTTGGTTCTCACGGGCATGAAGTAAGATTCTCCCAAAGTATGTGGCAACAGTCAAGCTGGCTAGCTAAAGAAAAGAGGTTCTTACTGAATTCAGAATGTCATTGTGCTAAAAAAGGACCTCAACTTGAGCACCATGCCAGAAATCAGCGTTTCCAAACTTGTATGTTGCTAAGAAGTAAGGCTTTCACTCTGTACCTCTACCCATTCCTTTTAAATAAATTCCCAATTTTCTTCTACAAATAAGGGACAGTTGCCTCCCAGCAGTCATTGAGGGGTGTACATTTACTGTACTCTTGCCTGGAAAATCGCATGGATGGAGGAGCCTGGTAGGTTGCAGTCCATGGGGTCACGAAGAGTGGAACACGACTGAACGACTTCACTTTCCCTTTTCACTTTCATGCATTGGAGAAGGAAATGGCGATCCACTCTAGTGTTCTTGCCTGGAGAATCCCAGGGACGACGGGGCCTGGTGGGCTGCCGTCTATGGGGTCGCACAGAGTCGGACACGACTGAAGTGACTTAGCAGCAGCAGAAAGAGTACCAATGATCTCAACTTTAAGTTATTATTTTTTTATTCCATCTCCCTGACAGTAGGCACACACTGGGTACCTGAAGAAATTCTCCAATTATTCCTGCCCTGTTTGCACTTTGCTAGTATTCCTGGATATCATTTTGGAGCTCTCCTACCCTCATTGTCTAATTGACTCAACATGAAAGATTTGAGAATTAAAATTCCTAATTTTCCTTTGAAGTTGAATTTTTAGTAGTGGTGCTGGTTATTGATTAAGATAAATGCCATGTCAGGAGAAAACATCATATGACATGTGCTTCACTGAGACAAACTGCTCCAAAGTGAGCTGCTGTTAGCATAGTAATAGCTTTGTCACATTAGCAGAGAACTTAAAAGGGTCATGAGATTCACACCTCAAAAAAGCTTCTCCAGAGGTGAGCTAACCTGACTCTTTTTCCTTGGGGATAAAGTTTTCCGGGTCTTCCTCCTGTATTATTGCCAAAATCAGCTAGCACATCCAAACCATTCTTCTATTTAAGAAAAAGACAAAACAAAGAAACTGCCACAGGTCTCCATCACCTGCAGGATAAAGTTCAGGTTCTTTAGCCTGGTAGATAGAGCCTTCCATCATCTGGCCACTGCCTACCTCTCTAGCCTCATCTCTCACATTTCTCATCTTATTCTTTTATGTTCTACCAATCCCAACCATGTGTACTTCCCTGTACTAAGTTTTATGATGCTATATTCCTTTATACATGATGTTCTTTTAAACTAGAATTATCTTCCCTGCCTAATTCGCTTGGCAGACTCCAATTTATTACTCAAAACTTTACCAAAGTGGCACTTCTTCCATGAAATTTTCCCTGATCAAAGCATCCTAAGTCCCTCTTCTGGACCTACATACCCAGAATACATACATACCTTGTAAGTATTTTAGCACTTAAATAAAAAAAAAAGACATATCTTAAAGTCCCACTTCTAAGATTTAACAGTTACAAGAACTTGGTCAAATCACCTCTTTGAATCAGCTCCCTACTTGTAAAGTGGGTCTATTAATAATTACCTCCTGGGGTTGTGTTAAGGATATATAAAATTAGTTCAGTTCAGTTCAGTCACTCAGTCGTGTCCGACTCTTTGCTACCCCATGAACTGCAGCACGCCAGGCCTCCCTGCCATCACCAACTCCCGGAGTTCACCCAAACTCACGTCCATCAAGTCGGTGATGCCATCCAGCCATCTCATCCTCTGTTGCCCCCTTCTCCTCCTGCCCCCAATCCCTCCCAGCATCAGAGTCTTTCCCAATGAGTCAACTCTTCGCATGAGGTGGCCAAAGTACTGGAGTTTCAGCTTTAGCATCATTCCTTCCAAAGAAATCCCAGGGCTGATCTTCAGAATGGACTAGTTGGATCTCCTTGCAGTCCAAGGGACTCTCAAGAGTCTTCTCCAACACCACAGTTCAAAAGCATCAGTTCTTCGGTGCTCAGCCTTCCTCACAGTCCAACTCTCATCCATACATGACCACTGGAAAAACCATAGCCTTGACTAGATGGACCTTTGTTGGCAAAGTAATGTCTCTGCTTTTGAATATGCTGTCTAGGTTGGTCATAACTTTCCTTCTAACAAAATCAGGACATGTGAAAACCACAAAGGTATTACTCACCACTATCATCATCGTCAATATTTCTAAATAAATTAACTTGACAGACTATACCACTTTCCATTAGAAATGGCTCTTGTTATCAACCGATTTCCCAATTTCTAGTCATCATTTTTGTTTTTCTCTCTTTTCTCTAGTCAGTCTGATAATTTTGTGGCTTTCCCTGCTACAGGCTTCAGAACATGGACAAGCACCTTTTGATGTTCAAATAATAGATATTCCATTTGCTAAATCATTCTTTGTTAATGGATTCCTCCAATTTTCATAATCAACAGTTTCCTATTATACTCACAGCACATTTGACCTCCTAAGTGATATTTATTCCAAGTTACACAGAGAAATGGCTAATCATTATTTCTAAGTTTAAAACATTTTTGCCTGAATCTGCAAACAGTTAAGTCACTCACCCAGAATCACACATTTTTTACAGAAAATATGGCCACAGTTGGTGACAAAGAAATGGGCCCCATCTTTTCGGAAACATCGGTTGCAGTGAAACCAATCCATTCTGCAGCAAAGAGAGAGAACAACTCTGGGCATAACATAATTATATTTACTATAACATAATTATAGCTGTTCCAAAATCTACTTAATGCTTGCTCAGCTTCTGCTAACTTATTGGAATATGGGCATATTTTTGTGGAGTATTTCAACTGGTTGTAAGATATATCTCTAAAGTGTAAAAAAGCAGACTGCAGAGTATGCAATGCCATTTTCTAAAAAGTATACATATTCAGAAAAGTAACAGGACAGTGATGATTTTTTTTTTGAATGGTGAGATTATGGATATTTGTTGTATGTATATGCTGTCTTTACACCGTTTTGTTTTCTAAGTTTTCTGTATTAATTCAGGTATTAATCTGTAATTAGAAAAAACAATCTTTAAAAAAAAGAACCATCTTCTTATTTCCTAATAGTTTCCTGTGATACAGCAAGATGGAGCAAGGAGGAGGTAGT
This sequence comes from Bos indicus x Bos taurus, assembly GCF_003369695.1. Classification (NCBI taxonomy): domain Eukaryota; kingdom Metazoa; phylum Chordata; class Mammalia; order Artiodactyla; family Bovidae; genus Bos; species Bos indicus x Bos taurus. Next base: position 15,270,115 of record NC_040085.1, read on the forward strand.
GGACAAAATATAGAAGATCACATATTAACCACTTGGGACACATTTTATCTATGAGAAAGATGGTTTTTGAATGACGTCTCAGATTGTTTACATTTTCTTCTACTCCACAGAACCTCAGAATCATAGATCTAAAAGTGATCTTAAAAATCATTTAACGTTTTGTCCAATCCCATCCTTTTTTAAAAGATGCATTTGAAAAAATAAAAATAAAAGATGCATTTGATATTCATTGAACAGCAAGATTTGAAATGAAGAAACTGACATTAAAAATACAGAACTGATACAGATCTGTCATTAGTTCATATATTTAATGAATTTATGTTTAATTTCATGAATATTCTACAAGAATGAAACAGGTTTGATTTTAATTTAAAATTAAATTGGGGGAAAAAAACAAAACAGAGGGTAAATTTTCTTCCCCACTTATGTTTTTTCTTTAAAAACGTTATAAAGTCGTTTATGGAGACATTTGCTCAAAGGATGTTGGCTAGTTTGCGCCACACTTTAACATTTTTGTCACACAAGGGCAAGATTCAGGACAAAAACACTGAATAAATATTTCAATAGGGCTTCCCAGATGGCGCTAGTGGTAAAGAACCCGACTGCCAATGCAGGATCTGTAAAGAGACACCGGTTCGATCCCTGGGTGGGGGAGATCCTCTGGAGAAGGGCACGACAAACAACTCCAGTATGCTTGCCTGGAGAATCCCTTGGACAGAGAAGCCTGGCGAGCTACAGTCCATCCGGTCAGAGTCAGACACGACTGGAGCGACTAAGCATGCAAACGTTTCAACGCAAAGACATTACACAGAGGCACGCGCTTCAGATTTCTATTTGTTGCTCACAGAAACACTAACTTCTCCCAGAAGTGAATCTAAAGAACCACTGGAAAGGTCCCAGTTACAATGCTCCCAGTTAGGCGGAGCAAGAATTTTAATCAAATGGGTTGACCAAATGAACTCTTTCAAAGAAGAGCCGTTAACAGGGTTTGTGAGGGTAAGACTCGCCCTATTTCTAAGGGCGATGGAGATTAGGCAAAGGCTCAAATTTACCAATAGCTCTTTTTAAACTACATTCCCTACCTGTTTGACCGCAGTGATCCCGGAGGGCCTCGGATCTCACCGAAATCAACCAGCTCTCAAGAAGAGCTGGAAATGGCGGGAAAAAATAGAGAGTCTGGCACCAGCGAGAGACAAACAGCTGGGCGTGTCCCTCGACGGTGTGTGAGCGGCGTGGGCGGGGCCCGGGAGTGGGCGGGGCCCGAGAGACGAAAGTAGAGTCCGGGAAAATCTACCTCTTTTAAAATTGGAAAAAGATAAGAAATATGGTCGAATCCCAAACGTGCTACTGTGCAAACAAAAAGGTGAAAACAAACCTAATAATATTCAAGTAGACGTAATACACTAGAAAAATGTGGTCACAAAGCTGATGAAAACTTTAACGTAATTTTTTTCTTCTCTCTTTTTTCACTTTATTTTCAAGTGAAATAAAGAAAATAATAAATGCTTTTAAAGAACAGTGTAAACCAGAAATAGAAAAGCTAAAAAGTGATTTGTATAGAATGAGAACTAACCAGTATCAAGGAAATTAAAAAAATTTTTTTTCAGAAATAATGCTGAAAGGAGGACGGTTTTCCTAAAAAGAAAAATAAAAACTTTCAAGAGAAAGAGATATAGAGAACAAGCAAAGAGATTTTACACACACGGTTATTCCCGCAAGGAAAACCAGAGCAATGTATCAGAACAAATATTTAAAACAAAATTTTGAGAAATTTTTCCTGAAATAAGAACTAAGTCTACATATTTATTGCAAAGGAGAAAACTGACCCAGAACAGTCAAAACCAAAACATTTTCTAGTAAAGCTATTAAATTAGTCTTTAAAGATAAGGGGAAAAAAGATAAGGAAAACCCCTTTGAGCATCCAGACAACAAATACTAGCCATTTATAAGGAAAAGAAAAGTAGATTGGCATAAGACTTCCTTACAGAATCATTTTATGCTAGAAACAATGAAGATACATTTCAAGGTTTTCAAAAAGAAAATATGATCCAAGAATTTTATGGCTCTGTTCAATTATAAAAGTAGCTGACCAAAAAAAAATGTGAACATGAAATTTTCTTGAGGAAGTCAACAAATGCTGATTTGCAAACTTCTTGGTCTCAGAACTCTTTTAACTTTTAAGAAGTATTGAAAGGAATTCCCCAGTGGTCCAGTGGTGAGGACTCTGCGCTTCCACTGCTGGGGCACAGTTTGATCCCTGGTTGGGGAAGGAAGATCCTCTATCCCAGGCATGCTGTGGCAAAAAATATATATATATATATTGAAGACTCCCTCCCTACAAAGTTTTGGTTTCTGTGGATTGTATCTATCAATATTCACCATATTAGCAATTAAAACTGAAAAGTTAAAAATATTTATTAATTTATTTGAAAACAACAATAATAAACCCATTAAGTGGTAACATAACCTGTGAAATATAACTATATGTTCCAAAATAAATATAATTTAGTGAGAAGAGTGGCATCACTTTTATTTTACCATTTTATAATCTCTTACTATCTGACCAGGCATCTGATGATGTCAGGGAGGCCTGGCGTGCTGCAGTCCATGGGATGGCAAAGAATCAGTCAGGATCCAGCGACTGAACAACACCGGCTACCTGGGCTTCCCAGGTAGCTAGCTCAGTGGTAAAGCATCCGCAGGAGATGCAGGAGATGTGGGTTCAATCCCATGGTCAGAAAGATCCCCTGGAGAAGGAAATGGCAACCCACTCCAGTATTTCTTGTCTGGAAAAGTCCATGGAGAGAGGAGCCCGGTGGGCTATATACCCCACGGGGTTGCAAAGCCTTGGACACAACTGAGCATGCGTGTGTGTGTGTGTGTGTGTGTGTGTGTGTGTGTGCGCGCGCACACGCGCGTGCGTGCACACACACAATCTGACCTAATAGAAAGCAGCTGGATTCACACATGTACTTCTGCAATCACTCTGTTACAGTATACTGTTTTGGTTGAAGCGTGTAAAGATCTGGACTCACTCAAGTATGTAGCTGGAAAAGAGAGTAGTATTTCCCTAGAGCCTATTGTTCAGTTGCTAAGTGCTGTCCAACTCTGCGAGCCGGTGGGTCTCAGCAAGCAAAGTCTCCCTGTCCTCCGCTATCTCCTGGAATTTGCCCAAGTTCATAGCCATTGAGTTAGTGATGCTATCCAGCCATCTCATTCTCTGCTGCCCTTTTCACCTTTTGCCTTCAATCTTTCCCAACTTCAGGATCTTTTCCAGTGAGTCCACTATTCACCTATTTAGATTTTGTTAATATTTTTCTTTGACACTACATCAACATTTAAGAAGTGGGAGTTTGTTAAAAGCTAGCTGCACTGTATCAATGAACTTGTCACGTTTTACATTTAGACCAAATTGGTCATTTGGAAAATACTAGTTCACTGAGTTATACACATTGACACATTTCATGAAACAATATTAAATATTGACACACTCATTTTATAATATTTTAAAATCACCTTTGTTACTATCATTACCAATCTCACCAGAAAAATCTTTGAGTATTGGGAAGTAGTCAGGCACACAGTTACAGATACAAGTTTCTCAAAATTTTTATTTTCATCTGAAAGTTTGAGTTTTATCATTGGCAATAAGTATTACACTAAGTCACCTGTTTTCCTTGAAATGACAAACTCAGTTTGTATATTTTTGAGAAAATGTCTATCAAATACCCAAATCTGAATAAGTATAGTTTGTTAGTTGTTCTTTCAGGTTAAAAAGATGTTCCACTAAAAAGTGATTAGTTCAGCCCATAACTCAAACCATTGCATAGTTTTCCTAAATATAATCTTAATTCTACTTACACATTCTGGGTCATAGAAAAAGGATAACACTTTTAAAAACATTTTATGAAATGAACTTAGTAAACAAATGATAAAGATTGCACACATATACACAAGAAAACCATATAACAATCTCACCTGTGAATATTGATTCAAAAATCTTAAATAAGATAGAAAATAGAGTACATTTCTTAAAGTATGACCAGGTGATGCTCATTAAAAAAAAAGATAATTCAGTATTAAGAAATCTATTAATGTAACTTATTATAGTAATATTTCTAAGAAGAAATGTCATATGCTTCTCTCCAGTTGCCAACAAAGCGTTTGTCATAATTCATATCCATTTCTGATTTAAAATTTCAGTGAAGTAAGAGTCAGTGGATATTTCCTTAACGTGATTAAAAGATGTGTGTATGTGCATGTAAAGAACTCTTGCTATGATCCAAGTCTAGAAGCAATAAAAGAAAAGATTGATAAACTTGGCAACATAAAAATAAAAGAACACCCTTTGGAGAAAGAGTCCAAATTTTTCTCTCTCACACATATACACAGAGAAAGCCCACTATAGATGAAGTGAAAACCTAAGTGACAAATTGTGACAACTTAAATCACAAAGGGTTAATAACTTTACTATACAAAGAACTTCTAAAAAGAGAAAACCAATGACAACAGAAAGTTGAGCAAAAGGCATAAACAGTTCATAGAAAAAAATTTAATGGCCCTTGAACATATGAAAAGATATTCAACCTCACTTTTAGTGGGATAAGCAAACTCCATCAAACTACCACTTTTCATCGATCAGACTGGCAGACCCAAGTATTTCGTAACATATTCACTTGTCAAGGTTAGGGGGCAACAGACACTCATATGTTGCTGGTGAGGATGCCAAACACAGCAACCACTCTGTAGTGAACATGACATTATCTAGGAAAGTTACACATATATTTATCTTTAACCCAGCAATTCCATTTCTAAGAATCTGTCTCAAAGATGCACTGGCAAAAATATGAGATCACTTATGAACAAGGTTATTTTCTTGCACTAGTATTTATAATAGCAAATGTTTATCAGTGACAAATCACAGTTGAGTATTATGCACATATAAAAAGAAATGAGAGGGACTTCGCTGGTGATCCAGTAGTTAAGACTCTGGGCTCCCAATGCAGGGGGCCTGGGTTTGATCCTTGGTCAGGGAACTAGATCCCATATGCTGCAAATAAGACCCAGCATAGCCAAATAAGTAAACAAATATTTTTTTAAATAGAAAGAAAGGAGAGATGTCCCTGGTGGCGCAGTGGATAAGAATCCACCTGCCAGTGCAGGGGACACGGGTTCCATCCCTAGTCTGGGAAGATTCCACATGCCATGGAGCAACTGAGCCCATGCATCACAACTACTACTGAGCCTGCGTTCCAGAGCCTACAAGGCACAACTACCGAGCCCACGTGCTGCAGCTACTGGATCCTGTGCACCTAGAGCCTGTGCCCTGAGACAACAGGAGCCACTGCAATGAGAAGCCCGTGCACAACAACTAGAGAGTAGTCTCCACTCGCAGCAACTAGAGAAAGCCCGAGCAAAGCAACAAAGACTAAGGCAGCCGTAAATAAATAAAAGAATTTTTTAAAAGAAGAATATTCAGCAATTTCCAGAATTTATTGTTAAATGAAAACAAAAGGTATAGGTTACATAATGTGCAATTCTTTGTTTTGGGAAGGGGACTGACCTAGCAGTCCAGAGGTTAAACTCTGAGCTTCTACTGCAGAGAGCACCAGCTCAATCCCTGGGGGCAGAACTAGGATCCCACATGTTGTGGCCAAAACATGGCCAAAAAATGGGGGAGTATAAATGCATATAAAAAAGCAACTCTAGATGATAAAACAGAAATTGCAAAAAGAAAAAGTTACCTCTGGAGATAGGAAGGGAACATTGTAGAAGTGAAAATATGAAAGGAATGTTTCCCTGAATTTAACTGGTTATATAATTTTGTCTATAGAAATGCAATTATTTTACATATTCAGAAACAGAATTAAAAAGCAACTCCTAAAATTTGAAGACTAAAACAAATGAACCTAACTATACATCAGATTGGTAGCTTTTAAAAAAGTTTATTGATACAGAATTGACATGTGAAGTGAAGTGAAAGTTGCTCAGTTGTGTCCGACTCTTTGCAACCCCATGGACTATAGAGTTGTGGAATTCTCCAGGCCAGAATACTGGACTGGCTAGCCTTTCCCTTCTCCAGGGCATCTTCCCAACCCAGATATTGAACCCAGGTCTCCCACATTGCAGGCAGATTCTTTACCAGCTGAGCCACAAGGGAAGCCCAAGAATACTGGAGTGGGTAGCCTATCCCTTCTATCCCTTCTATCTTTCAGACCCACTGTATATATTTAAAATGCATAATTTGATAAGTTTTGACATATTATAAAGCCTTGAAGGCATCACTGCATTAAAGATAGTGAAGATATCCATTATGCCCCAAAGTTTCTTCATGCTTCTTTGTTAACAATCTCTCCCAACCCTCCCCTACATTTCTTTCTCCAGGTAACATAGGTACTTTATAGCACTACAGATTAGTTTGCATTTTCAGGAGTTTTACATATAGAAATCATATATACTTTTTGTTGAGCTTCTTTCATTCAACATAAGGATTTTGAGATCCATCCATGTTCTTGCATGTGTCAATAATTCTTTCATTTTTGTTGCTGAATAGTATTTTATCATATGTAGCAGTGGTGGTTTTAGTTGCTCAGTCGTGTCCAACTCTTGCAACCCCATGGACTGTAGCCCACCCGGCTTCTCTGTCCATAGGATTTCCCAGGCAAGAATACTGGAGTGGGTTGTTATTTCTTTCTGCAGGGGATCTTCCTGACTCAGTGATTGAACCTGTGTCTCCTACATTGCAGGCAGATTCTTTAAGGATGAGTCAACCAGGGAAGCACTAATATGTAAATACCACAATTTGTGCATTCATCTGTTCATGAAACAATTTGAATTGTTTCCAGTTTGGGGCTATAACAAAGCTGCTATAAATGTTCATATTCAAGTCTTTGTTTGGACATATGTCTTCTTTTCCCTGGCTAGATCATATAGTAACTATGTCGGGTACATGTTTGACTTTTGAAGAAGTCGCCAAACTTTTCCAAAGTGATTGTGTTGTACCATTTTCCATTCCCACAAGCAATGTATAAGAGTTTCAGGTTCTTCACGTTACTGCCAGCACAGAATGTTCAGTCTTTTTATTATTAATTCTAATAGGTATGTACTAGTATCTCATTGTGCTTTAATTGCTGTTTCCCTAATGACTAATGATGAACATATATTTGTGTGCTTATATAGAAACGAATGTGTGTGAGTGTTAGTTGCTCAGTTGTGTCCAACTCTTTGCAACCCCATAAACTGTAGCCTGCCAGGCTCCTCTATTCATGGATTTTTCCAGTCAAGAATACTGGAGTGGGTTGCCATTCCCTTCTCCAGGGGATCTTCCCAACCCAGGAATTGAATCCAGGTCACCCGCATTGCAGGCAGATTCTTTACTGAGCCACCAGGAAGCCCAAATATGTGTGAAGTGTCATTAAAATCTTTGTTTAACCATGCTTAACTAGGTTGGGTTTTTTTTTTCATATTTTGAACTTTGAGAGTTTTTCATATATTCTGAAGAAATTTCTCTATTAAATAATACATGTCCAATCTGTGGCTTGTGTCTTCAATCTTTTAATAGTAGTCTTTAAAGAGTAAGGGTGAGGCAGGACAGGGACTGTTTTTTTCTGGTTTTTTTTTTTTGGCCATGCCATGCAGTCACGGCCGTGAAAGCACCGAGTCCTAGCCACTGGTTCACCAGGCAATTCCCCTTGAAGAGCAAATTTTTACTTTTGGTGAAGTCCCATTTATCAGTTGGTCCTTTAATGGAGCATACTTTTGGTGTCATATCTAAGAAGTCTTTGCCTAACTGAAGGTCACAAGGATTTCCTCCTACATTTTCTTCTAAAATTCTAGAAATCTAGACTTACAGTTTTGTATTCATGTTTAGGAATATGATTCATTTTGAGTTAATTTTTCTACATGATTTGAGGTATGCATGAAAGTCCTGTGTCTTTTGTTTTTGGTTTCCACATGTGGATATCCAGTAGTTCCAGCAGCACTTGTTGAAAAGATCTTTTCTCAACTATATTGCCTCTGTCAAAAATAAGTTATCCATAAGAAAACAATTCCATTTACAGAAGCACCAAAAGGAAAAGAATACTTAAAATAAATTTAACCAAGGAGATGCAAGATTATGTATGGAAAACTACTAAATATTGTTGATAATATTACCCAAAGTGATATACAGATCAGTGCAATTCCTATGAAAATTCCAATGGTGCTTTTTGCAGAAACTGAAAATCCATTCAAAAATTCATATGGAATTTCAAAGGATCCAGAATAGCCAAAACAATCTTGAAAAAGAAGAATAAAATTGGAGGACTCACAATTTCCAAATTTTAGTTCAGTCGCTCAGTTGTATCTGACTATTTGAGACCCCATGGATTATAGCATGCCAGGCTTCCCCATCCATCACCAACTGCCAGAGCTTGCTCAAACTCATGTCCATTGAGTCAGTGATACCATCCAACCATCTCATCCTCTGTTGTCCCCTTCTCCTCCTGCCTTCAATCTTTCCTAGCATCATGGTCTCTTCCAATGAGTCAGCCCTTCACATCAGGTAGCCAAAGTATTGGAGTTTCAGCTTCAGCCTAATTTCTTCCAATGAATATTCAGGACTGATTTCCTTTAGGATTGACTGGTTTGATCTCCTTGCTGTCCAAGGGACTATCAAGAGTCTTCTCCAACACCACAGTTCAAAAGCATCAGTTCCTCGGCACTCAGCTTTCCTTGTAGTCCAACTCTCACATCCAAACGTGACTACTGGAAAAACCATATCTTTAACTAGATGGACCTTTGTTGGCAAAGTAATGTCTCTGCTTTTTAATATGCTGTCTAGGTTGGTCATGGCTTTTCTTCCAAGGAGTAAGCATCTTTTAAGTTCATGGCTGCAGTCACCATCTGCAGTGATTTTGGAACCCAAAAATAAAGTCAAGCATTGTTTCCACTGCTTCCCCATCTATTTACCATGAAGTGATGGGACTGGATCCATGATCTTAGTTTGCTGAATCTTGAGTTTTAAGCCAGCATTTTCACAATCCTCTTTCACTTTCATCAAGAGGCTCTTTAGTTCCTCTTCACTTTCTGCCATAAGGGTGGTGTCATCTGCATATCTGAGGTTATTGATATTTCTCCTGGCAATCTTGATTCCAGCTTGTGCTTCATCCAGCCCAGCATTTTGCATGATGTACTCTGCATATAAGTCAAATAAGCATGGTGACAATATACAGCAATGACATACTCTTTTCCCGATTTGGAACCAGTCTATTGTTCCATATCTGGTTCTAACTGTTGCTTCTTGCATACAGATTTCTCAGGAGGCAGGTCAGGTGGTCTGGTATTCCCATCTCTTTCAGAATTTTCCACAGTTTGTTGTGATCTACAGTCAAAGGCTTTGGCATAATCAATAAAGCAGAAGTAGATGTTTTTTCTGGAATTCTCTTCCTTTTTCTACCATCCAATGGATGTTGGCAATTTGATCTCTGGTCCCTCTGCCTTTTCTAAATCCAGCTTGAACATCTGGAAGTTCATGGTTCACGTACTGCTGAAGCCTGGCTTGGAGGATTTTGAACATTACTTGCTAGTATGTGAGATGAGTGCAATTGTGCAGTAGTTGAATATTTCTTGGCATTGCCCTTCTCAGGGATTGATATGAAAACTGACCTTTTCCAGTCCTGTGGCCACTGCTGAGTTTTCCAAATTTGCTGGCATATTGAGTTCAGCACTTTCACAGCATCATCTTTTAGAATTTGAAATAGCTCAACTGGAATTCCATCAACTCTACTAGCTTTGTCCACAGTGATGCTTCCTAAGGCCCACTTGACTTTGCATTCCAGAGTGTCTGGCTCTGGGTAAGTGATCACACCATCGTGGTTATCTGGGTCATGAAGATCTTTTTTGTATAGTTCTTCTGTGTATTCTTGCCATCTCTTCTTAATATCTTTTGTTTCTGTTAGGCCCATACCATTTCTGTCCTTTATTGAGCCCATCTTTGCATGAAATGCTCCGTTGGTATCTCTAATTTTCTTGAAGAGATCTCTAGTCTTTCCCATTCTATTGTTTTCCTCTATTTCTTTGCACTGATCACTGAGGAAGGCTTTCTTATCTCTCCTTGCTATTCTTTGGAACTCTGCATTCAAATGGGTATATCTTTCCTTTTCTTCTTTGCCGTTAGCTTCTCTTTTTCCAAATTTAAAACATACTATATAAAGTTACTGGTGATTCAGTGTTTAAGAATCTGCCTGACAGTGCAGGGGACACAGGTTCGATCCCTGGTCTGGAAACTAGAATCCCACTTGCAGCAGGACAATTAAGCCCTTGAGCCACAGCTACTGAGCCCATGCTTCACAACAAGAGAAGCTATCACAATGAGAACCCTGTGCACCACAACTACAGAATAGTCCCTGCTGGCTGCAGCTAGAGAAAGCCTGCACGCAACAAAGGCCCAGTTCTAACTAATTATTTTTTTAAAAAAGCAAAGTTACCATCATCAAAACAATGTGGTGCTAGCATAAGGGTACTCCAATGGATTAGAATTGAGAATCCAGAAATAAACTCTCATATCTATGGTCAACTGATGTTCAACAAGGATGTCAAGACCATTCCATTGGGGAAGAATAATCTCTTCAACAAACTGCAAGGAAAACTGTATATCCACATGAAAAAGAATAATGCTGGACCCTTACTTATACTATATACAAAAATTAACTAAAAATGGATCAAAGACCTAAATGTAAGAGCAAAAAGCATAAAATTCTTAGAAGAAGCAATAGGGCCAAATCTTAATGACCTTGAATTTGACAATGGCTCCTAACTATGACAAGATTAGACATAATACAGTGTGTATTTCCCATAAACAAGGACATTCTCTCCCATAAACTCAATACCATTATCAAAATCAAAGAATTAACATTGATATGGTACTATTATCTAATCTAGAAACCTTAGTCAAATTTCACCCACTGTCCCACAAATGTCCTTTATAGAAAAAGAAAATGTTTTGTTTTCTATTCAGGCTCACATGTTGCATACAATTTTTAAAAAATGAAAACACAGGTTTAGACATCAGGAAGTGAAAGCCCATCACCCCGACCCTATTCCCCAAAGACAAACATGGTTGACAGGTCTTATATAAATCCTTTCAGAAATTTTTTCAATGCATATACCAACACACAATACACATATGTTAGACACATTTAAATGAAAATGTGACATTACATACATAATATCTACAGTTTGTTTTTTTATTTAATTTTACTTATTTATTTTTGGCTGTTGTAGGTCTTTCTTGCTGCAGGGGCTTTTCTCTAGCTATGGCAAGTGGGGATACTCTAGTTGCGGTGCATGGGTTTCTCATTGTGGTCGCTTCTCTTGTTTCAGAGAACAGGTTCTAAGGAACGTGGGCTTCAGTAGGTGCAGCACATAGGCTCAACAGTTGTGACTTGTGGGCTCAGGCTCAATAGTTGTGGCGCACAGGATTAAGTGCTCCACACCATGTGGGATCTTCCTGGACCAGGGATCAAACCCACGTGTCCTGCATTGGCAGGCGGATTCTTTACCACTGAGCCACCAGGGAAGCCCTACAATTTGTTTTTAGTTAATATTTTTACCTTTATACATCATCCTTTTTAAAGTTTGCATGCTTTGATAAGTTATATCCTAATTTAATTAATCTCATGTTAATGGACACATAACATTTCCAATTTTTAACTGTTGCAGAAATACGATATAATAAACATCTTTATTTACCTTTAAGCACCCATGCCATTATTTCTAAAACTAATTTTCTAGACGTAAGTGATCGTCAAGTATGTATTTTATAAATATGCTTGGAATCCATCATCTTTCTATTTTCATTAATCTTGCTTTCTTTCTCCTTATTCTTTGTTTTGATTACCCTAATCACCTCCTAACTGCTCTCTGCCTATAGATTTGCCCAATCCATTCCATCCTACTAAGCTGCCAGATCCAATCACTGTTCTGTTTAAAACTGCCGGATACTTTCAAGACAATTCACTGAGTATGGCACTAAAGCTCTTCGTGATTTACATTTCTTTTTGCATCTCTCAATGTTTGGTCAAGAGCGCAGTGCATTTCAGTCACACTGAATTTAAATCACACTCTCCCACCGGTGTGCCTTTTAAGCTATTTCCTTTGCTTGGCATATTCTCCAGATTAACTTCTATTCGTCCTTTCAGACTCAGCTCAGAAATCACTTTCTCCAGATGCCAGTCTGGCCTGCCCACTGTGGGGCGCTCCCAGAGTAACTTTTCCATGTCACTGTCATGGCCCTGTCTCACTGTGTTCACCTCTACCTCTAACCAGACTGGGACTACACTTTGCAATTTGGGCTTACCAGTCCTCCCACAGTATCTGATATGTAGCAGGTGCTGGGTAGATATTTGATAAACAATGGAATAAGAAAGGAAATTATCAGGGAGAATCTTACCTTGCTTCAAGTCACACTTTAGTACATTCAAACAGGAACTATATCTCATTGGAGAAGAGAAATCTAGGAATAAAATGAAGAATATTAGTGGTAGTGAAGAAGGAATTCATAGGGCCTGGACTCCATCTTAGGCCTGTTCATGCTGACCATGCTCGGCCACCTTTCCAATGGACTCTGAACTCTGTGTTTAGTGCCTATGAAAAGCAACAACAGAAGGATAAGACCCCCTTCAGACAGGGGAACCTTGAAGATCATATCTAGGTTACTCATTGCCTAAGAGAAAACATACGCTAATCACCCCTTCCTCCAGACAGGCCATAAATTTTTCTGTATCTATCGGAGTGTAACCTCGGGCTTATTGATTATTGGCTAATTGTTTGACTGTTTGAGCACATGAGCACATAGCACGTGAATGATGGGGTTATTGGGATTGTATTTTCCTTGATTTATGTAAGTCTCAAGGAATTTGGGGTGGTGGGTTCAGACACGTGCACATGGGGTATAAGATTTTCACAAATGCTGGTGGGGGTCCTTGGCTAAGAGGGGACTCTGCCTTGGGCCCGCCGGTATAATAAACTGCACTCCACTATCTGCATTGTCCTTCTGAGTGAGTTTGTTTCCCGGAACGCGTGGCTATAACAGTAGCACTAGGAACTATAGGAGAAGGAGCCACTGATAATTATAATCAATCATCCAACAAGCATTTCCTAAGCAAATGCCAGGGGCCAAGCACTACTCTAGTCCCTGGGGACATGACAAGAGAGAATACAAAGTCATGGCTCTTTTGGAATCTATATTCTCCTAGGATACTGTGCTGTGCTATGCTTAGTAGCTCAGTCGTGTCCAACTCTTTGTGACCCCATGGACAGTAGCTCGCCAGGAGCCTCTGTCCGTGAGATTTTCCAGGCAAGAATACTGGAGTAGGTTGCCATGCACTCCTCCAGGAGACCTTCCCAACCCAGGGATCGAACCCAGGTCTCCCACATTTCCGGCAGATTCTTTACCATCTTAGCCACCAGGCACAGATCAAGGTGAGGATAGGGATATAGTACAAAGATAAATTTTATCTTTCCCTTCAAAAAGCCTGTGACCTAGTAAGGGAATATATAGAGATATAATTGCACACACAACAAAACAGAATATGTGATCATTCCAAAAACATTAATTTCCTTCCCAGTCGACAAATGTTATGGAACATCTATATTAGGTACCATCAGTACATGGTAACAGATATGACTGTTGCCTTCAAGGCACTTCCAGTATGGTAGGAGACAAAGATGTTTTCTTAAACCTCATAAATAAATGTATTACTATTATGTACTTTGAGTACTGTCATATAAATCAAAACACCAATAACTATGAGAATATAGTTTAGGAAGGCTTCCCTGAGGAAGTAGAGAATGCTATGAGAACAAAAAGAGAGAAAGAGAGATCAGGACAATTTGGACAGTTTTCCTAGAGGAACGGGTATTTGAATGAGCTTTAATAGGGAAGTTTTATTCTGCAGAGATGGAAAAGAGGGGACTTCCAGGCAGAGAGGAACATCAGTAAACACATTAGTATGGGGAAGCACAGGCTGGTCTTGTGTGTCTAAAGGGAAGAGTGAATGGGACACCAAAAGAGAATGAGGAAAAGACAATATTATGAGGAAAAGCTAGAGAGATTGATTGATTCCTCTATCCAAGAGTTTAGACTTTGTTAAGTTAGTGGTTCCCCCAACCAATAGTCATATCCATCTGAATTAAAAGTTCAGAGGGAATTTTGTGGGTGAGCTTCCATTGCAGGAAGTTGCCACCAGAAGATTCCATAGGAGAAGGCCTACCTTCCCTATGGCCAGTGTTTTTTAATTTTAGAAGTTCCTGGGGTGATTGTGATGCTCACTTGGCCAACTTTAGGGACCACAACTTTATATAATAGAGAACCACCAGAGGCTTTCAGCAGGATAGAAACATGATCAATCCCACGTTTTATGAAACATAACTCTGGGGACAGAATGATGGACGATCACAGACGGGGGATTAATTGGCAGGCTATTGCAATGGGACTGCAGAGAGAGGAATAGTTCTGGAATAGGCCAACAACTGTGGGTAATAAGACAGATGTGAAAGAATTTTCAGAGGCGAACAACAGGACTTGGTAACTAATTGGCTACGGGGTTAAAAAGGGGGAGAGAAGGAAAAAGATTAAGGTGTTAGGCTTGGGTGATTGAGAGCACAATGCTATGATAATATTGCAGAGAAGAACATAATGGCCTGCCTCAAAGGATCCTGCCCCTCTGGGAATTGTTGAACTAAAGTATCTTTGTTCAGCCCATGAAGAGATAATCTGACCCTGCCCACCTGTGAATGGCTACCGAAAAAGAAGAGATTAACACACCCCTTTCCAAAGGCTGGCCCTTCCTGGAGATGTTTTGCAAGACTTAAGACCCTTCTTCCTTTACTTCCTCACTGCCTCTCCCTCGATTCTGCCTTCAGACTTTCGTCCTCATTGCTTCTCTCCCTCAGGCTCTATTAAAAAAAAAATGGCATCCAGGCCCCTACCAGATGATTATTTTGAGACATTAATCTGCCATCTTCTCAGTCAGCTGGCTTTCTGAATAAAGCCCTATTGGTTGCCTCAACACCTTATTTCTCAGATTTATTGGCCTCTCACTTGGTGAACAGAGTGAGCTTGAACTCAGTAACAAAAACATGATACTGTGGCCATGATGAAATGGGGAACATAGGAGTTTGGCTTTCTCTGTGGAATGGAGAAGAGTTTGGTTTTGAACCCAGTGACTGTTATGACCTAATGGGCCTATTACCTGGCCTCAGAACGGGGTCCTGGTAATTATAATTTGGGGGAAGTTTTCCTCTGTTCCTTGCATCACCTGTGTTTATTATTGTCTATGGCTTTCATGCTGGAGCTTTCCTCAAATGTCCAGTGATCCTTTGTTGGGGGAGTCATGATGTTACAGGAAAATGGGGCAAGAGAGGCTGATCAGGTCCCACGTCTCAGATGAGTCTCTGGAATGCACAGGCAAGTGAGGGTCCTGGCTTTACCCAGCAAAGAATTCAAGAGCAAGCCATTGTAAAGTGAAAGCAGATTTCTTTAAGAGAGGGATACACACTCCAAGGGCTTCCCTGTTGGCTCAGCTGTAAAGAATTCATCTGCAATGCAGGATACTCAAGTTAAGTCCCTGGCTTGGGAAGATCCCCTGGAGGAGGACATGGCAACCCACTCCAGTATTCTTGCCAGAATTCCAGGCAACCCCCCTGGTGGGCTACAGTCCATGGGGTCACAAAGAGCCGGACACAATTGAGTGACCCACACTTTCACGTTCAATGTATTACCAAAAGCGTACACTGAACCTCAATGTCTACTGAAATTGAATCTTCCACTATCTTCGACTTAGTAGGTTCTAACCATTTTTTGTTATCTTCAAGGGTTTTGTCATTCTTTTAAAGGTTGTGCCTTGCCCTCTTCCCTCCTGTTTCACAGGCAACCTAGCTGTACCTCACTTTAGGAGAATAGAGAAAGATATAAAGTATTGGCATCTAAAGTCCTTGTATTAGTCAAGGTTTCCCAAAGAAACAGAACCAGCAGAAGATATATATATATATATGTATATTAGATGGAGGTGGGAAGAGAGATTTAGTTATAACAAATTAGCTTACTCAATACACAGGCTGGGAAGTCCCATGAACCTCTGTCTATAGGCTGGAGACTCAGGAAGCTGGTGGTGTAAGTCAGTCCATGTCCAAAAGTCAGGGAACCAGGGGAGCCAATGTTTTAAATCCCAATCCAAGGGGTAGAGAAGATGAGATGACATGTCCCAACTCCAGCAGGCCAAATAGGAAGCAGAAAGGAGTGAATTCCTTCTTCCTTCCTTTGCTTTTTTTTTGTAATCAGGTCCTCAACAGATTGGGTGATGCTCATTCACATGGGGAAGGGCAATTTACTTTAGAGTAAATTTACTTTAGGGTACTTTAGAGTTCATCGATTCAAATGCTACTCTCATTCAGAAACACTCTTACACAAACCCAGAAATAATGCTTAATCTGGGCATGCCAGTCAAGTGGCCAGTCAAGTTGACACCTTAAATTAATCATCACAGTCCCTGAGGTCCTTGAAGGCAGATGGTCTCTTTTTTTAAGCATTTTTATTTTTAACTTGGTTTCTCCGCAGGCGTTCTCTAGTTGCAGCGAGTGGGGGATACTCTCTAGTTGCAGTGCACAGGCTTCTCATTGCAGTGGCTTCTCGTTGCTGAGCATGGGCTCTAGAGCACAGGCTCAACAGTTGTGGCACATGGGCTTAGTTGCTCCAAAGCCTGTGGGATCTTCCGGGACCAGGGATTGAACCCCTGTCTCCTGAATTGGCAAGCAGAATCCTCACCACTGAGTCACCAGGGAAGCCCCAGCAGATGGTCTTTGTTCCCAGTATCCAGCACAGTAAACAGCTGATAAATATGGGCTGACTATGCAAGTGATGTTAATTGAGCACACCCCCATATGTGTAATCCAACTTCTATTACAATTTATTTCTATATTAATCTGATTAATTGTGAAGTATTGAAAATTTCCCTAACAATCACATTCTCTTCCTATGGGCAATATATTGCACATCAGTGATCTCTACACTGTAGCCTTTTAGACTTTTGTATTTCCTTTCCAGATTTGCTACACAATTGTAGTAGTAGTATAGGAAATGATAGTTACTTATCATGATTTGGTAAAAAAGAGGTAAGAAATTAAACCACATGTATATTTTTAATTATTTATTTATTTATTGGCCATGCTGCATGGCATGTGGGATCTTAGTTCCCTGATCAGGAATCAAACCTGTACCCCCAACATGGAAAGCTTAGAGTCTTAAGCTGGATAACCAGGGAAGCCCCCAAGCTGGATTTTTAAAAATTGCTCTTAAGTTTAGTTTTTGGTATTCCCACAATTAAACATTTTCAAATGCAAAACCTGGAAGGGGATACTCTTTATAAAATCTCCTTTGGAACTTAAAATTTAGATTTCAACAATTAGTAGTAAATGGTTAATATTTATCTTGAAAATATACCTTCACTCTCCTAACTGATTCAAAATGCAATCAGTATTAAATAAATATGAATTTTTATAGATCAATACAAGCCTTTATTATTATATGTAATAAAGAACATATTCTACAGTTTATATACATATAATTAACATTTGTTTAATTGGGATCAGATGAAACATTTTAAAACTTAAAAATGTGTTGGAGAATGTTCTCTCTTCTTTTTGTAAATTTATTTTTAATTGGAGGATAATTGCTTTACAATACTGTGTTGGTTTTTGCTGTACAATAAATATGTATTTATTGAATTCCTTCTATATGCCTAGTACTACTCTGGGCATTAGGGAGATAATGATAATCTACCAAAGGTTGTGTTTGCTTCTTATTATGGAAAAATGTAAATATATACAAAGCTAGAGAATATAGTGGGCTTCCCTGGCGTCTCAGTGGTAAAGAATCCACCTGTCAATGCATGGGACATGAGTTCTAACCCTAGGTCGGCAAGATCCCCTAGAGAAGGAAATGGCAACCCACTCCAGTATTCTTGCCTGGGAAACCTCAGGAGCCTGGCAGGCTACAGCCCATGAGGTCGCAAAAGAGTCAGACACAACTTAGCAACTGAACAACAACCAGAGAAGATATTATAAAGGACTCCTATCTACCCATCACCCAGCTTAAACAATATCAACTCATGGCCTTCTTTCATTGACAGACTACCTCTCCATTCCCTCTCATATTTCTTTGAAGCAAACCCAAGACATCAAATTGTTTCATCCATATTGGTATACAACTCTAAATAGCCATGATATACAATTATATATTCATTATAACCATAATATCATTTTCCCACCTAAAAATTTAAAAATCCAATAATCTGTAGCTTACATTTTAACAGGGGAAACAAGGAAAAAATAAGTAAAAAATATTAGGTAATAATGACAACAAATAATGCCCAGGTGATGGGATAAAGATTGATTTTTCTATTGGGTGATCAGAGAAATCCTGCAAGGTGACATTTGATGATGGATGAGCATAACAGGAGGGGGCAAAGCACAGGACTGTCTAGAGGAGGAGTCTTCCTCACTGAAGTTCCAGCCAATGTAAAGATCTGAGGCGGAGCTCAGTGTTCAAAGAACAGGAAAGAGGCCTAGGAGTTTGGGAGGACTAAGTGGAAGGAAGAGTACAAGGATATGATTTTGGAATGCTCACCTGAGGCCTTAAGAAAGGACTTCAGACCTGACTCTAACCAGGTGGGATGGGCAGCGTTTGGAGGATTCTGAGCAGGGGAGAGATATGACTTGACTTATTGTTGGGGGCCAGAGTGAGGTACTCCGCCCGTGACAAAGGTCATGAGGAAGGAGGCTCGACATACGCAAAGGCGGGATCGAGCCTCAGGAGTCCCCCTGGAAATCCTCGAGCGTCTACCCCCATAACCAGAGCCTGCCTACTTTACTACTTTGTGCTCTTACCTACACCTCTGACTTTACGGGGGGCTGTCCCCCACCACCTCTTTCGGAGAAGGAGTTAACCTAGAGCTCCAGTCAATAAAAACTCTTGGGTGTGACAAGAGTGTTTTAACCTACAAACTCCTCTGAAGGTTCTCTAGCCTGCCTGACAGGCTCGTCGGGCCACATGTGAGCTCACAGCTTCCCAACCGTGAGAGGCACGAGATGCTTTAAACCCTCTAAAAACAGGTTCTTTAGAGAAGTTAGAAAACTATAAGTATAGTGGGCTAATTAGAAATTGTGTTGGTGAAGGGTTTTTCATTTGTTGAGCCAATGTTTGTTGCTAAGTCTCCATATCCCCTGCCCTTACACACATTAATGAATATATAGAAGGAATAAGTATTAACCTTTGATATTAATCACGTTAGACCTTAGGCTAAGTAAATTCTTTCCTTAACTAAAACCCACTACACCCTCACCCTGTAGGAATGTAACTTTATTTGGGTGTAACTTTATTTATCTGTTTTGAGAATAATCAGCCCTGGAGAAATAAGTGTCCTGATTGACTGACCGCTGTCACAAGGAGAGGGTCGTAAATAGTCAGCAGGCCCCCCTGGCCAGAAGATGATGTAACACCCCTAAGACCTCTGTATACATTTGTCTGAAGCACCTGACTTTAATAAAAGTCAGGACTGCTGTCCCCACGTGACTTTTGTATAACATCTCAGTGTATAAAAACAGACTCTGGAAAATAAAGAATTGGGATCAGTTTCTCGAAATACTGGTCTCCCCATGTCGCTCTCTCTCTCTGGTTGAGTCTCCATCCGGAGCGCGGAACCCACCATGCTTACTAATTATGCCTGGGCTTCTAAGATCCGACCGGGGAGGCCTCAGTGTCTCCTCTCCTTCGGGAGAACGGAAGGATGCCTGCGGCCTATGTAAGTGGTGCAAACTTCTTGTCTTGAAGTTTTATTGGTCTCCCGCGTAAACCAAGCTACTCAGCCTCTTTTCTCCACTGAATTTTCCTACTGAGCTATCCTCATCCTATTACTCTTTATATCTTTGATAAAATATTTAAATAAATAGGTCGCCGACGCCGTCCCCGCTTCGAATACCCTGGATCAGCCGGGGCAGGACCCCGGCAACTTATGATTATACAGGAGCATTCTGGTTGCTCTGTTAAGAAGGCTGTATAGCAGGACATTTTAGGAGAACAAGTGTCTGAAACAGGGAGCCCAACTAGGAAATGATTGAAACAGTCCAGGTGAGAGCTGGTGAGAAGGTCATAAAGGTCATAATGAATTAGGGTAGTAGCAGTGAAGATGGTAAGAAATAAGTCATTTCTCAGTAAGTTTAAATTGACAGCTAATAGAATTGGTTGATAAACCAGAGTAAAAGATAAGAGACAAGGTAAGTCAAGGTTAACTCCAAAATGTTTGGCCTGACCAAGGAGTGCCATTTACTAAAGTGAGGAATACTGGAGGAAGCGCAGGTTTGAAGTAATTGAGCATGTTAAGTTTGAGATGCCTATTACACACACATCCAAGAAAGACATCAAGTTGATAGATAGCTAATTCCAGAGTTTCTGGGAGAGATGAGGGCTGGATCTATAAATTTGGGAAATATCAGTGTGTAGATGCTACTGAAAGTCATGGGACTGAACGAGAATACCCAGGTAGTGAGGGAAGATGGAGAAGAGGAGAGATTGGGAAGAAAAAAGGATCCGGCTGAGGAGCCTAAGAGGCCAATGAGGTAGAGGAAAGCCAGAAGAGAGGATGCCAGGAGCCAGAGCTGCTGTGAGATCAGTAGGCTGGAGACTGAGAAATCCCTATTAGATTGGACCCTGTGGTGGCTACCTGTGACCTTGGCAGATGGCTTCATCGTGTGGATAAAGACAAAAGCTTAAGGGTAGTGGACTAGAGCATGAATGGAGGTGAAGAAGTGAAAACAGGGTGCAGAGAAGTGGGGTGGCAGCTGAAGAGGGAAGTAAAGTCAAGGGAGGTTCTGTTAGTTTTGTATTTTTTAAACTGAAGTTATTACAGCATGTTTGCATGCTGATAGGAATGATCCAGGAGAGAGTAAAATACATGATTCTGGAAAGAGAGGAGTAATTGCAGGAGCAAAATTCCTGAGTGGGTAAGAAAGGACAGAGAAGCTAGTACACAAGTCAGGGAGATACCCAGGAACACACCACATCCATTTCTACAGGAGAGAAGGTCGAGTATGCAGGGAAAGATACAGGCACTTGGACAGATTTAGTGGTTGGAGGACATGGCCATTCTCTTCTACTGTTTCACCATGAAACAATAGGCAAGGATGTCAACTGAAAGTGAGGATTTGGGAGATGGTTTTGGTTTGCAGCAAGCAGATAAATGCAAGAGGCAATGACTACGGGACTGCAGTAGGGCAGTGTGGAAGGCCTGCTTGAGATGTGTGCTCTGTGAGAAATGATCTTTAAGTCAAACTTGGATGATGTTGTTCCCCTCTTTCCACAATCCAGTACCTCTCCCAGCACTGAGGACTATATCTTACTACAATTAGTCAGCACAACGGTTCATTGGTTATTATATAATTTATTATTCATTAATGCACATCATCATTCATTCACTGAATCATATTTATTGAGTGCCAGGCACCACTTAAGGTAGTAGGGCTACATCAGTTGAACAAAACAAACCTCTGACCTCAGAGAACTTCTGTTCCATATCTTAAAAGACAAGAGCCCTCATCTTTGGTAAATACAACTCCTCAGTGAAAACCAGTGAGGAGGTGGAAGTTTCATATTTAAGTACGCAAAACTAAAGTCACCTAAATCCTAAAAAGAATACCAAGGTGCCATGATAGATGTGGCCAGTAAAGGGGTGAAGGACATGCAGTCTGCCTCGGGGAGTGCATCTTTCTTTCTTTCCCACTGGTGCTGGGCTAGGTCCATGGAAAGCAGCCAAGTGCAGCAGACAGAAGAGTAATATGGTGGAATTTTTATCTCTAGTGTCAGAGCAAGGATCCATCATTATCTCCAGAAAAGCATGAATTAATGGACCATCATAACAAAACAGGGTCTGCTCCATCCAAATTCTCAGGACGACATAAACCCCGGGAGATACAAGTTCCTTTCAATTTAGGAATATGTCTGAAAGGCAAACAGAGCATACCCTTGAAAGGGCTTAACTGAGGGCATCTCCTCACTCCACCTTCCTTTTTTCTTACCCGTTTTGGCCTTTTCTTCCTTCCTCCTTCTTCTTTACTAATTTTCATCTGCTTTCCATTTTTAATGAAACAAAGGCTCTTAGAACCACTAGCTCAGGAAGCCACTGTTTCACTATAGGCTGGTCGCTGGGATTCTAGGAAGAAAGCTGGCTCCCTTCTGACTTTGGGCAGGAAGGTGCGAGAAGAGTGGATTGGGAGCACGGACTGTGAGTTCCCTCCAGAAAGAGATTTGGATCCTCTTTTAGCGACCTCAGACTTCACAGCTCTGGTACAAGGAACAAGAATAAAATGCTTGTCCAGAAAAAGAAGTCAAGGGAATTCCCTGGAGGTCCAGTGGTCCAGTGGCTTTCACTGCCAGGGCCTAGGTTTGAACCCTGGCCGCGGAACTGAAATCATGAAAGCCATGAAACAAGGCAAAAAAAAAAAAAGTCAGAAATGGAGTGAATGTGCTTTGTGCTTTACTCCTCTGCACTAACAGTTACTTCTTATCTGTTGTTTTGAAAGCGGAATACTGAAACATGACAGTGTTTTTGTTCCACTATTACACAAGTAGCGTGCCCTCATGCTATACCCCTCTTTGCACAGTAGATGTCAGCCTCACACAGCCTTTCTCTTTCTGACTACAGATTCCTAAGAAAACTACCCTTTTACCCACCCCTTCCCTGGGTAAAAAGATTAATTTCTTCTCATCTCAAGCATGAAATACAATAGTAAACAGTGACCCAGTAAACAGTGATTCTGGAAACAGAGTTGTATTAAAGTACCTGGAAAGGACTGTGGGACTATGGGAAAAGCGTACAAGTAGAGGGGTAGCTGCTGCTGCTGCTAAGTTGCTTCAGTCGTGTCCAACTCTGTGCGACCCCAGACATGGCAGCCCACCAGGCTCCCCCTGTCCCTGGGCTCTCCAGGCAAGAACACTGGAGTGGGTTGCCATTTCCTTCTCCAATGCATGAAAGTGAAAAGTGAAAGGGAAGTCACTCAGTCATGTCCGACTCTTAGCGACCCCATGGACTGCAGCCCACCAGGCTCCTCCATCCATGGGATTCTCCAGGCAAGAGTACTGGAGTCGGGTGCCATTGCCTTCTCCAGTAGAGGGGTAGGGGACAGGTTAAAACCTGTGGGTCTCACTGAACAAATATCAGGTGTGATATCAAGGTGGGGCTCTAGCACATTTATGATATCAACTCAAGAAGATTTGGACATGGCCTGATCAAAGGTCTTCGTCTCCCTCAGGTGAAAGAAGCTGAGGAATCAGCAAGTAGCTGCAGTGTCCTGGGAAAAGATCTCTGTGTAAACCACTGATATCCTGTCTGTCCAAAGGTGCCCTATCTTTGTCCTCAGATAAGACATTTCTCCGAGCCTCAGCTTCCTAACATTTAAAAGAGGAAAAAATAATAGTCTTGTCTACCCATAGTATTTAATGAGAAAAAAATCAAGATATTGTGCAGAAAACAGTTTGTAGATAATATATTATTTAAATATGGATAGTAGATTTAAAGTTATAAAGGCAAATGTACATTAGTTATTAATAAAGAAGAATTCAGTGCTCAAAATTGAACCTTCAGTTAATTATTCTTACAGATTTTTCTCAACATATCACAGGAAGAATCTTTCTTGCCTGACTTCCACGTTAGCCATGTGGAATTTTGACACACTTAGAATTTATTTCACAAAAAGATCCCAACCTGGAGGGAGCCATATAATATGCATGAATGGTCTTGTGGAGGGAGAAGGGGTAGAGATTCCTTTTCTAGCTTTTACATTATACCATTAGTAGACAATCATAAGCCACTTATAAACTTCAAGTGCAAAAGAAATAGAAATATTAATCTTCAACAACGCTTTCTTTCCAATTGGGGGTGCTTAACTGCATTCCACGCTTGTATTTGATCCCATTCCTCTCTTAGCTTCTTAGTTCATAAATTGAGATGGCTAAAGCTTACCATATTGTGGTCAGTTAGCACCAGTTTAGGCAAGAGACCTTGAATTAATCACATTCTTATTTTATCTCATACTAAATCTACACATTTTGAATGGAAACATTACTGAAAGAATTCATATTTGAGAGCAGAAAGACTGTTTTATACCTTGATGTTGAAATTTGAGCAGAAGTTTCCAAATGAAATTACTGATGCTCTCTGATGTCATGAGGAAAGGCCAAGAGCAATTCAAATTTTTTTTATTTCTCATGACTCATCCCCTCCTGTGGAGTTTTGGGCTACATATTCCCTGCCTTGTCTGTTCGTCTGCTCCTTTTGTTAAGAAAAAAATCCTTTTTGCATCACCACCCCCCCACCTTTTTTTTTTTTTGCTGAGGCTTTCAATTTATTGTATCATGAACTGCAGAAGGAGAAGCAGTTGAACTCTCAACCTTTGAAACCTCTTAATACTTGCTGAGTGGTCAAGGGGAGTAGAAAAGATTGTTGATTGGACTTTACCCCATTTGGAAAAGACCTTCCTACAACAGCTCAACCATCCCCACTTTAAGGAATTAAGTATTTACTTTTCTTAAAATCCAAAATCTTTTGGAACATTCTGCAGAAAGTAAGGCCAAATTTCCACACTTAGTGACAACTTGGGAACTTTCTTTTTTAGACCCACTTTAAACTCAAGTGCTTTTGCATAATGTATGTAACACATATTCAAAATAATTTCATTTTAGATTTATACTTTTGTCTGCTATATTGCTTTCTGCTGTTTTTTCAGAGTACTTTGCAATTATAAATAGACATCATTGCTCTCACCTCAGGCAGGAGTTTCTGGGTAGAATTCTTCACAGAAGACTAGATACAATATCAATATGGAAGTAAGTCATCGCTTAACATCAACAATCTGCTTCATGATCAGAGAGGTGCTGATAACTCCCCACCTCCTCTCTGGTCTGCCTTTCTAATAATTTCATTATGCAAAAATATAATATTAGAAGCTATAAAAGGCCCCATTCCACCGGATTTTGTGTCATTTTTTTCCTGGGACCAGGGTTGAGAGTTTGTGTTTTTTTTTCTGTTTCATCTAACACTAAATATTAGTAAGAGATACTTCTGTTTCCACTGTACTCTTCAAGGCTGCTCACAATTATACTAAATGAACTTCTTTTCCATTAGTCTTAATTCTTTCCACTCCCCTTTCCCACCCCCGATTTCCTCCTATTTTCAGATACTTGAAGATAACGTCCCTACTGCCTTCTCTCCTTCAAACCTTCCAGACATAAATATTTTAATACATTCGCCAGTGTATTTCTGATAGCATTGAAGTGTGTGCACAACCGGTCCCTTATTTATAAAGCCCACGTCTGCTGAATGACCTGTAATGCTATACCAGCTCCTGGACTCTCCCGAACAGTCGACCTGGGAGGATTTTACTTCCACTACTTACAAAGAGAAAGATGGAGACAAGGGAGAAGATCGACTAAAGCGAAATCTTTTCATCCATCTTGTCGGTGATCTTTGGGGACTGTGTGCTGCTATTTACATTGAACAGGAGGGAGGAGACGGAGGATGGAGAGCAACGCTGGAGGTGGGAGGCGGAGCTATCCCAGCACTTAAAACCCCTCGCTAAAAGGGAAGCACGTTCGTTTGTGCTAGAGGCACTCTTCTGGAACCACGAGGGATAGTGCGGTCTGTGCCCTGAGGATTGACGGAGATCCGAAGAAGGAAAACAAGGACAAGAAAACAAGCGAGACAGAAGAGGACCTCTGGAGAAAGCGGAAGGCAGGAGACGGGAGGGGGAAGGAACCCACGCCAGGTGGAAACAGGACCCGGAGCAAACCGGTCGGGTCCACTGAAAGAGAAGAAAGTAGCGGAGGATCGCCTTTTTTCCTTTCAGTTAATGAAAACGACTTTTATCCTCATAAAAGGCTAAGGGGAGGTAAAGACAATCTCTGTTTTCTTAGGGGTATAGCTGAGGGAAATCCAGACTACCTCTTTGAAGGTCTGAAATAAGCCACTGCCTGGTACACAGTGCAAAACGGTCCTGCTTTCTGAAGGCTACATCCCTTTCAGGAGAATTCCAGCCAGAGTAGCTGGTGCAGTTCTATTTTTACATTTAAATGTCTGTGTCTCCCCCCTCCCCCGCCCCCATTTTAACAACACTTTCCTTGTTTGTAAGCACGAGTGACAAGAAAGTGTCAAGACGGAATAGGTATATTTGGATCGTTCGCTTTTATCTGCCTGGGTCTTTTATTTTTTTTAAAGAGGGTAGGAGTGGTCCTTATCACGGAAAAGGACGTTTCCAATTGAAAGGCTCTCTCTCTAAATATATTTACACCCATATGCATTTAGAAAGAGAGATCCCTTTCGGAGGTTGAAATCCTGTTGAGAAACATGGAAAAAGGAACCAGGCACCGGAACAACACTGAAAAGAACCACCCAGGTGGGAGCGAGTCGCAGGAGGCTGATTCTGGAGGGGGCGGAGTGGCCCTGAAGAAAGAGATTGGATTGGTCAGTGGTTGTGCTATCATCGTAGGTGAGTCCAATTCCTTTTCCCACCGACCATTCCTCCCTGTCTGGTGGTCCTTTTGTAGAACCTTAATCCCTCAGTCCCCCAGCCCCGCAAAGCACTGTTTCTGTGTCCTGCTCCCTTAGAAAAGGGTTGTCTTTGACCTGTGCTTTCGCCTGCACAAACGGATTAAGTTTGAGACGTATAGGAAGAGCTGTATATCATACATCTCTTCCCCCAAACCAGTCAGTTCTGTCCAGTGTTTGGGGAATGGAGCACTTAAGGGACACACTCCTGGCTGATGGTCAGTGTTGCCTGCAAGCTTGTTGAAAATATAGGTCTCTGGACTCTACACTGGAAGGTTGATTCCAGTGATTTAAGGTAGGACTGGGGAACCTAGATTTTTAACAGGCTTTTCTGCAGCCATCTCCTTAACAGGCTGTGGATTGGCTTTTGAGACATATTTAGGAGCTATTTGGTTTTACTTTATATGAGACTGTGGGTCTAGGGGGTGTGTAATAAAAATAGCCACAACAGCAGTATAAGGATGCCTTGCCTTTCTCTAGCTTTCCCATCTTATCCAGCACTTTCTCTTGTGAAGTAGATGTGACAGGGCTGTTATTCCCATTTCATGGTGAGGAAATAAATTATGGAAGAAAAGAAGTGACAGATTGTACCTTTCTGTAATTGTGTAGTTGGCAGCTTCTCTCATTGCTTAGTGGAGTTGTGTAATATCCATGTCTCTTACCTCATGGAAGACCCTATGAGGTTCTGAAGGGAAACGGGAGTAATTAGAATGGGGAGTCCGGCTGAAGGCTTTGAAACTGGGGAGCATCAGTGTCCCCGAGAGAGCCAGTGCAGGCCACTCCAACCCTGTAACTGCACTCTGCCAGGCAGGGGTCCTAAATATGGCCCTGTCTCTAGACAACACAGTCCTCTTTCCAGACAGCCACTGTAGATGGATGTGCAATGCTTCATTACTGCCTTTACTCCAGAAGGTGAGAGTTTCTTCTGCTGTCTTTGGGAGAGGGCCTTACCTTTTCCCCAGAGAAAGGGGTACCGGACAGTTAGGCCAGATCGGTTTCTGTGCAGACTTCCTATTGAAGGCTTGTAGAAATGGCAACCCACTCCCAGTGTTAATGCCTGGAGAATCCCAGGGATGGGGGAGCCTGGTGGGCTGCCGTCTGTGGGGGTCGCACAGAGTCGGACACAACTGAAGTGACTTAGCAGCAGCAGTGTCCTGATGCCCACAGACCAGTTTCTCTGGATAACCCCATGGTCCTCATGGTAGCACAGAAGCATTTTGGCAACTAGGCAATGCTGACATTGGAGAACACCCTTGAAATCAAATAATATCAGTACAGTATTCAGATAATCCTCTTCACCTCTGCACCCAGGCTTCAGTGTTATCTCCACTCAGCTTTCAAAGTGGAATGCTGCTGTATCTAATTGACTCTGGTAGGTTTCCAGGCATCTACAGTTACAAGTAAGGTAATGTTATTTTAAAATATTATAGTCAGGATTTTAATCTCTCATTACCTTTTCTCTATCTCACCTTTATTGCAACTGCTCTAAAAAATGAGATCAGCAAAGTACTCAATATGTACAGCACATGCCAATTTAAGGTCTATAAATAGCCCAGAGCTATTACCTCTTTCACAGTTTGACTGAGAGGATTAAGTATTTTCCTTCCTTTGGGAAGATTCTGATTCATACACAGATGTTTACACCGACACACACTCGAGCACAATCAGACCTCCTTCCTGCCTTCAAAACCAACCTCCTTCAAAGGTTGAGGATATTTTCCTATATAATGAGCTTTTTTTTGTTTCTTTCTTTAGCATTTTTCTAAGACTGTGAAGAAATGGGAGTGTCCAGGTGTAAGAGCTATGGCTTTTAGTTGGGTAAATGCTACTAATGATTTGTCCACAACCTCATGGATAGCACTTCAGTGTAAGAGTAGTCCCAGTGCTCCTATTGGTATTGTAGCAAGAAGAGTAATAACTCTGGTATTCTATGGTGAAAAGAGGCCCCAAATATGTGATTTCAGAGAAATCAGGATATTATTCCAAAGTGCAAGAATCCTTGTAGAGTTAATAGTCATGATTGTATCTCCAATTAAGCTGAGACACACATTTCCCCTTTAGGGTGTTGTGGGGGCAAAATCCTTTCCACTTCCCCTGCTGTGTGGCTGTTGATTTACAAATGTGCTGAGTAGCTGCCCTGTCCTCTAGAGGGGTTTCCGAGTAGATGACAGTGATTCAGGTTTTTTCAAGACCAAATGCAAAAATAGAAACGGCATTCTGCACATGAAATTCAGTGATCTAGTGTTCAGTATCAACACTGTGGAAGAAAGAATTCGAAGGTACAGAGAGAAAGGAAATTTCCTAAGTGAGTTAGATCACGAGGTATGGAAAAATAGCAACTGCCCCAAATTGATCTCATATCTAGTTAACTTAGGGATAAGTTAAACTATGTTTCATAAAAGGTTGTAAAAGTTTCATTCACCATCAGCATCGATGATTTAAAATAGGAATATCATAAGGACTTCCCTGGTGGTCCAGCGGTTAAGAATCCGGCTGCCAATGTGGGGGTTACGGGTTCGATCCCTGGTCTGAGAAGATTCCATATACCTCAGGGCAGCTAAGCCCGTGAGCCACAACTACTGAAGCCTGAGCACTGCAACAAGAGAGACCACAGGAATGAGAAGCCCGCGCATCACGTGGAAGAGTGGCTTCCACTCACCACAGCTAGAGCATGCCCATTCATAGCAACAAAGACCCAGTCCAGCCATAAAGAAATAAATAACACTTTTAAAATAGGAATAACAAGATGGTCGGTGTTACAGAAATATAAAATGAACCAATAGAAGATGCTTGCTCTAGAATCATTTATAATCTGATCGGAGAGATAAGTTTTATATGCATTAGACAAAGAACGTTGGAAATTTATGATACAGTTGAGTTACTTAAGGAGGAAAAAGTTAGGTGAATGGTGAGAAGCACAAAGAAAGAGAAGTTCTTGCTGAGAACTAGATTAAGAAGCCTCTTGAAGGACATGGAGAAAGATGGAATAGAGAAGATAATTCTGGGAGATTTGGTAGGTAGAAGGACAACAACTAAACTGTTATTTCCTTGAGCAAAAAAATGTGTCGTATATGTCTCTGAATCTTTAGTGCTTAGCAGAGTCCCTGACTTGAAATAGTTACTCAAATGATTGTTGAATTTAATTGACCGTTTGACAAAAATGTGAAGACAATAGGAATAAAGTGTTTT
Source organism: Bos indicus x Bos taurus (assembly GCF_003369695.1). NCBI lineage: Eukaryota > Metazoa > Chordata > Mammalia > Artiodactyla > Bovidae > Bos > Bos indicus x Bos taurus. The sequence goes on from NC_040085.1 coordinate 15,299,934, forward strand.
TTTGAATGGCTGTTGGGAACCTAACTTGAAAATCTTTTAAGCTAGGAATAGTTTCATCAACTTGGAAATGAGGTTGTCCAGTTTTAATTTTTAAACTTCACCTTTGCCCTAATTTAACCAGGCTATTGCTCGCCACATATTTGGCCAAAGAAACCTGTTGGTAATAGGTGAACTTAGATTTCTCCTTGAATGTGGACCCCCCCTCAAAATCTAAAGAAAGTATGAAGGAGCCACAAAATTCATTAATTAATGCTATCAAAGCTACTGTTATTATTAAAAATTTATTATATGCCAGACACTTGTCCAATTGTCAAACATATATTCTTTTTTTTTTTTTTTGAGTATGTATTTATCTGGATGCACCAGGTCTTAGTTGCAGCATGTGGAATCTGGTTCCCTGGACAGGAATTGAACCTGCACCCCTGCATTGGGAGCATGAAGTTTTAGCCACTGGACCACCAGGGAAGTCCCACATTGTCTTATTTATCCTTCACAATAATCCCATATGGTAGGCACTTCTTAGCCCTTCCTCCACATAAGGAAATAGAGGCTCAGAGAGACAAGAAACTTGGTGAGGGTCACACAGCTGAAAAGTATTAAAGATTCAGACCTACAGCTTGTCTAAATCCTAAATCAAACTCACAAGCATTATTCTCTACTCTCAATTGTCATGTCCTAAAAGAGGTGTTTGCCTTCAGATCCTGTGCAGAGGTCCTTATTTGTTTTTATAGACGAAGCACTCAGTGTTGTGTTCCCTGCAAGGAAGTGTCCCAATGTAAACAAGATCTGAGCAATCAGTTGAGAGTAGAAGAAGTACCAGTACAGCTGCAGGAAGACTTGGTGGGGGGGTTGGAGCCTGAGGTGTGCTGGCTCCATTACTGCAGGATGTGGTCAGCACAGACCGCGCTTCCATCGACTCTCCCACAAGCTCACTCTTCCTCTCTGGACCGGCATTCTCTACTGGAAAAACCAGAGCTTTACATAAACTCTTTATATATATTCCCTTATTTAATCCTGACCACAATTCTGTGGAAATAGATATTATAACTCGGTTTTAAACATGGGGAAATGGAGTCACAGATCCTGGAGGACTGACTGCCGAGATCTTCTGACTCCAGAGTCAAAGCTCAGCCATTCCCTGTTTCCAGTCGGTAACCAAGGGAGGAGGGAGGAAGGTTGGTGTGTCTTGTGTGGTGGGGGAGTGGGCCATGCAGGACCATAGTCCTGACACTGCAGTTGGGAAAGGACATGGGTATCTGATACTGGAAAAGTTGGGGGAAAGCTTTTTTTAAAGGCTGTTTATCAACAAAGAAGCATACTATAGGTATAACCATGCTGAAATGGCACTGGGCTGATTTGGAAATATTTCAGGTCCAAAAGATTTTCAGACCCATGTATTTTTACACCATTTTAGAAGATGTTACATTTTAGTCTCTGATTTAATGTATTAGCTTTCTAATCCCCCAGATGTCTATTGGATATTAACCAGAGGGCTGGAGTGTGAAAATTCTTCTCAAATTTGTACTTCAGGTTTTTTTTTTCAACATGAGAGGGATTAGGATTTGGTTCATTCAGGAGGAAAACATGTTTGAAACTCTCATTGTTCTCAAAGAAAACTTTGAGACAGAAGCCAAGTAGGATACTTTTCAAAACAAACACATCTTGGTAAACAGAGAGAGGTTATACTTAGTGGTGTAATAATAATAAGTAGCTACCATTTACTGAGCACGACCACATACCAGATCAGTGCTTTATGAATATTCTCATCTAAGTCCATGAAATAAGTACTGTTAAGGAAAGGGTAGAATTGAATGAATGAATAACTGGCAGTGGCAGAGCCGGGATTCTCACTCAAGTCATTGAACTCTGAAGCCGCTAGGCTTAATCAAAATGTCCCACAGGGTGGCTGGAACCAGGGATCCTGTTGCTTCCTACCTCCAGGGACCAGGGAGCTCAAGGAATAATCTAGTTGAGGCAGGGCTGCTGGCAGGGCTACAATATGCTCTCTCAAAGAGCAGAGTTATGCAGAATAAATGACTAGCAGGAGACACTTAGGGTACGGGAAAGAAAATAGAAACCCAGCAGGTAAAAAAGATGTCCAAAGAAACAGAATCAAACAACCCATTCTATTTAGAAAAGCAACAACAACAAAAACACCCTGTACCCAGATCAGATGACCTTCTCAGAGAGGCCAGCACCACATATACACACCACTTTTTCTGAATTAAATTGGCTTATTGAAGTGGCATGGCGGTATGGGCATCCTGGGTGAGACTTTCAAGTTGCCCAGATACCAGGGTTTTCTGCTCTCCTCTGCTGGTTAATCCAGCAGCAGAGCTGCCTACCGAGAAGGCCTTAGGAATGTCTGTTGTTGCTCTTGTTGTTTGTTATTTTTTATTTGTTTATTTGTTTATTTTTGGCTGCACTAGGTCTTCATTGCTGCCTGCTGACTTTCTCCAGTTGCAGTGAGTGAGACCTTCCCATTGCAGTGGTTTCTCTTGTTGCAGAACATGGGCTCTAGAACATGAGGGTTTCAGTAGCTGTGGTGTATGCACTTAGTTGCATGTGGAATCTTCCCAGGCCAGGGATTGAACCTGTGTCTCCTGCTTTAGCAGGCGGATTCTTAAACGCTGGGCCACCAGGGAAGTCCTTGTTTGGTTATTATTGTTTGGAGATGCTGCTGCTGCTAAGTCGCTTCAGTCGTGTCCGACTCTGTGCGACCCCATAGACAACAGCCCACCAGGCTCCCCTGTCCCTGGGAGGTATCACCCCTCCAGGTGAGAGGGTATCAAAAAAACAGGAATGAGCAAATAACCCCAAGAATATATCCTGAACTATCCAAAACAACCAAAAGGAGTTCATCCCTTCTAATTTTTAACTCCCAGCTGAGAGAGTGCAGAGCAAGAAAGACCATGCCTTGTTCCCCTCCCAGAACATGTCTGCAAAGGAGGCCCCCTGGGCTCTTCTCCCTGGAAATCTGTAAATGACAAAGTGCAGGCTGCTCCCTGGCACAGGTGTGGAGGCTCCTGGTCACAGGATTCTGATCATCCTATATTTGAACATTTAACAAATACTCATTCAGCATTATATGCTAGGCTTTGTGCTAAGCACTGGTGAATTTTATTTCTAAGAAGCCAAATTGTGCCTCAAGTCTATTTTAAGTTGTTATATTTATAGAATGAATGAAGTCTGAGCTGAAAAACTTAATCAGTCACATCTCATCCCTCATCCATTGTCACGGTCTCAACTCTTCACATTGGTTTCCTCCCTGCGGTTATATCTTCAGCATTACCAGTGACGTCACTCCTGGGGAGAGGGTTTCATAATGCGCCTTGAGATGTTCTGGGCAACCTCACACTGAGCAGCATATTGTGAAGGCCGATTACCCAGGGGGTGCTGCAGAATTGTTAGTGTACTTTTCTCACTATGTATAGACTTTCAAGGTGCCTGTACGTCTGTGAGATTCATAAATGCTTTAGCAGCCTCTTTAGAGTACAATTCTGCATAGCGTGTTTAATCAGCAGCTGATAACAGGCAGGTCAGGTTGTCTAGGGATAAGGAGACATTTGCAAGTGGGTCCTGATGCTGGGAGTAGAAAGCATATGATGAATTTTCCCATGATTTGTATCATGTTGTGGACAGGGAGGAACCATTGTTGATATCAGAAAAGGAAGGGCTTTGGAGATAGTCTTGGGTTTGTAAACTGCTTTCCTATTTACAAGCTTTGTAACCTGGAACAAGTTCATTGGCAATAAAATAGAAATTTCTTGTGAAATATTAAACTGGCCGGTATCCAGCAGTTTATATTCAATAAATATTAGTTTCTTTCTCTCCTAAGCTCATCCTCTACCACCCCCACTTCCTTTATCCCCCCACCCCCACCCCCACACTCATTCATTTTGGTTCAAAAACAGATTAGATTGATCGGGTGATGGGAAGAACTGGCCAATTCAGCCCAAGTCTGACCTGTTTATCAAGTAGACAGTGTTTTTCCTTTTCTCTGTTGACTCGAGTCTGCTTACTCATCAGCTTCTTGTGCTTCCCTCTTCTAGGAAGCTTTTACTGAGCAGCCCCACAAGTGATGTTGTCCATCCCTAATATCTTGTCATGTATTGCGATTGCTTTCATGCAACTTCTCTCCCTGGTGGTGTCAGTTCTGAGTCCACATGCATCATGTCATCACTTCTCCCCACAATTTGCTGACGACAGGCACTGAGTCTTTCTCATTTTCATATCCTCATGTATTCAGCCTGGCCTGGGTAAGTGCATAGAAAGTATTTTTTGAATAATAGCAGCCAGTCTAAGCCAAACCGTCCATTAGAGATCTGTCTCCCAACAATGTGAATCTGCTTTCTCTTAGCTGCCTGTGGGATCTTAGCTCTCCAGCTAGGGATTGAACTTGTGCCCTCTGCAGTGGAAACACAGAGTCTTAACCACTGGACCACCCTGAATATGCTTAACAAACTGAACTTACTGAACTGTACACTTAAAAATGGTTAAGGTGGTAAATTTAGTGTTGCATTTGAAAAAGAAGCCTTAGCTTAAAAATGAGTTATTCCCATAAACAATAAATTTTTACATTTAGCAAAAAACAAGCAAAACACAAAACATGCTAAATCTCCTCTAAGTTCAAATTTGAAAAAGACTTTAGAAATTAACATCGAGGCTTACCTCAGCCTCAGCACTATTACATTTTGGGCTAGATATTTTGTTGTTTTGGGGGGCTGTCCCATGCAGTATCACTGGCCTCTATCCACTAGATTCCAGTAGCACCCCCTCACCAGCTGTGACAACCAACAATGTCTCCAGACACTGTCAGTTGTCCCTTGAAGGTGGGGAGATGGTGCAAAATTGTCCCTGGATGAGAACCACTGAGGTAGACAAAGCCTCTCACTGTTGGTGCCTGGTTTCCCAATCAGACAGGGAGACGCTGGACACCTGCTGTGAATCCTTAATGGGCACTTTTGAGGGTTCAGCAGACTTAGCCCCTCAGGCCAGGATGCCTGTCTTTCAGTGACTGGTGGGTGGTGGTTGGCTCCATCTATTATATTAAAAATCCATGTGTGAACTAGTGCTTCCCAATTACGTTTTAGAGCAAGAATGTACAGAGTGGGTGCTCAATAAATACTTTTTGAGATGCAATTACCTGTTGGCCGCCCACCTGAAGCATCTAAAAATTATACCTAGACAAGTAAACAGATACTCAGAGAATGTTCTTCATGGACCTGGCCCTGCAGTGCTATTTCAGAGCTAAACTTCCAAGACGAGACCATTATTGGTGTCTTCTAGAGACTGTCTCTACCCCTACTATTGCAAATCCTAGCAACTCCTTATATTTGTGATCATTAAGCAGATTATAAAGTGCTTCCACACATGTATGTTTACCTTTGATCCCCACCACAACCTTGTGAGGTAGGCAAGGCAGAAGCAAGTATTCAGCAGGTGTAGGGATGCTAAGAAAAATTCAGGCCACTCAGCTTGTGAGTGGCAAAGCAAGGACTCAGTGGCTCCTTTGACTCTTAAGTCTAGCACCCATTTCATTCTTCAGCAAGGAATCTAAACCAGCAGAGTCCTTAAAGCTCCTTCCACATCTCTGTTCCACAAGAGACGGCAACCCCACAGGGTGTGTTTTGGAGCCCTGACCTGCCATCACCCTGAGGTGGCTATTTGTATAGTCCTGATGGAAAGTGGAGACAGGACGAGAGGCATGGTGAGCTTTCAGGCTTGCTGTGAGGATCAAAGCCTGGCCTCAATGTGCCGACCCCACTTCCATGCTGTTCTCGCAGTGCTGAAAATCCTAAGACCCTTCCAACCATTTTGTGTGAGAAGTACAAAGAAGGTTCACCCTGGCTTTATCTGGACATCATGGAAATGGACAGAACCTCCAAGGTCCAGGAGAAGCCCTGGCTAGATTCCAAGACCAGCATGAGTCAGTAGGGAAGGCCAAAGCCTTTCAGATCTGAGGATCTGTTGAGCAGTAGAAATCTGTAATTCCATGCCCTAGGACATTCTGTAATGGCTGCAGCATTCTAGCGTGGACAGGCCTGGAAGTGAGTAAGGCCTTAATAGGAATCACATGGGTATTGGCCCACAGGTGGAAGTCAGCAATTGTTCATGGCCAATGTGGATTTTCTCAATTCCAGCAGTTTTTCTAGTGATGACTTGCCCACTGATACAACTTGGCCCCTTCTTAATGGAGTGGTTCACTTGGCTTTTCTTTGACAGAATAAGCCAAGCTGGACTTCATTGTCCAGGCATCCTAGGGCCCATTTTTTACTAGAGAAGATCTATGTGATAAGATGGTTATTTCCCTAATTGGGGTCGATGAAAGAGAGGATTGAAAACCCAACCAACCTCCAGTACCTTGGCTCTACCAGACGGTTGGGCATCTTATTCTCGAGTGGTTTTGTAGATGATGAGTCTAAGAGTAAAACAATGGAGAAAAAAAATTCCTGCTGTAATCAACTTTCTTCCAACTTCTCATCAAGAAATGTTCATAGTCAAAGGCAGAAAAGCCCTTCCCCAGTTCTCCTTTTTCAAAGCCATTCCAGAAAAGCCTCTCTTGGACAGTGTAAAAGCCCTGCTCTTGGACAGTGTAAAAGTTAAGGTATGTGTTGTGTAATTTCTCGAGGAGAGGCAGCTCAGAGTAGGAGGAACCTCTGGGCCAGGAGTCCAAGAACATGGCCTCTCATCCAGGCCTTGCTACCTAATGCAGTATGTGACTTTGATCACGGCTCTTCGCCTCTCTGAGCCTCAGTCTTCACAAAGGTAAATAGGGATGAGAGTGCCTGACCTATGCACCCAAGAAAGTAGTTGTGAGAATCAAGTAAGGTAATGGGCATGAATCTTTTGTAACTCATCGCTGAAGGTGGTATTGCAATAGGAGGAAAGAATCAGATCTGTGTTCCAGCTCTTGAACAAACAACTTCTGTGAACCTTTCTCATTGTCTGTAGGGTGGAGCATGTAAAACTAACAATTTTCAGGGAAAACCTTGAGGCTATGACGGTGACTGCTAATTTACCCTGTGATTTAGGCAAATAACCACCTCTCTGCATCTTAGGTTCTTCATCTGTAAAATGGGGAAAATAATACCTCCTTCATTTTCTCCATTTGGAAAAATGAGAGTAATGGTTGCCCTAGTTTCTTTCCCTATAAAGTAGAGATGGTAATACTAGCCAGTCTACTCTCAGCAGTGGAATAAGTGGGTTGCTTTACTTATTTGCCTACAATACACACTTGACATATTTCACAGGTTTTTGAGGTTCCAGATAAACAGGTGTATTAAACTGCTCCGTGGAGGTAAGTTGTAGATTGACATCAAACATTATTTATTCGATAAATACTTATAGAGTGTTTATTAATACTTTGTGACATTTCACAGGTAAACAACACAGTTTCTGCTCTCGTGGAGCTTACAGTCTATTGAGGGAGATATATACTAATCAAATAATTACACTAAGATTGTATATAAAAGGCATGGCTTTTAAGTAAATGTAGTGTCGGTATTCTTTCGGCTCCAGTACATAGCTGTGCTCTAAGTGACATTCCTCTTCCTGTAGTCGTTCCAGAGGCTGCTAAGGAAGAGGAGACATCTGATTCTGATTTTCTAGGTAGTGGCTTCCTAGAATCAGAGCGAGACGTTCCTGTCCTTCCCATCCCCCAGTTCTCAGTTTTGGTTAACATAATTCAATTTTTTTCCCCCACTTATTATTTATTTTTAAAAATTTTACTTTTCACTGTGCTGGGTCTTCGTTGCTGCATGGGCTCTTCTTTAGTGAGGCATGGGCTCTAGGGCACGTGGGCTTCAATAGTTTCAGCATGTGGACTCAGTAGTTGTGGCTCCTGGGCTCTGGAGCACAGGCTTGATAATTGTGGTGCACGGGCTTAGAGGCATGTGGGATCTTCCTGGATCAGAGATCGAACCCGTGTCTCCTTCATTGGCAAGTGTATTCTTTTACCACTGGGCCACTAGGGAAGCCCCCCAAATTTTTTGGCCATACTGTGAGACATTTGGCATTTTAGTTCCCCAACCAGGGATCACGGAGAAGGCACTGGCGGCCCACTCCAGTACTCTTGCCTGGGAAATCTGATGGACGGAGGAGCCTGGTAGGCTGCAGTCCATGGGGTCTCGAAGAGTCAGATACGACTGAACGGCTTCACTTTCACTATTCACTTTCACGCACTGGAGAAGGAAATGGCAACCTACTCCGGTATTCTTGCCTGGAGAATCCCAGGGACGGGAGCCTGGTGGGCTGCTGTCTATGGGGTCGCACAGAGTCGGACACAACTGACGCGACTTAGCAGCAGCAACCAGGGATCAAACCCATACCCCCTGCTGTGGAAGCATGGAGTCTTAACCACTGGACAGCCAAGAAAGTCTTTATTTTTTTTTTCTCCCACTTTTATCTTTGTCATTTTAATTTGGTCAAAATCAAGATGGTTGACGGGGAGAACTCTTGTCCCAGTGCCAAGCCTCACCATCTGCTATACAGCTCCATGGAAGGACACATTATCCAAGAATCAGTGGAGACAGGAAGTGGTCAGACACCCAGAAAGGGCTGTTGGTCTTGGCCCGCCCACCCTCCACCTGGGATGACAGGGTGGGGCACGTGCTCTGGAAATGTCAGAGCAAAACAGGAGAACCAAATGTTCACTCATCTCCACCGGGGTGTTTTCTAACACCCCTGAAGTAGAACTTGAACATTCTTCATTACTGAGAAAATGAGATCTTTTCAGTAACATCCACAGCCTTTTCCTGGTGCTGAGAAATTCCTGACTATCGCCCCACGACCCCTTTCGGCATCTTAAAAACCAGAGTCAAACCCTGTTTTTGTCCCATACTGATTACTTTTTCAAGTCTTTGAGCTAGTTTTATAACCTTCTATTGCTCTCTTCTTGGCTGGCTTTAAAACGCCCTACAGATGACTGTTCTGATAAATTCCTGCCAGGCAAGGAGTTTAGTGTTACTTTTAGCACTATCAGCAACCCCATCTCACGTTCACTGTGGCAGGTGAAGGGTCGTTTGACGATGACTGTCCTAGGATGCTACCAGGAGGCCCTTTAGTCTCTGCTGACCCAGCATTCATGCACAGCACACATGGGAGATGAGTTGAGAAGGGGGTTGAGAGGTAGCTTCTCATTCCAAGCCTCGAACTTAAAAAAAAAAAAAACCAAAAAAGGAAAAGCCTTTAAGAACTGGGGGCACCCAGGATTTCATTTTTCTGTATCTCTTTGCCTGATGTTTAGATCACAAATTTAAACATGAGGGATTGTTTCTTCTTTTAGCTTCACTTCTCTGTGTAGCCCTGTTCTGTTGGAATGGCTTAACACTAGGAGAAAAAAGGCCTGTTTGAGTCATAAATGTGCCATCTTTGCGTTTCAATCTAGCTGTGTCCCTAGGCTCTCCAGTTTGGTATTTCAGTCTCCCTGCTTGTAGCTGCTCCTAGGCTCCTCCGGGCCCCTCCCCTGTCTCGTTACTCATCTCAAGGAGCAGTTCTTTAGTCTGAAAAGGGGCAGCATATTCTACATCCCAAAAGAATGAAATATTACTGCTTTCAGGATGAGAATATTCTCTTCCCCTTTGACTAAAATAACCTGGATGCACAGTCTGGAATTAAAAATTGAATTTTGGTTTAGAAGTGAAAGTTTTCAGGACTGGATTGAGGCTGAGCTGTGATTGAGATCTAAAAGTCAGTTTTTTTAATTTGAGCATAAAATCCCATAGTCTGCATCTCGATCTGTCCAGAACTGGTTCCAGACCACTAAAGAGAGATGGTAGGAATTCAGAACAGTCAAATCCAACTGGCCTCCAGTACTCCAGCTCTGCATTTTGACTTGAATCCATTTAGTGTCTGCTTCTTCCCTCAGGCTGTCATTGGTACAGTGGGGTGGGGCATGAAGAGGAAGAGGGAGCTTTCAAAGCACCTGACCCTTGTACCCTGACCCCTGGAATCGTAAGATATGGACAATGGAGAGCTTGGGAAGAAACGTCCCAGGAGCTGCCCCCACACTCCTGTTCCTCCCTTGTGCACACACACATCCCAGCAGCCAACATTCAGTCCCTGGGGCCAGCCTCACCTGTCGCAAGCAGACTAACCCCTTATACACAGAACCGATGTGGATTAGTGGAAAGAACCCTTGGATTAAGCATCAGGAGACTGACTTCTAGATCCAATTTTACCCATCAGTAGCTGTGGAATTTGGAGAAAGCCACTTAACCCCTCTGTGTCTTAGTCTCTTGGTTTGTGAAATAGGAACACCTGCCCTTTCTCCTCCTGAATTCTGTGAAGTTGTTGTGAGAGGCACATGAAACAGTGGAGGGGAATGACCTTTGGAAGAATATAGAGCTTTGCACATATTGCATCCCGACAAACAACTCCTAAACTACAAGAGCTGTTTTTTTTAGGGTTATTTCATGCTCCTCACCAAGGGTGGGGCTATTGTGTCTGGGGTAGAGGCCAGCCTCCAGGAGTGCTGTCCATACTTGTGGGTCTTGGAAACCCCCAGACACGGGGTATGACCACAGTCTGTCCAAAGGTATTACCCTTCAGCTCATTTTTAAAGCTTTCTAACTGCCCATTTTACAGCTTTTCCTTTTCCAGCCAGCCTTAAGTAAGGCATTTGTCACCAGTCTGGTTAGACTACATTTGGCCCAGTCGGAGCGCCCTGGAAGTTAAATTTGCACTACCATTTACTACTGTGTAGACTTAGGCAATTCACTTTCCTCTGTAAAATGAGAGAAATGATGTCTGACTCCATCGGCTTGTCCTGATGCTTACGTGACGCATATAAAATACCCGACCAGTTCCTGACCTCCATGTCCATTGTCTGCTGGTCTTTCCCCTGCTAAGGAGAATTATTGCTAGATATACCTGCCCGGAGGGGATCTGTGCATCCCAAAGGCATTTTGCCTAAGATCAAAGGTGAGACCGCCTCCACCGTGCCGGGGTCTGCCAACTGTACTGACTCCCTCGTCTCCCCACTACTCTTGATGCCTTTCACAGGGAACATCATCGGCTCTGGAATCTTCGTCTCGCCCAAAGGTGTGCTAGAGAATGCCGGCTCTGTGGGCCTGGCTCTCATCATCTGGATCGTGACAGGCCTTATCACAGTTGTGGGAGCCCTGTGCTATGCTGAGCTCGGGGTCACCATCCCCAAATCTGGAGGTGACTACTCCTATGTCAAGGACATCTTTGGAGGCCTGGCCGGGTAAGAGAATAGTGGGGGGACTAAGTGGTCTGGGAAGCCAAGGCCAGGGCTGTCCAGTGTGCTGAGGAGGGTGCGAGCTTGGGGTTCCTCCATGTCATGGTTGCCAGTTCAGCCTGTGTCCCCTTGATCCCCCTCAGAGTGGCAGAGGAACCGGGCTGTAGTTTTAACCTCTGTTTAGGGTTTTTGTTTGTTCTGTTTTACTGCACCTTGTGGCTTGTGGGATCTCAGTTCCCAGACCAGGGATCGAACCTGGGCCCTTGGCAGTGAAAGTGTGGAGTCCTAACCACTGAACCACCAGGGAATTCCCTTAATCTCTGTTGACCTTAGAGAGCAAGATTGTATGAGTGAGAACAAGTAGAACTGAATGACAACTGTGATTAGAGATGCCCAGGGAAAGCACATCACAAAAACAAAGCCCTTTTATCCTGAAAAATAAGTAGGTGGTGTCCCTGATTTTCTCAGCCCCCACAGCCCAGATACTGAAGAGCTCAATTCTAACCAAGGAGCCCAAGGGTATGGAGGACACTTCTTCAAACTCCACTCAGTGCACCCACTTAATACTCATTCAACTGGCCACACCCTTAGCACACCCCGACTGTGAAGATTCTGGGGTTGCAGATTTTCTTTTCCACCAGTGGCTTCTGGGGGCCAGAGTGGTAGAGAAGAGATGATGAAACGATGAAAGGAGCAGGAGGAGAGAAGGAACACTAAGACGCTGGTTGGAACTAGTTAAACCAATTTACTGTCAGTACAGAGAGCTGGGTGTCTCGTTCAGACAGGGGCTGGGCTCCTCAGCATCCCAGAAAACAACAAGGAAAAGCATCCCTTTAGCCCACCTGCCTCTCTTAACACTGCTCGATGACTTGCCCAGACTTCCCCTGATGGCTTCTGAATCCCTGCCATGCCTGGCGGTGGGGCCGGGGGGTCTTAATTCCTATCTTGGCTCAAGTTCCATCTGGTTCCCCCGCAGGTTCCTGAGGCTGTGGATCGCGGTGCTGGTAATCTACCCCACCAACCAGGCTGTCATCGCCCTCACCTTTTCCAACTACGTGCTGCAGCCGCTCTTCCCCACCTGCTTCCCCCCAGAGTCTGGCCTTCGCCTCCTCGCTGCCCTCTGCTTATGTAAGTACCATCTGGGCCTCGCTGAGGACAGTGTCTTCCTCATGATCTGGTTCTCCATTCTCTCCCTCTTTCTTTCCTCTCCTTTTAGTTATTTTTTTCCTCTTCTCCTTTTATTTATATATTTCTTTATTTTCCTCTGCTCCTTTTGTTTTTATGCCTTGTTACTTTTCAATTTCCAATATGCCTGCTGTGGACAAATGGATTCCACATATAATTGTGTTATGCTAAGTTGCTTCAGTCGTGTCTGACTTTTTACGAGTCCCACCGGGCTCCTCTGTCCATGGCATTTCTCAGGCAAGAATACTGGAGTGAGTGGCCATGCCCTCCTCCAGGGGATCTTCCCAACCCAGGGGTCAAACCCGTGTTTCTTATGTCTCCTGCATTGGCAGGCGGGTTCTTTACCACTGGCACCACCTGGGAAGCCCTCCATATATGATTATTTGTTTTTTTAAAAAGAAGAAAATTAGCTGTTCAGAAGAACTATACTTTTCACTGGCAGGGTTTACTTATATATGAAGCACTTTCATATGTGTTATCTGATCCAAGCCTCACAACAAATCCATAAGGTAAGCTGGGCTAGTGTTACATTTTCCTTGAGCAGAAAAGGAAGTGGAGCCAGGCAAGTGAATTAGCCAAGATTGTTCCTTCTCTTTCCAGCACACGCACCATGCTGGAGGCTCACTGCCGCTCTTGGGAAGACTTTTCTGGCCTCTCCACCTCTGCCTCCACCTGCCAGCTCACATCTTAAACCTCTCTGTGAGGAGAGTGTACAGGTGTGAGTTGGGAGAAAACAAATGCCACATCCATGCTCTCCACCTGTCATGAATTTTCTAACTAGGTAGAAAAGTCATAGGCAGATTCCATGATTGGAATTCAATTGCAGCAAAAAATCTGAGAAGGGGAAAAGGTCGCTATGAGCTGCAGTAGGTTAGAGAGGCTTTTTTTTTCTGGCTGTGCTACGCAGTATGCAGAACTTTCCCAACCAGGGATTGAACCCATGACCCCTCCATTGGAAGTGCAGAGTCTTAACCACTGGACCACCAGGGAAGCTTCTTAGAGAGGTTTCATAGAGAAGCTTGGCAATCTGTATTTCTAGAAGTCTCAACACTTAATCTCTGATCATCAAGGATCTCAATGGATTGGGATATGTTATATCTTGTAACCAAAAATACCTAATTTCTAAAGTAAATATTTGGACTATTTCAGAGGTTCCTCTTCCAGAGTCCGCTTTGTCCCTGCCTTCCCATACCTTCCAACACACATCACTCAGCTCAGGGCATTGACCATCCTGGTCACACTCTTTCCCAGGTCTTGACACTTCCTTCTGTCCTGCTGGTGGGAAGGGGAAGGAGGGGTCACTCACCCACCCTGGGGCTGGGGTGGGACCTGAGTGGTGATCTTCTTGGCAGGTGTGCCCACTTTGGCAGTGGTGTTCAGCCCTGGAATAGACTCCACATCTAGGCGAGTGTTATTGTGAGGTCAGCGTACTTGTTTGGAGCATATTCATTGTGCTCGTTAATTTGGAGGCAGAGGAATGTGGGATCCAAAACCATGCTGCCTGAGCCTGCATCTCCACACCACTTTCTAACTGCAGCCAGCGCTTGACCAGGTCACCAGCTGCCTCCTGTGAGATGGGGGTGCAAGCGCACATGTGCTGTAGGTTGCTGTGACAAGGACTGCCTGAGACAAGAGTGTTCGTACCACAGTGTGGGGCAACTCGTGGTCCTATTTAGTCACTGAGGGTAGTCACAAGCATAGTCATTTGGTCCTTGCTTGCTGGCTGGATCTGGAACTGCGGGAGGTAAGAGGAGGGGGAAGAGGGTGTGGGAATGTGGGAACAGTGGCTGTTTCTGCCATCAGACAGGTTAGTGGGGGTGGGAAGGGGGACCACAGAGTGCTGGCCACTGCTGTATCAGCGTCTGTACACACAGACATGGCTTCCTTTTTTCTGCTGATACTGCTTAAGTGTCTCAGACTAAAGGCCACCCTTACCCTTCATCTAGAAGTCAAGAACCCTGAGACTGTTCAGCCTGTTCCCTTGGAGAGAAAGAGCAGAGTTCCTCAGGCAGCCAGACCCCACTGCTTTCTTTGCATTCCCCAAACTCACTAAGGCTAGGTGGGTGACTCCTTGCACAAAGACACTCTAGAGTTTTGGAAAAGATCGGGTGAGAAATGATGGAAGGAATGACCAGAGCTGGAAAGGTGGAAAGAATTTGCTGTAACTGGCTTGCCTGCTCAGAGCCTGGAGGGAGTGATGGGGGGAGGAGAGGGAGAGAGAAGAAACTGCAGATTTGGCTCAAGCTTATGCAACTGCAACTGCCACTTTGAGTTACTCTATTATTTAGGTCAAAGCTGATTATTCACTGCTAAGTCAGCAGAATATCCCTAGCCACCAGGCAGTAAAAAAAGAAAATCTTTTATATTTTAATTAAATGAAAAGCCTTTCTCCCTTCTCCAGAGCAAGCATATCAGTGGGAGGAGGGAGTTAGGAGAATGGGAGGGATTAAAACTTGGTTTTGGTACCTTCCTTTTGTGATTTCCTTGGTTATTTTTCTCTCTTGCCTTCCTTCCTTCCCTCTTTTCTTCATTTCTTATTTTATAAGTAAATGACCATATTCTCAAAGTAAAAGACTCAGTATATAAAGAGAGTTGACCAGGAAAGACTCCTCTTGTCATTACCCCTCTCCTCTGCCCAAAAGCCCTGGTAACAGTGGACAGGTATCCTTATAATTCTAAGTAAAATGCATCTCTCAACGCTCACATGTGAGTGTACAGACATACATTTTGACAGGTTACTTCTGCAGCTTGTGTTTTTCTTTGTTTAGCCACATTCGGTGGCTACTACCTGAGTCCCTAGTTATAAACAAAGTGGTCCCAGTGACACAGAAGGAATGTGTTCTAAGGTACCTCATTTGTACATCCTCCTCCCTAACTGTGGTTTTTCCTTCAGGATTTGTTTGTCCCCTCTTTCTTGGGGACTGGGCCACCTTTTACTCAGGCAGCTCCAGATCTCCTTCCTCTCTTTTGGGGCTGGGGTTACATGCCGCGTCTGAATTGGAATCTTTTCTTCTCATTCAAGTCCCCCTCTTCCTGAATGCCTTGTACAAAAGAAGCTCCTTCTCCTTTTTCCCCCTGAGGAGAAAAGTGTAACTTGCATGCATTTCACAAGCAAAAGAAACAAAAAAACTTCTTATCTTGTTTTCTGTCTGTCTGTTGTGATTCCTGAGAAGCTAGTTTTCCAGAGCTTCAGATTTCTCATCCTTCTTTCTTGAGTGATTTGAAAGGTTAAGGGCTTTTCACTGTTGGTATTACTTTTAACCCTCAGTTGCTTTGCGATTCCTCTTCAGAAAGTTTCCAGATGCTTTGATAGATACTTGCGTGTGTTGTTTTGAAAATCTCTTGCAAATTATTCCCTTGACATGAGAAGATTCAGCGGTCCTTCCTAACTTCTAAATCCCTTTTTCTCAGTTCGTTTTCCTTTGAGGTTTCATATTCTCCAGCCCTAAACGTCTTATCCCCATGCACTATACACATTACCTCTGTTAACTGGACAGGGTTGCCTTCTTGCCCTTCTCTGGTCCCCAAAGCTTATGAGTGTCTCATCAGCCTTGGGAGTGTTGGAAAGGAAGAAAATTTCCTCTACCGATCCAGGTTCTTCGGGCTAGTCTAAGAATTAAATTGACATGCATGCTGCATGCTAATTCGCTTCAGTCCTGTCCGACTCTTTGCGATTCCAAGGACTGTAGCCCTCTAGGCTCCTCTGTCCATTGGATTCTCCAAGCAAGAATACTGGAGTGGATTGCCATGCCCTCCTCCAGGGGATCTTCCTGAGCCAGGGACCAAACCCATGTCTCTTACATCTCCTGCATTAGCAGGCGGGTTCTTTACCACCAGTGTCACTTGGGAAGCCCAAATTGACATGAGACAGATTAAAAAGAAAAAAATCAAACAAAAGTTTACTAACATGTATACTTAGAAGAAATCCAGAAAAAGTGAGTATATGCCCAAATGGCCAAAACCCTCACTTTAGCTGAAGATGGTATTTACCTGATGGTAATAATACCTGAAGATGGTACAAAAGAGAATGTTGGTATAAAAGTTTAGGACTTCAAAGGGAGGAAGGTAATTGACATGAAAATGAAAAGTAAATGTTTGCTGGGGGTGGTGGAGACAATGGAACAGAAAGTGGACTCTAATCTCTAATCTCCCCCTCACCCAGCCTGTATTTTACAGGATCTCTGGTGATGGTGATGATGTGATGATGTTCCAGGAACAGTCCTCTATCTAAATTATTTTTAAGCAGTTGTGGGGAAGGGCAGAATTTCTTCCTGGGTCTTGTGGGCCTTGATCATTTTGCAGCTTGAACTAATCTGCATGCCAGAGACATTTTAGGGTGGCACATCTTGGTCCCCTACAGTCTTGCCTTTGAAACTTTCTCTAGAAATTTCACAGTCCAGAGTTGATAGACTGCTTTATATCTCATTGAACCAATCTCTTAATCCTAACAGTAGGTCAGTTCAGTTACTAATGTCAGGAGGCAGCGATATAGGTGGGCACTGAAAGTTAGGCCTACAGAGTATAAGCAACCAGGTATTTAATAAGAGGCATTTCTATGGAGACAAAGAAGAAAAGAGATTGATGGCTGGAGCAAATTATAAACCCAGTGTCTGAATCCTGAGAGTCACCAGCTGAGACTTCTAGAGGTTAGGCTCTAAGCATCTTTTGCTGGTTGAAATGTCTCTGGTGATGTCATCTGGTATTCAGGTAAACTTCCTGAATGACTTGCAAAGCAACAGGCACAAAGACTATCTAAATGTGAGCTCTCTTAAGTGTATATCAGGCTGTTCAGTTCCAGTTCATAATCTTCAAGAAAACAACAGCTTTGGTTCTCAGTGATTTCAAGTCAGAAATGAGAGAAAAATTGAAAACCTTACTTGGGGAGTTATAGCCAAATATTTGAGGAAACTAGAAGAATTCAGGATCTAGTCCAGTTTACAGGTAGAAAAACAAAACCTCAAAAGTGATTAACAGAATTAGATTCTAATGTCCATAAATATGTATTATAGTTTCTATTGAACGTAAGTTTTTTTGTCTCTCTAAAATCACCTTCATCTTTACCAAAGATAGCCAAATTAAGACTAACTTGTTTGTAAAATAAATTTAGTTTTATTAAACTTTGCCTGATTATTTCATAAGTCCAGGCTTTTAAAAGCGTGCTTTGCCGGAACTTTTTCATAAGGAATCACCAGATTGAACTTTTAATTGCCTCTCAGGACCAGGAAGCCACACTGAACATGACATTAGATTCACCTGTAATACCTATGAATTTGGGTGAATTTTTGTCTCCTTGAGGTTCCTAAAATTATCCTGAGGTTCTTGCACCTGCCAAGAAGGAATCTTTCTTACTCACCAGGTAAAGCTGATGGGAACCCTGAAGTCATGGTACCAGCTTGTCTTTCCAAAGAGCTTTATGGCTCCATGAAGTCAATCTTAGTTCTTTAAAGCTGTCTGGTCGTATCTAATTCTATGCGTGTCTCTCTCAAATCTGACAATCCAGTCAAAGCCCTGGTAATGTAACCAATGTTTCTAATTGTATCATGTTATAGGGAGAACAGATTCTTATTGAACTTATACAGTTAGCTATATTGCCATGAAAATAAGAATACTCATTGACTTTCCACATACTGGAGACATCAGATAGGGAGAAAAAAAAAGATAACTGTTTCATCTTTGTTAAGCAATTGTAAACTGTTATAACAGTGTTTTGTTCTGTTTACTTTTTTGGACTGGCAAACTCATGAATGCATACCATAATTTCTAAAAACATACATTACCTCATAATATAATGCTTTTTTCCAATGTGGTACAAGACATGTTTTTAATAAACACAAACCTCTTTAGTGTTTCTGTAATAAGACAGAAGATTTAGACTAGTTTAGCAGTTAATGTTTCAGTATTTTATCTTACTTGGAAGTGATAAAGACATTCAATGAAGCCCCATCATTTAACTTAGCAAAACTCCAAAGTTTTAAATTACTAAAAGATTTGGAGAAACTTTTTTTTTTTTTTGGTCATCCTAGCACAAGGGCCATGCTAATTTTCTCTGTATTATTCCGGTTTTAGTATATGTGCTGCCAAGGCAAGCACTAGACAAACTGTTTTTAAGTAGGCACACCATAAAACATAAAAAAATTATTGAAGAGTTTATCTAAAAACTCTTGTCCTATTTACATTTATTTAATTTAGTTGTTTCCAACAATTAATGTTTAAATTACTCATAAAAACTTGATGAGACATTAGACAAAGTCAATCATCATCTCAAGTTATTTTTCTTGCTGACCAATTTTGTAACAGAGGTAACATGGTCATCTTTGATCTGTAGTAACTTAGGTACAACGAAAGATTATTCTTAATTTTGATAACTCTAAAGACATGTCTGTATTAATTAAACTGACAAACTTAGACTAGCTTTATTTATTTATTTATTTTTATTTTTTTTAGACTAGCTTTAATACTGAGTATTTTCCCAGGTCACATGAAGCTGAAATTCATTAGGGCTAGTTTCTATTATATTTCAAGTCAGTTAAATAGAGCTCTTTTACAAACTAATTTTGGCAATACCATTTGGAGGTAGAAAATACCACACATCTATAACATATGTGTATAGACATATGTGCATGCATGTGTGCTAAGTCGCATCAGTCATATCTGATTCTTTGTGACCCTATGGACGACAGCCTGCCAGGTTCCTCTGTTCATGAGGTTCTCCAGGCAAGAATACTGGAGTGGGTTGCCATACCCTCCTCCAGGGGATCTTCCTGACCCAGGGATCGAAACCCCATCTCCTGCATGGCAGGCAGATTCTTTATCATTGAGCCACTGGGGAAGCCCCATATAGACATATACAAATAGATAAACAGACACAGAGACCTCACAGTCCCAATCTAAAATTTCAGCCATGAACTGGGTATAATAATACAAAACCCACCTAACTGGATTTCTGGCAGATGGAACAAATCATGTTCACATGGATTTCCAAGAAAAAAAGAAACTGCAAATCCATCAGTTAATCATCACATTGAGCTCCTATCTTGAGTGACTTTATTTATACAGAATCTTGGAAGATATTAAAGGTTAGCGAAAAGATGGAATTACAAATAGTTACAATATAGTATGATGACAAAAGTGTGTACCACACAGAGAAAGCTGCTTCAGAGTTGGTAGAGGGGCGCCGGGGAAGGCTTCCAGGTTGAGCTAAGTCTAGGAGGATAAACCCACGGCCTCCATCTGGGCATACAATAGAACAGTGAGTAGGCGGAAGAGCATAGTCAAGACTTGGGGTCGAGAAACCAACGAGTCCTTGGAGAAAAGAGAGTTCTTTTGTATGGGTAGAGCCTAGGAGAGAGACAGGAGATAGGGCAGAAGAGGTGCGCATGAGCCAGATTTTCATGTGCATGACCCAGATCTTAAAGGACCTTAGGTATCGTGCAGAGAAGAGCAGTCTACATCCAAGGAACCACTGAAGGATTTTGTGCAGAGGAGTAACGTGATTAGATCCACATTTGAGTGAAGAAAAGAGCATGACACTTGAGGCAGGGAGATAAGTCAGCAGGCTAAGCATTTTTCCAGGCCAAATAGGTGGTGGCCCAAAATAAAAACAAAGTTACAAGGTGACAAAAACAAGGAAGAGGTAGAAGCAGAGTCGGCTGGCCATGTGACTGACTGACTGCTAAGCCGGAGAAATACAGTTTATCTACAAATCAAAATTAAAAATGTTTCAAATGAAATATGTTTCTACTTAACTGTCTCCAGCATTTGTGATGAGCAGTTTACAGTGTGTTCTATTTCTGTCTTCCACATCCTTGCCAAATCCCTGAGATGCTGAATGGGTCTTTGGTTGGAAGTTTTCCTTTGGGGCGTTAATCCACCCAGGATGTTGCTCAAAAGCCTTCTCTGGAACAACAGAAGGGGACTGAGACCTTGGGGCAGCCTTATATAAATGAGAATCACAATCCTTTGTTCCTTTAGCAAATATTTATCAAGGGCCATGATGTACCCCATACTGTTCTTGGCCCTGAGAATTGGGGTATGAAATAGCTTGAATTTTTCAGGCCTGGGCTGGAAAAGTAATGAGTTTTTAGAACTCATTTATTTATTTTCAGTTTGGCTGCTCTGGGTCTTGGTTGTGGCACACGAACTCTTCATTGTGGCCCAAGGGCTATTCTCTAGTTGTGGCGCACCAGAGCTTCTCATTGCAGTACGCAAACTTCTCTTGTTGCAGAGTACGGGCTGTAGAGCACACAGGCTCCAATATTTGCAGTGTACTTGCTCGAGAGCTCTCAGGCTCAGTTAGCCCCACAGTGTGAGACCTTAGTTCCTCGACCAGGAATCGAACCTGTGTCCCTTGCACTGGAGGGCAGATTCTTGTAATGTTGTTGTTATTCAGTCATGGAGGCTGGAGGCCAGGAGGGATGTCTTGTAATGTTGTTGTTATTCAGTTGCTAAGTCATGTCCAGCTCTTTTTGACCACTCGGATTGCAGCACACCAGAATCCCCTGTCCTTCACTATTTCCTGGAGTTTGCTCAAATTCTTGTCCAATGAGTCAGTGATGCTAGATAACTATCTCATCCTCTCCCTCCCCTTTCTCCTTTTGCCTTCAATCTTTTCCGGCATCAAGGTCTTTCCCAAATGAGTCAGCACTTCACATCAGGTGGCCAAAGCTTCAGCTTCAGCATCAGTCCTTCCAATGAATATTCAGGGTTGATTTCCTTTAGGATTGACTGGTTTGATCTTGCAGTCCAAGGGACTTACCGACCAACTGTCACGTTCATATATGACTACTGGAAAAACCATAGCAGCTTTGACTATATGGACCTTTGTCAGCAAAGTGATATTTTTGCTTTTTAATATGCTATCTAAGTTTGTCATAGCTTTCCTTCCAAGGAGCAAGGGTCTTTTAATCTCGTTGCTGCTGTCCCCGTCTGCATTGATTTTGGAGCCCAAAAAAAGAAAATCTGTCACAGCTTCTACTTTTTCCCTTCTAGTTGCCATGAAGTCATGGGACCAGTTGCCATGATCTTTGTTTTTTTAATGTTGAGTTTTAAGCCAGCTTCACTCTCCTTTTTCACCCTCATTAAGAGGCTCTTTTGTTCCTCTTCACTTCTGCCATTAGTGGTATCATCTGCACATCTGAGGTTCTTGATATTTCTCCTGGCAATCTTGATTTCAGCTTGTGATTCATTCAGTCCGGCATTTTGCATGATATACCTGCATATTAGGGCTTGCTCTATGGCTCAGTAGTAAAGAATCCACCTGCAATGCAGAAGCAGCAGGAGACTCAGGTTCGATCCCTGGGTTGAGAAGATCTGGAGGAGGCCATGGCAACCCACTCCAGTATTCTTGCCTAGAGAATCCCGTGAACTGAGGAGCCTGGTGGGCTATATTTCACAGGGTCACAAAGTGTTGGACACAACTGAGGTGACTTAGCACACATGTGTACACACACCTGCATATAAGTTAAATAAGCAGGGTGACAATACACAGCCTTGATGTACTCCTTTCCTAGTTTTGAACCAGTCAGTTCTTCCATGTCCGGTTCTAACTGTTGCCTCTTGACCTACATACAGGTTTCTCAGGAGACAGGTAAGGTGGTCTGGTATTCCTATCCCTTTAAGAATTTTCCACAGTTTGTTGTGATCCACACAATGAAAAGGTTTCATGTAGTCAATGAAGCAGAAGTAGATGTTCCTCTGCCTTTTCTAAACCCAGCATGTACATCTGTAAGTTTTCAGTTCAGGTACTGCTGAAGCCTAGCTTGAAGGATTTTGAGAATTACCTTGCTGGCATGTGAAATCAGCACAATTGTACAGTAGTTTCGACTTTCTCTGGCATTGCCCTTCTTTGGGATTGGAATGAAAACTGACCTTTTCCAATCCTGTGGCCGTTGCTGAGTTTTCCAAATTTGCTGACATATTGAGTGCAGCACTTTAACAGCAGCAGCTTTTAGGATTTTAAGTAGCTCAGCTGGAATTCCATCACCTCCACTTAATCTTTGTTCATATAATGCTTCCTAAGGCCTACTTGACTTCACACTCCAGTATGTCTGGCTCTAGTTGAGTGACTGCACCATCGTGGTTATCTGCATCATCGTGGTTATCTGCATCATGAAGACCTTTTTCTCATGGTTCTTCTGTGTATTCTTTAATGGGTAGGACTTAAATGGGGCTCCTCCAGGTAGCATAGCACAGTGTGTTCTGTCTCCCCTGCTTTCCCTGTGTCTTCTGTTTTTCTTTTCTCCCCCACCCCAGTTCAGGAGCCATGTTTAGCTAATGCTGAAGAATTACTCAGCTCTTGTAAACTGCTGAGCTGGGTGTTTGGGTTTCTTGGCTGAACTAAGTACTAGATGGTGATTCAGCAGAAACTTCAGGTCCAACAACTGGCAGGGAGGGATCAGAATAAGAGGGAAGGGTAAGAGGGAGCCAGGAAAGGAAGGGGTGGGGGTGGGCCAGCATGGGCAGGAGCTCAGCTGGAAGTGTCCAGGAAGAGCTGTGTGAATCCGGATGTCCACAAGCTCCAGCATAGGGGTGCACCCCTCCTCCACTGCTTATTTGTCCTTGGAGGTGAGAAGCCCTGCCACAGGCTCAGCACATCTGTCCTTAGAGGGGCTTCTGAGATTTCCAAAATGATGCTGGTGCTTCGAGGTGAAAAGGGCTGGAGAAGGGAAGACGTGCTGTAGCGTGGTAGGCAAGATCTATTCCGAAGCCCCACTATGCACCTTCCCAGAGCTGGAATCAAAGCTTTGTTGATAGGAAAGAACTGCATTTGATGTTGTTGTTTTTGCTTCCTTTTCACGGTTTTGTCTTTCACCAGTCCTTCACTCCTGTGATAATACCAACCTTTGTGGTAAGTAGGCAGAGACATGAGATTTTATAATAGCTCCTGAGCCCGTATGAAAAATGTCTTGACTCTGGGTGAGCCCAGGATTTCAGAGAGCTGGCTCTGTGTCTCTGAACTCCTACCTCAATTTCCTCTCTGAGGTCTGTGAGGAGGAAAGACAGGCAGGCCTATGTGGGCTGAGCTGGAATCTTATCCGAGTCTCGAGGTCGGGTGCCTTAGAGCTCAAACAGGGCTGCGGTGTTTTCTTCGCCTGTCAGTGTCTTCCGGCAGCCGGCACTGGTTACCTCCTCGGATCTGGAAACGGCTGAAGTAAGTCAGGCCAAGGGAAGCAGCTTTTCCACAATTAGAAACACGTGCCCAGTCACATCTAAAGAGCTGGGTCCAGCCTGTCACAGACCGCAGCGGAGCCACACCCCCTGCGGCAGGCATTGAAGTCACTGGCTGGGGGCACCACCCTGAGGACCTGTCGGAGGGGCATCACCTTACCCCTTTTGCTCCTGGTCCAGAGGGAGGGAGTAGGGGAGCAGGCCAGTATGGCAGGAGGCTGCATGCCCCAGCAAAATGTGAGGCCAAGAAATCAGTGCTCTGGCAGGCCCGTGACCCAGGTGAAATTTACGGCTGCATCAGAGGGCTGGGGAGCTCCATCCCAGAAAGGTGCTTATTTTGAAGCTCTGGAGGGGAACAGGGTGTTCTGATTTCTACCAAGTGGCATCACTAGCTTCCCTTTCTGCAGCTGCCTGCTTTAGTACATTCCATCTTTCTTTTTTCTGTCCTGACCTTCTTTCTGTATTCTGCTCCTCTCAAGCTCGCTGACGCACGCATGGTCTCTCTCTCTCACTAGTAATGATGTGTTTTGTTCCTCCTCCTTCTTCATCCCCGCTGTGTCTCTCATGATCTTTCCCTCTCTCCTTCATCACCTGTCTTTATTGACTTTGGCCATGCTGGGCATTTTTACTGCCTGCTTTCTCTTATCTGAAAAGACAAAGAGAGCCCAGGTTCTGGAAATGCTAAAGGAAAACAAGCCTTGCTAAGCTGCCTCTAGCTCACTCCTGAGTAAAGAATGAGCCAGCAAAACCAAGAAATCCAAGTGGAGTTCCCGGAGTTGGAGAGAAATGTATTGTGACATTGATAAGGGACCACAGGAGGGAACACAAGGCAGAAAAGAAAGTCTGCTTGTGGGAAATAATTTTCCAAGCCCTGGGGGACCGGCAAACACAAAACCGCTGGTTTCTGAGGAACAGCCATCCTAGTCTCCCCCTTTTTCACGCTGGCATCTTACTTCCTGCTGCCCAGAAAGCAACTTGGCCAGCATCTTCAGGTGACAGACCCAGAGCCCCTAGTGGCCATGGGTACCACTGACAGGAGCAAGGGGGAGAGAATGTGGGCATGGGAGGAGAAGAATGATGTGCATGTGATTTAAGAAAGGCCGGTGTAGTGGCAGAATAAGCAACTGGGAATTGGAGGGATGGGGACCCAAGGGGGTAGTCCTGTCTTTGGCACTAATTAGTTAGAATATTACTTCACTCACATATAAGATGAGGTTCTGGGTCTCTCTGACTGCCCCTGAGGTTGGAACCATGCCTCTGGGTAGTAGGGTACAGACCTCTCCCTTCAGTACCAAGACCTATCTATAAGTGAGCCCCAACTGTGTCACTCTCAGCACTGCTCTTATAACAGTCAACCCAGACCCCTAGCCAAATGGCTTCTTCCTGACTTTCACCCATCAGACCAGAGCAGTGTGGTTCATGGAGCAGAAGCTGGCTTGACTAAAGCAACGAGAGTGGTTTGAGGATCCATGTGAGAAAGTGCTCATTAGCCCTCTGCTAAAGATACGAAATGACCCTTTGCCTGACCAGCTGAGCAAGAAGCCAGAATCCTGTATCCAAAAGCAAGGGAGGTCCTAAAGACAGTCATCCAGTGGTCATGGTGGGGATAGCTTGTGCTTTGTGAGCCCTTTGGGGGAAGGAGAAACAGCCGTGTTATGTACCCTCCCCCATCTCTGTCTAGCATCAGCAGTACTTGCCCACCCTGCTTCATGGGGTTGTCCCCTGATATAAAAACCCTGATGTTTACTCTCTAGAGAAGCACAGTGGCCCTGTGCAGCCTCAGTATTTTATGAATTGATTTGTCCATCTAGCCATCCTCTATTCAGTACATATTAACACCTACTGTGCATCAGGCCGTTACAGGATCTCAGGATCACCCTAGCCAGCAGTGTTGTTAATGGCTGTGTGTATACTGTTGGCTGCAGAAGAACAGAGAAGTTTCCTTCTTTTCTGGACCTGATGAGTAGAGCAGCTGCAGCAACATCAGCATTCCTTGCTTTTTGTAGGACACTCCTTCCTGTACAGAATGGGTGGTGCAACCAAGGTACATGGACAAGCTTGAACATCTGGGCTCCTTGTGCAGTGCCTTGACCTTATGTTCACCACTCCTGTAGCCCCCTAATCCACCTTTGTGCCCACTCTTCCAGACAGCTTGGGTTGAAGGACCCCAGAGCAGGTGATTTGTGGGTGAGCATCCTGCTGAGAAAAAGGTTGAGACATGACAAATTGAGGCAAAGGATCAGGGATAGAGGAGGAAGTAAGAAGGGAGAAGCAATGCAGCTTTGCAGGGTAGGTCCTGATGTGTGATATGGTGGCTCGAGAACCCACCAAACCATCCCCTTTCCCATCTTCTCTGCTTTGCCGCCAACTGTCAGCATTATCCTGAGCAAAGCATGCCCTCTTTTTGAGTTCCAGTTTCTTAGCTTATGAACAATAAGGATAACCATGTAACCTTTTGTACAGTCATACACCGGTTATAGAGCATATTCGTGGCATTAAAATGGACCATACTTCTTGCCATTTTACAGATAGGGAAGGGAGGCTCAAAGAGTTTGACTGGCTTGTCCAGAGAGTAAGTGACCATGTTGGGAAGGGCATCATGGCCATTGGGTTCTTCAAGTTCTATGTTGTCTCATTCTTACTTTGCCCAGGCTGCCATGTCCCTCCGAGGGAGCCATCTCTGCCTCTGCTCCTCAGACCTGCTCAACCCCACCCCCACTGCTACCATTTCACTCCTTACACAAGTTGCTCTGAGCTCTATTGGCTTGATCTGTACTTGACAGAGACACCAGAAACCCGTGTGGTCCTCTACCCGCAAGGTGTTGCTGGATAGAGCTGAGGGGAAGAGGGATAAAGTCACAGCCCTGGCTCTGTGATGCTCTTAGGGACTTAAGACCAGCCCCACAATCCCCTAATTCATCCTTAGAGGATTTTCTGAAGGAAGATTTATTTATTTACGTTAAAGATTCACTGATGTTCTGTTTCAAAATGGACTAGAGAGATTGATTTTAAATTGCTTCTTTTACCGGTAGTCTATAATGTACTAATTTAAGGTAAAATTGTCTCCCAAATGTTTTCCTATTCTTCCCTTCCAACTTTTGTAACCCTTGGATCTTGTGCACCTCGACTCCCTGAGTCAGTTGGGGTGGACTCTGCCTGGGGAAGCTGCAGAGCGGAGGCGTCCGCGACAAGATAGCACACAGTGGGGCCACCCTTTCCCTTCTGCAGGGAAAAATGAACTTAGACTCTCGACTCCTGAGCATCTGTTGGCTCTCCATAGTGACATCTTTTATGGCCTTTGATTGTAGCCTCTGGTCCGTAAAGTTAGGAGACCAACCAAACTCTGGGGACAGAGAACAAAGGACTCGTGTCTGTGAACATCTCAGCACTCCACTGGCCTCGAAAGAGGTTTGTAACTCTTGGGCCTGTGTGTCTGTGCGTCTGGGTTGTGCACATGGGCCTGTTGCTGTATGGACTATGGAGGAGGCTGGGGGAGAACCCAGGATGGATGAAGGAGTATGAAGAGTCTTTTGCCCTGAATCTATCTGAGAGGAAGTGCACAGATAGAGTTACCCTAGGGTGAGCCTGTTTACTCCTGTATTGAGTTACCAAGGGGAGAAAGAGAAGGTGGAAGAGCTGAGATGCTATCATGTACAGCATGTGACGTGGAAGTTCGCCAACCAGGTTAGCACATTGGTGACCTCACTTTCGCTGCCTGCTCCCGGTGCTCCGCCCCCCACCCCCAACTGGTGTCCTGTGAGGCCTGTGACAGGCACTCCTTTGGGGCCCTGGCGTGTGCTGCCTCGTGAAGGCTATTCCCCTGCGTCCTTGTCTTTGTCTGTGGTGTCTGGCCCTGCATTCATTTCCTATTACTGCTGTAACAAATTACCATAAACTTAGTGGCTTAAAACTACACAGATGTGTCGCCTTTCAGTTCTAGAGGGCAGAAGTCCTAAACTCAAGGTGTCCAAGGCTGAGGCCCCACTGAAGGCTCTGGGGAGAACTGTTTCCTCACCTTTCCCAGCTTCTGTATTCTTCGGCTCGTGGCCCCTTTTGCATCGTCAAAGCCAGAAGCATAGCATCTTTAAATCTCTCCTTCTCTCTCTTTTTTTCTTGAAATATATATAGTTAATTTACAGTGTTGTGTTTATGGTATACAGCAAAGTGATTCAGTTACAGATTTTCTTCTTCAGATTCTTTTCCATTATAGTTTATTAAAAGATACTGAATGCAGTTCTTTGGACTATACAATAGGAACTTGTTTATTTTACATATAGTACTGTGTATCTGCTAATCCCAAACTCCAAATTTATCCCTCTCCCCCTTTTCCCTTGTGATAACCATAAATTTGTTTTCTATAAAAATATGGAATGTTTCATGAATTTGCTTGTCATCCTTGCACAGGAGCCATGCTAATCTTCTCTGGTCATTCCAATTTATTAGTGTGTGTGCTACCAAAGTGAGCACTCAAGCCTTTCTCCGTCTCTGACTTCTGTTATCACATCTCTTTTTGTAACTCTGAACTTCCTGCCTGCCTGTTATAAGGAGGCGGGGCCCCCTCAGATAATCCAGGATCATCTCCCCACCTGAAGATACTTAATCACATTTGTGAAATTCCTTTTGTAAGGCAACATTCACAAGATTAGAATGTTGACACCTTTGAGGTGGTGTGTCTGCCCACCACAGGCCCAATGAGTTCTGGTGTCTTGTCAGAGGGAGAAGTGAAACAGAGGCTTCGTGACTCCCCAGGGATCACAGTGTGAGGATCAGGGCTGGCCTGGGGTGAGGGAATCAGAGTTTGAGGATCAGGACTGGCCTGCGGTGAGGGATACCTTCTCTTAGGGAGCAGGAGCTTACCTACCCTCTTCACGGTGGACGTCCCAGATCAGCACAGGCACTGTCATGGGTCTGACAAGGATTCTGCCTCTCTGCTGGTCCTACAGATTTCCCAGGGCAGAAAGCGCTGAGCCCTGCTTTCCCACCTACATGGCAGTTACCAGGCCCTGGGTTCTGGGCAGGGTAAGAGATTACTGGGTTCTGAGTCCCCTCCTCCTGCCTGCCTCATTTTTTTTTGTCTCTCTCCCATTACCTTGACATTAAGGTTTTCAAACGGGGCAGATTAAGTAACCAACCCCTGACTTCAGCATCTTCTTGAAGTCTCATCTTCTTGATAACCTTTCACCGTCCCTTTTTTTTATAAGCCAGGAAACAAAAGAAAAAGAGAGGAGAAGATGCCCAAGAAATACAGAGAAACCTGGGATTCCATGGGGCCCTCTAGAGAAGCAGCAACCCTCCACACAGTCAGATTACAATGCACAAGAACCCATCTTATGTCTTCCTGTTTATTTTGTCCAGCTAGCCTCACATTATAAAAATTCTCTAATGCTAGGATCTTCCTCACCTATAAGAAGCATCTCTGGGGAATTCCTTGGCAGTCCAGTAGTTAGGACTCTGAGTTCTCATTGCCTAGGGTCCGGGTTTGAGTCCTGGTTGGGGGAAACTAAAATCCCACAAGCTGTGGGGCTTGGCGAAAAGAAAAAGGAAGCATCTCTGATTTCCTTGGGCTGACCTAGGGGCTCCGTGTGGATGCCTGCCAAGCTTCTGTGAAGAGCTCTACTGTCATCATGTTGCTTTGTGATCTTTTAGCTCAGCCATCTCCCCTCTTAGAGTGTGAACTTCCTAAAGAGAGGAAGGGACTTGTGTCTTATTTATAGCTCCCCCCACCAGGGTATCTAGTAAGGTTCTTTGTAGATGACGGTTGGATGGATGGATGGATGGATGGAGACTCTCACATCTCAAGCTGCAACTGCCCCTCATCCCCATCTACATGTGGCTTCCCTAAGGTCACTGTATCTCTAGCATGCAGAACTCAAGATCTGGCTGGAAAGAGAGCGGGGACATAGCCCTCAGCAACAGAAAGCACTCTGGGTATAGACAGAGACAGAATGCCTGAGGAAAGCAGGGTCTTGGCAAGTGTTGCCTTTCCTCACTGACCTTTCCTCTTGGGATGGAAGCTCAGGTTTCAGCCTGCTGTGAGGGAGGCTAACCTGGGGTACCAGGAGACTGAAAGTACCTTCTCTCCCCTCAGTCACATGCTGTGATTGCCTACAGGGCCAAGGGTCAGACGGGGTGGGGGGGTGGTGCTGCAGCCATTGTCCAAGGAGATTAGTGTCACAGGCAGTCTATCTCCCCCACCCTATTCTCAAGATTTCTCTATTATGTCTGAGTGAGTGAGTGAAGTTGCTCAGTCGTGTCCGACTCTTTGCGATCCCATGGACTGTAGCCTACAAGGCTCCTCTGTCCATGGAATTTTCCAGGCAAGAGTACTGGAATGGGTTGCCATTTCCTTCTCCAGGGGATCTTCCTGACCCAGGGATCAAACCCTGGTCTCCCACATTGCAGGCAGACGCTTTACCGTCTGAGCCACCAGGGAAGTCCCTATTATGTCTGAAAGATTCCTGAAAAGTCTAGAGGTTAAAGATTAGTTAAGGGCTGGGTTCTTGTGGGGGTAGGCTTAGGAAGGACAGAAGACACGCACAGTAAGTTAACTTGACAAATGGTCCTTTCTTTCAAACTTCTCGATGTCCCCAGGAACACTGTGAAGAAGCCTTTCTGGCTGCCTGGTTAAGCTGGCACATGGGGAGGTGACCTCATTTTGCCCTCTCCTCCCCTTGGCAAGGATGATCTCTGCATGATGACATCATGATCTGGTTCCTCATTCTGTAATCCTTACCTCTCCTGGAGTCACAAGGGTTTTGTTTCCTAATCTTCCTTTCATACATCAGTCTCCTTTATCCTTTAGTCATTGTTTGTATCTGCTTGAATTCCAGGGGCCCAAGGGCCCAGACTTGTACCTAGGGGCCTGGGGAGGAGTTGAGATTACAGACCTAATTACTTGTTACCAGGCATGTGATCCTGAAATCCTTACTGAATTGAGCAAGATAATGTGTATGTATCAGGACATCTCAGCCCATCTGGAACATTTACAAAATGTTCTCCTAATTCGGGCACATGAAATCCTTCCTCTGAAAACATGTTTTGATTCTCATTATATGACACCATCTTGGATAAAAGCTCCTCCACTAGGAATCAAGAGTTCCTGCCCTTGAAGTTATGCTTCCTGCTGCTGTTTTGACGACGTGAAACCAACTGAGAAGGTTCCTGGAGAGCTGGGGAGATTGGTGCCCACTGTAGAAAGTGCAGACTGAGAAGAGACTGGAGGATTGATGAATTGCGGCATTTTCTTTATTCAAGTATTAAGTATTTGTTGAGCACCTACTATATGCAGGCACCAATGATATGCCCTGGCTTCCCTGGTGTCTCAGTGGTAAAGAATCCGCCTGTCAACGCAGGAGACTTGGGTTTGATCCCTGGGTTGGGAAGATCCTCTGGAGAAGGAAATGGCAACCCACTCCAGTATTCTTGCCTGGAGAATCCCACAGACAGAGGAGCCTGGCAGGCTACAGTCTATGAGGTCGAAAAAGAGTCGGACACGACTTAACGATTAAACAACAGTGACAAACGATATGCCCTGGGGTTAAAAATATGAAAAAGTCATAGCCCTGCACTTCTACAAGGAGACACAGAAAAAGAAAGAGAAAATTGTAATACAAAGAAATAAGTGCCAGCCTTGTTAACAAAGTGGTCTGGGAGTAGAAAGGAGGAATTAACTTTGTTCCTTGTCTACAAAATGCAGCTGATACCTCTTACCTGGAAGGCACCTTGTTAGGAAAAATAAAATAATAAAGACTCATGGTGTGGGTGACATTTGAGCTGGATCTTGAAAGATGAGGAAGTTCCCAGGTAGAAACAGCACAGGGAGGAAGGTTACAGATGGATAATACTGTCAGGACCTTACCCTGAGGAGATGTTCTCAGAATCAAGTAAGGTTGGAAAATACTTGGAAAGTAAAAGCACAGTTTCAGGAGAAGGTGTTGATAGAACTTGGTCAGCTGTTCAAGGAAAATCTGAGGCCTGATTAGAGGCTTGAGGAGACAGAGTCTCGCTACATGTATGGCTTGTCCCCTGGAAGGTTGAGGGCACATCCTGGTGTCTGTTTCAGGGGAAGAGGAAACAAGGGGATTTTAATTTTTTCCCATATTCTCAAGTACTTCATAACCATCAGGAAGCTGGGTGACTGCAGCCCCTGTGCTGCCCTAAGTTGCTTAGGCAGTGTGGCAGTAAAACCATCCTATCACCTAGCTTTTGAGCTCTTGGCCAGCCCTTGGAGGTTCCATGTTGTTAGTGTTTCTATGGGATCCTTGTGACTCCTACCCCCCCATGCCACCAAAGAAGATATGGGGATGGTGGCAAATAAACATGAAAACATGCTCAATAGCATTAGTCTCTCAGTTCATTTCAGTTCAGTCGCTCAGTCGTGTCTGACTCTTTGTGACCCCATGAATCACAGCACGCCAGGCCTCCCTGTCCATCACCAACTCCCGGAGTTCGCTCAGACTCACGTCCATTGAGTCAGTAATGCCATCCAGCCATCTCATCCTCTGTCGTCCCCTTCTCCTCCTGCCCCCAATCCCTCCCAGCATCAGAGTCTTTTCCAATGAGTCAATTCTTCGCATGAGGTGGCCAAAGTAATGGAGTTTCAGCTTTAGCATCATTCCTTCCAAAGAAATCCCAGGGCTGATCTCCTTCAGAACAACAGACTGGTTCCAGATAGGAGAAGGAGTACGTCAAGGCTGTATATTGTCACCCTGCTTATTTAACTTCTATGCAGAGTACATCATGAGAAACGCTGGGCTGGAAGAAGTACAAGCTGGAATCAAGATTGCCGGGAGAAATATCAATAACCTCAGATATGCAAATGACACCACCCTTACGGCAGAAAGTGAAGAGGAACTAAAAAGCCTCTTATGAAAGTGAAAGTGGAGAGTGAAAAAGTTGGCTTAAAGCTCAACATTCAGAAAAAAAAGATCATGGCATCTGGTCCCATCACTTCATGGGAAATAGATGGGGAAACAGGGAAACCGTGTCAGACTTTATTTTTTGGGGCTCCAAAATCACTGCAGATGGTGACTGCAGCCATGAAATTAAAAGACGCTTACTCCTTGGAAAAAAAGTTATGACCAACCTAGATAGCATACTCAAAAGCAGAGACATTACTTTGCCAACAAAGGTCCATCTAGTCAAGGCTGTGGTTTTTCCAGTGGTCATGTATCGATGTGAAAGTTGGACTGTGAAGAAGGCTGAGTGCCATAGAATTGATGCTTTTGAACTGTGGTGTTGGAGAAGACTCTTGAGAGTCCCTTGGACTTCAAGGAGGTCCAACCAGTCCATTCTGAAGGAGATCAGCCCTGATCAAAACCTCAATGAAATGTCACTACATACTCTTTTGAAATGGTCGGACTTTTGAAGCTGACAATACCAAATGCTGCCAAGGATACAGAGCAACAGGAGTATGCATTCCTGGTGGGAATTCAAAATGATATAACCACTTTGGAAAACAGTTTGGTTATTTCATATACAGTCAAACTACATTCACCATATGACCCAAAATCCCATCCCTGGAAATTTACTTAAAAGAAACGAAAACTCCCCTCAAAGACCTCTATGATCCACTCAAAAACTTCTGTGTAGGTGCTTATAGCAGCTTTATTTATAATAGCCCCAAACTGGGAGCCACCCAAATGTCCATTGCCTATTGAATAGAAAACTAATACATTCATATAGTGGAATGTTCCTCGACAATAGAAAGGGAGTATTAATGTATACAGCAACATGAATGGATCTCAGAACCACCATTTTAAGTGAAATAAGCCAGACACAAAAGGCTGCATATTGTATGATTCCATTTATGTGACATTCTGGAAAAGGCAAAACTTTTGGGACAGAAGTTAAATTGGTGACTTCCAGAGGTAAGGGAAAGGGGCTGACCTCAAAGGAGCACAATATAAAAAAGGACTTTTCGGGGTGTTGGAAATGTTCTATACAGAGGATGTTGAAGTGACTAAACAACTGAATACATTTGTCAAATCTCATCAAACTGTACACTTACAAAAATGAACTTTACTAAATGTAAATTAGAACTTGAAAAAGCTGAGTAACAAAAGATTCCCTTAAACCTTGTTACCCTAAAATCAGGTTCAGGAAGACGACATCCAGGATTCTACCAGCTGCTTAGGGCTCCTCTTGAGCACACAATATCTTGAGCCCACATTCATGCCCTGATGAGAGGCTGATTTTTCCCCAAAGTCAGTGCCCACACTTCCATTCTTACTTCTGACTTCTAAGCCTGAGCAGGGCATGTTCTGAGCAAGCAATCCGCATTTGGAACCCCACCTACTAACCCCTCCAAAGTTTCAGATGCTGGTGATGAGCCTGCGGCATTTTTGGCTCGCCTGTTACAGTCTCATCATCAGGACCGAGGAGTGTTGCTGCTTCTGTCCAGAGGGATCCAGTAGTCTCCTTATGGCCCTGAGGATGTGTTTGGGGGTCTGTCATTGCAGTGCTCCTCACATGGATCAACTGCTCCAGTGTGCGGTGGGCCACCCGGGTTCAAGACGTCTTCACAGCTGGCAAGCTCCTGGCCCTGGGCCTGATCATCATCATGGGAGTTGTACAGATCTGCAAAGGTGGGTATCATCAGAACACGCCAACCCTTGCGTGTATACACACCCTCGCACTGTCTGTGGATGTGTGCACAGCCTGAGATGTCCCAATTCTATCCTTTTCTTACGTATTATTACTATTTATTCATTTGGCTGTGCCAGGTCTTAGTTGTGGCATGCGGGATTTAGTTTTCCCAGAGCAGGGATTGAACTGGGCCCCACTGCATTGGGAGCCTTAACTCCCAGTGCAACTAGGGGAGTCCTTGAATGACTTTTCGTATTCGCTTGCTTGACAAAGGGGACAAGAAACCAATTTCCCCAGGATGGTTGGGAGCTGAGCACCCCCTGGGGTGCCAAATTCTCTCCTCCCTTGCTGACCTCATGGTTCCAGCACAGGTAAATGAAGATTCCATATTTCTAAACATTGCTGTTTGTCCCAGCTCCAGGAAAGCTCTTTGTATCTTATATTTTATCTTGTCTGTATCTTAAATGGGAGACAGAGGAGATTTTTACACATTTCAGAAATTACTCAGCTCCACAAGAGAGAGCTCTACATTCCTGGGGCCCCTGCCAACATTCCCCATTGGATTGGCCCTTTCCAAGCCTGAGTCTGTTTGGTTTCCATGGTTCCCATGGCAGCACCAGACTTTGCCTAGTGTCACTACCTCCTAGAGAAAGTCAGATGACAAACAGGGGGACCTCCCACCCGCCCACAGGCCCTGGAGGTGGTACGGTGTGTCTGGATTTTGATTCCAGGAAACAGAGTTAAGGTTCAGCTCTATAATGGGCCTAATAATTTTCATCCTTTGGATTCATTTCTTGAGCAGGTGGTATTATTTTCAAGAGTTGAGACTTAAAGAAATCGCTGGGCTGTCTTTTCAAAGATATGAGGCTCTCCTAATCTGGTCTCAAAGCCTTCTCCCGATCACTCTCATCTCATTATTTCCTGTCTAAATGCTCGATTATGGGTGAAGATATAACATATGGTCAGCTACTCTGTATCTCATTACAGTCTTAGCAGCCTTTCCTGAGGACCCCATGTGTACAGGATACTGTGCTGAGGGCTGAGAAGGCAATTGGAAAGCTGTCCACTGAAGTTTCCCCATCTTCAGGAGATGTATTCCATGAAAAGATAGAGCAAACACACACCCTAGGAAGAGACAGGAGGATATTGACAAAGAAAGCACAGCAAGCTTGAGCTAATGGCATCACAGAAGCTTATGTTTGAGCGTCTGTTGTTCTTGCTGCTTTCTCCATGAAAATGTACAAACTTGAATATGAGGGAGGGTGGTCAGAAGACTGCCAGTGACTCCACTCCTGCATCTCTGAGTCCTAGTGAGCCAGCTCCATTTACCCTGCCCTGCCCAGTAACCTCTCCCAGTCTTTCCTTCCAAGGAACTCTGCCTTTTGAAAAAGGAACATTCAGAGCTGTGCTTTGGACCTGAGCCCCCACTTGAACTCATCATTATCATGTTCTGGGGGGTCCTGAACTTCTTGGCCCATTTTGGCCCCACTTCACCAATATGTGTGGTTCACTGGAGACCAGGGACCTGGGGCTGCCGGGCTCTGACATGTGTCTCTCTGAGCAGCCTCTTGTCTGTGTGTCCACAGGACAGTACTTCTGGCTGGAGCCAAAGAATGCATTTGATAATTTCCAGGAACCCAACATCGGCCTCATCGCACTGGCTTTCCTTCAAGGCTCCTTTGCCTATGGAGGCTGGAACTTTCTAAATTACGTGACTGAGGAGCTTGTCGATCCCCACAAGTGAGTTACAACAGCTCTCCCCCTCCCCCTTCAATATCCAAGGCACCTGCCACTGGAAAGAGGGAGCCAGGTGCCCACTGCCCACTTCTCCCGATAGCCCCCTTCTGACCATGACCTGGAGAAATGGTTCATTTTGAACCATTCAAAATGGTTCAGCCTGAAGAAATGGTTCATTTTCCAGGAACTTAGACCATTTGTCACTCACCCTGCAGGAGAAAAACAATCCAGTGACTACCCTGGAGCAGATTACAAGCTGAAAGTGGTACTGAGATAACTCCACTGCCTTAGAGAATGAAAAGTGCCCTGAGAGAATTCCAGGCATCTTACTCACCTGTCTTGCAACAGACAGGTCTTTGTCTTGAGATGTAGGAATTATGAGGGGTGGGGGGAGCGCATTGTGGAGACTCTGGTCAGGAAGAGATAAACAGGTGTGGAGTGTACTTCTAGCCTAAGCTGTCTTATTTCCTTTCAACTGTCCTGCCCGTATGGAGACAAAATCCACCCCCCAAGTAGAGGGAACATCACAGAAGGCTGCAAGGTCAGCTTCCTGCAGAGAGACAGAAGGCACTCCCCAGACCCCCTGACTAGGCAGGTGGTCCCAGGTGCCAGACCTGCCCCCTCTCACCTCCTCTCCCTCTACAGGAACCTTCCCAGAGCCATCTTCATCTCCATCCCACTGGTCACATTTGTGTATGTCTTTGCCAATGTGGCTTACGTCACTGCAATGTCCCCCCAGGAGCTGCTGGCATCAAATGCAGTCGCTGTGGTAAGAAATTAAACCTGAGGAGGGATAAATTAGGAATAGGGCCTAACAGAGATGCACTACTATATATAAAATAGATAAAGAATAAGGACCTACTGTATAGCACAGGGAAATATATTCAATATCATGTACTAACCTATAATGGAAAAGAATCTGAAAAGGAAGATATATATATATATAAATATATCACTGGGTTGCTTTGCCTGAAACAGTAAGTCAACTATAGTTCAACTTAAAAAAAGGATAGAAATCAAACTTACATGCCCTCAAAACTAAGACCACATTGTAAATCAACTATACTCCAATAAATATTTAAAAGCAAAAACTCTCATACGCCCTCAAACCAGGAACAGTGACATAGCCTCACTGGTTTAGTCCCACTCACTTTCCCCCGATCCATGACTTTGTGGGTTTGGAAGTCTTCTCAAGTCCTCAGGGCAGAAGCCACACCTTCAGGTGTCCAGGAGCAATCAAAATATTTACTATCTGACCCTTGACAGAAAAGTTTGCCAACTCCTGATCTGTGGTGGTAGTTTAGTCACCAGGTCCTGTCTGACACTTTCAGTCCTATGGACAGCAGCCCACCAGGCTCCTCTGTCCACGGGACTTCCTAGATAAGAATACAGGAGTGGGTTGCCATTTCCTTCTCTAGGGGATCTTCTCAACCCAGGGATTGAACCAGCATCTCCTGAGTCTCCTTCTTGGCAAGCCGACTCTTTACCACTGAGCCACCTGAGAAGAGCTAACTCCTGACCGAGGGCACTTTAAACTGTATATGTGATGATTGTATAAAGGAGATGGGTTCCTCCTCAGAAAGTCACTGTCTTGCACAAGACATGCCATTTCCCTCTGCCTCTATGACCACGCCTGGACAACCTGACTCCTTCCCGCATCAGGGAAAAGCGTGTGCAGTTTGTGTTCTTTGGGGAAAGAGATCTTGCAGGTCCAAGGCCTTCTGGTCCTTGTTACCTGGGAAAGACCTGGGAACCACGTAGTTCCCTCATGCGGCTTCAGCCGGACCACAGCCCCACCCCGCCACTGTTACCACACGTCTCATCTCTGAAGACCATCAAGAAAGAGGCCCTGCACTGTCCGTTCACAGACATCAACCCTCCCCAGCAAGACAGCTCTTCTGAACAACCCCTCCCCCAAATGTGCTATGGGTTATGCATAAAGACAAGTGCCGTAACTCAAGTATGTCCCTGGCTCAGAGAATGTGGAAAAAGCTGCTCCCCAACATTTTATGTCCTTTCAATACATGAAGACTAGTGTATAGCTTCACCACCTTTTCTTTAGCCTACGTAGTGGTTTTTTCTTATCATACCAACCACCCCCCCAATATCTTCTGTTTCTATGAATCAAGATTTATTTCTGTTTTACAGATGGAAAAGCTGAGGCTCAAAAATTAAGAACTTTGCTCAAGATCTCATAGCTCCTAAATGCTAGGCTATGATTTGAACCCCAGCCCGCCTGACTCATTAGTGTATCTTATACGCGAGGCCTGGAATCACACTGCTGGCTTCCGGTCCTCACCCTCCACTTTCTGGGTGTGTGATCTTAGGCAAACTACTTAATTGCTTTGTGCCTCAGTTTCCTTATCCATACAGCAAGGATAACAAATGTTTATTATTATTATCACCACCACACACAGCCTTGTTCATTATTCAGTCCCAAACATTACTGACTCCCCACTGTGTAGTCATCACCAAGGGACCTGGGGGTGCACGAGCGGCCAGGACATGGACTCCATTGTCCCTCCTTCCCTGGACTTTAACCCGAGACTCAGCAGGGGTGGGTTTGGGAGGGAGCCTTCTCAGCAGTGACATGCATGTGGAAGGCTGTGAGCTCGCTTTCTCTACTCACCCTCTTGTTTTCCCTCTCAGACTTTTGGAGAGAAACTCTTGGGGGTCATGGCCTGGATCATGCCCATTTCTGTCGCCCTGTCTACATTTGGAGGAGTCAATGGGTCCCTCTTCACCTCCTCCCGGTGAGTGCCATCCAGGCCCTTCCAGGGCCAGGGACCCCTCTGCTGTGCATATTGCTCTGTATATGTGGGGGGGCTTGTCTCCATCAACGGGGCTTTGTGTGGGCGCCTGGCGGAGGAGCCTGTGCTGCTCATGTGGTGACGCACGACGTGTGTGGCTTTACATGTGGTGGCAAGAAGCACCAGCCTTCCCACCTCATGTCCAGAGGAGCAGAGGGCTAAGGAGGCCCGAGCCGTGTGCTTGGCAGCAGGACAGCATCTTGCCTGCAGCCTCGGAGTCCCTTTTCCACTTGCCTAGAAACAGGCCATGCTGGCTGGAAAGGAACCCCACTCTGAAAGAGACCAGGAGGGACCCATGCCCGGGGCCTCTGGGCTGACCTCCCGTGAAAGTCCTGGGTCCAGACTGCAGGTGGAACCGGTTCATCTCTGAGTGCCCTGAGGGTGCAGGCTCCTCCCTGTTGAACAGACAAGCAGTTGTGGAAGGCCCTTGTGTGGCCACCATGAGACTCGGGTAGGGGTGTGAAGTGAGAACTGGGGA
This sequence comes from Bos indicus x Bos taurus, assembly GCF_003369695.1. Lineage (NCBI taxonomy): Eukaryota > Metazoa > Chordata > Mammalia > Artiodactyla > Bovidae > Bos > Bos indicus x Bos taurus. Next base: position 15,339,100 of record NC_040085.1, read on the forward strand.
AGAACGAAAGGGAAACATTTGTCCAAAGCCATATCTCACCCCAAACTCTCAGGGAAGCCCAAGGTGTGAGTGGACCCAGGAGTCCCCAGCCCCCACCTCCGCACACCCGGACATCTGGCCCGCTCTTTGATGTCCCATCTCTTGTCTCCAGAATGGGCGGTTGAGCCCAGCAGATAATGGATGATTTCCATTGCTGTGGCTCAGAGGGTTCCTCCCAGGGTTCTTAGGAAGCCCCCCTCCCCCAAGGACACAGTCCTACTCACAAGCTGTGAGCCCCTGAGTTCAACTGCTTCCCAAGCCACCAGTCATATCAGGGAGGAGTTCCCATGAAATGACAAACGAGTGTCATGTTTTCAGGACAGGGAAGGGAAGAGGGCAGGGCAGGGAAGAGGGAGTGTGGGCGTTCCCTTCACCCCAGGACCCTCCGGCACTCACCCACGGCAACCTCGTATGCGTGTTACACAGGAGCAGTGGCCGCCTGGAGGCCCCAGCCAAGGGCGAGCGGTGGAAGATCAGTGACCCCTGAGGCTCTCTGGGATCTTTTGGAGGAGAGTGACTGGCTCCAGTCGCTTTAGAGTGGGGTTTGTCCCTCGGGCAGGCTGAGCAGCAGTCTGCGTGCATGTAGTCCGGCTGTGTGTGCATGCGGAGGCGGGGGCCCGGTGCGCTCAGCCTTGGAGTCAGAGGCACAGCTCACCCAGCAGGCCTCCTCAACTCATCCTTCCAGTTCCTTCCTCCCTTCGCTCCTCTCTCTTACTCCTTTGTGTTTGGGGGAAGGGAGAGGATGATTCTTCCTGAGGAGTAGGCGTGTGTATGCGTGTGTCACGCTTAATGTCCTGTCTGCTCCGTGGTTGGCTCGCCGGGCAACGATTGTCTCTCGTGAACTTGACTTGCCAGTGCTGTTGGACCTGTCAACTGCCTTGGTCCTGGCTGCATGTGGAGGAGAGAGATGAACATGGGACCCTGGTTATGTGCATGGTGAGGGCCACAGAGCACCTGGGGCCCCCTAGGTGCATGAGGCTGCCCTGCAGAGGCGATGCCGTGCAGCTGCATGAAACTATGAAATGGGCGAGGTTGCTGATGGTGGCAACGATGGTGTGCATATGGGTACTTGGGGCCATAATCAACCCTCACACTCCTCAGGAGCTGCTGCTGATAGCCCCACTCTCCCCCATACCCAAATGACAAAGTGACAGTTCTCTCCAGACCACCCAGCGTACTGACTCTCTGCCATTCTGTCTCCCCCATCACATCCCCTTCCTCTCACCCCTTAGCTGATCCTTTCCCTCCAAAATCATAGAAAAAAGAAAAAGTGGTCTAATTTCTACTAATATGTAAATGACTCCTAACAGCTTACAGTATTCTTTTTTCTTGGGAGAGGAAAGAGGAAGAAGGGCTGCTCTTTATGTTAAAATTTCTCTCTCTCTCTCTTTTTTTTATCCTGGCTACACTGGGTCTTGCATCAAACAGGCTTCTCTAGTTGTGTGTGGGCTTCGTTGCCGCACAGCATGTAGGCTCTTGGTTCCCCAACCAGGGATCAAACCTGTGTTCCCTGCATTGGAAGGCAGATTCTTAACCACTGGACCACCAAGGAATTCCCTAAAATCTCTCTTTTTAAAAATAATTTGTAAACATCAATATCCAAGTCATGATACTTTAGTATAGTTTTGCAGTATATTACCAATGGGAGAGTTTTGGGTGAAGTCTATGTAAGGTCACATTATTTCCTCCAACTGCATGTGAGTCTACAAGTATCTCAGACAGAAAAATTATCATTATTTTAAACTTAAAAAATATGTTTGGGGGAATTTCCTGGAAGTTAAATGGTTAGGACTCCATGCTTTCATTGCCAAGGGCCCAAGGTTCAATCTCGGTCAAGGAACTAAGAGCCTATAAGCTATGGCACAGTGCAGGAAAAAAAAAGTTTGAGTTTCTTGTCTATTTTTTTTCAATCTTTTTTCTCTTACAATATCTTTGTATGTACTCCTTTTACTAACTGTATACATTTCTTTAGGATGGTTTTTGGGGATTAGAATAAGTAGTTTAAGGATATAAATTTTCAGGTACATACCACAAAATACCCAGATCATAAATGTTCAGATTGATGAATTTTAACGATTGTAGACAACCATGTAACTACCACCCAAAACACGATGATATAGAACATTTCCACATATCCCCCCGCCAAGTTCTCATGTGTCCCTTCCTCATCCACATCCATTCCCTACCCACCACAAGAGCAACTACTTCTTTACCAGGATATATATTTTCATGTACAGTTTATTCCTCATGCCCCAAAGAACCTATATTCTCTGAGGGGGGAGGTACATTTTTTAAGGGATTAAGGCATTAAGCAAAGGAGAGAAAGGCTACTCCTACAGCTCTCCAAGCTTTGTGAGAGACAGAGTAACAGCACGTCATCAGGAACCCCAGACCACACACAAGGCCTCCACATGCCTGAATCCATCCACGTATCCACTGACTGCCTCTGGTTTGCCTGCACCTGCATTTGTGAACGTGGGTCCTTTGACTAGTGGGCTGGAAGGTGTGCACGAGGAGTACTTGGCTGGAGTGGAGATGCTCCCTTGTGGGCAGAGGTGGACACGGATGAGGGAGCTGGGCTAGGGAGGGAGGCTTGGCTGGTCCATGGGGCATCCCAGGCTGACCTGCTTTTCTCTCTGCCAGGCTGTTCTTTGCCGGAGCCAGGGAGGGCCACCTTCCCAGCGTGTTGGCCATGATCCACGTGAAGCGCTGCACCCCCATCCCAGCCTTGCTCTTCACAGTAAGGGTCCCTCCTTCTGCCAGCCCTACACATACCCTCCCTCTTTGTGCTATTTTGAACTGGGAGTTCATACTTCCCACACGTGCCACTGTTACCCTTGTGCTCCTAGGTTTCTTGGGGCCTCTGATAATCTAGCAAATGGTATACATGGGCCTGATTAATATCAAGAGATATAGCAAGGAAGAAGCCTAAGTCCTGAAATGCCTTAAGTCTCCCAGGCCGGCTCATTTCATTCTTCCATCGTTTTGAGTCAGACTGAAGTAGCTGCTTCCAGATTATACAAGCTCACAAAGAAGCTTTTTTCCTTGGCTCTTCCTGCCTCTGTTACCTGCAGGGTTGCAGCTTTGGGCCTCTGCTCCTGGCTGATCACAGCACACTCCCACCCTTCCCCATCAACCCTCTTGCCCGAGGAGGCTCTGCCAGTCCTGGGGAAACACCATTGAAATAAATCTGGTGTTCACCAAATCTGGTGTCACACCAAATAAGAAAAATCAGAAGGGAAGACTGGTAAACTGAAAGTGGAAAAAAGGAAACAAGGGGGTTGTCTGGTAAATGGAGGCAGAATTACACAAGAGTAGAATCATTTATATAGGGCATACAGAAAGAGAAAGACTTATCCCCAGTGAGTCTTTGGTTTTTTGTTTTTCCTTCTGGATCCCAACTAAAATATCAAAAATGACTTTGGTCTAACAGAGAAGCAGTTAGACCAGAGAACAGAGCTCTCAAGAGTCAAGGGCATTCACTGTACATTAGAAGAAATTTCAGAACGTTCCGATACAGGAAGAGGGTCATCTTGATTGGTCAGTAGTGAAAGGCAGCTGGAGAAGGCTCAGTGCTCCCAGTGAGCCACAAGCTTTTTTCCAGTTTGCGCCATTGGTGCAGGCTTATGATGGCAACCCACTCCAGTATTCTTGCCTGGAAAATTCCACGGACAGAGGAACCTGGTAGGCTACAGTCCATGGAGTCGCAGAGTTGGACACGACTGAGTGACTTCACTTTCTTTCTTTTCTTTATGACTACAAGGCAACTACAGTAAGAATCTGGCTTTTTCATCCCTTAAATTCTTCTTATTTTCACCATCAGATCTTACAGGAGAACTGAGCCTTCTATTGGCCTTAACAACTTAGCAGAGGGAAAGAATATGCTTCTGAGAGATCCACTGAGATGATTTTGAAGTTGGGAAGTGAACTCTGTCAAGAAAACTTCAGAAGGATGTTATGAGGATTACATGAGTTAATATTTGTAAAATGCTAAAAATAGAGCCTGACACTTAGGAAGTGCTATATAACTGTTTATGACATTAAAAAAAAAAAAAGGAAAGAAGAAAAATAAATTAGATGACTCAACCAGGGAAAGAGGATGAGGGCAAGAATAAACCTTAATCTACAGTTAACAGTCTTCCCTAAGGGATAAAAGACAAAATTAGCTTGAGCTTCAACTAGGGAAGAAATATAAATGAGACCAGAGTGGCATAGAGCTGGGTGCCACCAGCATTGCCTGTCCAGGTGTGTACAGCCAGCATCTGTTCTGAGTGCTTAGTGTCCATGTTGTACCCATGGTTAAATGTTTTGATTATCACTCCTGCAGTAAGAAGGAACTTCCTGGTGATGAAGCTGTTAGCAATGACCTGGGTTTCTAGGAGAAGCTATAAAGTCTCCATTTTGAGAGATCCACTGTGGAATGGCATTGTCTGCCTAGAGGCAGGCGAGCAGCCTGCCACCAGTAAACAGCTTATCCGGTCTCCCAGGGCCTTTCTGATCACTGAGCTTCTTCCATGCCCCCCAGTGCATCTCCACCCTGCTGATGCTTGTCACCGGCGACATATACACGCTCATCAACTACGTGGGCTTCATCAACTACCTCTTCTATGGCGTCACGGTTGCCGGACAGATAGTTCTTCGCTGGAAGAAGCCGGACATCAACCGCCCCATTAAGGTGCTAGAACCTTCCTGTGGGGCCCCCTCCCCCTCCTCCGCTGCTTCTAGCTGAGCTCAGATTTTTTAAAATCACCTTGTTCTCACTGTTGACCAAGCCTCATCATCTCCACGATGGTGGGAGACCCTTTGGGAAGCAAAGGCCATGTGTGAAGGGGGCAGCCATTTCCATTCTCCATGGGACCAGAGCAAACTGCAGCTGGAGGAATAGGTTACATGACCTGATAACTTCCATCATGTCATTATTTCCATCATGTCATTTCTTTGTTTCCTGTGGCTCTAAGGCTTTAAGAAGTCAGCTGACTTTTCCTGGACCTTCTAATCTGACTAGTCTCCTCCTTGTCCCTCCACGTAAACTGGCTTTACTCATTCAGTCTCTCCATCTCATCCCAGAATGAATTTCCTTCTCCCATCTGCCTCTCCAAATTTTAACCATTTTCCATACTCAAGAACCTTTCTTGAAGTTTCCCAGTCCACTTCAGCACTCCATGATCCTCCCTTTTTAAACTACTATAGCCTTGCACATAGTAGGATGCCTGGTAAATCTCTTGATTGTACAAGAAATAATTTTGTGATAGGAATAAATGGGATTGCTCAGAACAACGTATGCTAGAGTGCTACAGGTTCTCCTGCAAATTTGAAAAAGAGGATATATCCCTGAGCTATTTGAACAATCCTATTCTGGAAATGAGCTTCCCTGGTGGCTCAGGTGGTAAAAAATCTGCCCACAATGCGGGAGATCTGGGTTCAATCCCTGGGTCAAGAGGATTCCTTGGAGGAGTGCACATCAACGCACTCCAGTATTCTTGCCTGGAGAATCCCATGGACTGAGGAGCCTGGCGGGCTACATTAGTCCATGGGGTCACAAACAGTCAGACACAACTGAGCAACTAACACACGTTCTGGAGACACAGGGAGACTAGATGCTCTTCACATCTCTGTTTTCCATTGCCACTCTCCTGCCACGCTTAGAAAGTGTGCTAGAGGGAAGAGGAAGCAGAATAACGCCATCTCCCTACCACTTTCTTACCCTCCGAGAGGAGAGGACAAGAGGAGAAAGGCAGTGAGTCTAGAACCTTGAAGAAGACTATGGGGGACTTCCCACCTGTGGTCAACAAGAGGATGTTGGGCCTGTAGAGTCTGCTCCTTCTTGAAGTAAACAAGGCCCTGGGCTGCCTCATACCACACTAGCTTTCCTGATTTCTTGGGTCTTAGGTTTATCCTCTCAAATGGCTTAAAAGAAATTGGAGCTGACTCTGGTGAGAGGAGGGACACTTTCCTTACCCTGCCAGCTGGGAGAGAGTAGGGGTCTGGTTGACAGGAAGTTTCCTTCTTGACTCCATTCATTTCTTCTGCTCTCCTTCACCTTCGGCCCTCAGCAGACGTATAGCAATATACCAGCAAGCTCGTCAACCCCCACGGGCTTCTGTGACTGCCGCAGGCATGCAGCTGCATGATGAAGCCTTGTTTGATCCCTCCTGGGACGACAATGAGGATTGTCCCCTCCCTAGGCCCCCACACTGCTCTTACTGTCCCACTGCCCATGTTCACCAACATCCCTCGACATAGCACTTGCCCTGTCAAGGCTCGGGGTGGGGGAGCCACAGAGCTGAGTGAAGCCCAGCTTTGCCCTGCAAATGCTTCCCTTTGGGAAGAAGAGGGAAGATGTTCTGATCTTGGGGGCCACAGGGGCCACACAGGTGACAGCGACTCTGATCCACAGGTCAACCTGCTGTTCCCCATCATCTACTTGCTGTTCTGGGCTTTCCTGCTGGTCTTCAGCCTGTGGTCAGAGCCCGTGGTGTGTGGCATCGGCCTGGCCATCATGGTGACAGGGGTGCCAGTCTACTTCCTGGGTATTTACTGGCAGCACAAGCCCAGGTGTTTCAATAAGTTCATTGGTGAGTTGCTGAACATTATGGGCAGCCAGAGGGCCCCTGGTCTGGAGTAGAGTGGTCACTGGTCTGGCTAGAGAGCCCCACCAGGATCAGGAGGCTGTCTACAGAGCACTGGAGAAAGGGTTGCCACAGGAAAGGTCTCTGCTCAAAGACCTCTGAGGAGAGGAGAACTCTGGGGATTTCCATGCAGACCTTAGGCCTGCCAGAGTGGCCATCCTGGAGAAGCTGCCATGGGCTGGGTGGAGACCCCAGAATTGGCGGTCAGTGGGCCTGGGGCCTTGATGAGGAGGAGCAGCCAGCAAACAGGTGTCCCAGAAATGGAGGAGGCAGTCAAGGCAGCCATCTCCTAGAGAGAGAGTCTTCTAGAGGAGCCTAGCTGAGGCCAGATGCTGAGGCAGGAGAGTGGGAAGGGCCTTGGCCTGGTTGGTTGGCTTGGTGGGATGCTCAGCACTGACTTGGCTTCTGTGTGGCCTCCTCCTACAGAGTTGCTGACCCTGGTGAGTCAGAAGATATGTGTAGTTGTGTACCCCAAGGGGGCCGAGGACCTGAAGATGGAAGATAGGAACCAGGACATGGAGCAGCAGCAGCCCATCTGCCAGCCCCCTGCCTCCAAGGACAAGGACGCGGTGGGGCCCTGAGGACCACCCTCCCCTCTCAGCTGCCTCCTCCCTCCTCTCCCTTTCTGCCCTCTGCCCAGGTCCCCCAAACACACACACACACTCGCTCACAAAGTCACACACACCTCTGCCTCTGTCAAGCAGGCACAAGACCTGGGTATGGGTGTGAGAAACTATAAACAAGATACTGACATTTGTGCCCAAAGATCTAGCCTCCTCTCACCCCAAGGCCTGTGTCTAAAGCCACCTCTCCCTCCCTGGACTGCCCCCCTCCCCTGAGCTGCCCAAGTTCCAGCTGTTAGAGGAGTGCCCTCCACAGCCCTCTCTCCGGGGTCCACACCCTCAGTCGCTTCCTCAGGAACCTGAGTTCAGTACTGCCTTCCCTCCCCATTCCTGAGCTCAAGGGAGGCCTCAGCTCCAAGAGAAGTGGCAGCAACTGTGAGTCACCTGGGAGGGACAGACTCAACCAAATCTGTCATCATGAAAGGTCAGCTGGAGAGACCCAAGGCCCCCTCCCTTTACCAGGGACCCAAGAAATCAGAGGTGATGCTTCCCTCTGCCCCACGGCTCCTGGCCACCACCCTGGCCTGGCCCCCTGTGCAAAGTGAGGCTCCTTGGGACAGCACGTCCCCACTGAGCTGAGGACCAATGGGCTGGAGAACTGCCTTCTCCCCCTCCCCCAGCCAGGCCTGTGGAACAGATTGGGAAAGGCTCAGATTGCAGAAACCCAGCCCTGCCTCTGCCCCTGTATCCTCCCCCCAACTCGGTGCCAAAGCTTCCTGAAGCCAGAAACTTGCTTATTATCAATGTAGTGGACATTTCTCTCCTAATCACAAAGCAGCTCCACTCCTCTTCCTTCCCACTTCATGGGAAGGAGCCCACCACCCTGTGACCCCCTGCGGCAATGCCCCCACACAGCCCCAGGCAGCCAGCAATGCCAGCACCCCCATCCTGCCCTTTTCCTCTTCTCTGGACCTTAGCTTCAGGACCGATGGTGTGAAGGCTCCCCAAGCCCTTCATGCCTGAAAGTTGAAGCCAAATTAGCCTTAAGTCACCTCCCATCCAAGAACTGGAACCTAAAAATACCCCCTGCTTCTAGCCCTCCAGTCAGACCTGGTATGACAAGCCTTTCCAGCCGGAGGGCTTTTCCCATCTCCCCAGAGGTGCCTAGCCCATCATGTAGAAAACTGGGGAGAAAGTGTATTCTGAAGGCCAATTCCTCCCCTACCTCAGATCATCCGTCCCTCCTCCTGCTCCCATCAAGATCCTGTCTGGACAGCCTCCAGGTCAGGATGAGAGGGCCATGGCAAAAGGTCACTGTGGAGGGCTCATAAAAGCCCTTTCTCTGTGGTTTGCGGACTTGGAGCTATCCTGTCCTGTAGGCAGGGCTGCCATTCCCTGTGCTCCAGAGAAGGTATTGTTTGTTGTTTGCCCAGCCAGGGCCCTTGGAGCCTCCCCACCTCATCTGTTGTGCTAAGGACTGGGATTCTTTTATCCCAGGCAGAAGTCCCCCTCCCCCCAACTCCTCATACTGTTTGCTGCAACTGGAATACCTGGGGAGCCCTTCTGGCCTACTTGGCCTCTGGCTCCTCACCCGGCCTGCCTGAGCCTGCATCAGTGAAATGCGGGTTTGCTCCAAGTTGTGGTCCCTTCTGAGTGGACTCCAGGTGGACTGTGGCTGGCCCCTGGAGGGTCAGGGGACCATCCTCTTGTTCCCTCTTGTCATTCCTCCAACCTCCTCCAATTATTGTTGTTGTTGTTTTTGTAAAGTGGATGCCTTACTTTTTGGATAAATATTTTTGAAGCTGGTATTTCTATTTCTTTGGGATTTTTAAGTTTTTTGGGTTTTTTCTCCCCTTCAGGGAGGGTTTTGGTTATACCTGGATAATAGTCTTCTGTCTTTGAGTTTGTTTAGGTTTTAGAATTTTGTTTTGTGAGGTTTTTTTGTTTTCTTTTTTGTTGATGTAATAAAATTTTAAATGGAAATGAAGTTGGTGGTGTTGTTAATTCAATGACCTTCCAAGACAGAGTGGCCAGGCACTTCCTGTCTCTGTCAGGAGGGAGGTCTTTGTTTACCAGGTTCCTCCCAGGATGGCATTCCTGAAGGCCCTTGCATTCCATAGCTTTGAGGTGTCCTGGGGCACAGTGCTGGCACATTCAAACAGCTCCCTCTCATTTTGAAACAAAAACTCCTTACTTCCATGAAGTCTGAGTATTATTGTTCATACTGATGTATTGTGCTGTTCATGTGTGCCAGGTCACTTCAATTGTCTCTGACTCTTTGCAACCCCGTGAACTATAGCCTTCGAGGCTCCTCTGTCCATGGGATCCTCCAGGCAAGACTACTGCAGTGGGTTGCCATGCCTTCCTCCAGGGGATCTTCCTGACCCAGAGATGGAAACCACGTCTGTTACATCTCCTGCACTGGCAGGCAGGTTCTTTACCACTAGCGCCACCTGGGAAGCCCGTATTGTGCTGAGAGCTAGCAAACTATCTGGGAAGAAGAACCTCATCTTTACCCAGGGTGGAAACCTGGGCGAGGGACAGACAGCGCCAAGCTGAATGGAGGGAGGTGGAGGCAGGGGTGGTCCCCCAAGGCCCCGTCAGCCAAAGGCATCAGAAAGGAACAGGCTGAGCCTGTGGAGAAACATCCCCCAGTGGAAGGGGCTTAGGAAAGCACCCAGCTGGATGCCAGAGGTCTGATGTGAGGGACTGGGAGGTGAGGTGGGGTCCACTCAGCCACCCAAGTAGAAGAAGAGGAGGACTGAGGGACCAGGAAAGAGGAGGAAGCAGTCGAGGTAAGGACAAGTACCTCCTGGTGCTCCGGGTTAATCTCTGGAGGAAGTTGACAGGAGTGGATCTGGTCCCTCCTCTGCGGGCAGCCCTCCCGCAGCCTGTCCTGAGACTGCATCATTCCAGAGCTGGCTCTGCTGACAGACACGCGGAGGCGGCGGGGGCGGAGTGGGGGGGGTGTTAGGACATCACTGTTCACCATCTGGGACACTGTGAGGACACTGGCAGGCAAGATGCCTCCACTCCCAGTCCCGGCCTGGCCCCAGCATAACTGTTTTGTGGCTGGCATTCTAGACTGAGGCTGGAGGCTTGCCGCTCACAGCGGCACAGACACTTGGCTCCGAGGCCCAGCTCAGCCACCAAACAGCTGTGTGTCTTTGGGCACGTCACTTCGCTTATTTAGCACTTTCAGAGGGATGAAAAAAGAAGATTGAACCTAATCTCAAAGGGTTCCCGAATCTCCTAGCCCACGGCTGTCCCAAAAGAGTGAGGGCAAGCTGGGCAAAGGCCAGTCTTGTGCAAGAGGCCCTTCTCCAAGCCTCATATCCACCCTTGGGGAGCCCCCAGTTCCCCAACACACGCTTGTTCTTTTCCCAGGCTGCCCAAGGCTTCCTTGTGTCACCCCATTCCAGCAAGTCCAACCCTCTCAGTCCCTAGAGACACCTGTCCCTGGGAGCCCCCTCTCTTTTGTAAGGTGACACTTGCTGATCTTTCAACCTGCTCAAAAGGGCAAATGTGGGTCTCCTCCTAGGCAACATGCATTTATTTTTAACCTGGGCCTTTATGCTGTCTTAACTGTGTCAGTCACTTTAATGTGGGGAATTTCAGATCCTCTGACCTTAGGGAACTTGGGAGCCTTTGGTGAGCACTGAAATCACAGCTATTTATGTATTCATTTATTAATGTGGTCAATAAATATTTCTCTAACCACAATATCCAAGATTTTGCTATGCGCTGTGGGAATAGCAAACTTACCCTTGAATTTTCCAAGTCAGCACAGACTTCAAATATTTTGTTTCATTGTCTCCATAAGAACAGTCATATATGTCAACCCACCTCTCCTTAATTTTAATTCAGGTAGCGTGGTTACCCTAGCTGAAGAGGTGTCTGACCTTACTTTAAGGAGCAAATAGTCTTTGCGGGGAAAAGACAAGAATGCATATGGTACCTGTGGTGCACATCACAGCATCACTGCCCATACCTCTGGGCTCTGAGCTTCTGCAGGCAGGACTGGACTGGCCAGTTCCCTGAAGTTTGTGCAGTGCCTGGGACCTACAAGGTCAGAAATGCTTGTCCATGTATGTATGGCTGAATTCCTTCACTGTTCAACTGAAACTATCACAATATCTGTAACAGGCTATACCCCAATGGAAAGTTAAAAAGTCTAAATTTAAAAAAATTAGAAGGAAAAAAAATCTTGTCCAACTGAAGCTTCAGACAAGGCTACAGAAGCATGTCTCTGGAGAAGAGCATGGCACCCCACTGCAGTATTCTTGCCTGAAGAATTCCACGGACAGAGGAACCTGGCGGGTTACAGTCCCTGGGCTCACACAATTAACTGAAGCCAGTTAACACACAAGGAGACACAGATAAACCCCCACAGAGTGTAGTCATAGGAGGGCAGGAAGGAGACTGACCGGCTCAGCCCAGTTGCTTTCTATACATTATCTTATTCAAAGTTTAAACAGCCGGCAAAGTAGGCATTACTACTGCTATTTTACAAGTTCGATTAAGTAACTCGCCCAAGGTCACCTAGCGGTAGGTGACGGAAGGAGCTTTGAGAATTGGTGAGGGAAGTGGTGTTTGAACTGAGGCCTGATACAAAGTCATTAAGATACTACAGATGCATTGTTTCAGTTGGGGCACCCAGGTAGCAACTGCAGCCGCAGGGAGAAAAGGATTCCAGGTGGCCACGAAGGGCTTCTATCCGTTCCTGCTCAACTCCGCCGAACCCAAGAAACCCCCCTGCCCTTGGCTGGCACTGCCCTCCCCACCCGCTTCCCGTCCAGCGCCTCCCCCTCCCAGACGCGAGACGTCCAGAGCGCCCCGGTTACTGGGAAACACGGCGACGTCAGCCCGGGAGGTGAAGGGCCGAGACTGCTTATCTACCCCCCAGGTTGAGCTCCCGAGCTTTCTCATTTCCTGCCGGCCTATTTGCACACCTCCCTGCTTCCTCCAGGGCGGCTCGCCCGCCAGACGCAGTCTCCCTCTCCCCCAGGGTGCCCGGCTGAGGGCAAAGAAGCTCTCTCTGAATCACTGAGCGTGGCCTTCCCCTATCCCTTCTTCCCCGGCAGGGCAGCGGGGTGGGGGTGGGGGGTCAGGTTCTAGAACTATACCATTGCCTTTCCCTCCTCCCTACGCAGGTTAAAGCTTCATCCTTGCATGACCTTGGGCAGCTCAGCCTCTCAGCCTCCTTTTCCTCCTTTATAAAGCAGAGATAAAAATACCATCTGTCTTGCTTACTTGCCTATTTAATTCACAGGTCTGCATGGAAATGGTCTGCAAGGAAAAGTGTATGTTTCAAGGATTGAAAAAGCATACCACCAGAAAATGCAACGCCCTAACCATCATGACTATTTCATCGTGGGGGTGGAGGGGTAGAATTCCTCCTCACTGAGACAAGGGCCTGGCCCTAGTGCTCTCTGCCTGCCTACTCTCCCTGCAACTGCCCTGCAAACCCCCATCTCGGCCATTTTTCCTCTTCCTCATTCTGGGCGTCTTGCCCTTGCCAGGGCTGTGGGAGCCTGCCCTCTACTGTTCACCTGATTCATGAGCACAGAAACCACTCAAGTCCTGAATTTTGGATCAATATTACCACCTGGTGGTTAACTGAGGCACTGCTGCAAAACTGAAGCAGTTCCCGGCTGGTAGTGTTTGCCACAGGGTCCTCTGAAATGAAGAGAAAGTAGAAATCTCCCCATCAGGGACTGGAGATCTGTCTCCTGGACACTAGCAGATTCCTCATGCTAGGTCAGAGCTTTTGGAGAAAGTGCCTCAAGCTATGCACAGAAATGAGGGGCACTCTAACTAGAGCGGTAATTGCCTGACTTGCAGGGAGCCCTACATCTGCACATCTTATTTTAGCGTTCAATGTAGTACATAGTTGATAAGGGTGAAAGAGAGTGAAAAAGATGGCTTAAAACTTAACATTAAAAAAACAGATTATGGCATCTGGTCCCATCACTTCATGGCAAATAGAAGGGGAAAAAGTGGAAACAGTGACAGATTTTATTTTCCTGGGCTCCAAAATCACTGGGGACAGTGACTGCAGCCATGAAATTAAAAGATGTTCCTTGGAAGGAAAGCTATGACAAACCTAAACAGCATATTAGAAAGCAGAGATATCACTTTGCTGACAAAGATCTGTATAATCAAAGCTATGATTTTTTTCAGTAGTCATGTTCAGATGCGAGAGTTGGAACATAAAGAAGGCTGAGAGCCAAAGAATTGATTGATGCTTTCAAATTGTGGTGCTGGAGAAGACTCTTGAGAGCTCCTTGAACTGCAAGGAGATCAAACCAGTCAATTCTAAAAGAAATCAACCCTGAATATTCATTGGAAGGACTGATGCTGAAGCTCCAATACTTTGGCCACCTGACATGAAGAGCTGACTCATTTGAAAAGAGCCTAATTCTGGGAAAGATTGAAGGCAAAAGGAGAAGGGGGTGGCAGAGGATGAGATGGTTAGATAGCATCACAGACTCACTGGACATGAATTTGAGCAAACTCCAGGAGGTAGTGAAGGACAGGGGAGCCTGGTGTGCTGCAGTCCATGGGGTCACAAAGAATCAGACACACCTGAATGCCTGAACAGCAATATGGTACACAGCCCCTCTATATTTACACCACTGAGGTCTGGCCCTTGTGCCCAATTTACAAAACCTTTGGCCTCCACAGGGCACTCACAGCACTTGCTGGTGACGAAAGAATCAGTGACACATTTCTACGTGTCCTTTCCTTTTCACTGAACCTAGGTGGATCAGTGGTAAAGAATCTGCCTGCCCGATTGAACTGCCAATACTCAGGTTCAACCCCTTGGTCAGGAAGATCCCCTGGAGAAGGGAATGGCAACCCACTCCAGGATTCTTGCCTGGGAAATCCCATGGGGAGAGTAACCTGGTGGGCTACAGTCCATGGGATGGCAAGAGTCAGACACAACTTAGCAACTAAACAACAACATAGTCCCTTTTGCAGATGAAATGTGACAGGTAAAAGCCAGTGTCTCTGACAGGAGGGAGGAGGGAGTTCCCAGAGAAAAGGGAAGGGAGAGGGGCCCGGTCTGAGACCAAAAGTGCAGACAGCGAGCCGTGGGCTTCTCCCTGAGACCCTGAAACAGAGCCCCAGGAAGAGGTGATGACAAAAGAGAAGGCTTTTGTCAAGCCTCACAAGAGGAAGTGGACTCAAGAGACACGCATCGAGGTCAGAGAACGGCCATGCAGAAGGAAAAAGAGCAAACCAAGCTGCAGCGAGCTCCTGAGCCCTGCGGCCCGGCCACAGGAAACGGGCAGAGCCCTCAGGACCTGTACAGGGCAGAGCGCCAGCCTGAGGCTCTGGCAGCACAGGCCAGGCGCTGGAAACATCAGAGGAGTGCAGCTGTTGCTGAGGGCGCCAGGGTCTGGGGCGTGGAGCCCAAGCCCTGACCAGCCCTGCCAAGACAGGGCAGTCAGGGACAGTGCCAGGTTGCTAGAGGTAGCCTGGGCTGGAAACATGTGAAGGCTTGGGCTATTGCACAGACCCCGTGCAAAACTTAGCTAAAGAGCCTGCTCTGCTCCAGAAGACAGATCCTAGTGTATGGCTTGGTCCCAGACTTATCACTACTTCCTGTGTGTGTGTGTGTGCTCAGTCGCTTCGGTCGTATCCGATTCTCTGTGACCCTATGGATTATAGCCCACCAGGCTCCTCTGTCCATGGGATTCTCCAGACAAGAATACTGGTGTGGGTTGCCATTTCCTCCTCCAAGGGTTCTTCCCAATCCAGGGATCGAACCTGCATCTCCTGCATCTCTAGCACTGCAGGCAGATTCTTTACCACTGAGCCATCTGGGAAGCCCATCACTACTTCCTAAATCCCTCAAACAACACCCCTGGCCTGCACCCAGGAGAGTGGTTTGGAGAGGTGGGTCTACAAAAGGAACAGGGTGGCTCTGGGGGTAGGTGGAGTCCAGCACTGTTGCTGCGGAGGGTACTGAGAAGGAGGTGTGTCCAGGGAGGAGCTCGGATCAGGCTGGGGGTCGGCACTGGAAGAGGGTTCCTCTCTTCCTTCTGACTGGGCACTCATTCTGCACAGGACATTTGGAAGTCAGAGGGAGGAGGACACTCAGAGTGAGCTGTTGCCCTCAACGAGGATTCTGGAACCCCCTGGACTCGACGGGGAGAAGGAGACATTCCCAGAAGCATCGGCTCCGGGGCATCTTAGAACCCTGGCTTGGGGCCTGACCAGAGTAGCCCCCATCTGCTAAATAGGCCAGGGGCCCCGATTCTCTAAGGCTTACATCCCTCCCTCTGGGGTGCGCCCTGCCCCTCCCTGAGTCACCCCAGGGAGAGAGGGGAAAAAAGGGAAGAGAAAAGAGGCATTGACTACAGAGGAAGGAAAAGGAAACAGCAGAGGAGGGAGGAGAGAGACCACACAGGAGTGGGTGACGGCGGAGATCGGAGAGGGCAGATCTAGGGCAGGGGGCAGACAGCCGAGCATCCCGGAGGGTGCCCCAAGAGCGGGGCGGCCAGGGGCGGGGAGCCGTGGGGGCGGGCCGGCCATGTCCCACGGGACCTACTACGAGTGCGAGCCCCGCGCTGGCCAGCAGCCACTGGAGTTCTCAGGGGCCCGCGCGGGGCCTGGGGAGCTGGGGGACATGTGTGAGCATGAGGCCTCCATCGACCTGTCTGCCTACATCGAGTCTGGGGAAGAACAGCTCCTCTCCGACCTCTTCGCCGTGAAGCCGGCCCCTGAGGCCCGAGGCCTTAAGGGGCCCGGGACCCCTGCCTTCCCCCACTACCTGCCGGCTGACCCCCGGCCCTTCACCTATCCCCCACATACCTTCGGCCCCGACAGGAAGGCCTTGGGGCCTGGCATCTACAGCAGCCCAGGGAGCTACGACCCCAGGGCTGTGGCTGTGAAGGAGGAGCCTAGGGGGCCTGAGGGCAGCCGAGGGGCCAGCCGCAGCAGCTACAACCCTCTGCAGTACCAAGTGGCACACTGTGGGCAGACAGCCATGCACCTGCCCCCAGGCCTGGCGTCACCCAGCCAGCCACTGCGCGTCCTCAAGGTAAGAACAGCTCAGTTCTCCTCCGTGCCACCCAGGGGCTGGAGGGAGGCCGTGTGGACGGGGTCTGTGTGTGGTGTTGCTGTGTGAAATCTACCCACCCAAGCCCTCTGTGCTCGCCACCCAGCCATGACCCTGCTTGGCCTCTCTGTGAATTCACTCCCACCTGAAGCCCCACTGTGTGGCTGGAATCCATGTGTCCTGCAGTCTCTGTGACCAGCTGGCCTGCCCTGATCTAAGGGCATCCCCCTCCAGCTTCTCTGCTGCCCACCAGCCCCCTCCTCTCCTTTCTGTGCTGCCTCCTGCTTCTAGAAGAGGAAATGCCTGCTGAGGGTAGAACTGGAGACTCAAGACAGATGGAAGGAAAATGGCCTCAGAGCGTGTGGGGGACATGAAAGGCAGTATGGGTCCAAGCAGCGGATCCTGTGCGGCTGGCAGGGCGGTGGTCGTTCTGACGAGGCCAGGAGCTAGCCCTGAACCCCACATTCCTCCGACGCCCCTCGTGTGTTCTGGCTGGTGGGATCCCTGCCCCACACCCTCACTCCTTTCCCTCCGTGCCTCCCCCTCCAGGCCCCTTTGGCCGCTGCCGCGCCCCCCTGCAGCCCGCTCCTCAAGGCGCCCTCCCCAGCGGGCCCCTCACACAAGGGCAAGAAGGCGGTGAACAAAGACAGCCTGGAATACCGGCTGCGGCGGGAGCGGAACAACATCGCGGTGCGCAAGAGCCGGGACAAAGCCAAGCGGCGCATCCTGGAGACACAGCAGAAGGTGCTGGAGTACATGACTGAGAACGAGCGCCTGCGCAACCGCGTGGAACAGCTGACCCAGGAGCTGGACACGCTGCGCAACCTCTTCCGCCAGATCCCTGAGGCCGCCAACCTCATCAAGGGCGTGGGGGGCTGCAGCTGAGCCCACCTGGCAGACTGTGGGCCCCAGCTCCCGAGCTCAGCCTGACCCTTCGGACACCCGCCCTCGCTGGGGCCCCAGAGCCCCTCACAGGCCCAGCCAGAGAGAGACCATGGACAAGTGGCAGCAGGTGGCAAGGAGGAGGGCAGGCCCGGCATGATGATTCTGTGGCTGAATAAAACTGCATATGACTCGGTGCTGGGGCTGTGCACTGGGCCTGGGCCGGTGTGGGTGTGTGGGTGTGTGGGTGTGTGGGTGTGTGTGTGATGGAGGCTCTGCGGGCAGGGAATGCAGGAGGCTAGGTCTGTATACCTCTTGATTCCAGGCCCAAATAAACACTTGGGAAATTCAGCAGACAAGCTGCCCATAGCTGTCCCCCAGCATACCACACAGCCAGGCCTGGTATCTCTCCCGCTGCTCTTCTCTCCCTGGACCCGGCCCACTCTACTCCCACCCTAGAGGACCTGGAGTGGCCTCTGGACATTCCCTTAGCAGAGCTCTGTGCTTTGCAGGGAGATCTCTGTATCTCCAGGTCCTCCTGCCCAGGCCTGCCGACCCTAGCCCCGTTCTCTCACCTTGAGGTGTAGCTCTGGGACTTCCTGCCCCAGGAGACCAAGGGAAAATTCCAGATGGCTCTGATGTATTTATGGTCACTCAGCAATTGATCTGAGGAGAAGGAAATGGCAACCCACTCCAGTATTCTTGCCTGGAAAATTCCATGGACAGAGGAACCTGGCAGGCTACAGTCCATGGGGTCGCAAAGAGTCGGACATGACTAAGCACATCAGCACAGCAGCAATTGATCTGAGACTCAATCCCTTCTCCTCAGTTCCCAAACTTCAGTCTACCAGACTGACAGACCCCCATGCTTCCAATCCACCCGTGCCCACCTTTGTCCTCCATTCCTCAGGGCATAGGTTCCTTAAAGAATCTGAGTGCTTGGGGGACGAATCAGCTGGGAAAGGCCTCGAGACCTGTTTGTATACAAGAAAACTGATAATGAGGAGGAGGATGACACCTGGCCCCGTGCAATGAACCCCATGTGGAAAGCAGTTTTTTCACAGAACTCTAGCCTGAGAGGCATACTCCGACAGTGCTTGACAGCCTCAGTTTGAATTTCCATCTGCTACGTGCTAGTTGTGTGACCTCATGCCAGTTACTTCTCTCTGTACCTCAGTTTCCACATCTGCAAAATGGGAGGAGTAGTAATGCTGTATGTTCATAGACAGTGCCTAGCACACGGTGAGCACGAATACTTGTTATTGTTTCCTTTTGCTACAACTGAAAGGACCTCAGAGATCTCATCTAAACTTCTCATTCTGCAGGTGAGGAAACCGAGGCTTCAGAGAGGGAAGGGACTCACTCATAGAGTCATGAGATAGGTTAGGGGCAGAGCCAAAATTAGCTCCATAAAATCACAGATCTCAAAGGGGCTGGAAGCAACCTCAAGAGATCATCTGGTAGGCTTTGCCCTCAGACAAGAAGATAGTGTGAGCCACATTTGATAGATAGTTGAGGGCCGGAGGGATAAGAGGCATTCTCCGGAAGCTCACCCAGGCCCTTTGCTGGGTCCATACATGCACCTGTCTCTCTACTTTGCACTCACACCTTCCCCTTGGAGGTATATGGAACAGTGCAGGGCACAAGGGTCCCGTTCAGTCAGTAATCAAGGATTGTCGGATAGAATCAGAGACATGAGAGATTATACAGGCTGGTTACAGTCTCTCCTAGGTCACCAATGACTTACAGGCCACTGCTGAGATAGCAGTGCTAGACATCAAGGAATAACCTTCAGAGAGGGAATCTGGGGTATAGATCTTCCTAGTCCTCTCTCTCCCCCCTACCTCCACATCCCCGGGTCAGAGCCTCCACATTGCAGACATCTGTGCACTGTGCCTACCTCACCCAGGACTCAGTCTCTTTCCTGCCTTTGCCTCCGTGCTTCTCAGGCACCATCTCCCCTACATCTGTGCCCTGGATCCCCCAGCCCCAGGTCCGGTTTGGACAGACAGATCTGAACCTCACTAGATGGTTTATTCTACCTGAGTTGGGAAGAAGGAGGCACCCATCTCAGTGGATGCCTGGAAGAATCCCACACCTTCCTTTCAGCCCAGGGGGATGGGTTGCATAAGGGGGGTTAGTACAGAGCATGGTAAGTGACTCAACCTCCGGATTTCCTCCTCTCAGCTCAAGACCACTGCCCCTGGACTGATGTTCAAGGCTCTGGGTGATGGGACCTGGGTTGCTTCAGTATCTGTCCAATTTCTTTCCCACAGTTCTGAATCATGTCTCCTCCCAGCCCCCAGCACCCGGGGCTCCCCGGGGCGGGTGCCTGCCACGGGGTCTGGAGGAGAGCCACAGCCCCAGGTGAGAGAAGCGTACCTGGGCCCTGCCTGACGCAGAGTGGTGAGCACACTGCAATCCTCTGTGACAGATCGTATCCCGGAGAGAAGACAGGTAGCCGGAAGTCACACTTTCGGAATGAGGTTTTTCAACTGGTTTGGTAAATTATTCCAGAAGTATTTGTTGAGCATCTTTCTCATACCAGGCCCTTGCAAGTTTCTGAGGACACTGTAGTGACCAAGATAAGTCCAACTCTTAGCTGAATAATTCCTCCACCTGTTGTGTTCAGGCAGTGCAGGAGATTGTGGGTCGCAGGAGAGTGAAGTCAGGTACTTAGCCCCTAATGCCTGGGGACAGGACAAGGACTCTGCAGCTGCCTCACAGCCTGGGAGGGTTATGGCTCTCTGCTGCTGCTGGAGCTTACCACTCCTGCAGCAGGTAACACAGCAGAAGGTAACACTGAAGTTGAAACCTTAAAAATGTGCTAGAGGAGGCAGATGTGCTAAACTGGGGGGGAGGGGAGCAGGGGGAGAGCAAAGGCCAAGGCTGTGAGGTGTCCTGGTCCAGAAGAAGCAAGGAGAGCTGGTGAGGCTGACTGAATGGAAACGTGGAAGAAGAGTAGGCCAGAACTGCACCGCCCTCCCTCCAGGACAGTCTTCATCCTCTCTGAAGCAGCAGGCTCCCTGCACCCCGAGCCCCTCTTCCCCCACCACCCTGCCGCAGAGATGCCTGCATCCAGAGGTGGCAGAAAGAAGGCACCCCCGGGAAGGGTGGTTAGTCTCACCCTTGCCTGGGGAAGGTACAAGGTCCTGGGACAAGGGCATGGGAACTTTGAAAACCAGCAAATCAAGGTCCAAAGCGCACACACTTGTGTTCCCTCGGCTTTACAATCCACACTTTGGCCCACTTTTCCTTCATGAGCAAAACTGGGACCAGTGTAAGAGTCCTAAGTTGACAGCCCAGATCGGCCCCAGGGAAGGGGGAGAAGGGAGGATGTTGGACATACCACCAAGAGGGAGGAAGTTGTCCAAGGTGAGCCTGCCAAGGTCAGTCCGAGGTGGCGGTGGCAGCTGCTTGTGAAAGCTGCTCCCCCTGCTTGGTGCACACCTCCCCACCCCACCCCCCACGGATTGCCACATGCCCGGGCCCCCAGGGCCCCCATCCCAGTGTTGCAAGATCCCGGTTGGGGTTGTGGGGGTAGAAAGGGGCCTCTTCACCTCCACCCCCTATCCTACCCTGCCCCAAGCCAGTGAGGGGACCATGGGATGGAGGGGGCCATATGCGAGATGCTGAGGCAACAGTAGCCAGGGCCTGTGCACTCCTCCGGGACGGTCACTTCCTGTCACCACCAGTGGGCAGATCTTTCCTTTCAGGACTCAGCTGGGGCTGGTCCCCAATGGGAAGGATCCAACCTGGACAGGACTCCAGGCTGGCCTGTCAGCTGCCCCCATAAGCAGACCTGGCTTGGCCCCAGAAAAGCACCAATGAGAAGTTCACTGAGGAGGCACATCAGAAACTCCCTGAGGCTACCTCATGGGAAATGATGGGTATTTTCAGAGGAAAATGGCTGCACCTGGCCATCAATTCTGACTTCATGGAGCAACAGAAGAGTTCGAGGACTTGGGAGAAGGAAGTCTTCCTACTAGGGAGAGACTCCCCATGCAGAGCTGGAACCTCCCCTTCTCTTTCAGAAACCCAGATCTGAGTTAGGTGGAGGCAAGCCGTACATAGCATGGATCCCCACACCCCACAAGCCAAGCTTCACGCTGAAGCCCCAAACTGTCCAGAACCCGATTGCTCCCCACACCTAGCACTGGCGCCCTGGCCAGACCATCCAGCCCTGCTGCAATCGGGACGGTTTGCAAAACGCCTGTAGCTCCCGCTTTGTCACCATCTGAGGTTAGGACTGCGCTCGGGAGATAAGCCCAGGCCCCACCCGCCGTCCCGAGTGAGACTGCTGGCCTGCTGCAATCGGGACGGTTTGCAAAACCCCTGCTGGCTCCAGCTCTGTCACCATCTGAGGTTAGGGCTGCGCCCCAAGATAAAGTCTAGTCCCGCCCACTGGCTCTGCCTTCAAACCTTACAGGCAGCAGGGCCAAGAGACAGAGCTCCAGGGAAGCCTACTCAGGGTCTGGAAGCCTTAACCACACCCAGTATGAGGACCCCTTCTGCCTGTCCTCTCCCTCCTCTTCTCCCCTTCATCCCCAGCCTCACTTTTGCACCCTGTCCTCATCACCATCCTTTCCCCTCACTCTCCATCTACCTTCCCACCTCCCTTCTCTCTCAGCACTCTCATTCATTCATTTGCTCAAACAATACTTACAACCCTCTGGGCATTTTGCTTGTTTTAGGAACTATAGGATCAGCAAGGACAGTCCCTGCTCTTGTGGGGTTTACAGATTCACAAAGGGGACAGACAAACATACCCCCACCAATAAATAGATGGTTCTAAATTGCAGGCAGTGCTATGGGACAGAAATAAAGTGTGATTGTGACAGATGCTTATAAGAGAATCTGATTTAAAAGTGAGGGTCAGGAAAGGCTTTTGGAGGAAGTAACATGTAAGCAGACACCTCAAAGGTGAGTAGGAATCACTGTGGCCAAACCTGAGGGCTCCCAGCAGAGGCAGGAGCTCCCCAAGCAGGACCTTCCCACTCACTGGCAGACGCTGGGGTTGGAAACAGACTAGACTGATGGGGAGAGGTGAGGTCAGAGAAGAGCTGAGGCCAGATCTCGCTCTGACGGGATGCAGAGCATCCCGGGGAGGAACCACCTTCCAAAGGAAGAAGACATTTCCTCTCTCCTAAGGTCAAAGAGGAGAAACACAGCAGCAGACACAGACCCAAACAGGTCTGGAGTCCGCCGAGGTTGTTCCCCTCTCAGCGCTTCTGTCTTCACTATGAAAGAAGAGGTGATTGCAAGTGACTTAGTAGGAAGCTTCAAGGAAGAGGCTTAAAGGTGTAAAATCCCATTTGCTGACAGTGGAAGCGGGAGCTGAGATCTCTGATCTTGGGAGTGGCCAGTTGAAGTCAATGATGACAATTTTAGGTGACAATAGTCTGTCCTCTGGAGGGACTTCCTTCAGGGGTCCTTACTTACTTGGGAGCAAGTGTGGACAAGACAGATGTTGGGTTCATCTGGTCATGGGGCTCACCCAGGGAGGCAGGATGGATGGGACAGACAGGGAAGGGGAGGGATTTTGTTTTGAATCTGGAACCTAAGGCGAATAAGAAGAGGTGAAGAGACAAGAAGGGCCATGGTTCTTCAGTGAGCTTTAGAACAGCGGCAGTAAGCCGGCTTGAGCAAACAAACCATAAGGAAAGGAGATCATATCAGACAGTGGGATGTTTGATTCAGTTATTTCATAGGTACTGCAGTTTCTAGTGATAAGGCCTGGGTCTGACCCTGGGTCTGACCCTGGGTGGGAGTGGGGAGGGCTTGCTAAGGTGGATGGAGAGGCATGTTAAGATGAGAGGATTCAGGAACTGAGAGGTGACCGCACTGGACGGAGCGCCCAGCTGGATGACACTACCTAGGATGACTTCTGTGCTCAACCTCACTTTCTGTCCACAACCCATGACCCACATCCCACCTCCACCCTCCATTAATGTCCCTTCCCATCCAGTTTCCCACCTCCATGCCCTCTTTCTCATCTCCATCCTCATCCTCTCCAACTCCATCCTGTCTCAACACTTTCATCCTCTCCTTACCCCTTTCTCTTTCTGCACCCTTATCTTTCTCATCCTCTTCCTTTCAGCACTTTATTTCTCCTCCACACTGGGCACCTGAAAAGCTACTACATGGTGGATTAAAGCCTGTGCTGAGGAGCCTAAATACATGGATTCAAATCCCATGGATACCACCTACCCATGTTGCCTCGGTTGTAAAAATGGGGTAATAATAACAGCTACCTCATAAGGTTGTCAAAAGGATTACCTGAGTCTAAAGTGCTTGAAACAATGTCTGGGCACAAAGGAAGTGTCAATCACAGGATTGTTGCCCTCCTCCTCTCCTTGCTTCATTACACTTTCCTTCCTCCATCTTGGGCTTCCCCAGTGGCTCAACCCAATGGCTCAGCAGGTAAAGAATCCACTTGCAATGCGGAAGACAACAGGAGACATGGGTTCGATTCCTGGGTCAAAGATCCCCTGGAAAAGGAGGTGGCAACCCACTCCAGTATTCTTGCCTGAAAAAATCCCATGGACAGAGGTGCCTGGCAGGCTATGTCCATGGGGTCACAAAGATTCGGACATGACTGAATAACCAAGCATGCACACACCCTCCATTTTCTCACCTCCATTATCCCTCCGCACCTACTTCATATTTCTTCTGAGATGCAGAGATGAATCAGCCTCAGCCCCTACCCACAGTCTGATAGGGAAACAAGCACAAAAAGAAATGTCAGGAGAATATAATAATAAGCACTACTTCAAAGATGCGAAGGAAATGCCCTTGGAGAATAGAGGATATGCAAACTAACACTGCCTGGGGAACTAAAGAAAAGTCTCAACAGGCAAATAAACCTCTCAGCTGGATCTTGAAAGATGAGGAAGGATTTGCCAAGCAAAGGCAGGATGAAGTTATTCCAGCCAAAGGAATATGACGTGTTTCCTGTGCGGCTTGTGTTAGAATGTCTGAAGTTGTGCAAGCTTATGAGAAGTCAGGATGAACCCCTTCCCTGGAGAGGGCACGCCCTATCCCAGTAAGGCCAGAAGGGGGCAGCAAAGCTTTAGGAGCTGTGGCAGCCAGAGCCCAGAAAACCTCCAGAGCTGCAGAGACCTTGAACCCTTCCACAAGCCCTGACCCTGAGGATTTTCCCCAGACTGGGCCAGCCAGGCCAGGGTGGTGGGAGAGGGGGGAAACAAAAACAAGATTTCTGACATTTGGAGAAAAAAGACTAGGTGTGTCTCAAAGGAAGAACTGAAGTCCTCTAAATATGCCCTCTAATACATGTTGAACATCTTTGAACATCTATTAGTGTTTTTTGAGAGTTTACTTTTCCTCTGGGCAGGCCTCTAAGCAGCTTCTATGAAGCCTCACAAAGCTAACACAACAGCCTCTCATAGGTGATGTTAGTCAACCTACATGTGTTTAAATGGCAAGCACCATGCGCTCTACATAGGTGGAGGAGATGCCTAAGTCCTACAGCTTAGAGTTCACCCTGTACTGACCTGGGAGCTAGTGGAGTGCAGGAGCCTTGTTTGTCCAACTCCAATGAAACAGGCAAGCATCTATGGAGCAAAGAATGCCCCTCCCCCCACCCCATATACACCATTATAGTAATCCCAGTTTTTTGTTTCTGAGGTTTCAAGGTTGTTCACTCAGAATGACAGGAACTTAGGCTGAGATGAAAGAGGGTTAGGAGAGAATTAGGAAGTAGGCTTCTCTTTGGAAAGGTCAGTTGAGGCCTCAGGAATTAACACTGCTCCACTCCAGCTCTGCTTCTGGAACCCCAGCGGGGAAGGGTGGGGGCTGCTGCTTGGCCCTTGTAGTTCACATTGGATCTCCTAGCAGTAATTACAGACTTAGTCAACAACACTCAAATCTTGAAAAAAAAAAATAACTCAAGCTTGGTGGAGGGGATTTTGAGATGGTAAAGAGAAGAAAGCCAGATGTAAGTGAGGCAGGGAAGAAGGGAACAGAAGGCTAGATCCAGAGCAGGCTATGGAGAGACGTTTATAAGATGTGGCTGCTGCCACTGCTCCTCCTGGGGATCTACTCCTCCTGGGAGCTGCTCCTCCTGGGGATCTACTCCTCCTGGGAGCTGCTCCTCTTGGGGATCTACTCCTCCTGGGAACTGCTCCTCCTAGGGGGCGTCTCCTTCTGAGGAGCTACTCCTCCTGGGGGGCTACTCCTCCATGGGCTACTCCTCCTAGGGCCTGCTCCTCCTGGGAGTCTACTCCTCCTGAGGGGCTGCCTCAGGCAGGTGTCTACATGATGAGACACAGAAGTCTGAGCCTTCTCGGGCCTCCTTTCTCCCAACTTCCCCCAAACTTATGTTCATCCTCCCTCACCTTCCCTGGTCCCCAGGATCCTCAACCCCTCCAAACCCAAACCTGCCATGGTGGAGATCCTGTATCAGAGGGAGCTTGGAATCCTGAAGGAGATGAGGTGAGAGGGGAATCCTGAGCCCTGGCAGCAAGGACAGAGGCTGGAGAGAGAAAGCTGAAGAGCACAGGAAGACTAAAGGGGCAGAGAAGGGTATGGCAGGGAGACCACACAGAAAAGGAACGGGATGTCTAGGATGTGGAGGTAAAACTGCCCATCTTGCTAAGTCCCTATAAGGCAAGGACCCCTGCTTCTGAAGCCAAACCCTGCACAATACTGCCATGCTGTCTGGGGAGACCCACACACCCCAAACTACCACAGTTAAGTTCATGTGATTGACAGTATATACAGTACTGCTTCAGGAACACCCAGAAATGTCTCCAGCTCACCTACAGCTGTTCATTCTTGTCAGGCACAGCCTCTTGAAACCAGGATATGAAGGAGAGACTTGCTTGGAGGTGAAGGTGAAAATGATTTCTCAGATTTGGGGAACTAAAGACCTCTAGACTATCTAGCGGAGAAGGCAATGGCACCCCACTCCAGTACTCTTGCCTGGAAAATCCCATGGATGGAGGAGCCTGGTGGACTGCCGTCTATGGGGTTTCACAGAGTCGGACACGACTGAAGCGACTTAGCAGCAGCAGCCTATCTAGACCTCTCCACACCACCAGCATCAGAATTACTTAATGCGCTTCCTACCAGGGCAGATTCCTGAGCCCCTCTCCTCTGGCAATTTATTAAATCAGAGACTGGTGGGGAGTTGGGGGGAAGACTCCCTGTTCTAACCATCTGCCTAGACGACATTCAGTTCATCAGACTAGAGACTGAACTGCTCCACCTCTGGCTCCTATCCTGGTACCCAGCTTCCTGTCATCCTCTCCCGAGCCCAACCGCTAAGCTAGATGAGACATTTCACTCCCTACTATACCCCTGACGCCCATCTCCATGGTTATGCCTTGTGATTAGGGCAGGAACCCCACTGCTGACCTATCCAGAAAGGGGGGCCAAGGATCCAAAACACTGATTTCTCCTGTATGTGTGGGTTGCCCACACTTCCAAGTGCCACCAAGAGGGGAGGATCAAATCAAATCCCTTTTCTTGGCTCTGCATCTCAATCTTAGATGTCATGGGAAAGAAAGGGAGCATACAAGCCGTTTTCATTAAATTGTGCTTAATTGGAGGAATTCCCTGGTGATTCAGTGGTTAGACCTCTGTGCTTTCACTGCTGAGGGCCTGGGTTCAATCCCTGGTGGAAGAACTAAAATCCCAGGAGTTGCATGGTACAGCCAAAAAAAAAAATCATGCTTATTTGGGGTAACTTGGGGGCATGCTGATGAAGTTTGGATGGGCACTGAAAACCTCCCACACCATCCCTTAGCACCACCTCTGCCAAGTTTCCTAGGCCTCCATTTTCAGGGACAGCTCTGCATTACCCTAGTCCCCTCCTTTCTGCCCCCACCTGACCTGGCCCATGAATATTCATCTATCAGAGCCCCCACTGCCTGCTGCCAGCTGGACTAAGAAGACAGGCCCCTTGCTGATACCACTGTCTACTGCACCCTGCATTTTCCAGCCTCAGCCACAGTGTCGTGGTCATGGTGACTGCTGCATGATGAACAGGAAGAAGCAGACAGGCTGAGGGAGGGGGCTCAGGTCACTCAGCTTCCCATGAAGTGGAAGGACCTCCTCAGGGTGGAACAGAAGGTGCCTCTCAAGCTCTAGGAAGACCCTATTGGGCAGAGGGGTGAGAGTGTGGGTCCATCCTGCTGCAGTCCCTTCACTTTGCCTGATGTGTCCTCAGGCCACACTCTGTGAACTGCTCCATGCCCTGGGTTTCTCTAGATGGCTCCTTGAGACATGGAAGGAGGGACTGTCTGAATGAGGGCAAGGTCCCCCCACCACGTCAGCCAGAGGGAATCACTGATATCTCACCAGCCCCTTCCTTCCAACTCTCCCTCACCCTTCTGAAGTTTCCCTCTCATGTACCATCTCTCCTTTCAATCTTAGAGAGAACTGTTCTACAAAGCAAGTGACAAGGCGAGATGAGTAGGGACAGCTGCTTTCCACCACAGCCTGGCCAAGCACTTGGAACTGTAGGAAGCTCACTGGGTGCTTCCTTGGAAGAAGCGGTGAGAATAAGAACAGCTTAGGGTCATGGAAGGAAGAGGGAGCAGTCAAGTGCTACCTCCTCCCGTGGGGCCCTTTGTCTTTACACTGGGAGGTCCGACTATTCCAGGACTGTAAATGACTGCTACCTATGACAGCACCCAATGTCCTAGGCTTGACTCAATCACTTGCTGCCTTCAAAGACTCAGGCTGAGGGTTCCCTGGTGGTCCAGTGGTTAAGAATCCACGTTCCAATGCAAGGGAGACTGGTTCAAACCCTAGGACAGGAAGATCCCACATGGCACAGAGCAACTAAGCCAGTGCTCCACAACTACTGAACCAAAACTCTATAGAGCCTGCAAGCCACAGCTACTGAAGCCAGTGTGCCTAGAGCCTGCGCTTCGAAAGAAGAGAAGCCACCACAGTGTGAAGCCTGAGCACAGCAACTAGAGAGTAGCTCCCGCTTGCTGCAACTAGAGAAAGCTGTGTAGCAACGAATACCTACTACAATCAAAAGGTTAGATCAGTAAATTTTTGAAAAAAAAAAAAAAAAGACTGGGGCTGGGACCAGGTCAACCACAGCACTGCAGAGGTGGTATTGTGGGGCCGGGTGAGAAATAAGGGAGAATTGTAGAGGGCACTCATGAGTCAAGTCATCTGGGGGGAAGTGGAGAGGTTGGAGGGGGTTATCTGCTGCTAAAGTGGAATGGAAACTGTAAGCATGGCTGTCCTTGAGGAATTTGGGGGATTCATTTGTTCTGAGGCCTCTTTGTCTTCCTGCCTCTCTGGGCCTGGCCGGGAATTTGGCCCCGTGGCCACCTGTGGGAATGGCGCCTCAGGCTTCTCCTGTACTGGCTGATGTGCATGTGCTGCGGGGCTGAGGGACTGCACAATTGGCTGTCCCCCTCGTGTCACTCTATGATCCCCCACACACAGCGGGCAGGCTGCCACTATCTGCACCCGGATGAATGAAGCTGCCCCCCAGACCCCATGCTGGGAGGCCCCTGCAGGTTCAAGCCCTTGGTCAGTGGGGTGGCTGGACTAGAGAAAGCAGAATGAAACAGAGGTGGCCCGGACAGAAGTCTCCTTCTGAGGCATCTGGACAAACACTACTCTACCCTCTGCCCTGCCCTTCAGAGTGAATACTCAAAGAAGGGAAATGGATTCCCACCTGGGGCCGAGAATCCCCATGGGGAGATCTACCATCCCTAGAGTCGGTGCTTCCTTGCCCACCTCACTTCACAGCTGCTACCTGGGGACGAGACCAGGCATCCCTCTCAGATGCCACATGTCAAGGAAGCAGAGCTCACTGGCTTGCTGCTGTTTACATCAAAGCATAGACAGGGCAGTGTACAAAGCGCAGGTGGAGGGAGCATCCTGGGCCCCATTCCTTCCAGGAAAGGCTATTCAGATGAGTATCAGAAGTGGGCTAGCTGTGGTACACTGGCAAAAAGTTTGGAAGTGCTCTTATGGTAGTACCACACAACGTGTTTTTATGTACATCTTTTTTTTTTTTTAATCATTGGAGTATAGTTGTTTTACAATACTATTTTAGTTTCAGGTACATAGAGCAACATTGAAAACAGAGTGTTTCAATATTTTTATAGATTATACTCCATTTAAAGTTACTATACAATTTTGACTCTATACATTGTGCTGTACAATGTATCACTGTAGCTTATGTATTGATGTTCACTCATTTTTTACTAAGTACCCTGCTGAGTCCATGACTGATTTAGAATGAACATTTTCCTTAGAAGGAGGGCTTGAGTAAGTAACTGAGGCTGTAACTGTGCCCTGCTACGTATTTCCTTGCAGACACCTGGCTACTATGATCTTCTGTCCCTCGTGCTGGTTGTGTTAGACTAATGAAGTTACCAATGCTATCACTTACAAACCTGTAAGTCTTTCAATCCGAGACCTGGATTGAATTGGATTAGTTGGGCCTCCAGGAGACTCCCTGGGGAAGGAAGAGTGAGAAACACTGACAGAAGCAGTACTACAGGCTCTAGTGAGCAGAGAAGGCACTAGCAGGTAAAGAGATGCTTCTGGCTAAGGATTTATACAGGAGGCCAAGGAGAATGCTTAAGTCCTTTACTTCATAACCCTCCTCTGAAGACCTTCCCGTTCATCGCACACCTGTTTCACGAGATATACTCTTTCAGGGACTATACTTCCATAAAAAGAGCCAAGTGTCCAGAAAAAAGAAAAAAAGATCAGTCCTTTTAGGTGCTATATCCACAGCCCCTTACCACTAGTCTGGTGTTCACTGCGCGTATGTGGAAATCTGGCTGCCAAGGGCCTTCAGTTGGTATGCTGCCTAGGGCTCTGACCTTGACTCTCCAGAAGAAACCTCTAGAAGTATCATTATGAAGGAGCCACCCTTACCATAAAATACAGCAAGTAACAGCAAATAAGGTAACATTCCAAGAAGTCTTCTTTCAAATTCCAGAATCTAGGTATTTGAAATTGTATTGATTACACATTCATAACACATACTGTCCTGTGGACTGCTGTGCTGTCATTTCAGTCATGTCCCACTTTGCAATCCCATCAACTGTAGCCCGCCAGGCTCCTCTGTCCATGGGATTCCCCAGGCAAGAATACAGGAGCGGGTCGCCATGCCCTCCTCCATGGGGACATCTGAGCCCAGGAATCAAACTCACATCTCCTGCATTTTCAGGCAGATTCTTTCCTGTTGAGCCACCAGTGATTATACAAAGTTGTATTTCTGAAAACAAGGATCCCTAACATGGGGCCTTTTACTGTGGGACACCTCTCCCCTCAACAATAATGGAGTTTACCCATCTCTAGGACATAGGGCTCCTAGTCCCCTTAATGGATTTTTTTTTTTTGCCTGCGCTGCCTAGCTTGTGGGATCTTAGTTCCCTGACCAGGGATCAAATGTGGGTCCCCTGTAGTGGAAACAGAGTCCTAACCACTGGAGCACCAGGTTGTCATCACCTCAAGCATGACCAATGCACCTTGCCTAAACACCATTGTCTAGCTCTTCCCCTAAGTCATTTCCCTTGCTGCCAAGTTCTCCTTCCAACAATATAAGTTCCTGGCAGTCTTGGATCTTGGTCTCATTCATTTCAGATTGTGTATACCCTTTTATTGATTTCCTGTTCAGCTTACCATTTAGAAGGAGATCTAAGGTAGGAAAAAAGAAAATAGCTGAGTGAGAGAGGGTCTGAGGGAGTTCTGAGTGAGGGAAGGTCTGAAAGAGTGTCGAGGGAGGAAAAGAAAAGAAACATAAATAGGAGTAATTTCGAAAAACCAGAAATAAAAATAAAACAAAGGTAAGACCCTCCACCACCTAGGCATTATTCCAGGCCACATTATCACCTCTGCGTTCCTAGGTTTTTGGCTACTTTGGACCACAATTCTTTCATGACCCACCAAGGTCTGTCCGTGGGATTCTGCCCCATGTTGTTTTTCCTGTGGATGCACTGGGAACCACAGCCTATCAGAAAGAAGCGCCTCTTCAGGTGGGACCTCCTGCCCTTTCATCATTCACCAAAGCGCCAGTGCACAACAGGGGGCCCAGTGGAGGGATGAGAAGGTGTGATGCTACCTGGAGCATGACAAGGGTTACAGCAGAGATGATTTCTTAAGAGACACTCGATGGAAAGTTGATCTAATGTCTATACTTATGTTCTACTTTTCTCAGAATGTCTCTTTCTCTGTGTATCAACATTACACTAGCCTTGCAATTAAAAAAAAAGTAGAGACTTATGGTTCTGAAAATTCGTTCTTTATTTTGATATAAAAAAATAAATCCTTCAGCCTATAAAGAATGTTACTTGTTTTCATATTGTTGTAAAGCAAACTTATAAGATAGGAACATCTACTACCAGTTCGAAAGATGCCACATATACTTTAGAAAAAAAGTCACTGCTATTTGGATTCAAACAAACATCAGAGTGAAGGGAACAAACATCTCTGTCTCCTGATTTTTCCATAATTTTACTAAATCATCAAGAGGAAAGCTAGTAGTGGGGATGTTACAAAATTATGCCAGAATTTGGTAATGATAGTGAAACCAGCCATTCAAATCCAGCTAGGTCATGACCTTGTACAAATGTTCTACTTGATACCCTACAAGCCGGGCTGGTAATAGATTTGAGTTATAATGTATAGATTTCTACAGTTGCAAAGGAAGTCTTTAAATTCTTGAAGTAAGCTAGGAAGCAGGCTGCTGATCTGGATTTGCTCAGATGGAAAACACTTCCAGCAGGAGTCCAGTTGATAGGCTGTTGGAATCACCAGGCCTGTACTTGTCAGGTAGTTTCAGTCAGCTGATCGGGACACCATCTCCAGATCTTTGAGATACGTTTGAAGTTCTCACAGTAAAGTTGTGGCCATGGCTACATTAGCTCTGCCTATCTTCTTTGATTTTTAATATCATTCTTTACCAGCTGTAGCAGCCACTGCTTGGTAAAACTTTGCCACAAAGTCTGGCTCACTGACCTCCAGCTGCCTGACAAATTCATTGCGTTCCTGCTCAGCCCAACCTCGAAACCACTGATCCCAAAGACGTAACTGGCACTCAAAGATACAAGGTGGTCGGTTTGCTCCAGACACACTAAGCTGCTCCAGACTTTCCAGCAATGGCTGTAATTTTCCTGGTACTGCCTTAGCTACCAGGTCCTGAAGGAAACGTTCACGCTGAGGACCTGACCAGCTGGCAAACCAGTGAAGAATACACTTCATCTCCTGGGAAGTGATGTAAGACATTGGGGGAGGAGAAGAGTTAGAAATATTGTCTGGTACTGGGGGTAAGGGAGAAGGGAAGGATAGCGGCATTGAAGATGAAGATGATTCCAGTGGCATCCTGAAACATAAAAGCACTGTTATGTACTCTCTGGATAGAGCAATGAAAATAAAGCTTCCCAACAACATGGAATCTTACCACACTTAACCAGCATCTATTACTTTTCACCGATTTGGTTTACAGAAAAACAGGGTCCTTTGTTTATTATCCAAATACCTTACAGAAAGCACCCAAGAATAACTTCATTTCATATCTACCAACTTTCCTCTTTTTCAAACCCATTACCCTCCCCAACCACTGCCTCCCTCCATCATTCCTACAAAGAATCTAAAAATAACCAAAGTATCCCTTGTTCATTCTTTCCCACCTAATTCTATGTTCCAGGTTGAGTAAAGAAAAAAACAATGATTAATACTGGTCCAATGTATCTTCCCTAAAATGAAAAAAAGGTATACATTTTTTAATTTACCAAGCAGCTGGTCTGGACCCAGATGCTAATCATTCCTGAGCTATCAACAGTAGGTAAAAAAAAAAAAAAGAAGAAAAAATCTTATACAGTGAAAGAGCCTTCTCTACAATGTGCATGTAGCCTCTGAAATAAGAACTTTATAACTGTATTATTTTCTTATATTTCCTGTAAAGCATCAGGAAAAATTGAAGAGCAGAGTTAGTGAGGGTGTCTTGTCCAAAATGAGATGAGAGAGTAAGAAAAACAGGAAAAGCAGCCAATTGTTTTTTAAGGACTGAGAAAATGGCCTAGTTGGTTTGCTGTCTTAGGGACCTAACAAGTGTTATACTGCTGTGACAATCCATGTATGAACACTTTTCCTTCGTGTTTAATAGAATACCTATTGATGACCGGCCTTAGCATCACTAATGCAACTAGGAGGTCAACCAGCTTGAACAGTTCTCAAATCCCACAGTTTGAGTCTCAATGAAAACAAACTACTTGTTTACGACATATTTTACTGTTTGTGTTTCTTCTGCTCTAAGCTGGAGCGTTTCTACTGACAAAGGAACCCAGAAGCAATTAACATCAGTTCACTACCAAAACAACTCAAGGAGGTTGCTTTTTCACAGTGGCCCTACAAGAAGCAATTCCTCCTAAAGGAATTTTATTCTCTTATTCAGAGAAAGGGAGAACTTTCCCCGAGTCTTGCGACATAGCTTCAATGGCAAGTTCAATGATCAAGAACTGGTTCGTAGAACAGGTCCAAAGACACAATGCTGCCACCTCCCACTTTGGAGGCCACGGAACCTGGCATTCCGAGGTCCCAAACAGCAACGTAGCCCTAGATGGGAGTGGCGGAGATTCGGAGATGGGAGGCGGTAGCTGTATCCGTAGGAGAGTTGGAGGTTTGGCACACTAAGGGTAGCACGCAAACACTGAGTCTGACCCGGCCCAAGGAGGGAGGTACTTCTACCCCGCTTACCTCCCTTTTTCTCTCACAGGGCACCCGGAGACCGCCACAACAGGGTTTAAACTCCGACTATCACGGCTGCTTCCATGTTTCCTGAAAACCCTAAGGAGGGCCAACCCGGCAGCCCACGCACTTCCGGTCCCGGACCCGCCCCAAACACCCAAGCTCCACAGCGCCTCAGCCTTAGGGCCGGAGATAGCCGAATAATTCCGATTATGGCTAGCCCAGAGTCGACAGCTTCCGAACGGATTCGATTCAAAATCTCGGTAAGACGAAGAGAACCGAGCTCTGAAAGGAGGATGCGGGAGGAGGGAGAGGCTGGGAGGATGGAAAGAACCAATTGGTGCCGATGTGTAGACGGAAACACCCGAGCACTTCCGGAGGAACCCGGGGAGCTCTGAGTGGTAATCGAGGGGTTGACTATGGCAGTGGGCGGGGCCAACTCGGTACGTTCGAAGGGCGTTGGCGGAAATTACCGAAGATGCCCGAAGCCGTCGGGACGGACCCGAGTACCTCACGCAAGATGGCGGAGCTGGAGGAGGTGACTCTGGACGGGAAGCCTCTTCAGGCGCTGCGGGTGACCGACCTGAAGGCCGCACTGGAGCAGCGAGGCCTAGCCAAGAGCGGGCAGAAGAGTGCCCTGGTCAAGCGGCTCAAAGGGGTGAGGAGACGGCGTTGCCGGGGTGTCGGAGGGAAGCGGACCCGGTAGAGCCGAGTCTCTGCCGCGGCGCAGGCGCAGTGTCCGGGCTCGGCGCGAGCGAGCTCAGGCCGCCAGCGCGAGCCTCCGGATCCGCGCGCACGGTGGTTGGCGAGGCTCGCGCTGGAGTAGAAATAGCGCCGGTTCCCGCCTTAACGGTAGCGGCGCGAGCCCAAAATGGGAGGGTGCGCGCTACTCTCCTGGAGTGTCTTAAGCTCCTTCCTCGTTCCCCCACCCCCTCCTTGTTTGTGTCTGTGGTTTCGGCGCATGCGCTGCAGAAGGAGTTAAATCCCACTACAACCACCGGCGTTGCTGGCCTGAGGGGGGCGAGTTGGGCTGGGTCGGAGTTAGGGGTATAGTTGGCCGGAGGGGTTGATGGGGTTGGTTATCGGTATCCGAATGAATAGAATTGGGGTAGGGCAAAAATGTCTGTTTGACTAGGGTAGGAGGTGAGATGAAGAGAAGCCTTGATTTGAAGGACTTGGTTAGGCAGAGATGTATATTTTATAGAGCATCCAGAAGCAATTTGGGTGGATAAGAGTTTGGTGAATATTGATGAGAGAGGTGAGGTGGGCTGGTCTGTATTGGGGATTTTGAATCTGCTTAAGTAGATTAGGGTGGGATTGCCAAGAGGTAGACGGATGAATTGGTGTGTTTATTTGGTGTAAATGGAGGGAAGATGAGGATCTCTTGGTTTTAATTTGGTAACATTAGTTAGGATACGTGACTAGTAGTACGGTTTTGGGGGCTTCCCTGGTGGCTCAGAGGTTAAAGCGTTTACCTCCAATGCGGGAGACCCGGGTTCGATCCCTGGATCGGGAAGATCCCCTGGCGAAGGAAATGGTAACCCACTCCAGTATTCTTGCCTGGAGAATTCTTGCCTGGTAGGCTACAGTCCACGGGGTCGCAAAGAGTTGGACACGACTGAGCGACTTTACTCACTCACTCAGTATGGTTTTGGGCTGGGTTGGCTCAAGGGTTAAGTTGGCAGACCGTTGCTTACACTGAAGCTGACAGTTTCATGTGTGTGTGTATTGGATCAGAACATGATTTATAGAGTCTATGGTCATTTTGTTCTGTAGCCTCCTCTTTGAAATTTTTATAAATTTGGTAAATCTAGTTGCCACTCTTTTGGAAACAAGACAGGTTCACTTGAGTAGATCTAATCCTGGGTAACTGATCAAATAATTCACTGAGGACAAAATCATGGTTTCATGTATTTGAACCTGGTTTGAGTATTTGAAGTGAAGGGCCAGATTTAGAAGGAACACTGGTCAGAAGTGCAGAAGACAATAGCGATTGTAGTACTGTCAGATTTTATTGCATAGCCAGATTTCCTCAATATGCCTGCATTTTACATCTGTACATTTGGTAGCAGTAACCGTGGCTACCTTTAAGGGTCTTCTGAAGATGAATGAGAACAGTATTAGTAAAGGGCATTTAGGTCCTTGGAAAAGTACAGTTTAAGTGTGTATGGTTAGTCATTGCATTTGATGAAGAGATTGGGGGAGGGGTATTTTTTGCTTTTGTTTTTCCTGGTTTCTGACTTTTGCCCTTCTCTATACCAGGCTCTAATGCTAGAAAATTTACAAAAACACTCAACCCCGCATGCTGCATTCCAGCCAAATTCCCAGGTAAGAAAGAAGGTTCATTACCAGGGGTGGACTCTGAATGCACAGAGACATGGAAGGACATGATGTATGTGTGGTGCTTGGTTTCTCACCAGTATTTCCCTAAGTTCCTTGGGTTGAAAATGTTTTCATACTGGGACAATTGAATTCTAATAAAGAATTCAAGAATCAGAAGAGCTATAAGTTAATTTCTGATTCTTGAAATGGTGTGTGCAGAAAGATATGGTTCCAGTTGATTAAGTGGAGTGCAAGGGTCTGAAGTCATTTATTTGACATTGATTTGAGAGAAGTAGTTGATGTCCTTGTAGATATGAAGTAGACAGTCACCACGGCAGTATAGGAAAATACGTCCTGATCCAAGAAGAATTCTTGTGTTGACATAAATTTTCCAAGAAATCAGTCCTTTGGAGATCATCCACCATTATCAGTGTTAATATTAACTATGCAGTCATTCCTAAGCATTGTTAATTGCTCTGTTACTTAGGGCAAGAAACAACCTTTGGAGACCTTGATTTCCTCAGTTTCCCTGTATGTAAGATGAGAAAAGGTTGAACTATATCGATAGTTTTATAACTGCTGAGATTTTCTGGAGATGCTTTTGGAGGCTTCCTGTAGGAAATTTCTTTCCAAGTGAGCAGCAGTTCACATTCCCCTCCTAAGCTAGAATAGCATTGAGTTTCTGCATAAGATTTCTTTGAAAGAAACCATTCCCATTTTTTTTTAAAGTGTTAGACTAGGTAGTCTCAAGATTCTTTTCAGCTTTACCAATTCCTCATTATAGTGTGTCACGCACTTAAAGGAAGAATCCAGGTCTTTGTTAGTGCAATGGTGTGTAGCTCCAGTACTAGATGAAATCCCAAGATACTGTGGAAAAACAAGAGAGCTTTCCTACTCCCTTGTTATTAGCTTATTAAGCTGAAAGTATCATAATCTAACTAGCTTACAGAGGTTTAGTTAAATATTTTAGCAAACATAAGAAAATGCATGTTAATCAGTTTACCATTCTATTCCTTTTGCCCATTACATTTTTGTCTTTGAAGTTTTGCTTTTATTAACATAGGATTTTTGCAACAAATACGTATATTCTCTAATACTTGCAACCCACACTTGATTAATGTCCGATGACTACCAAGAGAACCTACCTCTATTAATTTAGGTGAAAATAAACTTTTACCATCTTTAGGAAAGATGACTAATGACAAAAAGTATTCAGGTTTTTTCCCTTTTCTGGAGTTCTAATAGGACTTGCTAAGCAAGAAGGTTCTTGAGAGGAGGACTTGTGAAGAAAAAGCTGAAGGGCTAAAGAGTGACATGGGAGTCCTGGATTTTAAATATTGTTACCAAAGATTTCTTCTCACCCAAAGAAGATGGAGTTAGAACTCTGTCTGAATGCTGAATGGACATCCCTTTTCTTAGTCCCTTGCTTTCAGGCTTTTTAAATCTGATACTGAATTTTGGAGATGTTTAAATGTTTCCTGAATAGGTGGAGATTGATCTTTTGTGTCAACTAAAGATGAATTAGTATGAACTAGTGTTTTTTCCTTCAGTTTTTAATATTAAAAGGAAAAATTAGATATATGGTTTAGAAAAGACATAGTTTTATAGGAGTTTATTTCTTTTTAGATTATTTGTGCATCACTGTTTGGTTGGGAACTGACTATTTAAAATAAAAGATTATGTGCAGCTCCTCTTTTTGCCATCTTTTGTGAATCATAGGGCTATATATTTTGGTCCTCAGCTTAGGAGTAGCTTAGAAAAGGGCCCTCCAGTATTATCTTTCTTTGATCCAGATATAATCCTTTGCTCCATGGAATTTTCTTCCTAGCGTTTTCCTGGTTTGCTTTTCTAGACTGTCTTTTTCCATTTCTTCTACACAGATTGGCGAGGAAATGAGCCAGAACAGTTTCATAAAGCAGTATCTGGAAAAGCAGCAGGAGCTGCTTAGGCAGCGTTTGGAACGTGAAGCTCGAGAAGCTGCAGAACTTGAAGGTAAGTTCAGACTGTTGCTTCTCACATGGAGTCCTTCCTTCTTATTCCTGTCACCGAGTAGATGGGCCTATTTCACTAGGCAGTTTCAGGAATATAAGTCAGGCTGAAACTGCCACTTACTTGCTTTGGTAGTTGGTGGATCCAAGTGAGTTACTCTTTATGTTTTGTCAGGGAAGAAGACACTTAATTTGACTTAATCTTGTTAGAAGAGGATTCCTGCCAACAGGAAGAGTTATATGTAAATTAAGCTATCCTTTGACATACTAGACTAGAAAAACCAGGGAGTTTTTCTCTATGTACAGTGCTCTCTTTAGTATATACTCTGTATCCATGACTTTGCCTGACCTCCTTCACTCCTCTACATATTCCCACATGCTGAGCCCTTCACTCCCTCCCTGCCCCGACCCAATCTGTACTTTGCAGAAGCTTCAGCTGAGTCGGAGGACGAGATGATCCATCCCGAGAGAGTGGCTTCCCTGCTGCCTCCTGACTTTCAGAGCAGCCTGGAGAGACCAGAGCTGGAGCTCAGCAGACATTCACCCAGTACGTATCTCCCTCCCCACTGCGCTGTTTTGACAGTCTTGCGTAGTTGGTGGGGGGAGGTAGTTACACCTCCTTTCATGCTAAGCTTCCATTAAAAGTCTCAGGGCAGTTCTGTGACAGTGTTATTTGACATCTGTTTTTCATGGAAATTATGTCCTTTTTGAATTCTGCTTTCACCTCAATGTTGTGTTAACCTCTCAGAGTATTTTATAAGGCAGTCTGATTTTTCTTCTCACCTGTATACCTCTCTAACTTCCTCTACTGTACCTCTGAATTTAGCAGCAGTCACAACTCGTTTTCATCTCTTCACCAGTTGTATATATTCTGTGTCACACATCCAGTCAGTCATACTCCCAAATGGACATCTGCAGTTTATTAATTCATTCAGCAAGTTTTTACTGAGTGTCTATTATATGCTAGGCGTGTGCTAGGCACCAGAAATATAGTAAAAAGACAAGTCTCTGCTATAATGAAGCATACAGTTTAGTGAACAGATGGACATTAAACAAATTATTACATAATTAGAGTCATGCTGTGTGCTGAGAGGCAATGCAGAGTATTATGTGAGCATTATTACAAGGAATTCAGACCTAATGTGTGGAATTGGTTTAGGCAGGGTTAATTTTTTCACATTTTAGAAAGCATTGAGCACCCACTTCTGCATAGTATCTCAAACAAAAATCTGTAAATACAGCCTTTGTCTTCTAGAAACTACCTAAGTATACCTTTAGGAGAACGTGTATATAAGACATGTGGATAGTAGGTAGATAAAGGAAGCCAGTGTGTAAACTAACAAGTATTTTGAATAATTATTAATGTTAGTGGTAATGGGGAAGGTGATCATTCCATATTTTTAATATTTTTAGAATGCATGTTAGTTGTCAGTGTTCCTTCTCAAATAAAAATAAGCCAAAAAAATTATGTATTGAGTTCTGCTGTATACATGTCTCCATGCGGGAGTATGTGGTGGGGGGTCAGCACCTTGTACAGTCTGTTAGGGAGAGAGAAGACAATCACACATAAAGCTAACAATAGAAGATAGTATGTGTTAAGTAACATATGAGGAGTACAGACACAATGTACTGTCAGAATTCGAAAGACGAAAAATTCACTGAGGACCAGAAAGATTATAGAGAGCTTTATTAAAGGAGGTGTAGTATTTGAGCTGAGCCTTAGAAATAGGTAGGATTTGAGTTGGCACAGAGAGGACAAGAGGGTATTTTTAGAAAGGAACAGAGGCACAGGGATAGGAATGAAGGTGATATTTAATTTTAAAGGTAATGGAGGGACCACTGAAACTTCTTGATGGGAATATGATCTGATAAACTCTTTTGAAAAAGAGAGAACCTCTCTCTGGCTTAAATGTAATCTGAAGTGAAAATGAGGAATGTCCTGAAATAGATGTAGGTTTAAAAATCAAATAAAGATTTAGAATGAAGAAGGTGGTCAGTCTGTTCAGTGCTTTGAGTCATCAGTAGGACTATGCCTGTAGCTATAATTGATGAGGGGAAAGAGAGGGTAGGTGAAAGGAAAGAGGTGAAAAATTAGAAATGAATGTAGTAAATTGTAGAGTGGTTTGGTGATTTAGTTGCTAAGTTGTGTTTGACTCTTGTGATCCAATGGACTGTAGCCCGCCAAGCTCCTCTGTCCATGGGATTTTCCAGGCAAGAATACTAGAGTGGGTTAAAATTGTAGGGTACAACTAACAATTGCTCTGTGTCTTCTTCAGTGTACCCTGTCCATAAACTTTTCTACCTCTGATCTTGCCTAGAATATGAACTTTATTACAGATGTGGCATAAAATGTGGTAAGAGTCCTAAGTGGAGTGGTAGTTTTGGAGTTCTAGCAATGCTTGGTTGGATCAATAGCAATGCCTGGAATTTACCCAGAAGTTAGGTTTGTTTCAGGTATACAATGTCAGTCTGCCGTAGGCCAGTAAATTATTAGGATTCCAGTTTATTTGTTAGCTTTGGATGTTTGGGGTTCCTTGTTTCGTAACATTTTGATTAAGGTTCCTAGTAATATGTTGTTAATTAACAGTGGCACCTGAGGATTTTTGGGGGGGGGGGTATTGTTTTTTAAGAATATGAATTCCTGGTCCCTGCCCCAAGAACCTCAAGGAGTGTACGTCCTGAGACCTTACGTTTTTTAAAAGTCTCCTGGTAGTTCTGTTGATGAACTCAGTTTATGAATGACTAAGTGAAAGAATAGCTTTTCAGTGTTAACAGTTAATCAGGATCCTTGTCTTATACTGCAGCAGCCTCCCATTAACGTCCTGTAGACACAGTCCCAAATAGGAAGGAAGGATTGGTTTATAAAATCCTCCCTGGCTCCCCTTCTTGACTTTTTACCTCTCTACCAGTTTCTTCAGATTTTTCTGCTCTCTATAATCAGGGGTTGCCTGGATTCCCTTCTAGGTCATAACTGGTTTTATGGAAGTCCTTATTATCTTCAGTTAATTCTTTTAAAAAAGAGACCACACTCGGACGATTAGGAAAAATACTAAAACATTAAAAAATGGGCAGTCAGAATATGGATTGATTAACAAAGGTATGAACCACCCCAGGGGGTTTTAACCAGCCTTTGGCTTACAAAGCATTTAGCCCTTATTCCTATTTCTTGTGTTAAATCTGGATGCTGAGATTCCACAGAAATGTTAGATAAGTTACTTATACAGCAGATATGAGTCAGATTTAGGTTTGGCATCCTTCTCTTAATTTCTGCTTCTTATTCATACCCAAGGATACTGTTTGGCCACAGGCTTTGCTGTGATCTCTATAGCTACCTAACTTGGGTCTTGTAGATCCTACCGAGGGATTTGTTTTCCAGATTGAAGAAACTTCCCTCCTATCTGGCCCTTAAACTTTCTTCACTTTAATACATTTTATACTATCTTTGCTCTCCTGAAGACTTCTGGCTTGGAATCTTAGAAATCTTACATTCACCCTGGCTTACCTTTTAACGCCTGAAATATTAACCTGTTACCAGCATTGGTTCCACCCTCTGCTAAAGGTGCTCATTTCCTTCACATATCAGTAACATCAGGCTGAAGACACTCATGTGGCCACGTGCACATAATAGATGGCACCTTTCGTAGAATCTTGTCTGCCTCACATCAGTTCCTTACGAGGAGCTCAAAAAAATGCCTCATCTCTTTCTTATAGTTTGTATTGTTTACTAGGTTCTTGTTTTCATGTCTGAAGGTCCCCTCCAGCTGTCGTTTTTGTTGTTGTTTTGTTTTTTTTTTTGCAAAACAATGATGTCCAGAACTTTCTGAAC
Organism: Bos indicus x Bos taurus; assembly: GCF_003369695.1. Lineage (NCBI taxonomy): Eukaryota > Metazoa > Chordata > Mammalia > Artiodactyla > Bovidae > Bos > Bos indicus x Bos taurus. Next base: position 15,381,117 of record NC_040085.1, read on the forward strand.
AACTTTTCTCAGCTTTCCCACATCTCTTTGATGACTTGCTAGGCAAGTGCTTCTGGAGAAGGGATTGTCTAGAATCCTGTCACTGCAGTTTTACAATATCAAAATAACATTACTGCTGGAGTCCAACTCCAGCAACCAGGGATTCAGCCTGAAGACATGGACAGTGTCAGCGAGAGAAATGAGACAGCCTCTCAGTTTATTCCAAGTTTAAGATTCTCTTTTATACTTTTACAAAAACATTAGGCCAGAGGTTTGACATTTTCAGTTCCCCCTCTCCCAGATTTATCATCTCCATAAATCACTGTTGCTCTTCAGAGTTCCTGCTTCAGTGATTCTCTGGGAATCAGCCTTATCATCTATTATCTACCTCTTGTAAGTGTCCCATAGTTAACTTGTGATTACATTGTAACTCATGCTACATTCCTCAGTTACTACTTATCTTCCTAAATCCAGTTTGCCCCTAACATCCTGAGCTCACTCTCTTTTAAAAAGGCTTCTAGCTATAGTGTCTCTAAAAATTCCTGACTTCTATAAGCTATAGTAAAATATGCTAACTTTACAACATTCCTCAAATCTTTAACTTCTAACTATTTTAATTATTTCTAAGCCCTAAATTCAGTAAACTCCTTTGCCATAACCTTTCTCCTCACAAATAGGCTTCAGATATCAATCCCTACCATGGCCTCAAGCTACGGCCTATGTGCTCATCCTGGAACACTCTTTTCTAAAAGTCCTTGAACAAATGTCAGTGATTAACTTTATGAATTATTTTCTGAGCAATGCTGCAGAAGGCTTTGTGCCTTCTCATGCTCATCTCAAGAACAATAAGCACCTTAATATTCCTTTTCAGTCAACTCAGCTGAGGAGAGGAAAAGACCAGTCAGAATTACAAGGCCTAACTCCTTCATCCCAGGATCTGTGCCTGCAGAATGAGGAGACGGGGCTGGGGGCCGTGCCTCCATTTTGTCAGTAATGCCTAACGCGGCTCCTGACATCTCCCCCTTTTTTATTTTTTAGAGCATAGGTATGAAACTCAGTAGATAGAGCAGAAACACTTTGGCTGAGTATCCTGAAAAGACACGGGGCTATTACACAAATCAGAACTAACAGGCATAAGCACATGGCAGCATTAATCATTATTGTAGAAAAGGATCCATGGGAAAGATACCCCTCCAGATTTTCAAAGAGAGAATTAGAAAAGTCAGACTCCGCCTGCTTCATATTCTGAATATGCTGATGTAACTTAGAAATATCAATACTAAAATCTGAATGATTCCAGACGCCTAAAATATGATTTCTAATGCGTTCCCAAGAGTGCATGGACTCATTCACTTGTAGAGGGGTAATGCACATCCATTTAAATTCAGCATGGCACCTTAAAGACAATTTAATTTTTAAATTTGTAATTTCTTGCCCCATAAACAGAACTGCTGCTTCTAAAGCATTGACCTTATATTCTATTTTCTTATCTATAATTTCCTGCGTAGTAAGAGCTACGGAGACATTTTTGGACAGCTGATCGACAAACGAGGCCGTATGCACTTGTTTTGACAAGGCAACAGCAGAAACCATAACTGATGCAGTTATGGCAATCAAAGCTGTTATTCCCACAACCAGAGCTGCAATGAATTGCTTAGGTCGAGAAATTAAATTAAGTTCATATAAAACTTTCAGTGCATAATCTTCAAACCATTGTCCCTCTAATTTTACAGGAACCATCAAATATGGTGGTTGCTTTACAATCATCACAGCCTTATAATTATAATCATTCCCATCAACACAATTCTATATAAAACAATTCACACATATAACATTGTAAACAGTTTCTTCTTCAGAAACTTCCAAATCACTCTGATTTCTGGCCAACAAAAAGGCATAGGGAGAATGCATGCAGGCCCGTACAATATATCTTTGTTCATTTAAAGGTCTATGTAAAATCACAGGTGCCATAGCAGCCAATACTTTCCGTAACTCAGGCTGCATGGGACCCGTTCCATCGAAGCTCACTAAAGGAGGAACCCATCCATTAGCATGCCACCTAGTAATTACTAAAGGCATAGGGAGAAATGAATTATTCCATGTGGACCTATAAGGTTCTACATAAATCAAGCCCCATCGTTGATTCAAAAGATTGGGGTACCCTCATTTGGTCAGAAAATGTCTGGTGGCAGCAATGGGAATAGATAACTTTATGGCGTACATGCATTCTTTCCAACTAGGAAAGCCAGAAATTCTGCTTATGCTTTCCCAGGCCTGTAGTCCTTGTTCATCAGAGTCTAAAGTTGGGAGTGCACAGCTCGGATAGTCCTTTAAATGAGGGGCTGCTTTTTAAAGGCATCAAATAGTCTTTCTTGCGCCCCTGGCATCAGCAGCTGTAAAGACCAAAAGTCTCTCTTGCCATCACTTCTTGGAGAATCAGTAAGCATGCCTTTCAAGGAAGTGCTAATGCATCCATTCAAAACTGGAGCTACTTCTTGTAGAGAGGAAGGTATGGCAAAGCAAATAGGTGGATAAATGGACGCGCCCGAAAAATTGAAGGGAGTGCTGACCACTGTTTTAACAATATTAGGATAGATAGAAGCCCCACCCAAAAGAAGAGTATCATTAAGAAAAACACATTCATTCATCCAATCAGTAGGCTGGGAAGAAGGTGGATTAGGCAAATGAGCCCAATGAACTTTTTCTGTGCTGGAGGGCCTCAGCTGACAAGCTAACACAGCAAGCATAACCACAGACATTACCATAGGAGTGGCCTCGTATCTCCCCCTTTCTATTAATTCTTCAGCCCGCTGAGCGAGATGTTTTAGCTGGCCCCAAGTTGGTACAGTGCTGGAGGTGATTGTTTAAGTACAATAACTGTGACGAGGTGGGGCAGAATATGGTTGAACTCAATCAGCATGTCTCTCCTGAAGCGCCAGGTGCCTGAAGCGATGTACTAGCAGTGAAGCCTCAGGCAAAGGGTCACTCGCCCTTTGGCGTTTCCTTGGCTCCCTCAGGTCTGGACTCTACGAGCTTCTGGTCTCTCCATCTTTCCTCGGTTCCGGACTCCAGGACCCCAGGGATTTTAGTAACCTCAGGGGTCCAAACAGTAGAAGTGGAATCCTGTGGAAACACAAAAGCATACCCTCTCCCACAAGTTAGCAGTATATCTGGCCTTCTCCATTCTCCTGTAAGGAGGTCTTTCAACTTAACCAGAGGCCAAGTCGTAGCCCCTTCAGGAGTCCAGTGTCTCGTCATTGCAGTCTGCCCCTGTGTGTCCACGTTTAAATGATTAATTACAAACAAAGCATAGTGTAAAACATGATGCGGAGAGGAATATTTAAATTCTCCCTGTCTTAATTTAGCTATCTGACTTTTTAAAGTCTGGTGCACCCTTTCCACTATGGCTTGGCTTTGGGGATTATAAAGTATTCCGGTTGAATGTAGTATGGAAAATTGTTGACAAATCTCTTAAAAGTGGCAGAATTATAAGCTGGGGCATTATCTGTTTTTATCTGTTCGGGGAGTCTTATTTGGGAAAAGCTTTGAAACAAGTGCTGAATTACATCTCTTGTTGCTTCACCTGATCTAGCAGAGGCTATAATAACACGAGAAAAGGTATCCACAGTAACATGCACTAAGGACAGTTTTCCAAAGGCCGCGATATGAGTTACATCCATTTGCCAGAGAGCATTAGGCCTAAGGCCTCTGGGATTTACTCCTAATGGTGGAGATGGATTAAATGTTGGGCAATTTGGACATAACTATTTGTCTAGCTGCTTCCCTAGGGATATGAAATTCATACCTTAAACCAGCTGCATTTTGATGATGAATTTTGTGAGAATTTTTGGCCTTGTCAATCTTTTCATGTAAGTTTAAAGCAATGACTTTAGTTAATGCATCTGCCAAAGCATTTCCTTCATGCAAAGGGCCAGGCAAGCCGGAATGGGCTCTAATATGTCCCACAAAATATTTCTTATCTCTATGCTTAATCTCCTTCTGTAAATCAAATAACAGGGAGAATATAGTAGTCTCATTTTCTAGAATATTAGTAGTCTCAGTATGAGGAAATAACCCTACAGTATATCGGGAGTCAGTCAAAAGATTGAAGGCGTGGTTTCTTAAATGTTGAAAAGCCCAAATAACCGCCCTCAACTCAGCTCTCTGGGCCGATGTCTCTTCAGTTACCTGAACATGGGATTTTCCATCAATAATTGTGACTGCTTAAACATTAGAGGAACCATCTGTGAAAACTAAAATTGCCCTTTCCAAAGGTTGAATAGAAAATTTCTTCGGAAAAAATCACTGGATGTGTTTTCAAAAAATGCAGTAGGGGGCTTGAGGGCAAATGAAACAAAATTTGACCCCTGAAATCTATCAGGGTAACTTGCCAATCATTACTATTTTGTAAAAGAAATTGCAGTTGATCCTTATTGAATGGAATCACTATATTTGCTACTTCTTTTTGAAAAAGTTCCACACTTCTTTTTCTACCTTTTATAATTAATTGTGCTACCAAGCTAGGATAAGATAAAATTATTTTTCTTGGGGTCACTGGTATATGGAGCCATTCCAATGGGCCTTCTTGCCACAAGCATCCTGTAGGTGTATGCTCTGTGGCGAGAATAATTAAATCCCATCCTCTGGTAATATTAATCCTAATTAACTGATCATTTAAAGCCTCATCCACTTTAACAAGAGCCGACTCTGCCTCACTAGTCAACTTTCTCTTAGAACTGGGATTAGGATCACTTTTTAAGCAATCAAACAGAGGCTTTAAATCTGCAGTGGTCAGTTTTAAATGTGGGTGTATCCAATTAATATCTCCTAATAATTTCTGGAAATCATTTAAAGTTAGTAAAGGATTTCTCCGAATGACTCATGGTATGGGTATTTAATACCCTCCCTAAATAAGAAAAAGGATTTACTTGCATCTTATCTGGCACTATCTTTAAACCCCAGCTTTCCAAGGCCTCAATCAATTCAGATAAAATTTGTTGCAACAAGGCTCTATCCTTATGAGCTGCCAAAATATTATCCATATAATGTGTCAAATATAGATCTTTATACTTTGTTCTAGCATTTTGTACAGCTTGGTCTACAAATTTCTGACACAAGGTAGGGCTATTTTTCATTCCCTGAGGCAAAACCATCCATTGAAACCTCCTATAGGGCTGTTTAAAATTAGCTGAAGGGAGACTGAAACCAAACCGTTTATAATCTTGATCAGCCAGGGGAATGGCAAAGAAACAATCCTGTAGATCTGTAACTATCACACTATACTGAAAAGGCACAGCCACTGGGGAAGGGAGGCCCGGCTGGAGGGCCCCCATGTCTTCCTTGGTTGGGTTTATAGCTCTCAAATCTTGTAACAATCTCCATTTTCCTGATTTTTTCTTAATAACAAAAATAGGAGTATTCCAGGGGCTATTAGAAGGCTCTATATGGCCGGCTGCCAGTTGTTCCATAACTAAATCCTCAGCTGCCTGTAACTTTTCAGCTGTTAATGGCCATTGCTCCACCCATACCGAGTCATCAGATTTCCAGGTAATAGGGTCGGCAGCAAGAGCAACAGGCCCTAGGATAAATTTGAATATCCCAGACCTTCTGTATTTTTGTTAAGAACCGTCTCTAATGGAGAAACAATTTCCTGCTGATCTTTACCAAGCCCTTTATCAGGATTATAGCTCATTTTCAGCATTTGATTAGTAACCTTTTCATCTGGGCTATATAAAAGCATTCCCATCTGAGATAGTATATCTCTCCCCCATAAAGAAAAAGGTAGTGAAGGAACCACATATGGACAAAAAGTGCTTTATGCCCCCTTCTCATCTGACCATGTCAAAATTTGTGAGCCCTTAGCAACCGAGGGCACTGACCCTATTCCTACCAGGCCGGCACTGGTCAAGCGTGTCGGCCAGGATGAGGGACAGTCTTTTCCAGCAATGCAAGAGACGTCTGCTCCAGTATCTAACAGCCCTGACATTTTATTTCCTTGAATTAAAAGATCTTTTAAAGGCCTAGAAGCTGTAGTTTCCTGCACCCAAAAAGCTAGATCACTAGATCCAAATCCTCTGGGGCCCCTAGCTTGAGAAGTCAAGGTTTTTCCTGTCTGATAATAAGGTGAAAGCAAAAGCTGTGCTATTCTTTGACCTTAATTAATTTGCACAGTTTTAGTAGGTGGCGAGATCAAAACTTTAATTTCCCCAGTATAATCAGAATCTACCACACTAGGCACCACCGAAGTTCCTTGAAAAGAAAGCAAGCTACGCCCCAGCACAAGTCCTACAATGCCCTCAGGTAGGGGGCCAGCCACTCAACGTCAGGGGTTAATGTTGTTGCTGTTGTTGCGGTGGTGGAACTGAGGTCCAGTCCTGCGCTACCTGGGGTTGATTGGCACAACTTGTTGTCCCTGCTTGGCGGGACATTGCTGGCAAAAATGCCCCATTTGGCCACAAGAGAAACATTTTTTATTTGTAGAATCGTTTCCATTACGATTAATTTTTTTTTTAAGCCTGGGTGAGGCCCCCTGAGGAGGTTTTCTCCAAGGAGCAGGCTCTGTATATTGTGCATGCATCTGCTTTAAAAGCTCCTTTGTTTCAAAAAAAACTCTTTATCTTTCTCAGCCTTAGGTAATACTCTGGGAGGCTTTGGAGGCAAAGTGGGGAACTCCTGGGCCCTGGGAGGCACAAGTGGAGGTGGCGGTAGTCACCTTAAATCAGTTGCGTAGAGGAAGAAGGGGCTCGCCAGGGCACCGGCCGCAGCGTCCTGTAAGCCCTCTCCTTCCTCGGGAGGCAGAGCACAGTCTCCCTCCTTTACTTCATCAATGGCAGAAAACATGATCTGCACAGAAGGTGGAGACCCACCACCGTCCACCACTATAGCCTCCCCCATAGACTATCTTAACAGCCTCATGACGAGGGTCCAGGACATTTCTAATCATATTCCACAGAGCAAAACCATCTACGGGAACCTTTTCTGGCCCATGCAAAGTATAAAACAAATGTAGAAATTTAGACGGTCTTCCTGTGCTTGCTTTAACGCCTCTATGGGCTAACATATGAAATGATATTTCAATAAACATTTGTCTATTCTTAGATGCAGAGAAACCCATTCTTCTAAGACTATACTTTCAGGGATCATTTCTATAGTTCGTTACTAGAGAAGTTTCTCTGATCGTGTAGAGCACCAAGATTAGCAAAGGCCTCAAAAAAAAAAAAGGAAGAAACCCATTCTTCTAAAGAATATTCTTACTGATTCTATACCCTCCTCACCCTGCCTAAATTGCAAAGGGGTGCCGGCCACCCACAGGTACAGTCCTAACCGTCCCGCGTTACATTCCCAGAATCACTTACTCTTCAGTGTCCCCTGTTCTGGGCGCCACTGGCCGGAGTCCAACTCCAGCAACCAGGGATTCAACCTGAAGAGATGGATGGTGTCGGCGAGAGAAATGAGGCAGCCTCTCAGTTTTCTATGGACTGCCTGTTTATTCCAAGTTTAAGATTCTCTTTTATACTTTTACAAAAACATTAGGCCAGAGGTTTGACATTTTCAGTTCCCCCTCTCCCAGATTTATCATCTCCATAAATCACTGTTGCTCTTCAAACAGAGTTCGTGCTTCAGTGATTCTCTGGGAATCAGCCTTATCTATTATCTGCCTCTTGTAAGTGTCCCATAGTTAACTTGTGATTACATTGTAACTCATGCTACATTCCTCAGTTTACTACTTACCTTCCTAAATCCAGTTTGCCCCTAACATCCTGAGCTCACTCTCTTAAAAAGGCTTCTAGCTATAGTGTCTCTAAAAATTCCTGATTTCTATAAGCTATAGTAAAATATGCTAACTTTACAACATTCCTCAAATCTTTAACTTCTAACTATTTTAATTATTTCTAAGCCCTAAATTCAGTAAACTCCTTTGCCATAAACTTTCTCCTCACAAATAGGCTTCAGATATCAATCCCTCCCATGGCCTCAAGCTACGGCCTATGTGCTCATCCTGGAACACTCTTGTAAAAGTCCTTGAACAAATGTCAGTGATTAACTTTATGAATTATTTTCTGAGCAATGCTGCAGAAGGCTTTGTGCCTTCTCATGCTCCTCTCAAGAACAATAAGCACCTTAATATTCCTTTTCAGTCAACTCAGCCGAGGAGAGGAAAAGACAAGTCAGAATTACAAGGCCTAACTCCTTCATCCCGGGATCTGTGCCTGCGGAATGAGGAGGGGGCTGGGGGCCGTGCCTCCATTTTGTCAGTAATGCCTAACATGGCTCCCGACACATTATGGTCTAATAGAATAGTATGTAGTTTATAATTGATGGAGATAAAGGCTATTTGCTTGTACATAATTTTAAAATCATAACTAAAAAACTATTTTTTTGACCTGTTTAGCACATTTATGACTAACTGTATGCATACCTTTCTCCGCCTCCCCTTAAAAATCACATTTATTTATTCAGAGCATATATGTGTTTATAACGCTCACTTTTTAAGTTGAAATAAAACAGCAGAGAATGTTTCTTATATAGAATTTGAAGTGATAAATGCAAGTATTTGGGATGGCTAGACCTGTGAATTTTTCCTGTTTATAGTATTTGAGGTGATTGGAGAATCTCTTCTGTAGGTTTTTCCTGCAGAGTATAGGATTTTATCATTTTAAAAATGATTGTTTTATTACAAAAAGTAGCATGTATTCTTTAGAAAAATTCTTGAAAAACTAGAAGAAAACAGGTGCTTTTATTTATTTGTTTGGCTGTGCTGCATGGCTTGTGGGATATTATTTCCCTGACCAGGGATCAAACCCCGGCCCCAGCGATGAAAATGCTGAGTCCTAACCACTGGACCACCAGGGAATTCCCTAGGGTTTTTTTTAAATTTGGAGTATAGTTGAATAACAATGCTGTGTTATGTTTCAGGTGCACAGTAGAAAGAATTGGTTATACATATATCCACTCTTTCTTAGATTCTTTTCTCGTAGAAGTGCATTAAACAGGTTTTTAAATCGCCATAAGTCCCACAAACTAAAATAGCAGCAACTGATACTTTGGTGTAGGATTTTCTTTTCTTTGTCTGTAGATAAGTTTAAGAAATCTGCAATATTTAAATTTTTACCTTCCTTCCAAATTTTTTTTTTTTTTTTAATTCTTGAGCATCTGGATAGTGTTTTTGTTGGGGGTTTTTTTAAGATTTTTTTTTTTTTTGAGTAGTTTTAGGTTCACAGCAAAATTGCTAGGTACAGAAATTTCTCATGTGCCCTCTACTCCTCCCACCTATGTATAGCCTCTCTTATCAACATTGCACACCAGAGTGGTATACTTCTTACAGTGTGTGAATATTCACTGACACATCATAATCACTGAAGTCTGTAACTCGCTTTAGGGTTCACTTTTGATGTACTTTCTGTGGGTTTGGACAAATGTATAATGACACGTATCCATCATTAGAGTGTCATACCAGGGTGTTTTCACTGCCCTAAAACTCTTCTGTGCTCTACCTGTTTATCCCTCCCTCTACCTTCTGCCTTTTTTAAAATTTCTTGTTAAACTACAATAAATCAGCTTCTTTCTCCTATGTATGCAAAAAAGTCTTTTTTCTCTAACCTAGATATGAAATGTTTTATATATTCAGAGATCCTGTTAATCAAGTGATCATAGAATAAAGTTTTATAAAGTATATGCAGTCTTCTAGTTCATTTTGTAAGTTTCTTTTAGTTACAGAAGCCCAGACTAGTTCACTTTAGATTGCTGAAATATAGAAATAAGAGAAAACTTCCCTTTTCTCACACCATTTGCCATTATTTGCACTAGTTTAAATACTGTTAGTGTAGAACAGGTGTTTGTGCATCATTTAAACCTTTTGTACTGTATTGTACCTATTTGGAATGTAATTATCTTTAGGCTATTTTCTAAACTGTTCCTCATCAATAAATGCATTTCTACTCCGTGTAATATTTTAATACTGGTAGGAAACATAGAGATCTTCCAGCCCCTCAGTTCCATTTTCTGTCAAGACACTGAGACCCAAATTATTTAAGTGATTTACATGGAACGTAAGTGAACATTTTTTCCAGTTTTACTTGGAGTTATTAATTGGAATGACCTACATTGGTGATTTACAAGCTTTCTTTTAATAGTAGAACTTGTTTTTCTTTAATCTTACCTTGAGTTCCATATATAAAACATAATTGAGAGGCCTGTTTCCAGAGCCCTGTCCAGTTGGCTTGAAGAAGTTTTTAGGAACCTTAGGGCCCTGAAAATCATTTCTCTTAAGTAATCATGAGATTATTGTTTTACAAACCAGTGTGTTAATCATGAGGTTTTGGGCAAAAGTAGTGGCAATAGGCTGTCCAAAAAAATCAAATGAACACAATGAAGTCTTTAGCTTTGATTCAGTGACAAAACATTTAACAGAAATAAATGTACTTTGTGATAGACAATTTGAAGCCACTGGTAGTTATTTTACATTTGTTTGAATTACTTGTAATATGTGAATTGGCTTTGAGATAGTAAAACATTCCAGATGTGCATAGCAGGAATTATCAACATGTCCTGACCTTTTAGGGCTTCATATGGTCTTTTCTTCTACATAGAGATCGGGGAAATTAATATAGGTGTGTGTTGACCAGCTCATATGCTTTGATTGATTGAATTTTAGAAAGCAGTATTGTATGAATGTTCGTGTTTTTAAGTCTGACTTGATTTTCTTTCATTTGATAGGAAAAAGCACCTCTGTTTCTGAAGAGAAAGGTGAATCTGATGATGAGAAACCAAGGAAAGGAGAAAGACGATCATCCAGAGTCAGACAGGTAACTCTGTTGTCTCTGAAAGCATCCTTCACTTCTTTGCGAAATGCTTTGGATATCTCCTCCTCCTCTTTTTCCTCAACTTATTTTCAGAGTTGATTTTTTCTAGTTTTCTGTATAGTCACCTTCTTTGCTTAACATTTTTCTCATTTTGTGTTTTCTAATTTATATCTACTTTGGCCTTCAGATTTCTAAATGAATATATAAAAATTAAAACTTAATTGTAAAAGTTAGCAGGCTGATCTGTATTTGGAAGGCAGCATATTATTAGAAAACAGACAATTCATTATTTAAAACCTTAAAGCTGTATGATTTGGTGTTAAGTGAACAGAATACAAAAGTATATGAATGGTTAATTACGACCTTGGAAAAATAAATAATGGGGACAAATTAAATATATCCAAAAAATCAAAATAATCACATTTACTGAAAATAGGTCAGGCCCGCCTCCCCACACTTTCTAGATGTTCACTTCGTATTTATTTTAAAGCTTGAAATTAGCAGATGAAGTACTAGCAGTTTCATTATTGTATTTGTTTTGATTCCCATGAAGTCCATGTTAAGTCACACATGTCTGTTGTCATTCTGTGTTGCTGAAAGCATATATCATCGAGTTTCTCCATCATGTGTATCCTGTGAGATACTTTTTCTCTTCTGTTGACAGTGAGCAAATATACCTTGAACTGTTGAATATCTTTTCTTTCAGGCAAGAGCAGCTAAACTCTCCGAGTGTAGCCAGGCTGCAGAGGAGGAAGAGGATCAAGAAACACCTTCTAGAAATCTGAGGGTCAGAGCAGATCGAAATTTGAAAACAGAGGAGGAAGAAGAAGAGGAGGAGGAAGAGGAAGAAGAGGAGGAAGAGGAAGATGATGATGATGAGGGACAAAAATCTAGAGATGCACCAGTCCTGAAACAGTTTAAGGAAGAGGGAGAAGAGATACCCATAGTAAAAGTGGAGGAGGTGACAGATGAGAGACCCCAAACTATAAGATCCCAGGAACAGGAGGGGTTAGAGAGAGGAGGGAGAGTTACAAGGTCCCAGGAAGAGGCCCGAAGAAGTCATCTAGCCAGACATCAGCAGGAGAAAGAGATGAAAACAGCTTCTCTTGAAGAAGAAAGAGAAATAAAATCTTCAAAAGGCTTGGAGGAAAAATCCAAGTCTCCTTCCCCTCCTCAATTGACTGAAGATGTGGCGAAGGCCCCGGTTGTGCTACAACCAGAACTAACTGCCAGTGAGGAGGAGACTCCCCCACCTTTACTTACCAAGGAAGCATCTTCTCCACCACCTAATACACAGCTCCAGAGTGAAGAAGAAATAGAGCCCATGGAAGGCCCGGCCCCTCCTGTCCTTATTCAGTTATCTCCTCCTAATGCAGATGCTGAGGCCAGGGAGCTATTACTATCTCAGCATACTGTGCAGTTGGTGGGAAGTTTGTCTCCTTTGTCAGGTCCTGCAGACACCAAAGTTGAATCTCCAGTAGAGAAAGTGCCAGAGGAGAGTGTCCTGCCTCTAGTTCAGAAAAGCGCACAAGCTGAATCCTCAGCCCAGAAAGGTCTTGAAACTGAATCAGAAAAATCCACTCAACCACTCCCTCTAAAAATTGAGGAATTCACGCTGGCCAAAGGGATCACTGAGGAATCTTTGGAACAGAAAGAAGGCAGGAGGGCTTCTCATGCCCTTCTTCCAAGCCACAGATTGAAACAGTCAGCTGACTCCTCCTCTAGCCGATCCTCCTCATCTTCATCCTCCAGTTCTAGGTCAAGATCTCGCTCTCCTGACAGTTCAGGCTCTCAGTCTCACTCACCTCCAAGATCCAAGCAGAGAGATGGATCTGGGGTACGTGCTCATGCCAACCCTCATGATAGATCCAAGGTGGGCTCCAGATCAACATCAGAGTCCAGGTCACGTTCCCGTTCTCGTTCCCGGTCAGCATCAAGCAACAGCAGAAAAGTAAGTGTGGGAGATGTTCTGTCTGTACTGCACTGTTTTCAACCCCTACAGAGCTTATGATTTCCAGCAGGAATAGAAAAAGGTTCCTTTAGTCCCCAGTTCAGTGATTACTTTTCATTTTGCAGTCTCGTTTTCAATTCACTGGTTCTTTTTCAGTTTGATTCCTATTGATTGTAAAGAAAGGTCAAGCCATCTACCCATTTCCTCCACTAGGCTATGAACTTCTTGAGGGTATGGTCATACCTTTTTATGTGTATATCCCAGTACCTTGCACCTAACTTGGAGTTAATAAATTTTTGGATAATCTAGGAAATAGGGAAATCACTAAGTCAAATCTAGGGATAAAAAGATCTGAAGTATTAAGTTGGAAAACTCAGTGATCTACTGAATACATACCAAATAAAATAATTTGGCTAATGTGTTTCATTTCTTTAGTCTTTGAGCCCTGGAGTCTCTAGGGACAGCAGCACCAGCTACACTGAAACCAAAGATCCCTCTTCTGGTCAGGAGGTTGCAGCTCCACCATTGCCACAACTGCAGGTCCTTGAGCCAAAGGAGAGGACTTCCACCCCATCCTCTGTCCAAGTGAGGCTTGTGAGCCAACCTGAGCCAGCTGCAAAGCATGTGACCCAGAGGTTACAGCCTGATCGGGTAGGGTATTATGCCCCCTCCCTAAAGGAAAACAGGATTAGGCATGATTTTCCCTTCTGTCTTAGCTAAAAAACTGAAAATGCAGTCTGGATAAAGCTCAGTAGAAATGTAGAAGGGGATACCTGTTAGATTCTCCTTTATTTCCCAATTCCTGGTTAATGGAAGTTCTCCATGAGGCTGAGCATCAGGGTTCTCATCTTCAGCGCTCTTGGGATCAGTTCTTCTTCCTGCCCAAAAGGAAGCCTCTTCTCAGTTCTCTCAAGAATTCTAATAAAATGTTTCCTACCATAGAAATTCTGTAAGCAGTATTCCATTCCACTTTTTAAAATTAAATAAATAATAGGGCCGTGTCTGGAGCTGGTACTATATATGTCGTACTCTGCCTTTTATCAGCTCCATGTTAAAGAAGAGGAATCAAGCAGACTTAAGTACGTTGGCTATGTTTGTTTTGGTGTGTTTGTCCTGACAGGGGAGCCCAAAGAAGTGTGAAGCTGAAGAGGCAGAGCCACCGGCTGCCACACAGCCCCAAACCTCAGAGACTCCGACCTCTCACCTACCAGAATCAGAAAGGATTCATCACACTGTGTAAGTGATACCTCTCAGTTGGGATATAACTCGATTTGTAGGATAGTTCTTGGCTCCCTGGGGTTTTTTGGCTAAATCTTCGTTGCGTTATAAAACACAAAGGCAGAGCTGTATCTGGTCTAAGGCTAGACTTCAGTTATACTATCTTGATAGCTGCCACCAGAACTCAATGTAGTCTGAAAAGCAGTGGTGGGAGTAAAAGGAAACCCATTTTCTGGGATCATCTGACCAAAACAGTCAATTCCTTTAAGGAGGAAGCAGAAATTGATTCAGGTATTTTAACTCACATTTGCCAGCTGCTTGTGAGCCTGGGAACACAGTTTAATAAAGGATGTTGAGGATCTAAAAAAAAACAAGGGTGCTGTTTTTTAGTTTTTGTGTTTTCTCTGGTTATTAGCTACAATTTTATTAGCCACAGTCTACCCTAGTTACTTCTCACAGTATACAGTACAGCAAAATATGAAGTCCATATCAAGTCAGAAGCTTCTCTCTTCTGAGACCCTTGGATTGATTTTACCATTTATGCAATTAATGTGAATTTTTTATTCCTTACAAATCTAGCTTTAGAATATACTCTTATATGAAATTAGTAATTGAAAATTGTCATTCATTTGTTGAGTGTATGTATTACAAATTAAGATGCCATTGAACCAGAATTCTTGGCTTTGAAGTCTCATGGGAAATGACAAAGCATTGTGGAAATAAGATTGCTTACCTTTTCAATGTCAGAAAATGTCTTGAGTAGACAGTTGGCCTAACTTTGTTCCATGATTGCTTTGATAGCATTAACACTAATACTAGCAATATGATTTTCATTTTTATGTATATGTCTAGTAATGTAAATTCTTAGAACTTCAGACTACCTTTTGCCTTTGATTTTGGAGGGTGGTGGGCAATGACATGATTGATTTATTATCTCTTTTTTTTTTTGAGACTTTTAACAATAGTTATGTAATCATTGGACTTCCCTGGTGGCTCAGACGGTAAAGCGTCTGTCTACAATGTGAGAGACGTGGGTTCAATCCCTGGGTTGGGAAGATTCCCTGGAGAAGGAAATGGCAACCCACTCCAGTACTCTTGCCTTGAAAATCCCATGGACAGAGGAGCTTGGTGCAGGCTACTGTCCATGGGGTTGCAAAGGGTCGGGCATGACTGAGCAACTTCACTTTCACTTTCATGTAATCATTATATAGCTTTTGCCTTAGGATATACCCTCGATACTGCCTATACTAATATTGTTGTCTCTGCTGCCATCTTGTGGCCATTACATTTTTGGTTTGAAAGCTAAAAGTTCACTCTATTGCCTTTGAAAAAAGTTTTTGTTTTTCCCTTTTGGAATTGGTACATTATCCTTTGGAAAGGGGTTTTTCTTCTAGGACCTTAAAGTGAAAACCCAGCGAATTCTGAACGTGTTCAGGATTTCCCAGCTACACCATCGATGAGGAAATGGGGTGACACCTTCCCTTTTCTATCTATCAATCAGAGATAATACCTGCCTTTCCCTCCTCCATCCCATGGAAGTACAATATGTCTTTTCTGTAATGGCAGTTTCAAAGTATGTATTGAAAACCTGCTACTAATTGGGTCTGAGGAACTGCTTCCTGTGCACCATGAGAAGCAAGTGATTTTATGAAAGGCTTCTTGCTTACCATAAAGTCCTATAGGTCTCTGAGATCCTGGCAACAGAGTGGCACTGTATGCTGTTTTAAAGCACCTTATTTCTGGATTTTTGCATGTAGGTCCAGGGCAAATGAACCTTGGAGTCTCATACAGAGTTTTTCTTCTCAGGTAAAGGGGGCTTTGACCTGTATTTTAAGACTGAGGTCATCTAGTCCCATTGATTCTGGCAAGGAGATAGCAAATGGCACCTGGGGCAAATCCTGAGATTGCCCATTATTGCCCAGGCAGATTTCCGTGGAGCAGCCCATAGATTAGGAATGCAGTCTCAGCTCAAGAGTGGCTCATACACATCCCTGGTTACCTGCTTTCCTTCTGTCTGCCTTTCAGATGGTCTATTTGGCAGCCTAACAGAATTACATGCCCAAAACCTATAGGATATTCTGGCACTGGATTTGGTAAATGAGTCTTTGAGAAGTTTGGCTACATTTCTGGAGGCCCTGCTAAATTGATTCACAACACTCCTCCTGGTCTTTCACCCCTCTTGAGTGCTGGTGTTTAGCCTGGTAATCTCTGGAGCCTGGCCAATTTTAAAAGTGAGATGAAACAACAGTGAGTGCTAAATGAAAAAGACCATTTGTGGCTCAACCTTGGTTTTCCTCTCTGCCTCAACAAGAAGTCACATGACTTTTAAAAAATAGAGCTAGGGCCCATTGATTCAGTAAAGTGTTAAAAAAAAATTAGACTTCAAGGATCTCTCACCACTTGGAAGAGATGACCTAAATTTTTTTTTTGCTGTGGTTGGTTAAATCCATTGTGATTCTGATTGTTCCCTGAGGGATTCTAGATTTATGAGGTAAGGTATCTTTTTCATTTCTTGGGGCAGGAATTTGTGAGCCCTCAGTCCTGTTTAATTTGAGCCCTGTTCCAAAATCCGGCCCTGCCTGCTATAGATAGAACAAAAATTTACTCATACACAGGAAAAAAGGGTACTCTCTTTTTTACATTAAAAAAAAGGGGGGGAGAGGAAAAAAGGAAAGGGAAAGGAAAAACTTTGTGTGGACAACTGTATCATCCAGTAGTAGTTAATTCAAACCCCAATTTTTCTAAATAAAACCTTCCTGTATATACAAACCTTGCAGGCAGTAGAATTGTTGGGTCCTTGACACTGTGTTTAGTTGTCCTTTTGCCTGAATAGCAGGAAGGAAATGGTCCTTTAAACCAATATGACAGTGTAATTGATAGGGGACCTACAGTGCCAGTATGCCTAATGATGCATAATTTTTAAAAAGTAGAATTTATTGTTATCAATAGAGTTCACTCACTGAGAAGTTGGTATCTAAGGACATATCCTCTTAAACCATACTCTCCTTGGTTATCTTGGAACTAGTATGCTCCTGAGGGTATGCTGTATTTAAATCTTACTACCAAAGGTAGTCAAATCCCACTATTATTTAAATTTCATATCAGTCCTCAGCTCTTTGTGAATTTTCTACAATAAAGTTCAAACATAAATGTCTATAGAAATTTCCCTTTTCCATTAGTTTCTTTGAATCTCATTCATATTCGGATACAAACTCTAATGTGATGTTATTAGCCCTCAACTAGTTCTGTCCTTTTCTTCTGGGCTGCAAATGCTTTGTTTGCTGTTTAATTATGGGTAGGTATCACCCTGGTGGCTCACTGGTAAAGAATCTGCCTGCCAGTGCAAGAGACAGGTTCCATCTCTGGGTCGGGAAAGATAACCCTGGAGAAGGAAATGGCAACCCTCTCCAGTATTCTTGCCTGAGAAATCCCATGGATAGAGGAGCCCGGCGGACTCCAGTTCATGGGGTACAAAAGACTCGAACGTGCCGTACTGACTAACAACAACATCACCCACCCCCAATCCCCATGCAGTTTCACTTTCTTTTCAAAGGTATCAGAAACATTTGTGCAAGAACTTAAATAGTGGAAAAGGAGATACCTTTTGTCTAAAAGGGACTACCAAGAAATGCTGCGTGGGGCTCTGACACATAGCTAAGAAGACTTTGGGACTAGTCCTGCAAGTAGATTGAGTCCCCTTTTTGGGGACAGTTTCGAAGTTTCCTCTTAGAAAAGTTTTGGTAATTCTTAGATCCCGTAGGTTTGATCATGAGGGAATAGATGGCACAAACCCATATCTCATGAAGGCCAAGGATAGCATCATAAAATTCTTATGCTTGAAAAAAATGACGAATTGCTATTAAAATTCTTCCTCCAAGAAAGCCACTTTTGGAGAGGCGTATTGGAAGCTGAAAGTATTTTAGGACAATTGATGGACAGGGAACATGTATTTGAGGATGTTTGAAGGTGATGTTTCTCTGTAGCGTAATGGTCTTTGTGGGAATTCTGTCTAAAAATATTAGGAAAACTTCTAATGCAGCAATCATTTATTAAAGTATCTTACTTGGACCCACAATGACAACCTAGTTTAGAAATATTTACTGAACATTTCTTTGTGTTAGGCTCCAGGCTAGGTGTCCCTGACCTTGAGGAACTCTGCAGGGTAAGGGGCAAGTAACCAGAGGGCACTAGACAGTGGGAGGGCATTAGTGGAACCCAGCAAACCAGTTATTGCCTTTACATCATAGAAAGAGCAGTCTACACTTAGAGGACACTCTTTTAAAAGCTCCATAGGTAGTCTCAGATGAGATAATGGCCTGTTAAACATACATGTGTTTTACGCATATCCTTGCCTTGACTTGGGGTGTCTTCCAAACCAGGTTCCTAAGAGCAAATCCTTATCACACTATTAGATGAGATAGATATTGTTATTACCCCAACTTTACAGATAAAGAAACTGATACACAGAGAGGATCAGAAACTCGCTCAGTATCACTTGTGTGCTCCTTGTGTGAGGTGGAGCTGGGGCCTGGATTGAGCCCTAGGCCATTGACTCTAGACTCTCAATCTTACTGAGCAGACAGGGACCGCTAAGGGAAAAGGAACTGTGTGATGTTAAATGCGACTGCTCTAGCATGCAGTTGGTGTGTACATTTAAGATTTTAAGCAGCAGGGAGGAAATTTCAGTCCTAGCTAAAAGCTCTGGTATCACGAATGAGATAATATTAAGCTTTTGGTTAAGAATCCAGAAGTTTGTTCTAATGTTAAACCTTTACTGCGACTAGGCTACGAAAGGAGCACTTTTGTAGTCAACAGATGAGCATTTTGAGCATCTACTGAGTGCTGTTTTGAATGGGTAGAGACAGCTTCACATTTTACATTAGTTCGGAGATGCCCATAATTAATCATTTCTGTTAAGTTCCCAATCACTTTTTGCCCAACAGATCTGCACACACACCCCCACCCCACCCCGTTCCCAGTAACAGTCCTCTCACTTCCCTTATGTACTCCGGAGCCCTCACTTGGGAGCCCTTGCTCCAAAACGCGGCCTTCATGCTTTAGGCAAGGTCCCCTTGCCCTGCTTATCCTTTTCTTTTTGGCTCCTGCAGACCCTGGGGCAGGGCGACCTTATTAAAGACTCTGTGAAACAAAGTTGTCTGTCTTCTCTTTAGAGATACCTCTCCCCTCCTCTACTGGTAATTCAGAAAGCACCTCTGCTTATCCTTTCCTTTCATCTCCTGAAGTAGTAACACGTGGTCATTGCTGCCGTAAGCGGCCAGTTACTATATAGTGATTAGATAGTGCCAAATCTTATCCTGCCTTCCCACCTTGAGCCTGCTGATCAGTTTTCAATGTTCCATGCCTGGCTTCTGGGATAGAGGAACATGGACACCTAAAAAATTGCTCATGACCCTCCCCCCTGTCTCTATTCAACTTTGGCCTTGTTATCTTCCTTCTTACCATTTTTTCACTTCCAGTTCTGCTGTTTCCTTTCTTTCTATTCTCTGGAATCTTCCAAGCAAACAGCTGTAACTTTGTCCTCTCCACCCAGCCCTCTCCCCCGCCCCCGGGAAGACAAGGAGAGAGCACCCTTCCCCTTTGGGGTTAGGCCTCGTTAGCTGCTGTAACCTGAGAAAAGAAGGGAAAGGGCCAGGCCTATCGAGCCAGCAGTGAGCTCGGAGTAGCTTGCCAGAGGATAAGAACCTTGCTCACTCAGCGCCCTCCCTCTCTCCTTTCCCCTCCCCTGCTGCAGCAGGGCCCTCCCCCATCCGCACACACGGGCTGCTGGGTAAGTGGCAAGATGGCTCCCCTGCATGTCTCCGGCTGATCGCCACCGCTCCGCCAGTACAATAGAGCCAGCCACTACCAGCAGCCTGGCCCTCCTCCTCCTCCTCCTCCAGAGAGACCAATCCAGCCGAATTCGGGGTTTGCCGTGAGGACTTAACGCTTATCTCTTAAAATCCAGATCTATTTTAGCCTCCCCTCACCACCACCACCTCTCCTTCCATTTACCATTTTTTGGATCCCTAGTTGCTGCATCTCGATTTTCTCTCTCTGGATCGGGTGGCCGGGGAGGAGGTGGTGGGATCTTGGGACAAGGAAGGTGTTTTGTTTTGTTTTTTTAAATTTTTTAGGATTTTTTTGTTTGGTTTTTGTTATTTCTTCCATTCCAGAAAGGGATAAACAGCACTTCCAGGGGGAGAAAAAAAATCATGTTATCAGAAAGCAAAGAAGGGTGAGAGCTTCACATTTCCATGTATCCTTTTTCCCTACCGCTCTAGCCCCCCTCATCTCCCTTCTCTTTCCCATGGCTTTCATTCCGTCTTTGGTTTTGGTTTGTTTTCAGTCATTCTGCTTTCCCCCTTTGTCCTTCCTGCCTGATTTCTAATTGGCCTCACTTGCCCTCTCTGTGTGGGAAATAGGTATTTTTTGGATGAGCCTTTTCTTTAGATTCAGGCAGTTGAATCTCGTGTTTCTGTGGGAGCCTATAAGCTGGGGGCACAGTTCCGATTTTCTCTCCCCCCCCCCCCCCACCCTTCCCGTGCATCCCTCCCATGCTCTGGGGAGGCTGTTCTGACCTCTGAGTGTCAGGCAGCCTGTCGAGAATGCCGAATTTTCGGTGCTGGTTATCAGCCTGTGGAGGCTTGGCTTCCCCTCTCTTGAGACTTAGAGAGGGGACCCTGTTCATCTTGATTTGTTCCCCGCCCTCCCCTCCCCACCTCGGTGTTTGGGTGGTAGTGGGGGTGAGATTAGAGATACAAGTTAGGGATGAAGACAGAAAAAAGAAGTTGGGAAGCTAGTTTATCTGAAGTGAACTCTGAGATTCATTGCCTGCAGTGGGACTCTACTTGTGTGATTCGGAGGGGTGGGGGAGTGGGTTCAGTGTTGTGGAGGGGCACCGGCGGGTGGGATGCGTGGTGTGGGGGAGGGTGTGTCCTGACTGGGAGGCCTGCTCTCTTTATCTCTTGGAAGTTGGAATAAGGGAGTGGGAGAAACTGGGCGAAAGCTGAATGTAAGAACAATTCCTACACCTCTGAGCAGGTAAAAGTGGCCTGGTTCTTCTCTGAGCTTTCATACTTTGGCAGTGTTAATTTTTCCTTTTGGATTAGAGTCCTTGAAGCTTGAACCCTCACCAGCCCTACTCTCCCTACAGCCCGCACCCCACCATTTCTCCATTCCTGGTGTCTCCAGATCTGTAGGTCATTAGGCTTTTACCCTAAGCAGTTGATTAAACAACAAGGTTGGGGTCATTTGCCACAGCCTTGGCTGCTCTTTCTCATCTTTTTAGGACTTGGGCTTCCCTTAGTTTCTCATGCAGTTTGGTTAAATAAGAGTGCCCGTGACCATGGGCTGGGGAGGCCCTGGGGTTGTGGGCAAATAACAGTCACTTTTGAGGGACTTTTCAGAGAGGGATGTTTCTCCTCTTCATATAAGAAGAGTACTCTGGTGAACTACCTAAGAGCATTGGAGTCCTGACCTTACACATCACAGCTTTATCCCATCTGGGCAGTGGGAGGACGTGGTTGGTGTGATCTGTGCTCTTTCCCCTAGGGAAAAGGTTGTCTGCATTTCCTGTGGGGGCAAGGTCTCTAGTTTGATCTGAAAAGCAGCCCTCCCAATCCCACCCAAGTATTGAGGCATGGAGGTTTCCTTGACCCAAAACCTAACATCTTGTTCTCTCTTCCCCTTGGTTCTTTCCTGCCCCCCAACCTATCCCCATACTGACAGTGAGGAGAAGGAGGAAGTGACCATGGACACAAGTGAAAACAGACCTGAAAATGAGGTTCCAGAGCCCCCCATGCCTATTGCAGACCAAGTCAGCAATGATGATCGCCCAGAGGGCAATGCTGAGGATGAGGAGAAGAAAGAGGTAAATATCCAAGCCACCTACTGGGGTGGGTGGGCAGGAGTGGATGTAGGGGAAAGAGTAGAACACTCCAGTGATCCCTCTTCCACAGTGGGATAGTTTAAAAAAGGGACTAGGCAAAGATTTGGATCAGGACAGGGCCAAGGGAGAATTCGCTGGTTTAGCCAGGGAGACCCCGTGTGATGGGACAGGGCTCCTTCATCCCCCTTTCCTTGTTGGGGAAGTAGTGCAGTTGGGGAAGTTTGTTACCACCCAGAAAGTCAGTTAATGGCCCTTTATCCAAGACCCAGGTTTAGCTTTCCCTGCTGCCTTCTCTAGCTTCTCCCTGTGGTAGCCCCCTAGCTTTCCCTCCTTTTTAAAAGCATGTTGGGGCTCAGCGCCATCTAGTGGGCTTTGGTGGATCTCCGCTGAGCACCATGCTGAGGAATTTTTGTTGCTGATCTGCCCCCAAGTGGTCTTGTTGCAAGATGAAGCTACTTAGAAGCCAGCTCCTGGGGTGATCCCAGAGGCCCCTTGGCTATTTTTGTGACGCCTCAACTTACTTTTTGGGCATATATGTTATCTTGTGTCCTGCACCCAATTCAGGGGGCTCCTCCCATCAGAGCCAGCGAAGTCTTCTTGGCTCTTAAAGTAATTAGAGAAAGAATTAGCTGGGTTTGGGACGAGAGTAACAGGGTGGGAGGGACTGTTGTGTGTGTAGCCTTTCTTTGGTGTGTGTTGCGGGGGTGGGGGCCGGTGAAAGTGATTTGATGTGCAGAATATTATTTATTACAAGGTCCTTCTTCCCCGTAAAACTTTGTCCAAGTACCTCATGTACGGTAATCCGCCCGTAAAATATAACCCTGCCCAACTGGCCAATCGCTGATGCCGCCTCTTCCTCTGGACCCAACCGCTGCTACTGAGCTGCCCAGTCAGAGCCGAGTCTGCTATCCAGGTGTCTTGGCCAGAGGGGGGCATGTGTATGGGATCCTGTGATGGGCCCCCTTTTGCCTCCCTGCCTTGGCTTACATCAGGGGGCCAAGAAGAGCACTGTTCTGGAGAGACTTGTATTAAGAAAGCAAAAAGCATTTGGAAAGGGGTGGACTTGCATCATCTCCCTCTTTGGGACACCCCAAGAAGAGCTTGTGTCAGTGCTGGGGCGCCTGCCCACACACCCTTGCCCTTTTGAGGACTGTGGGTTGCCTTGTTTGCTGCAGACTGTTGGGATCCCCAACTAGGGCACCAAGACCTCCTAAAGAGTCAATGTTTGTGATCACAGTGCCAGCTGTAAAATACCAAGTGGGGCTCTCGGCTTAAGCTGTGACGACTAGGAACCCTGCAGAGAAGTCTAGGGTCTGAGCCCAGGGATTTAATGCTGATGACAGCCCAGCCATGTATCATCATTTGCTCATCAGATGGACTTTCCTTTGGTCCCTGTTGTCCATGGTGAAGGGCAGCATGTTGGTTGCTCCAACTTCTCCTCCATCCCTGGAGGCAGGGGCTCATCCATCCACCTGACTGGAACCACTGTCTCAGCTGGAGTCCCTGAGGAGATGCCACACACCACTCAGAAGAAAAGTATTCTGACCTTGCTGCTGAATGTGTGCCAGGTCCTGGGGCTATCCACCTACTACCCCCAGGCTGCCTTCAACAGAGGCTTCATGAACCCACTCGGTGAGAGGACCCCCTCCCCAGTTACAGGCAGAGGAGAAAGGGACTCTGAAGTCATCACCTGGATTCCAAGCACTGGGTGGTGGTGTTGCTGCAGCTTGCCACTGGTGGACATAGGGTCCTGCCTGCCTCTCACGATAAAAGGCCAGGACCATTCCTGCTACTCACAGGCCATCTCATCAGGGACTACAGGATGATGCCCCTGCAGGGCCAGAACTGATGTCTCTGCCCCTGTTCCCCCGGTACCCCTCGCTGAGCCTGGCCACCGCCAGTGAACTGTCTTGACATCATGGAAACTGGGCAGCGTCCCCCCACACGTTTCCCTCCCGCCCCCGTGCGCCCCTGGGAGGACTCTGGCAGTGCCGTGCCGACCACCACGCCGTGCGCCCACCTTTTTTGCCAACCCAACCCCCCACCAATTGCACAGCGCCTAGCAGGGAGGGCTCATTCTGATTGGACCGGCGGTTGACTAGATACAGTACACAGTGAGGTGCGATTGGCTGAACTGAAGATCCCAGGTGTGAGATGGTACCTGGAACATTTGTCATATTCCTAGTTTATTTTCCTCTTTATTTTCTTCTTTCTCCTCTTTTTTTAATCTTTTATTTTGATTTTTTTTCTTTATCTTTATTCTGATTTCTTTATTGGATTTATTTATTTGGTTCATGTTCTACCTGTTTTAATTAAGACTTTTTTTTTTTCTCACTAACTTACCCATCAAGAGCGGCCTGGCTAGGGGTCAGGCTGGCCCTTAAAGGAGACCAAGGAGACTTGGTTAGACAACACAAACGGGGCTGGGGGGCGGATGGGGGAAAGGGATTTCATCCAGAGGGCTCCTGCCCTACCCTTTAGAAGGGTGGTAGGTCTTAGTTTTTCCAGAAATAAGCACTTAAATCTGAAAATGCTCTATTCCCCTTTTTGCTCTCTCTTCCTCTTTTTGCTCTGTCCACAGTCTTCAACTGAGTGTTTGGGGGCAGAAACTTGCTGAAAAGCAAGTTGGAAAGTTTCTGGTCATTGATAGAGCCCCTAAGGCATAAGCCCTGTTTGGAGACAACGTAGTAGGGCTCTGCTAGAGCTTAGTACAGTGGTCAGAAAGTCTGAAACTCTTCCTGGGTACTGTCTGCCCTTCATAAAATCTTGTCTTTACCAAAGACACCTTTATATTCTTTGTGCCGGCACTTGGCTTGAGAGGCTCCTCTCCAGTGAGGCTGGTGCCGCCCTTTTCCACAGTGCGGCAGTGACCCAGGCAGCTCTAAGTCTGCTGTCCAAGCTGCTCGGATCTGCTGTCAGTGGATGCAGGCTGGGCACTGAGTGGAGGAGGGTTATACTGTCACAGTTGCCATCCCAAAGTTGGTTTTCCTTGTTTACTCATATTTTGCTCCAGTTAGCAAGGAAGACCTTAGAAGGACTAAATAACTCAGTTTTGGGCATAGCTTGTTGGGTTGGCATCCTCTCCATCCATAGAGACCAGTGGAAGAGGGCATGACCAATGCTTTTAAAGGGCTGGGAGGTTATTGAAATTCTTCTTCCAGCTTATTTCTGGTTAAGCTAATACATAGGTGTGGTATGGACTAGATGACTTTTCCCTGCTGTGATGTTTGGTTTTATTTTTTTCTCTAACTTGCATTGATTCTGCTTCGTTTTTGCCGTTTGCCGCTTCTGTTTTGGTCTCTGTCTGTCTCTGTGTCTCTATCTCTCTGTGTCTTTGGAACCTATGCTGAGACTGCCCCATCTAACCTCCTTTCCACCTCTCTGTGGGGTGTGTCTCTTTCTCTTTTTTCCCCCCACCCCTTTCTTCTCTATACAGAGCTTGCTGCCCAAATCATTCAAGAGGAAGATCTCCGTTGTCTGTAAGTCTAGCCCCAAATCCCTGATACAGGTCCAGAGTACCGTAAAACTCAGAGTTCATAGAGAAATAGACTCCCATTCTCTCTCAGTGGCATTCTTGGGTCACCCCTTGCCATCCCAGCAGCTCCACCCAGCAAATCTATGGCATAGTTAAGGCTCCAGTTTATAATTCAGAACTTCATAAACAATTCTTGTCATTTTTCCCCCATTTCTTTCTTAACCCTAATGAGATACACTGTGAAGTGTCTCACCATTACTTATCTATAGTCCTGCTTTTTTCAGGAGTAGGTTTGAGGGATTCCTATAAAATGCTTACCAGTTTATGCCTTATTATAAGAGCACATCTGAGAAAACGAGAGTTCCCACACCTCAAACAGTAACAACTTGAGCATTTTTCAGTGAGGAACTCTTTAAGTTGACAAAAGTGTAATATTTAATAGATCTTTATGACTTAAATATCAATCTATTAGTGTGAATATTAACCTAAAGCATAACCAGGTCATGTCATGATCTAAAACTAACTTGAATTTTATTTTCATACAGTCTTTTCTCATTCCCATGTCATCCTCAGTATGTCTTCCCCAGTGCTTTAGGGTTTTCTACCAGTAAAAGTTTAAATGCTCACCAGCCTAGTTACTTCTCCCTTTTTGCCTTCAGAGATCAGTAGTTTTAATCTTTCAGGAAGTGGCTCCAGGCCTTCTGTTTACTCTGAAACACGATTTCCCCAGTCCCCAAAAGTGATATCTTTAAGTTAACCTTTTACTAAAATTCCAGTTGAAGGCTACCTGTGGGTATTGTGGTGTGAACCAGCAGAGAGCCTGGGACCATCTAACTGTGGGGTCCTGTTTCTTGGGGACAGCAGCTACCAAGGGGGTGCCGGCTGGAAACAGTGACACAGAGGGGGGCCAGCCTAGTCGGAAGCGGCGTTGGGGAGCCAGCACAGCCACCACCCAGAAGAAACCCTCCATCAGTATCACCACTGAATCACTCAAGGTGAGGTGGGAGGGGCCGGGGAAGGGAGGACGAGACACATGCGGTGGGAGTAGACATGGGCCCAGTGTAACGGGGTGGGGGGTATCTGTGTCCCAGAGCCTCATCCCCGACATCAAACCCCTGGCGGGGCAGGAGGCTGTTGTGGATCTTCATGCTGACGACTCCCGAATCTCTGAGGATGAGACAGAGCGTAATGGTGATGATGGGACCCATGACAAGGGGCTGAAAATATGCCGGACTGTCACTCAGGTAAGGCTCCTGTGCCCCACTTTGGGGGAGGGGGGCCTGAATGCAAAGTGAGCAGCTAAGTAGGGAGCTAAGGTGGAGCTCTAGAAGGGAAATCTGTCTGTGCACAGGGTTGGCTTAATTGACCTTTGTATGGGTCAGGAGAATACAAAATCTAACCTGTTGCCTGTAACGAAGTTCTGTTAGAACAGTTATACCAGTTCATTTACTTTCTCTATGGCTGTTTATGTGCTATAATATCAAGAATTGGGTAGTTGGAACTGTATGGCTCACAAATTCTATAATGTTTACTGTCTTGCTCTATACAGAAAAAATTTGCCAATTTCTGCCTTAGTTTTCCTCATGGACGAGTTAAGGTATTACCAATCCCAGGACCTGGCGGAGGTGAACCTAATAATGAAATCTCCCCCACTAGTGGAAAGAACACTTCAGGCTGACTACCACCATCTCGCCCCAAGAAACCAGAGGCAGAAAAGAACATGCCAGTTTGGTGTTTAAGAATCCCTCTGTTAATCTGATACCTTACAGGTGGTACCTGCCGAGGGCCAGGAGAATGGGCAGAGGGAAGAGGAGGAAGAAGAGAAGGAGCCTGAAGCAGAAGCCCCTGTGCCTCCCCAGGTCTCAGTAGAGGTGGCCTTGCCCCCCCCTGTGGAACATGAAGTCAAGAAAGGTGGGTGCAGCACTGAGTGAAGCATGTGGCTCCCTGAGTTCCCAGAGCACCTGGTTTGGACCTCTTACAGCATCGAATGCCTTCTGCCTTGTGTTGTAGTATTTTACACATCTGTCTTGTCGTCGTCTTGTTACCAAGCTACTTGAGGGCTAGGTTTGAATCCGTTTAATCTTTGCGGCTCCATAATGAGGTGATCAGCCTGGACTGTACCTTGCACAGTGCAGGTGCTCAGCACATTTAGATGGAAGAGTGACTGCTGGTAGGGAATATAAAAGTCCTGCTGAAAACGATTCATGTGCTCTATTTGATAGTGACTTTAGGAGATACCTTAACTCGACGTTCCATTAGCCAGCAGAAGTCAGGAGTTTCCATTACGATTGATGACCCAGTCCGGACTGCTCAGGTGCCCTCCCCACCCCGGGGCAAGATCAGTAACATCGTCCACATCTCCAATTTGGTAAGTCATCGTTTCCAACAGTGCAGCTTGATGTAGAGTCAGAGCTGTGGACTTGTGTTTCTTAGGTTCACCTCCTACATCTGCTGGTTACTCACTCATTGACTATGAGTGAGTTACTTAACCTCACAACCTGTCTCATCTGAAAAATGAGAAAAAAGTATCACCTTGCAGGGTTGTCTCGAGTTTGTAGAGAGCCTGACCTGAGCATCTTCTTGTCTTCTTTGAGACCCTGAAGTTTCATTCTCGTTGGCAGGTTCGTCCCTTCACTTTAGGCCAACTGAAGGAGTTGTTGGGACGTACAGGAACTCTGGTAGAAGAGGCTTTTTGGATTGACAAGATCAAATCTCACTGCTTTGTAACGGTGAGGGGAAGAAGCCGGTTCTCTAGGTTGTGCCCTGTATCTCCTTTTGTGACCAACGTGGGCAGGTTTGAGGCCTTATGGCAAGTGGGAGGGAGGGAAGGCCCGTTGTGACCTTCTGCCTCTCCCTTCCTCCGTCAGTACTCAACAGTAGAGGAAGCAGTTGCCACCCGCACAGCTCTCCATGGGGTCAAATGGCCCCAGTCCAACCCCAAATTCCTTTGTGCTGACTATGCTGAGCAAGATGAGGTAAGAAACCAAGGGAGAGGAAAGAGGGGAGGGGCAGGGGAGGCCGCCATCTGCGAGACTCCAGCTGAGACCCTGGCGAAACCCTTGGTCTCTGAGGGTCCTCCTCCCTCCACTTCGGTTCCCTGAGTTGAGCCGTGAGTCTGTTCGCCAGCGCCTGGGCTCCTTCAGTGGGGTGATGTTGTCTCCACCCTTGTTACTCCTCTGCCCGCAGCTGGACTATCACCGAGGCCTCTTGGTGGACCGTCCCTCTGAAACTAAGACAGAGGAGCAGGGGATGCCACGGCCACTGCACCCCCCGCCCCCACCCCCAGCCCAGCCACCACAGCACCCCAGAGCAGAGCAGCGGGAGCAGGAGCGGGCGGTACGGGAGCAGTGGGCAGAACGGGAACGGGAAATGGAGCGGCGGGAGCGGACTCGATCTGAGCGCGAATGGGATCGGGACAAAGTTCGAGAAGGGCCCCGATCCCGATCCCGGTCCCGTGATCGCCGCCGGAAGGAACGCGCAAAGTCTAAAGAAAAGAAGAGTGAGAAGAAAGGTACTTAGCTGCGGGGGCACAGTACCCACCTGTAAGTGGGAAAGGGACCCAGATGGGATGGGCCACAGGGTCACGTGTGTCAAGTCTGAACCACTTCCTTCCACCTCAGAGAAAGCTCAGGAGGAACCACCTGCCAAGCTGCTGGATGACCTTTTCCGCAAGACCAAGGCAGCTCCCTGCATCTATTGGCTCCCACTGACTGACAGCCAGGTGAGTGGCTGCCTTCCCGCCCTGCTCAGAAATTCATCAGGCTAGGGGGCACGGAGGGCAGAGTCATGTGACTGCGGGAGCGAATAGGCCTAGGTATCCTATCGGCTTAGGATAATAAGGCAGAAGAAGCTAAGCATCATGGAAAGAGGCAGTTTCAAGACCCAGTTGATTGTATGATAGAGAAGCCAGACCCCAAAAGGTAGAAGGTAGACATGGAGATTGGAACTTTGTGTGTGTATCCAAACTGGCTGTGCCAGCCACACTTCTTGGAAGTTGATTTTAGTTAGCTGAAAAATTTGTGTTTTATAAACTCAGCCATTTTTCTGCTTTTTCCTTTCTAGGGATTTTAGCTTTTTTAATGGGGCTTTTTTCTTAATGGGCCTTTTGGGAATTTTAGGCTTATGCTACTCCACTGAAGAAAATAGAGAATTTTTTCACCTCTAAGTAGCTTGGGAAATACAACAGGCCAGGCATGGATGGTGCTGCTACCTGTCATGGCTGTAACAGGTGAAAACTGGGAGGGCTTGGGGCTCTGAGACAAGGACAGGTGTGACTGCTGGGCCCTCCCCCTTCCTGCGTAATAGCAAGGCGGATGGTGATCCTGAGCTAGGTGTGCAGGGTCCAGGAGCAGGGGGACCAGGTGGGACTGGTGTGAACGGGTTTGAGATGCTTGTTCTCTGCCTTCCCTGCCTGCTACAGATTGTTCAGAAGGAGGCAGAGCGGGCTGAACGGGCCAAGGAGCGGGAGAAGCGGCGAAAGGAGCAAGAAGAAGAAGAGCAGAAGGAGAGGGAGAAGGAGGCAGAGCGGGAACGGACCCGGCAGCTGGAGCGAGAGAAGCGGCGAGAACACAGCCGAGAGAGGGACAGGGAGAGAGAGAGGGACCGGGAGCGGGACAGGGGGGATCGAGATCGGGAGCGGGACAGGGAGCGGGAACGAGGCAGGGAGAGGGACCGCAGAGACACCAAGCGCCACAGCAGGAGCCGGAGCAGGAGCACACCTGTGCGGGACCGGGGCGGGCGCCGCTAGCTAGCCGGGAAAACACTAGGGAGAGCTGCAGGTGTGAGCCACCCTCCCCCAGGGTGGGTTCAAGGCCACAGAGGGATAGGTACAATCTCCACCACCCTGGAACCAGGGTCGTTCACACCATTTGCCCAGTGCTGAAGTCTGGCTGCCACCTGTCCCCAAATACCAAATGGAGCAGTGGCCACCTTCCCACCCCTATCCCCCCTCCATAATGTATCTCGGGACTCAGCCCTTTCCTCTCATTTCCAGTGAAGTCTGTGAGAGGGAAGAGCTAAGTTAGGGAGG
Source organism: Bos indicus x Bos taurus (assembly GCF_003369695.1). Classification (NCBI taxonomy): domain Eukaryota; kingdom Metazoa; phylum Chordata; class Mammalia; order Artiodactyla; family Bovidae; genus Bos; species Bos indicus x Bos taurus. The sequence goes on from NC_040085.1 coordinate 15,411,459, forward strand.
GAGGTATTGGCTGAGAAGTGGGGAACAGCCAGGAGCCCCAAACCTCCCTTGTTTTTTCCTCCATCCTGCTCACCACCTCTGGTACTCGAACCCCCCTTTTGGGAACAGCCGGGGCCAGGACTGGGTCACCTATGAGCTGAATCAGCATCTCCTCCTGAGTCCCAGGGCCCCTGCAGTTCCCAGTCTCTTCTGTCCTGCAGACCTTGCCTCCTGCCCACCGGTTCCACTTTATATCCACCTTTTCCTTTTGTTCAATTTTTATTTTTATTTTTTTTATTATTAAATGATGTGGTCTATGGAAAATAATAAAAATCTGACTTAGTTTTAACTAGTGTGTGATTGAGTGGCTTTCCTTGGCCAGGGCCTGGGTGAGAGCCAAATTGAAGTGGAGGCTGTCTCCTGTAAGTGCAGCCAGCATTACCTGCATTCCATACACTAGGCTGCTGCTTCCCGGAGAGGGGACTCCCCACCCTCCCTCCATCCCTGCCTCGGCTCTGACCACACCACAGCTGTGCGGCTTTCCCTCCCCGCAGTGAGGAAGACCCCCTGGGAAGATGACGGGCCTGTCCTGTTGCTAGAGGCAGTTGGTCACCTGCTCACCACCTTCAAGGTCTTCCCATAACTGCCACTAGGGGGCGGCAGCAGCTCGCTCAGTAGGCTTCTGTAAACGAGCTTCCCCAAAAGGCTCCGTGCCCTCCCGCGGATGTCTTACCTCGGTCCCTGACCTGTTCCCTGGGCCCAGCCCGCGGACTCCCTGGACCGGTCAGCCGTGCCTAAGGCCCCCAGCCGGCCTGCTACCCTGCCCTGCACAGGTTTCCAAAATGCCGCCGCCTCACGGCCGAGGTCCTCCGCAGTTCCCAAGGCCGGTCCGGGAGCGGCGAGCCGGGCCTCCGCAGTGGGTTCCAGGTTCCCGGGCTCACCGTGCGCTCGCCCTTCGTCCGGCTGCGGGCCGCTTCGCGCCCCGCGATGCGCCCTCCCCGCTAGCTCTTCGGGAACGGCCTGGCACCGAAGCGTGGACGCACCCACACCCGAGTGCCCCTCAGGGCGCTGCAGGCCCGGCCCGGGAGGGGCGCCGCATCTGTATGCGCCCGGCGGCCAGCAGCGCCGAGGGGGCGGGCACCAGGCGCCGCCCCCGCCCTCGCCGCGCGGCCCGGGCTGGCCGGGGAGGGTCGGAGGCTGGGCTCTCCTCTCCCGCGCGGCGCGGAGCCGCCTCGCTCCTCCGCAGGCGGAGCCTCCTTCCCCCGCCCCCTCCGTCTCGCTCCCTTGTTCTCGCCGGGGCCGCTCAGACCTGCAGCGGAGCCGCGGCGCCCGCTCCGATCGGCTCGGGGCTGCGCCCCCGGGACCCGGCGACGGGGGCGGGCGGGAGCGCTCCCCGCCAAGCTGGGCCCCTAGGCACTGCCAGGTAAGGGCGTCTGCCCTGGAGCCCACGGTCGGGAATCCGCGAAGGGGCAGCAGGGGGCCCGCAGCCTGCGGGTGTCTTCAGAGCGGTGAGCGGTGCGCTCCGCGGCTGGGAGCCACTGCCGGCTCCCTTCTCCCGCGCTCTACCGCTTTCCCTTTTTCCCTCGTACCTCTTTTCCTCTTTTTCCCATTTTCCTCTCCCTCGATTTCTCTTCATCCTGCCTCCTCTTCTGCCTGTTTGCTTTTTGTGCCCCTTCCCTGTCTCCCCAACCCTTCTCTCTCCCTCTTGTCTTGCTCCATCTCCTCTTCCTCTTTGCCTTTTTCTTCCTTCACCTTTCTCTCCTTTCCTGTCTTCCTTTTCCCGCTTTCCTTTCTCTCCCCGATCCTTCCCTCTCCCCTCCTCTCCTCTTCCCTTCCCGCTATCCTGTTTCCCACTCCTCTATCCCCTGCCTTCTCTTCGTCCCGCCTCCCTCCCAGGTCCCCGGCTTCCCTCCGGCTTCCCTCTTCCCTCGGGAAGGAAAGGACTGTCAGGTGTGTGTCTGCTCTGGGGGAGGAGGGGCGCAGCCACAGCCACTTGAGGGGTCCCCCCAGGAGGAGAAGGGGGAGACAGCGGTGGGAAGGGTCCTCTCTCTACCTTCCTTCCCTCATCCCCTCCCAGCTGCCCCCTCTCCCAGAATGAAGTTCTTAGCTGGGGCGGCCTGGTCTGACCCCCGCAGTTGCAGCCGCCCCTTTCTGCTTATCACAGTGCTGGCCGCCCTTCCACCCATTCTGGAGCCTGGTACCCAGGACTCCTCTCTGCCTTTCAGACACCCAGACTACCTCCTTTGATCTCTTTCCTCCTGTCTCTTGCTGCCATTCTTTCTCTGTCTCTGCGGACAGTCCCTGAGTCTTGTTCTCACTCTGCATCTCGCTGTGTCTCTAGCCTCTGGGTCTGCCTCCCGAGTCTGGCTTCTACCGCCCCCCTTTTTTCAGCTCCCCCCTCCCACTCTGTCTGTGAGCCCGGTCCCCCTTCAAGGACTTCAGCTAGCAGTGAGCCAGGGAGCAGATTCTGGAGAGGAGGGGTTCCTGTAGAGGACAGACTTTCTCAGGTTCTCAACCCTGTCTGAGGCAGCCCTCCTTATCATTTCAGCCTGACCCTCGGCACCCTGAGACCACACCTCCATGAATCCCAATTCCTGGATTTTTAAGCCCTTTCCATGGTAGCCCCCATCTCCTCCATCACCTAGCTGCACACTCACCCTGGGAGCTCAGGGGCCAGATTTGTGCTTCCAAGCCCTCCCAGCATCCCCTCTCCTATTGTCTTCCCAAGCTTTCCTATTCAGAGTTGACTGGCCAAAGATTTATCAGCTTAGAGGGCCGGAGGTGAATACAGGCAGAGAGCCTGGGTGGAGGGAAAGATCAGACTGCTCTCGTTCTCATTCTGGGTTCTGGGCAGTAGGGTATCTGGTTCCTTGGAGGTCTGATCTTTGGAGCGTCTAACTTTGGGAGGAGATGGTAAAGGTTTCCTCAACCCTGATCAGCTGCCTATCCTGCAGGTGTGGATCCATGGGGTAGCCCCAACGCCTCTGCCCCTCTGCCCCAGCCAGCTCATGCATGCCTCAGCACCCAGGAGCAGTGAACAGAGCCTTGGCTGGAGCCCAAACATGTGGGGCCTGGTGAGGCTTCTGCTGGCCTGGCTGGGTGGCTGGGGCTGCATGGGGCGCCTGGCAGCCCCAGCCCGGGCTTGGGCAGGGTCCCGGGGGGGCCCAGAACCATCACTGCTTCGGACCCGAAGGAGCTGGGTGTGGAACCAATTCTTTGTCATTGAGGAGTACGCTGGACCAGAGCCTGTCCTTATTGGCAAGGTAAGGCTCAGCCCCTCCCACATCTCCCCTGACTCTCAAGGCTCTCCTCTGCAACTTCATCACTTCTGCAATGACCTTGGTCCCTGAGGATTCCCAACACTGTCCGCAATCCTAGAGGTAGACTCTTTAACTTTCTGTCACCATTCTTGGAACCTGCTGCCATCTTTCCCTGACCCCTACAGCTGCACTCAGATGTGGACAGGGGTGAGGGCCGCACCAAGTACCTGCTGACCGGAGAGGGCGCAGGCACCGTATTTGTGATTGATGAGGCCACAGGCAATATCCATGTCACCAAGAGTCTGGACCGGGAGGAGAAGGCACAGTATGTGCTATTGGCCCAAGCCGTGGACCGAGCCTCCAACCGACCCCTGGAGCCCCCATCGGAGTTCATTATCAAGGTGCAAGATATCAACGACAACCCACCCATCTTTCCCCTCGGGCCCTACCATGCCACAGTGCCCGAGATGTCCAATGTGGGTGAGTACCCTAGGTCTGGACATCCTGGAGTGCCCTCACCTCTCCTTCCCCTACTGCTTTCTGCCCCAGAACCCATCTCCTTCAATTCAGCCAGCCCTGCTCGTGTCTAGGTCCCACTCATCTGCTTTTCTTCCCCACGTGGCTCTGTCCTGGCTGAGTGGGGTGCCGGAACCCCCTGCAGGGACATCAGTGATCCAGGTGACTGCTCACGACGCTGATGACCCCAGCTATGGGAACAGCGCCAAGTTGGTATACACCGTGTTGGATGGACTGCCTTTCTTCTCTGTGGACCCCCAGACTGGTGAGGCTAGAGCTCGGGAGCCAGGTGAGGCAGCTGTGGGATCAGGCAAGCCTGACCCATCGTCTCTCCCTAGGAGTGGTGCGGACTGCCATCCCCAACATGGACCGGGAGACGCAGGAGGAGTTCTTAGTGGTGATTCAAGCCAAGGACATGGGCGGCCACATGGGGGGGCTGTCGGGCAGCACCACGGTGACAGTCACCCTCAGCGATGTCAACGACAATCCCCCCAAGTTCCCTCAGAGTAAGGGGCCAGTGCCGCCACCTGAGCCATCCTTTGACCACCCCACCCCACCCCTGTCGCCTCTGGAGAAGCCTCCTCCCACCCCTTCCCCCAGCCAGGCCTGGGAGAAGGACGTGCTGGGGGAGGGAGGAGGGCTGGGAGCCTCTCTAAGAACATCTCCCTCCATCCACCCCAAGGCCTGTACCAGTTCTCTGTGGTGGAGACTGCTGGGCCGGGCACCCTGGTGGGCCGGTTGCGGGCCCAGGACCCAGACCTGGGGGACAACGCCCTCATGGCATACAGCATCCTTGACGGGGAGGGGTCGGAGGCCTTCAGCATCAGCACAGACTCCCAGGGTCGAGATGGGCTCCTCACTGTCCGCAAGGTGAGTGCTTCAGACCCACTCACACCTGCCTCCTGCCCCAGAGGACAGGCTTCTCACCAGGCTAGAGCAGACTTGGGATCTCTGTGTTGGAGCTCAGAGATTGTGGTCCTCTCCTCATCCTTCAGATGAGAGTCTGGGGCTCAGAATGGGCGAGTGACTGGCTCGAGGACTTTGCACAGGGCAAGTCTTTGACGGAACTGGGGGCAGACCTGGAGTTCTGACCAAGTAATCTGCCCCCCACTACCCTGACCACTGAGGCCACTGCCCCTCTGGTGCCCACCTCCCTGAGGCCTGCACCTCCCTCAGTAACTTCATCTCCCTCACCATAGCCCCTAGACTTTGAGACCCGTCGCGCCTACTCTTTTCGCGTGGAGGCCACCAATACGCTCATCGACCCAGCCTATCTGCGGCGAGGGCCCTTCAAGGATGTGGCCTCAGTGCGCGTGGCTGTGCAGGACGCGCCAGAGCCACCTGCCTTCACCCAGGCTGCCTACCACCTGGCAGTGCCTGAGAACAAGGCTCCTGGGACCCTGGTGGGCCAGGTGTCAGCCACGGACCTGGACTCCCCAGCCAGCCCCATCAGGTGAGCTGGCGGGGGGCAGGGCGGGGCCTCAGGGAAAGGGCCCAGCCGCAGGCTATTCCCACCCAAGGATTCACCCCCCCCCACCCCCCCACCCCCCCCCCCCGCCCCCGTTCCCTGCCCATCACACTCCCCTCCTGGTAGAAGTCTTCCCCACTGCAGGCCTGGGAGCCAGGGGAGGGCTGGAGGACCTGCTAACCAGACTCTCCACCCATCCCTGCGTGGATGGCAGTGGCGCCTCCCAGTGGCCGTGAGAGCGGATATGGCATTTCACCTGATGAGTGCGCCAGATCAGCTGATGGCTGTGGCTGTGGCTATTGATCACTCCCTCAGCGCCTCACATTTTACTCACTTGATAACATTTCATTTTCACAACAACCTGTGAGAGGAGAATTGAAGATAAGGGTAGGAGTCTTCTCAGTTCCAGCTGCTTTAGAGGCTCAGCCCTGAGAGGTTGCGTTAATGTGCCCCAGGTCACACTTTCAGTAAGCAGCAACGCTGGAATTCCAATCCAGACTTGTCGGCCTCAAGAAGACCCACTCTTTCCACCTCCCCAGCCTGCTGCCCAGCATCCCTGTCACAGCACTGAGGGAGGGGCCAGTGTCATTCTCCTTTGATAGTTGAGGGAACGGGTTAAAAGATTTGCCCAAGGTCACACAGCTAGTCTGAGACAGAGCAGAGACAGAACTCAGGTCCTCGGTCCCCAGAACAGAGCCCAAGAGTCAGAAAGACAGGCAGTGTTTGCGCCATGCCACCTGTCTCTCTTCCCACACCCCCATGAAACTCAGCACCCCATGTCATAGGATAGGTGTTTAATATTGGTGACTGCCCAGAGATATTTGTCTTTCGAGGGGACCCTAACGTGAATTATGGCTCCAGGTGCACAGGGCAGGCCCTGCCTGGTCAGCTCATGCAGGCCCTTTGCCCAGATGAGCCAGGAGGCCCAGCAAGGTGAACAGGTGGGAGGGAGGGGTGGCCGCCAGCTCGGCCCTGCCCCAGCTCAGCCCCGCACCTGGCTCCATCTCCCCAGATACTCCATCCTCCCGCACTCGGACCTGGAGCGCTGCTTCTCCATCGAGCCTGAAGACGGCACCATCCGCACAGCAGGGCCCCTGGACCGAGAGGCTCGTGTCTGGCACAACCTCACAGTGCTGGCCACAGAGCTTGGTGAGGAGTCCTGGGCCTCCAGGAGGGCCGGGAGGAGGCGGCAGCCTCCTGGCAGAGGGGCCGTCCCTGGGGATGGGGTGAGGGGGGTGTTAGTGCCACACACCCCCACCCAGGGTATAACGACTAGGTGCCCAGCCTGGATCCTTACCACCAGGCAGGCTCTCTGGTCTCCTGGGCTGGACTGGGCATGGTGGGTTGGCTTAAGCATTTCCCCTCACCTTTAATTTGCTCCCATAGCTGACTTTCCCCAAGTCAAAATAAATCTAACCTCAGATAGCTCTCAATCCCTAAGAACCCCGACATGCACCCTGGGACACCCTGCTTTGCCCAGTCTCTGCTTCAGGCTAAAGTGGGAACGGGGAGGAGCTGGGCCCTCCTCTGGGAGCTGACCGGGGAGTGCCAGCAGCCTCTCCCTGGGAAGCTTTGTGGGAAGCCCCCACGGGAGGGGAGAGGGGCCAGGTCCCTGCACTGCCCATGTTGGTCAGCAGTCATCACCAGCATGGTTCAGCCGCCTCTGGGCAGCTGTGGCCCGCGGGGGCAGGGAGGCCTCCCCTCCTTCTGTGAACCTGTCCTTGCTGTGCCTGCTCATGCTTCAGCGTCTCCCACGTTTGCTGTCCATGTCCTGTCTGTGGAAGTTGTCCCTGTGTGCCTACATACTTACACCACGTCAATGAAGAGCTAAAGCGCAATGTGTACATATGGGTGCACACTTCATGTGTGTGAAAAATACATATACATACCTACACATATGCTTATGAGTATATGTCTATAGTTGCATATATATGTGTATGTAGTTGAGTGTATAGAGTTATATTATTTGTGGATATATGTAATTGGATATGTATAGTGAAACTTGGTAGCTCAGCTAGTAAAGAGTCTGCCTGCAATGCAGAAGACCCCGGTTCCATCCCTGGGTTGGGAAGATCCCCTGGAGGAGGGCCTGGCAACCCACTCCAGTATTCTTGCCTGGAGAAAACCCCTGGACAGAGGAGCCTGGTGAGCTACAGTCCATGGGGTCACAAAGAGTCAGACACGACTGAGCGACTAAGCACAGCACAGTGATAGACGCAGTAGCTGTTTGTATACATTGTTTTGTGTATGTGAGTGTTTGTGGACAGGTAGTAATAATTTACTACTTACTGTATATCGGACACTGTTCTAAGTACCAAATGTAGATGCATTCACTTCATCATCACCACAACTTTATGAGGGATGTATGATTTTTTTTCTCCCATTTTAAAAGGAGGAAACTCAGACAAAGAGAAGTTAAGTAACTTCCTGAGGTCACGCAGACATTAAGTGGTGGGGCCTCAGTCGGGTTGCAGTCTCAGCAGTTATCTCCTCCACCATATGTGTTGAACTATATGTGGATAGGTTTATGTTTATGAGCGTGCAGCTGTGTGACAGTGCGTGCATGTCTGTCCATGTGAACATCCCTGTGTGTGCTTTGGCCGTCTGTTTACGTAGCCCTGTGTGTGTGTGTGTGTGTGTATTTCTCTCACTGCCTTCTTACCTCCTGTCAAATCCTGCTCCCCATGCCCCCAAATCCCAATATTGAGTAGCAGGCCCTGAGCCCTTACTGCAGTGAAGGACGGACCCCAGCCCTGTCCCATCTCCCAGACCCTTTAGCCAGGCAGTCCACTCCTCTGCCTGGGCTGTGACCTCAGCCCCTTCCCAAGAGCCAACCAGCTCTCCCTCAACTTGCCGGAAAGACTAAAGGAACCAAGACATTTAGCCTAGGGGAGATGAGCGCTGGGGAGGGCAGGGATGCACACTTTGCATTTTCTCTTGGATGCCATTGGCAGTGAGGAGCAAGGCAGGGTAATGATGGGGGCCACCCAATGACGAGGGGGCCTGTCTATGGCTGTGGTACCCAGGCTGGCCTGGCTCTGCGCCTGAGAATCAGGTAGCTCCTCCCTCCCTGAGGTCAATTCTAAGTGATACTCATTGCTACACCACAGCCTCCCAGACCTCTGATGGGGCGTGTGTGTGTGTGCACGAGTGCACGTGTGTGTATGTCTGTCCCACTGTTTTCATGCATGAAAATGCGTTCTCCACATCCTGGGGGTGGTGATGCTACATTCACTGTACATGTGGAACATTCCTTCTGTGTGTGTTGTATTCGTTTTAAACACTGAGCACATCGAATGTGTGGTATGAATGTGCTGCATCTTTCATGGCTGTTGTCTGGTTTGCATCGTCTGTCTACCTTTGCTTGACGGTGCCTGTGCCCTGCGTGTGGGTTATTGTTCATGTATGTCATGGGTGCTACACTCCTATTGAATGTATATGGGGTATGTATTCCACATATTCTTGGGTACCGCATGGATGTTATATGCACTTGTTCCCTTCACTTCACAACATAGATGCTACCTGCATATCGCATGCATACCTCATGTGTCTCACATGCATGCCATGTTCTGGATGTGACATTCACACACCATATGTACTGTGTGTAACTGTGATGTGTGTGCTTGCGTGGGGTGCACGTGTTTGTGTTCTGGCTTCAGACAGCTCTGCACAGGCTTCCCGGGTGCAAGTGGCCATCCAGACCCTGGACGAGAATGACAACGCTCCCCAGCTGGCTGAGCCCTACGACACCTTTGTGTGCGATTCTGCAGCCCCCAGCCAGGTAAGCCACGGAGGCAGGCGGGTTAGGACCTCAGGACCTCCAGCTGCCCACTCCATACGAGGTTTCTCTTCTTCCTCTCAGCTGATTCAGGTCATCCGAGCCCTGGACAGAGATGAAGTCGGCAACAACAGCCGTGTCTCCTTTCATGGCCCTCTGGGCCCCGATGCCAACTTCACTGTCCGGGACAACCAAGGTGGGTAGCCTCCTACAGCTGTGCCCTTACCTGCTTCCCTCTCCTCCTCCACCATCCCTAACTCTACCCACCTATCTGGAGCTCCACCCTACAGAATGTACGTGCAGTTTTGGGAGTTCCTTGATGGCCTGGTGGGGTGGGGGCAGGGGGGATGTGTATGTGTTCAGTTGTATCCAACTCTGTGACCCCATGGACTGTAGCCCACCAGGCTCCTCTGTCCATGGGATTCTCCAGGCAAGAATAGTGGAATGGGTTGCCATTTCCCATTCCAGGAAATGGAGATGCCGACTTCATCTCCAGGGGATCTTCCTGACTGAGGGAGCAGACCCACATCTCTTGTGTTTCCTGCATTGGCAGGCAGGTTCTTTACCATTGATGCCAAAGGATTCTGGGATTTAGGGCTTTCACTACAGGGGCCTGGGTTCAGTCCCTGGTTGGGGAAATGAGATCCTGCCAGCCACGCAGTGTGGCCAAAATAAATAAAAGAAGGTGGCTGTAGTTTTGCTCTTTGCAAACCTTCCCCACAGATAGCTTTGTCTCCATGGGCTGCACCGACTGTAGTGGGAAGGTATCCCAGGGGGTGCCCAAAGACCTGTTTTTCCTACAGATGGCTCCGCCAGCCTGCTGCTGCCCTCTCGCCCCGTTCCACCCCGCCAGGCCCCCTACTTGGTTCCCATAGAACTGTGGGACTGGGGGCAGCCAGTACTGAGCAGTACAGCCACAGTAACTGTCAGTGTGTGCCGCTGCCGGCCTGATGGCTCCGTGGCGTCCTGCAGGCCCGAGGCTCAGCTCTCACCTGCTGGGCTCAGCACCGGGGCTCTGCTTGCCATCGTCACCTGCGTGGGCACGCTGCTGGGTGAGTCAAGCCATAGATGGGGTCATAGATGTGAGGTCCAGGCCTTCAGAGGGTGTGGAGAGAAGCAGGACCTTGGACATAGGGAAGTCCACCCTAGGTCATGAAGGAACCCTCATGCCTGGGTATTCCCACTGCCTGATACACCCAAGAGAAACACTCTGGCCTCATATCCCTGACCTGCCAGGCTAAGGACAGTCATGAACCATAAAAACTATTTACTGAGCCCCAACTCTGGGCCATATGTGGTGCTGAGCACATCACTTGGTATTTCATCCTTTCAACAACCTTAAGAGGTAGATATGTTTCCCCTCTTTTCCACACAAGGAATCCAAGGGCCAAAGAGGTTCAGAGAGCAACTCTCCTTGGTCACACAGCAAGTAAAGGGTTGAAGTCAGGAATTCGAAAGCATTTTGCCAAAGGTCAAAGCTAGGGCTTGCCATCCCTAGGCCTTTCCAAATGGAACTTGTGCGCCTCTCCCCCAGCCCTGGTGGTGCTCTTCGTGGCTCTGCGGCGCCAGAAGCAAGAAGCCCTGATGGTGCTCGAGGAGGAGGACGTGCGCGAGAACATCATCACCTACGACGACGAGGGCGGCGGTGAGGAGGACACGGAGGCCTTCGACATCAGCGCCCTGCAGAACCCTGACGGGGCGGCCCCGCCGGCGCCTGGCCCACCCGCGCGCCGCGATGTGCTGCCCTGGGCGCGGGCACCACGCCAGCCCCGGCCCCCCGGCCCTGCCGACGTGGCGCAGCTGCTGGCGCTGCGGCTGCGCGAGGCAGACGAGGACCCCAGCGTGCCACCCTACGACTCCGTGCAGGTGTACGGCTACGAGGGCCGCGGCTCTTCCTGCGGCTCCCTCAGCTCCCTGGGCTCCGGCAGCGAGATCGGCGGCGCCCCGGGCCCGGCTGAGCCGCTGGACGACTGGGGGCCGCTCTTTCGCACCCTGGCCGAGCTCTACGGGGCCAAGGAGCCCCCAGCCCCCTGAGACCGGCCTGGCCCTGCCCCCGCTTCCCCCATCGAAGCGGGGTGGCAGCGTAGGCCCTCTGAGTGAGCCCCCCGGGTCCAGGCAGGCAGCAGCAGCCCAGGGGCCCCCAGGCCTCCCCAGTCCCTGTGTCCCTCCTCCCCACCTCCCCAAGGCAACCGCCTCCTTACGTCCCTCCTCCCCAGTCGTCTGTTCGTCTCTGTCCAGGGATCTGTCTGTCTCTGACACGCTCCCTGTCTGGGTCTGGGTTGTGCGGCTCCGACTCTGAACCTCCCACTTCTCTCACTGTGATTCCACTCTTTCGTGGCTCTGTTTTGGTCTGCTCCATTCTGAATCTGTCACACAGATGTGTCTCCCTTGCACACACACATGCTGTCTGTCTGTCTCCTGCCCACATCTGCCCACATTCTCTGTGGGTCCCTGTGATTGGCTTTTTGGTTTTTTCTGTTGTCCATCCCGAAAGCAAGAGAAACGTCCAGCCACTGCTGCCCACCCTCCTGCAGGGGACGTTCTGCCCCAGGTCAGTGTGCCTAGACCTCGTGGAGCACCAGGCTGTCCCAAAGCCTTCCCCCACTCACCACCTCTCACTCTGGCTCTCCTGTGTTTACAGACCTGCCCGCATGGTTCCATCCATCACTCATGGCCTCATCCTGGCTCCACTGGCCTCCAGCAGAGAGAGGGAGCCAGCCGACCTCCCAGGGCGAGAGCTCCAGCCCCCTACTGTGGCTGCCTCCCTGGAGCTCTGCCCAGCTGTCAACCGGCCTTGGGCATCCTGGCTCTGGGCATCGTCTTGTATGCTTCCCAGCCCCTGGGGGAGGGGAAGGAAAGAGGGAGGCTGCTGGGGAAGGGGAAAGAGGGCGGAAGGGGAGGGGCCTCCATCTCTAATTTCATAATAAACAAACACTTTATTTTGTAAAGCTGGAGCCCTGCTTTCCTTTCCACACTCAGGTGTCTCTCAGAGCGTGTCGCTGTGCTGAAGGGCTGGAAGAGAGGCCTAAGCCCACCCCCTTGGCTCATTCTCTTTTCTCCTTTGGGGGACAGTCTGCTTCAAGTCCCTTTCACAGAGGAGAGTTTGGGTTGATTCCATTCTGGGACTAAGGAGATAATGACTCGTTCCCCTGCTCTCACCACCTCTGGGTTCTCTGTTGGTCTCAAAGTGTCCAAGGAAATTAAAACGTGGGGCTTTGCCAGAGGGGAGAGCAGGAAGGAGAGTGTGGAGAGAAGGAGGAGCTATAAAGAGACTAAGGAGAGAGGAAGAGGGGTTCTAGACTAGGACAGTGGGCAGGGGACAGCAGAGGGGAGCAAGCCAGTGCCTCCTGGGGCCTGTGGTCCCAGCTGGAAAAAGGCTGGGTCGGGGTAAGGTGGCACAGTCACAGTGGATCTGCCACCTCCACCCTTCATTCTTCCCAGTCTGTGGTCTTGTTCTTCATGGGCACAAAGGAGGGGAGACAGGGACTCCAGGAAGGTGGGCTGTTTTAGGGGTTGAACCAAAGTCAACCGGGACGGGAGCCCAGCGGGTGGCCAGCGTCTCTCACCGTGGGCTCCTTGAGTAGAGAAGGGGTCCACCCAGCAACAAACATTAGACTTGGCCCCGGTCTCGTAAGTCCAGCCACGGCTCCTGGGGAGTAGATAGGTCAGGACAGGTCCTTGTGACCTTCCCTTCCCAGTGCGAGGCGCGCATAGTCAGGGGAGGCTGCTCCAATGGGAAGGTGCCTTCTTGTACCTTACGTTCTGTGTGGTTAAGGCAACCAGGGAGGACAAAGACCCCACTCTGACGGGCCGCCTCCATCCTGTCAGATCCTTTGTACATGCAGCTCTGCTTGAAGAGGCCTTTGGCTTCAGCCAGAAAACAAACAATGAAGGGAAGGATGGAGGCAGGGAGGGATCAAATAGGTTAGTACAGGCCTCCATTTCTTGGACACAGTTTCTGAGAAGAGATTTGTTCAGTGAAACAGTTATAGTATCTTCTCCCAGGAAGCTGTGAAGTTGATGGGTTCCTCCAAACCAGGCCTCTGGAGCAAGCTTGGCATTGTCATTGACTCTGCTGAAGGCTGGAAACTGGGCCCTGCCTGCCTGAAGGCCTGTATGAGAGCAGTCTGTCTGCCCCAGAGGGAGACGCTTAGGAGGGCAGCACCGCAAGCAGGGCGTCAGGACAGGTCTTCCGGTTCAGGGCTAGATTGACCCCTATGGTCTCCCCTGATGTCTGAATCAAACCTTTAGGAATAAGGGGAGAAAAGAAGGGACTGATGCATGGGCTGCCCCTGGCTAGTGAGCGGTGCACTGAAGTGGGGTGCGGGCCTTCGCCTGCTCTGCCAGCCCTCCCTAACACCCTCCTGAGGTCCTTCCCAACTCATTCAGCTGCCAGGAAAACAGTGTAGGGAAACAGACTTTTCAGCTAGACCCTTAGGCTTATCTCTGGTCTTAAATATCTCACCATTGGAAAGAGAATTTGTCAAAGGAAGTGAAGAGGGCAGGACCAGAGAAGGAAAAGAGAAGAGAGAGAACAGAGAGCTGATGGGAGGAGATGCAAGAAGAGAGCCCTCCCTATCTGGGTTCAGTCCTTCTTCCCTGATTAATGGGAAGGGGAGGGGGCTGGTGGGGAGCTGCATGTGGTTCCCAGCTAGCCTGGGGGTCGGTTCAGGTGGCAACGTCGGGCTAGCCTGCCTTCCATTCCTGCCTTTTCTCACTCCCTGGTTGGGTGGGTGGGGGTGTTTGTGGGGGGCTGGGGGTGGGCAGTGAGGCTGCAGAAGTAGTGAACCCCTGGGATGAGCCCTGCCCCACCTCCTCTCTACTCTGGACTTTTTCTCCTTATCAAAAAAGTGATAAGGCCTTTCTCCCTGATAACTGGCCGTGCTCCTTACTCAGGCAGGGCTCTTTCTCTTGTAGCCCGTTTCCTGTCTCTGCACATGGGAACCACCACTTATCTGGGATCACTCGCTTACGATGTCACAGACCCACACTCATCTCCACACGTGGAGGTGCCCTTCTTATGTCTGAGTCAATCAAACACTTGAACCCTGGGCAAAAACTGCCCTTCCTCCTGTGTTCCTCCAGGAGAAACCTGGCCTAAGGATCCTTGACCTAGAGTTATCATTCCCGAGTCCTGCACCTCCTCACCTGAGGCTGAGGGGAGGGTGAAGGATGAAGGATTGCATAGAGGCCACCAGCCAGATTCCCAGACCCCAGCTCAAAGGCTTGTTCTCCTGTACTGGGCATCTTTCTGCAGCAACCCCCCTCATTTCCTTCCCTCCCCTACTGCTTTCCTTCCTGGGGCTCCCTCAGCTTTCCTGCCTTCTCCCCCATCATCCCCTGAAAGCCAGAGCCTACTGGGGCTCCTCTGTCTGGCCCAGCTCCTGCCTGGAGGAATTCTTAGCCTTACGTGCACAGTCGGGGCTCAGGACTGGGCCAGAGGCTGGGAGGAGGGGGTCCAAAAGGGAGAAGAGATGCTGTTCATCTTGGGACTGGAAACAGTAGGAGTAGGACAAAGAAAGAAGGTTCAGGAAGCTTCCTTCCAGTCCCATCTCCTAGGTTGACCATGCCTTCCCCTCCGCTTGGCCTGGGGAGGGGGGCAGGGTGGCATCCCTCCTGGAGTTGTCAGCCTGCATCGCCAAGTCAGGGCTCACAGGGGAGCAGCAGCAAGCAGACAGGAGGGGCGGGAGAGGACACGCTAACCCAGTAGTTCCCCCTGGCACAGCCATCTCCCTCTCTTCTTCATGCCCAGAGGGAGCTACAGGAAGGAGAGGCTGGGGAGAAGGCAAAGGGACGGCAGGAGAAGTCTGGCAGCAGCCACGACAGGCCCAGAAGCCAGAGCGCACTGGTTGGGATTGCGGGGTACCGATGACTCAGGCCTTGGTAAGAAAGAACCCCTCAGAGGGGGCTCAACAGGGGATGCTTCTTGGGCTCAGCCCTCCAGGCCCTTGGGCTCCTCCAAGTTCCTTCTTCCCTGGCCAGCAGAAAGGCGCCCGGCCCAGCTGCTCTCTCCCCCACATCACTCCCCGGCCGCAGGAAGAGGCCCTGGGAGAGAAGCTGTGCCGAAGGAGCACAGCCCTGGAGTGGATGGCCTGGATCCCAGCCTCATCTCTGGACTGACCGCGTCACCTCGGGCAAGTCACACATCTCTGAACCTGTTTCGTCTTCTGTCAAGTGAGGATCACATTAACCTTAAACAGTTAATCATGAAAACTGCGTTCAGGAAAGGAGTCATCATCAGAGTCATTAGGGTCAGGTGGGGGGTGGTGGCAGAGGAGGAAAGCAGTAGTGGGAGCCCATCACTTACCCCCAGATGTTCATGCTGCACTGTCCCTGTCCCTTCCAGCCTGGGTCCCCAGGGCTACCATCCCCCCCTCACTCCCCTCCCACTGCTCCCCCATCCAGGTGAGAAAGTGGCAAAGACTCTGAAGCTGAGCTGAGGACTAAAATGAGAGGAAGAAGAGAGACTGGGGATAGGATGGAGGAAAGCAGAAAGGAAGACGGCAAGAAAATCTGGCGTGCAGCTGGTGCGCAGTATTTGCTGAAAGACGGACTCTGTGCTGAGAAGGAGGCTAGATCAATCTATTGGGTGCCAACAGGAACAAGTCGGACAGAGAGTTCAATAGCTTGGGGAAGAGAAAGGGGTAGAAACTTGGAACAAATGAAGCCAGCAACCCAGGAGAGCAGGACCCCGATGCTGGGAGTCTGCTTCCCCTGCGGCCCCATCTCCCACCCTGGGCTGAGCCCCCCAGATCCTGCTGCTGCTCACAGCCTCTCTGTGGGCACCTTCAAGTCCCCAGGTGCCAGCCCCACAGATGGTTCTCTGCCTTCGCCAGCTCTGTCGGGGGTGGCCTCCTCCTCCCATTCCTTCTCTGGCCCTGGAAGCTTCTGCAGTTCCGAGTACAGCACCCAGGCATCATGGCGGGACACATACTCCCATCCACTCTCCCGCACGTGGAAGAGGTCCACGGAACCCCCAGAGTAGGCATCGCGGCGGGTAGCATGGGCCACAGCACGGCGGGCCAGGGCGTAGGCTTCCTGGGTGCTCATGTCGTAGCGGTAGCCGCGATCTAGCACTCCATAGGCGTAGGGAGACCCAGAGCCCACCGAAAAGATGTTCCCCTGCAGGCAGGTGCCATCGCTATAGACATAGAAGAGGGCAGGGCCAGAGCGGTCCCAGCCACACAGGGCCGTGGCCACGCACAGATCCAGCCCCCTGTAGCGCGACATCATGACTGATAAAAGTTTGGCAGCGCCGGCCACGCTGGGCAGCTGCCCCTCCCTCAGTGCCCGCAGTCGCAGCTCCCGCTGCAGCACCCGGTACCACGTGACACAGTCAGCCGAGGTGCCAGAGGTGGTGCCCAGGAGATGCTGGTGCACAGGGATGACCTTGCGTGAGGCTGGACACTCCACGTAGTTGCCACAGGAGGACCGCGTGTCGGCCGCAGCGATGACTCCATGACGGAAGCGGAAGGCCAGGGTGGTGGTACCATGTGCCAGCCTGGGGCCGTGGGTCTGCAGGAAGGCTTGAGGGTCCCAGCCTCGGGGCACAGCCCAGCTGCCAGCCTGAGGCAGGTGAGGGGACGTTTCCTGGGTGTCGGGGGCCTGCCACTTGCACACATCTTGCAGAGCCATCCCTGGGGTCCAGCGAAGGTTGGAAGGAGCAAGGCAGGGATCTGTGAGCTGGGTTGGGTGGAGGAAGAGAGATGGTAAGGAGAAGCCAGGCTGCAGCCAGACCATACAGGAAGGTGTGTGATCTGTGGCTTCTCCTAAAACCCAAACCAGGCTTTGGGACTGGCTGATGGAGCAGTGCCCTCCCCCTCGGAGGACTGCTCGGGTGGGGGCAGGATGAGGCCAGTGGAGTCTTCAGCGCTGGGGAGACGCTGCCATGACACACCTGAGCGTCACCGGAGGAGTCACCTGTCTGTCATCCTGCAGGCACCTGGAGTTGGGTGGGGGCTGGGTAACTGCAAAGGACAGGGGGCACCAGTGGAAGAAGCAGAGCTGGGTTCCTCTTGTTTTTCCTGTGGGGGGCACTGGGCACAGAGATAAATGAAGCCCTGTCCCTGCCCTGAAAGGGCCCCCAGCCTAGGGAAAGGTAAAGACTAGTCAGTGTAATGGCATAGTCAGACTAGGTTCCCTGGGATGCCAGGCTTTCACTGCTATGGCCTGAGTTCGGTCCCTGGTCACAGAGCTGAGATCCCACAAGTCACAGGACATGGCCCCAAACCAAAACAAAACAGAATAGATTGCCATGGATCCCCTGTGGCAGGAGTCCCTGATGCTGGGTTCACTCTTCAGGGGCATGGGGTCAGGGAGCAATGACACTGAGCTTACTGGTTCACCTCATGATCAACGTGGGGAAAACGAAAGGGACTGGGACAAAGACAACAGAAAGAAGAGCAAGAGAGCCTTGTACGGGGCGCCCAGACACCTTCAGAATGACAGAGCACCGTGGGCCAGGTCAAGGGGAACTAAAACCTGGAGGTCGTCTTCTCTGCTTTGGGTGTGATCATGAACTTCCATCTGCATACAGTCTGGCACACCTGACGGCTCTCTGGCAGGACAGCTTCTCTGACTGGTGCTAAAGTTCTGAGGAAGTAGCTGAAAGGATCTATTGGTCTCCTTTCTGCCCAACAGTTCACAATGGCAAGAGATTGGTTTGCAGTTTCAAGGCAGGAGAAACAACTGACTTTGATACCATCATACTGAGTCCAAGTCTTAGACCAACGAGGGGTGGAGACTGACAGCTGGCCCTTCAGAAAGAGAAACTAGATTGGGGCGGAGTGACAAGCTACATCTACTTCTGGAACCATATGGAGTACATTTTTCTAAATATTACAGCTCCCCTTCTAACCTCATCCTCCAAGCTGATATGATTTCCTAAGGTATCACTCAAATCCCATGTCTCCTCTACTAAGAGAGCTTAAAGGGCTGTAAGATCAAATCCACCCCAGGTTGGCATTTAAGGCCCACTGTGACCCAATCCTAATCCATCCACCACAACCTCTTTTCATGTTATTCCCAGCACATCTCCCACCTCCCCTTCATCTTTTTGAATCTTATCCTCCCAAGTCTGGCTTACGTATCACCCATTCTGAAAACCCTCCCCAGGTAGGGGCCGAGAGAGAAGAGGCTCTGAATTTGAGAAGCAATGGGATCTAAGTGGTATTTAAGGAAATGAATCCAGACAAAGAATGAATCCTTGACAAAGCCTTCCTTGACCCCCAAACTCACCCCAAGCTATACTGACCACCTTTCTCACCTGTGAAGTATAGCACTTCTCATTGTTTTCTTCTCTAACACCTGCTTTACTGAGATATAATTTATTTGTTTTTGTTTGCACTGGGTCTTCATTGCTGCACGTGGGCTTTCTCTAGTTGTGGCCGGTGGTGGCTTCTCTTTGTCGCAGAGCATGGACTCCAGGGCACACAGACTTCAGTAGCTGTGGCACGTGGGCTCAGCAGTTGCAGCTCTTGGGCTCCAGAGTGTGGCACTCAGTAGCTACCCCACGGCATATGGGATCCTCCCGGACCAGGACTCGAACCTTTGTCCCCTGCTTTGGCAGGCAGACAATCACTGGACCACCAGGGAAACCCTACTGAGATATAATTGACATATAACATTATTTAAGTTTAGTGTGTACAGTATGATGATTTGATACTTCTGTGTATGTGTCTCTGTATGTATCACAAAACATTTACTGCAATATGGATAGTTAACAAATCCTTCACCTCACATAATTGTCATTTTTGTTGTTATGGTAAGAACATTTAAGACCTACTCTCAGCAACTTTCAAGGATACAAAAGAATATTGTTAACTGTAGTTACTGTGCTGTACATTTGATTTCCAGAACTTATCCCTCTTATAACTGGAAGTTTGTACACTTTTGACCAACATCTTCCCATTTTCATCAACTCCAAGCCTCTGACAACCACCAATCTACTGTTTCTAAGAGTTTGGCTTTGTTAGATCCTACATATAAGTAAGCTCATATGTTATTTGTCTTTCTCTGCCTGACTTCTTTCACTTAGCATAATGCCTTCAAGTTTCATCCATCTCATCACAAATGGCAGGATCTCATTCTTTTTTATGGCTGAATAATATTCTACCACATATATAACACTTTATGCGTTCATACATTGATGATGGATATTGTTTTCATGTACTGGTAATTGTGAATAATGTAAACATTGAATTGCAGCTATCTCTATGAGATAGTGATTTCATTTCCTTTGGATAAGTACACAGACATGAGATTACTAGATCATATGGTAGGTCTATTTTTAATTTTTGGGGGGGTGGGGGTGGGGACTCCATACTATTCTCCATGGTATGTATCAGTTTATATTCCCACTCATTGCAGCACTGATCATTTGTATCTCTCCTCTTTGAGGTCTCCCTGAATGGGACCTTGGAGCAGAGAACTAATATAAGGTAAAATGGGAACAGATTCTGGAAGGCTTTAAATGTCATACTGAGGAGCTGAACCTTACAGACCATTATTAGGGAGGTAAAGATCAAGAAGATGTTTTAAGAAAGTCAACCTGGTACTGTGTAGAATTAATTAGAAACATAGTTTGGGCCCAGAAAAATTAGGAGAATGTTTCAGTAATTCAGGATTGAGAAGATAAGAAGCCAAAGGCAATATCAATTGCAATGAAGAAGAATGTGAGCAGCACTGTGAAGGGAGAATGAACAGGACTTGGCATCTATTGGATGTGGAGGAAAGGAACAGGAGCTGTCAAGTATGAGCCAGGGCGTCAAGCCTCTGTGACTAGAAGAACAATATTGTCATTCTTTCACATGTTCATTTGAAAAACATGTATTAAGCAAATAGTGGGCACAGAGAAATACCTGTCTTTACAGATTTTTTTTTTCCTTGCCACACAGCTTGGCTTGTGGGATCTTAGCTCTCTGACCAGGGATCAAACCCAGGGCCCTGGCAGTGAAAGCACCAAGACCTAACCACTGGATCACCAGGGAATTCCAGAGAAATACCTGTCTTTAAAAACTCACAATCCAGTGGGAGATAAATGTATATTTATAACCAGGTTAAAATATAAAAATGCTTTAAGAAAAGTACAGACACCATTAGTAGCAGAGGGAAAGAACCACTGAGAGAAGTCAGAAGGAGGATTAGTTGCAATGCAGGAGTGACTGCAAAATATTATGTGCTCAATAAACAGAGGCACTCTGCACTTTCCACACCATCCAAGTGTGAGACCCACATAAAGATCTTCTGCTTCATTACATTCTGATGGTTGGGTTTGGAAAGAGTTGCCGAATTTCAGCATTAAAAATACAACATATGCAGAGTCTGCTGGGAAGAGGAGGGGCTGAGTTGGGCATCAGAGGAATGAGGAATTTAGATATTGATGGATGTTGCTGCTGGAATCCAACAAGGAAGACTAGACACTGACTTCATAGAAACGTAAAGCAGGAGGCAACAGTTCATACATTTGCCCACTTCTTTGCTTCTTATAGTTCCCAAAAGGGTTGAAAAATGAAGGTGGGTGGAGAGAGGGAGAGACAATGAAATACAGCACGTTCTTGAATAAGGGCTTGTCTTAGCAAGATTAAGTCAGGAAACCTCTTGGTACATCTTTATGGAGCCTCAACTCTCCTCCAGGCTCTGAAATGGTAAATTACTATTGACTCAGTTATTCAGGAGCTGAATTGCGAATCCAGTCTGTGAATTAACTGGGCCCTTTGCTTTTCCTTCTTTATTCTTCTATCTGCCTTTTGGGCAATTCATTACTTACTAGAATTTCCACCAGGGGGTGGGAGTGAAGACAATACTGAATCTTAAAAATCGGTTGCTGTTAGAGAACCTGGCTATTGTGGCGATTGATGCTATCAAAAAACCAGAAGTATAGCACTCATGTTTGTTGCGCTTTCTAGCTCAAACTACTGCGGTTTTAGTAACTTCATAGGAAAATGGCCTCAGAGTAGATCATTATTTTACCCAGTATTAGAGAGTGCCCTTGAACAAAATGTCAACTTCAGTCTCATTAACAGACTGCTGAAAAGGTATAGATGTTAATTGTTGCTTGGACACCGGGCGGGGCGGGGCCGATTTACTACTACCGGTTTAGAACAGATTTTCATCCAGTCACGCCCTTCTCAAAGATGGCCGGCCCCACTTCCCTCCCTCATCCTGACGTTTGCGTTTGCTTCCTATGAATTTGAGGTTAATCTAATCCTGTGTTGGTTACGTGGCCAAAGTCAAGATGTCAGCCACACCCCTTTATAATTTAAGGGGAGTGAAGCCATTTATTTTTTCCCTCCTTGGTGAAAATAATTACCCGCATCTGGCTCTTGTGTTTGGAGGCGTGGTTGCCAGGACTTAAAATGGCTCCTCCCTGGGATAGATTTAATAGGGAGTGAAGCTGTGACGGCGAGGCGTTGCCCGGTCGTTCTTTGCTAGGCGTTCTGGCAAGCAGTTCCCTTGCCCTTACTAGACATGGCGCTGGCCAGCGTGTTGGAGAGGCCGCTATCGGTGAACCGGCGCGGGTTTTTTGGACTCGGGGGTCGTGCGGATCTGCTGGACCTGGGTCCAGGCAGTCCCAGCGATGGGCTGAGCCTGGCCGCGCCCAGCTGGGGTGTCCCAGAGGAGCCAAGAATTGAAATACTTCATGGAACCACCACCCTGGCCTTCAAGGTGCAGACACAGCCGCCGTGCCGGGCTGAATCCCGCCCGCCCGCGCCCTTCCCAGCCTCCCAGCGGGTCCAGAACCCGCCGTGGCCGCGGCCGCGAAGCCCAGGCGGAGGCTCGGGCCTCTTGCCCCGACCCCGGCAGTTTCGCTGTCTCATTGTCCCGGGAGGCCTCGGTTCTCGCTCTGGCGGGAGCGGGGTGGCGGTGGGGCTGGGGAATAGTGGGGGTAAGTGGGAGAAGGATTTCGAGGCTGTTTAGATTGATTCCCAGGCGACCCCAGGCTGCTCCTGTCCAGGAAAGAGGCGGCCGAAACGACAGTGAACTCTGGCAGAGGGAAGGCTGTTGTGACCGCCCAAGGTTTTGGAAACAGTGGCCCGGATAGGTCAGGGTAACTGAAAAGTTATGGCTTGAGGAGTAAAGTTGGTGGGAGGAAGCACTCTTAATAGGAGCCAGACAATTGGGATTCCTGGCCTAGCTTTGTAATAACTGGCTCTGTTGTCTTGGGTAAGTCATTCGATCTCATTGAGCCTGTTTCCTCAGCCAGCAAGTGAAGGTAATCTCACCTCAAGCTATTGATGTGAAGCTCCAGTGACATATAAGTGGGAAAATATGTTGTGAAGTATAAAACAGCAGCGACAGAGATGTTCTGGGGTTGTATCGATTCACAAAGAAATGTCAAGGTGATGTTTTTGTGGTCTGATGTGGCCCCTGGCTTGTGTTTTCTCTAATCTTAACAGTTTCGCCATGGAGTCATTGTTGCAGCAGATTCCCGGGCCACAGCCGGTGCCTACATCGCCTCCCAGACAGTGAAGAAGGTGATAGAGATCAACCCCTACTTGCTGGGCACCATGGCTGGGGGTGCAGCGGATTGCAGCTTCTGGGAGAGGCTGTTGGCTCGGCAATGTCGAATCTATGAGCTTCGAAACAAGGAACGCATCTCCGTAGCAGCTGCCTCCAAGCTGCTTGCCAACATGGTGTATCAGTATAAAGGCATGGGGCTGTCCATGGGCACCATGATCTGTGGCTGGGATAAGAGGGGCCCTGGTAAGTTTCGCTGCAACCGTGTGATTCTTGGGCTGCCATTACAGAGAGGTTGCATGAACAGATGAATCAAAGAGCATATGTCAGTGCTAAGGATGTGTTGATTAGTTCTCAGTCCTTCCTTCTCTTTGTTCAAGGAGGAGATGTAGTGTAGGAAAGGGCACAGAGGTAGATTAGCTGTGTCATTGATCATCCATGTGACTTAGGGCAGGTTATTTTCTCAGCCTGTTTCATCATCTTATATAGGTTCCATGAGGCAATACATGTCAAATATATCTAGTCTCTCCTGTAAAATGATAAGACATGCAAAGAGTTGTATTTAAGAATTGAGTAATAGACATAAAAACTCTAATCAGTGCAATTTGATAGAAATAATGTGAGCTAGATATAAAGAAAATAAATTAAAAAATGTGAGCTACACATGTAACATGTAATTTTACTTTTTTCTAATGGATATATTTTAAAAGCTTAAAGAAATGAGTGAAATTAATTTTAACAATTGTTTTAATCCATAATAACAAAAATACCATTTTGAGGTGTGTCGTCCTCATTTCAGGGGCTCAACAGCCACATATGGCTGGTGGCTACCATATTGGACAACAAAACCAAGTAACTACTCAAAAGTTAGTCATTTCTCTTCCCTTTTTCCCTGTAGAGAGTCTTTGGCCTAGAAGGGGCCCTTTGGGCCCATCTCCTTTCCTTGCTTGATATAATCACCTTGGTCCTGTTGTCTCTGAAAAGAATTCCTTAACCTATTTTTCTTCCTAGTATATAAAATCCTTGCCAGGAAATTCAGACTTGTATCTGATAGCAGTCCCTCTTCTGCCAATTTTGAATGTCCCTTTAGTCAAGCTGGTATACGGCTAGTCACATTCTGTGTAATTTTCCCCTTTGGTGCTTGAAAATAGTTAATCTTTCCTCCTGTTGTTTTTGCTTCATTCATTTACCCACTTGTTTTTTTTTTTTTCCTAAACTTGTGGCTTGTGGGATCTTAGTTCCCTGACCAGGGATTGAACCTGTGCCCTCTGCAGTGAAAGTGCAGAGGCCTAACCATTGGACTGCCGGGGAATTCCCTCATTTACCTTTCTAAATGCCTAGTTTTTCTCTGTCGATCAACTGTAGAATACCCACCACTTTTTCATTTGCTTTGGAGAATATTAGTTCGCCCCTTAATAGAGGATGGATGAGGAGAGACTTAAAAGTGCCTGTGAGAGAGGAGCTCAGTTTGTTACTTTGGAAATTGAGACATTTCTCTTTGAAAAGTGTGAAAGAACAGTTCCATACCTCTTGTGCGGTCTAGGGATACATTTTGGAAATGTTGTTTTGAACCGTTAGCTCTTGGATTGGTCCCAGGTGGTGGAAAACAGTGTAAAAGAGTACAAAAACTGGCCAGCAAGGAAAACCCAGGAAACCAGAGCTTAACCTAAATTGTACTGTCTCAGAGAAGCCTTCCTGACAAGTTGTCCCATTCAGGATGAGTCAGCCCCTGGCCTCAAGCAGACTGAGAAGGGATCCCAGATTACTTCATGGGAGGCTGAATGAGATGAATACCACTTTAAAGAGAACCAGTAAAATGCTGAAAGAATTTAAGGAGGTAGGAAGAATTGCTTCTGATGGGAGAAGCTGGGGAGGGCTTCATAGGTAGGTCTCATTTTCCTGGATTTGAAAAAAAACATAATGAACAAAAGAGAAGGAAGAAGCATGAGGTCTTGCCAGGAGTAACTGGAAGTCTGGTTTAATTGGAGCTAAAGACGTGTGAAGCAGAGTAGTGAGCCAGAGAGCCAGAAAGGGAAATTGGAACCAGATGGTGCACTGGCTTGGCAAGGTAGTGGCAGTGGGCCTGGGAGGGGCTCCATGTTACAACCATCGGAACCTGGAAACTGATAAGGGGCGTACTTTTCAACCTGGCTTGTATCGTGATCACCTGAAGAACTTAAGAATCTAGCTCTGTGCTTGTCCCCCACCCAGACCAATTAAAAAAGAATACCTGTGTTAAGTCCTTGGCATCTTTTTAAAAATACCTGGAGTTCCCTGGCAGTCCAGTGGTTAGGACTTGGCGCTTTCACTGCCAGGGGCCCAGGTTCAGTCCCTGGTTGGAGAACTAAGGTGCTGGGAGCTGCATGCCCTGGCCAAAAAAAAAAAGACTTCCTTAGATGATGTTGATGTATAGTTAGTGTTGAGACCCACTGAAATAGGAAAAATGTTAGTGATACATTGACAAAATTTGAAAATACAGAAGGAAGTGGATGGGTGGGGCAGAAGAGGGATGAGTTGGGCCCATAAGGGAGAACCACTGGAAGTATTTGAGGACAGGAAATTTAAATATGAATTTGGTGACAAAGGCATCCAGCTGGAGAGGTCCAGGGGGCAGATCGAAGTGATAAAAATTTTATTAAATCTGTGTCTAACTTTTTGTTATACCAGAGGTTGGCTAACTTTTTCATAAAGGATCAAATGTAAGTAAATATTCTAGGTTTGCAGGCTCTGTAATCTTTGTCTCAACTACATAGCTTGGTTTTAGCATAAAAGCAGTCCTAGACAATATATACACAAATGGTTGGTGTGTTCCAAAAAAAACTATAAAAATAGGCAGTTGGGGGAATTCCCTCGTGGTCCAGTGGGTAGGATTGTGTGCTTTCACTGCCCAGAGGTCCTGGGTTTGGGGAGCTAAGATCTGCAAGCTGCACAATGTGGCCAGAAAAAAGAAAATAAATTTTTTTTAATTAAAAAAAGGTGGTTGGCCTGGCCAACTGTTTAGTCTATACCAGCACTGTCCAATAGAAATATAATGTGAGCCATACATGTAATCTTAAATGTTGTAGCCATGGTTTTAAAATTGAAAAGGAAAAGTAATTTTAATAATATATTTTATTTAACCTGGTATATCCAAAAGACTATCACTCCAGCATGTGGTAGGTACTAGCTTCGTTTCAAGTGTTGAATCCCATGTGGCTAGTGGCTACCATGTTGGACCGTGGAGGTGCTTTACAATATGACTTAGAATTCTAGGCTTTATTCTCTTCCTGTGTGATAGAAGAGATAGCATACTTGTCCAGATAATATTCCCAGATAGTCTGAACTCTGGAGGGTTAGGATTGTCTCAAACATTATCTCCCACAGTGACTAAAGTTCTGTGCTTGAAACCGAAGTCATTTGAATGACTTTTTTGGTTGTACAGAGAAGACAGACAAGGCAGTAACTGTAATGTGAGGTGAGATGGAGTGGAATGTGTAGAATCCTGAAGTCTTCATATTTAATTTTATTTCTTCACTTTTTTTTTAAGCGATTTTATAGAAGTGCTATTTTCTTGAATTTCTGTTGGTCTCCCTGGGTTTCAAGAGGAAAGGAGAACTGTTGCCTTTAAAGAGGAATTAGATGTCCGAAGAGGTGCTCATTGTTTCCTTACTGGCTTCATCTCTCTTTCTAGGCCTCTACTACGTGGACAGTGAAGGAAACCGGATCTCAGGGGCCACCTTCTCTGTAGGTTCTGGCTCTGTATATGCTTACGGGGTCATGGATCGGGGTTACTCCTATGACCTGGAGGTGGAGGAGGCCTATGATCTGGCCCGTCGAGCCATCTACCAAGCCACCTACAGAGATGCCTACTCAGGAGGTTCCGTCAGCCTCTACCATGTCAGGGAGGATGGCTGGATCCGGGTCTCCAGTGACAATGTCGCTGATCTACATGACAAGTATAGTGGATCTACCCACTGAAGGAAGATGAATGTGGCTGCTTGCATTTCTTGGGGTGACTGTTGTTGGTAATAGGGGTACAGTTCCCCATCCTCTAGTGGAGGGGTCCCCAATTGTATCGATCACATTTTTTTTAAATCTCTGATGCATTGACCTCCATGTGTTACCAGCTGTTAATGAGCTACTGCAGAGGTAATTATTGGTTTTACTTTGTTGAATGTTAACATGACACTACTCGACCTCAGCCTGTGTTGCGTCTTTTCTCCACACTGTCCCTCCTCCAAGCACTTTACAGTCAAATGGGCTGGGACAGTGGGAGGGAAGGGACTGTAATTACAGGAAACAGTGGTGTGAAGACATTGTCTAGTGAATACATTAACATCCCCAGTCATGAAGCTAATAACAAAGGAGAGGGAGAGAGGCAGGGAGGAGGGAGAGACTTCTTGATTCCGTTTGCAAAGAGATGAAAAGTTGATGAGGTGGAAAGATGCACAGGGCTGTACCAGGCAGAGCTGCTGAGGAAAAAGCTTTCCCCCTGTGCTGGGGGAGGGGAGGCTGATGCCACATGCAGAGCAGAGAGGTGAGGAGGGTAAGCCAGTTGGGAAAGGAAGGCTTTGACCCTGGGAAAAGAGAGGACAGAGAGGTGTGTGTGAAAGCATAGTGACCACCATCCTGGTGATGCCTGTCCTTCTGGCCCTGCGATGTGTGTTTGTGGGAGACAGAGGGAAAAGATCGTGGACCTCTAGCCTCCTGGGCAGGAAACAGCACAAAATCGTTCTTGGAGCCTGTAGGTGCGGAAGAGTCCCTGCTAAGAGCAGAGAGATGGCTGATTTGTCACCCCTAGCACTTAGGGGCTTTCCAGGCTGTGATGGCAGCAGATGGCAAGGCCTTCTGTTAAGGAGAAGACAGGAGAGATGCAGGAGGTTGATGGGAGAAACCGTTAGAGAATGAAGAGGGTGTAAATGCTGCTTTATATGAGTTGGCAAGAAGCAAGAAAGTGGTTGGTGAGGGTGACGGTGGAGTGTCCTCTTTTGAGGCCAGGGGGCTGGGAGGGGTCACTCAGAGATACGCGAGCTATAAAGCCTGTTCTCCCCTGCACTGCAGCCACCTTCCCCTCCTGCACCTTCCCTGCTGCTCAGCCTCGCGCGGTCTCTGAAGTCTCCTTATTGATTGATGAGGGCTGTCGGCCAGGAACTGATCGAGGCTTGTTAATTGCATTTGTCAAATGCAGGGAAATTGGGAATTAGTGAGACCAGAGAAGGGAGTTTGGAAAACAAATGGCTCTCTTGCCTGAGGAGATTCATTTTGCTGAAAAGTACCTCCAGAGCCCCTGGAGCCAGGAGCTGCCAGTGTGGAGCAGGACCTGCTCTACAGGCAGAGCATGCAGGAGCCACACTACAGCTCCCTCTGCGTCGCAGTCCAGAGAGGCCCAGACACAGCTGTCTTCCTCTCACTTAGGACAGTGCTTTGCAGACCTTTTACAAAATTAGAACTCTTTTTAAAATGAACTCTTAGGAGAAAATCCCAGCCCCTGAACAAAATCAAGTCAGATTGAAGTAGAGTTGAAGGGTCCAGTGCCTCAGCCATTGAGCTTTCCCCTCCAGCCACTTCTCACACCCTGCTCTCCCCACGCACACATACTCCCTGGCACTTCTTGGTACCCTAGTGAAAGTGAAAGTCGCTCAGTCATGTCTGACTCTGCGACTCCATGGATTGTCCATGGAATTCTCCAGGCCAGAATACTGGAGTGGGTAGCCTTTCCCTTCTCCAGGGGAATCTTCCCAGCTCAGGGATCGAACCTGGTCTCCCGCATTTCGGGCAGATTCTTCACCAGCTGAGCCACAAGGGAAGCCCCTTGGTAACCTAAGAAGCATAATTTGAAAATAACTGCCCTGGGAAGTAACCTGGAAGGTGAAAAGAGTTGAAGATTGGAAATCCACCCTGACCCCAGAGAGCAATGACTCCCTGGGCTCTTAGCCCATGAAAGAAAATTGAGTCTGGAGAGAAGAGAGTCTTGAAGTAGGGCTGCCCTTGTCCTGTTGCTATTCCACACCTGACCAGTGGTCTCTGTTCAATTTAACACATATTCTGCACTGCCAGAGTCCTGTTGAGGCAAGAAACATATCCTAGAGTCCTGTATTCTAGCATATCCTTGTTTCTCTGCCTTCCTGGATTTTGGATAGAAAAGACTGGCTTCATGGAAGAGATCAATTTGTGGTAGGTTTTCTGGAAAGAGCAGAGCAGAGGTAGAGCAAAGCTGCAAGTCTCTAGACCCAGTGACACCCATTCTATGATGGCAATTTCTTGCTGCTATGACTGGTAGGGAGCTGGCTTTGCAGTGGTCTGAGCCTCTGCTTGCATGGGGATGATGGATGCTGCACAGCATTGGAGAGATGCTGTTGAGTGGAGTGTACCAGTTCAGGGACTCCCATCAGATTCATTTCCCAGTGCAGTCCTCTTGACAAAGGATGATGGAAAAGAAATTGCCTTAAATAGGGGGAAGATTAATTTCTCTCAGCAGTTCCCAGGCGTCCAAGGGCCAGGGCTTTTTAAGTGATGTCTGACAATTTCTCCTTCCACAGATAGCTTAGTAACACCAAAATCTGACTCCTCAGGGTAGGTGATGGGACTAATCTGATTAAATAGGGAGCAAAACACTCTTAGAGGCCCCACGCTTTCTCTTGCTGGCAGGGAATGCTGTGGGGTTGAAGACAGATGTGGCTTATAGCATCACCATACCAGGCAAGGGAGGGCTGCAGGGAGCAGCAGTGCCCTGTGGGGTGAGTAGAATGTTCAAGAGGGACGGTGAGAAGGTAAGCGAGGACATGGCAGGGAGGGAGGGAGGGCGTAGTTAAAGCAAATCAGGGACTGAAGCATAATAGTTACTGAGTGTTCCCTCTTTAGGCAAAACCAGAAGGTCAGTGTCTCTTGATATCCTCCTCAGCTAGCAAATGAGAAAACTGTCAAAGTCATTTGGGGAGTGGAAAGTTACATCCTTTGAGGGGAAATAAAACAACTGATTTATTCTGGTCCACGAGTTCTACGTGGTCTGTCAGGGGAGAGAAGCACGAGGTGGGATGGAAGGGTCAGGTGAGAAAAGGGAGGGAATCTGGGGGGGCAACCCCCCAGAAGGAGCATCGTGGGGTCAGTGGCAGTTTACATGCATGTATCTAATTTGCTGAGTAGAGTCAAGTATTTCATTCTTGTTGGTTTTAATTGTTTTGTTAAGAGCCCTTCCCACCAGGGTTCTAACAGATTAGATGCTTGAAAACTGACCAGTAGCAGTGACCTCAAGACAGGATTAAGAGTTTTATGATTTAAAACATATGTATATTGCAACTAAGCATCTCTGCTGTTTGGGGGATTTCTTTTTTTGTTTTTTAAATTCTAGTTTCCCTTTAGGAAGTCAGATCATATTGGGAAAGCTTTAATTATAGCGGGCAAGATTAGAGAGCAAACCTTCATCAGAACTGCCCTGATCAGCAGCTGCTGGCACCTCCTGCCTGACCCAGGCCACCCCCCACCCCCCAGCAGCCAACTGTCCACATCTCTGCAGCACACCTCAGGCCTGGCCTCAGAGCCAAGTTCTGGCTTCTTGGGGCTATGCCCCACTGAAGCATTTCAATAAAAACCATTTCTAAAATGTCCCATTCGCAGTTGTTAATGGGTCAGGCAGAAGAAATTCTACCCACGTCAGCTTCTTGGGTTTATTTAACCCAACTCGTTTCTCCCTGAAGCTCTGCCTCTGAGTTAGGGGCCAAGCCTGACTTGGTGCTTAACCCTTTATAATCCAGACTTAGCTGTCATCAACCATGAAGATCCAAACCAGTTTATTTAAAAGGAAATAAGGCAATGTCAGTTCAACCTCTTCTGATGCTTCCGCTCCTCCCCCTCCACCCCATCCTCTCAGACTGCCCCTTCTTTCTGTTCTTCCTTTGCTTGATTTCATGTTTTCTCTCTGCTCCCACTGTATAAAAATTCCCTTCTTCTCAGAATTTAAATAAAAACGAATCCATCAATAAACCAAATGCTGCTGATGGACTTTAATATAACAAGAAAAGGTTATCGCTAGCTTCAGGGTACCCAAAAAGCTGGTATTACAGAGGGAAGCACAGATGGAATGTGAGAGAGCGAGCTAGAAAAAAACTAGACAAATGAGAGACAGAAACAGAAAAGCGACTCCTGGACAGCAAGAAGGAGATTGAGCAAAGCGGAGATGGGGACTGGGACGTGGCAGAGAAGATGGATGGAGACATTGATGGGCAGAGCCGAACTGTGAATGGGGGGGTCAGGGAGTGGGAAGGGAGCCTCCGAAGGACAGTGATAAAGAGAGTGGGCAGAGAAACGGGGAAGAAGCAAGCGGCGAGAAGCTAATGCACAGTGAAACATGTGCCCCTGGAGACAGATAATTTCTCCAGCCATACATGATGAACACGCGCCTCTGTGCGCTGCCCCTGTACTGTCACAGCTGCTTACATTCTGCAAGAATCTCTGTGTCTACACTGCTTGTGCAAGGTTGGCAAGAAGGTTGGCGCTCTCTCAGAACCACCTCCTCAAGCCAGCCAGGTAGATGGGAAAGGACAAACCTCTCTCATGAGAAGCAGCAGCATAAATGAGGCAGGGTCACAGATTCAGTGCCTTTTTTTCCCCCAGTACCTTTTTAACATTTTATTTTTAGACTCACAAAGAGGTCCTCTCTTCCCTCACCTTCCTACTCCCTGGCCACTCACCTCACAACATCCATGTCCACAGGTCAGGACAAAGGCTATTCAAATGGCAAGGAGGAAGAAAGAAACACAAGCTCCCAGGAAGACAGGAATAGCAGGCACTTCCAGTAAGAAGGAAATAAGCAGGTCCACATGGGAATTTGTGTAGCCCACAAGGGACCAAAATCAAAGGGGTATTTTTATACCTACTGCAGTTGTTTTCCCAGCCTCGCCTCAGCTACTGCTCTCCCAGGGACATCAGACATGCTTAGCCTTCCCATTCATAGAGTTCCACAGAACACATTGACCCTTTACT
Organism: Bos indicus x Bos taurus; assembly: GCF_003369695.1. Classification (NCBI taxonomy): domain Eukaryota; kingdom Metazoa; phylum Chordata; class Mammalia; order Artiodactyla; family Bovidae; genus Bos; species Bos indicus x Bos taurus. The sequence goes on from NC_040085.1 coordinate 15,442,876, forward strand.
CATAGCAGCTCTTTTGGAGTGGTGATGTGTGTTGTTGTCTGATTAGAGGGACTCCACAGAGCACCAGGGTTCTGTGGGAGAGCTCATAATCACCTTGTTTCCCTTGAGTCTTGAGGCTGCCCTCCCAGCTTCCTCTTCAGAAAAGAAAGCAGTGGAGCATTTAAAACCAGAACAACAGGTTAAACACAGTCCCACGTCTCTAAGTAGTACCTCCCAAAGAGGGAAAAGTCACAGAAAGGTGGATCAGCCTTCAGTCAGTAGAACCCAACTGTGATCCTCAGCTACCTTGGCTACATCCAAGAGCATCTATGTAAGGTCTCATATTGTTTTATGGTATCTGTCTTCCTTTTCAGTTAAGCATTTACTCTACTATACATTTTGTTTATTCCCCTATGGCTGGCGTGGTGCACGCTACTTAGTAGAGATAATATAATGTATTTTTAATGAATAAATGCATAAATGAAGGATTTCACTATGGTATCTTAATGTCAGTGATTCTTACCCCTTCTTAGCACTGCTATTACTGCTAAGTCACTTCAGTCGTGTCCGACTCTGTGTGACCCCATGGACGGCGGCCCACCAGGCTCCCCTGTCCCTGGGATTCTCCAGGCAAGAACACTGGAGTGGTTGCCAGTTCCTTCTCCAATGCATGAAAGTGAAAAGTGAAAGTGAAGTCGCTCAGTCATGTCCGACTCTTCTCGCCCCCATGGACTGCAGCCTACCAGGCTCCTCCGTCCATGGGATTTTCCAGGCAAGAGTACGGGAGTAGGGTGCCGTTGCCTTCTCCATAGTCTTAGCACTATGACTCCCTATATTATTATTGCTCCTCTGAAACATACTATGAAAATTTTTAAATGAATACAACTTAAAATTACTTGCTTTATGAATCTTTAGAAGATGTTATGCCACCCCCTGCTTGTAAATGACCACAACTGGTGCCATCAGTTCAGTTCAGTTGTTCAGTCGTGTCCGACTCTTTGCGACCCCATGGACTGCAGCATGCCAGGCTTCCCTGTCCTTCACCATCTCCTGGAGCTTGCTCAAACTCATATCCATTGAGTCAGTGACACCATCCAACCATCTCTTGGATACCATAGAAAGCAGTTTTAAGCAGCATTCCGGTCCATCCCCACCTTGCCTGGCTCATGTAGTCCTGATACCTTCCTCTTTAAACTGCAGGATTAGTTGCACACAGAATACGATCAGCCCGTAAAGAATTGAGCTGCGGGTATAGCTCTGTACATTATCTCCCTTAGTGTATTTTGTTTTATTCTGCTTTTCTCTTCAATCCATGGACAGAGGCTTAGCCAGTATCCAAGCCTGGTTCCTGGGTATCAGGCACCTGAGTGACTTGCTTTTTATAAGGAAAAGAGTCCTGGTGAAAGAGAGGAAGTTGTATCACCAAGCCCCATGCCCAAAAATGGAGACAAGTCACCTTTCTTTGGGTTTGGGTTTCCTTCAAAATCTAGCAGTGTGCCACTTGCTTTTCTTCCATTGCTTAAACAGAATGCCTTGACATCCTGGTGGTGTTTATTAACTTGTGCTTTGGAATCTTCTGAAGCTTTATAATGGAGTCCTAAAATAAATCATAGAATTCCAGAGTCCTTGAGACTGTAACCTTGTTTTGAGAAAGGGTTGAATCTAAATGTTGTTGTTCAGTCACTAAGTCGTTTCCAGCTCTTTGTGACCCCGTGGACTGCTGCACGCCAGGCTTCCCTGTCCATCACCAACTCCTGGAGCTTGCTTAAACTCATGTCCATTGAGTCGGTGATGTCATCCAACCATCTGATCCTCTGTCATCCCCTTCCCCTTATGCCCCCAATCTTTCCCAGCATCAGGGTCTTTTCCAGTGAGTCAGCTCTTGGCATTAGGTGGTCAAAGTATTGAAGCTTCAGCTTCAGCATCAGTCCTTCCAATGAATATTCAGGGTTGATTTCCTTTAAGATTGACTGGTTTGATCTCCTTGCTAAAGCAAAAAAAAAAAAATTATCTATTTTTAAAAATTTTGAAATGCTTGAAAACTTCAGAAAAGTTGAAAGAATAGTACAATGAATACCCACTTATCCTTCACATATGTTCACTAATGTTATTCTGCCATGTTTGCTTTATATGTATTTATCCTTTTACTTATTCTTTTCCATTTACTTATTTACTGAATCATTTGAAAGTACAGAGATCATGTTACAGAGATTATGATATTTTACCCCAAATTTGTCTCCTAAGAGCTAAGATATTCCCTTACAAAACTACAATACTGTTATCACACTAAGAAATGTAAATGATCATATTATCTAATATCCTGTCTGTATTCAAATTCACCAACTGTCCCAGTAGTGTCCATTATACCTTTTTTTTTCTCCTGATCCAGAATTTAATCAAGGCTCACACATCACATTTAATTGTCATGTCTTTTCAGTTGCCTTTAATTTGGAATAGGTCATCATATTTGTGTGTGTCTCTTATGACATTTATACTTTGAAGAAGAGCACAGACCATCATATGTCTAGTGCAATCTGGATTTGTCTGATTCTTTGCTCATGATTAGATTCAGGTGAAACATTTTTAGCAAGAACATTGCCTGGGTGATACTGTATACTTCCCGCTGCACTGCTGCCGAAGGGACATGATGCCAGTTTGTTACATCACTGATGGTGCTGAAGTGTGCCTGCTAGGTTTCTTCTTTATAAAGGTACACTTGCCCTTTGTAATTAACTATGAGTAAATGAATAGTAAGTAGAATGATTATTTGAAATCATGGGAGTATCCTATTCTCCCACAGTCTTGACCCCACTGATTTTAGCATCCACTGATGATCCTTCCTGAATCACTTTTTGCATTGGCGGTTGCAAATGTTGGTTTTTCACATTCTGTCCTTCTATCTATATTAGCTGACATTGATCTTTTTTTCCTCTTCCTCCTTTTACTTTGCATTTATCAATCTTTAATTTGTTATGTTATTGAATTTTAATTTTTTTGTATTTTTTCTTTTTTTGTTTTTACATATTCTATGTGAAGAACTGACTCATTAGAAAAGACCCTGATATGGGGAAAGATTAAAGGCAGGAGAAGGGGACAACAGGGAATAAGATGGTTGGATAGCATCACCAACTCAATGGACATGAGTCTGAGCAAGCTCCGGGAGATGGTGAAGGACAGGAAAGCCTGGTGTGCTGCAGTCCATGGGGTCGCAGAGAGTAGGACATGACTGAGCAGCTGAACTGACTGAAAGGAAGACATCCCAGCTGTTTATACTGTTTATTTTGCATTTAACAATCCACCAAATCCATAACTTTTTCCCTTGAAAACCTACTTGACTCTCACTCCTGCTACAACATAACTCCTTTCTTCACTCTTCCTTGAGTACTATGTCCTTCTGCCTGTCTTCCTTCTCTTTTCCTTTGTATTATCTTCCACCTTTCTGTAATCTCTCATTTCTCCAACACTCTCAGACTCTTCCCTCTCCAGGGTCTCTGAGGACACAGTCCCAGCTGACTCTGGGATTTCCTTCTACTTCTGTTCTAAAATGCTCTCCGTGTGCTAATGACTGACTGTCAGAAACAGCTTCCTGGCCTCATGCCAGGAGAAGCTAGATTTCACTGTATGGAGGGGCCCCTTTGGGATCTCACTAAACAGAAACAGCTTAAAATACTAAAGAGATCTGCTTGATTCAAAGCTAAATAAGTAGCTTTTCCTCAATCGACAAGTCATCTGTGAAGTTTAACATTTGAAATCTCAAATGCTTTAGAATTTTAAATTGTAATTAGATGAAAACGGTGCATTTTCTCCCTATTCTCATTACGTAAGAGCACAAAAATGGTTTACTCGAACTTTCTACCAAAGATTCCCCTGTGACCATAGGGGGAAAAAAGAGAAAGAAAGAAAGTTAAAAAGAAATGACTGGACTTCCTTGGCGGTCCAGTGGTTAAGACTCTGCTTCTACTGCAGGAGGCAAGGTTCAATCCCTGGTCAGGGAATGAAGATCCCACATGCTGTATGGTGTGGGCAAAAAAGAGAAAATGGCTTTTCCATCTTAACTCTGATCTTTGTAGAAATACACTCATAATTAAAGATATATCCCAAGGGATGTTGTATGGGGGTTATGAACATTCTATTGATAATCAGATTGAAGACAGATTTCTCTTTCGTGGACTCAGAACGAGAGCAAAAGAGGATAACATAGCAAGGTAGAGTGGATTGAAATTTAGTCAGAGACTAATGAATGACCAAGAACACAGGCCCCGGAGTCAGAAGACCTGGAATCAAGTTCTGACTCCACTGTTTAATGAGCTCAGTAACCCTGAGGTATATAACATCTTCCCTCTCTAAGTCTTAGTTTTCTCATTAGTAAAAGGGGCAGTATATTAGTACTTATCTCATAGACTGGATTAAATGAAGTAGAGTGTCTAGCACCTAGTAAACCCTCAATGTTGACTACAATAATTGTTGTTAACAATTCTGTTTTCCTTTTATCCTAACATTTTTGAAAATGATCACCTGTACAACTTGAGGATATACGATGTTCTAGTATCTTCCTATCAAATGTTTTCCCAGTGATTTCCTGGCTGGCAGGAAATAATTAATGGAAAACATGGGAAAGGAAACACACAAAGTCTATAACCCTTAAGAATATAAGCAAATGCAACCTCATTTTCATATAATAGGCACAGTTGTTGCCTGGGTTGCTGTATAAGCCAGAGTGCTGCTAGGGTGGAAAAAAAACCACTTGGAGGCAATAGGCCTTTCTGCTGAGAAGCAAATCGTATCAAGAACATCCTGGACTCTGAGAACCAACAGTGAATGCAGGAGGCATTTCAGCACTGGGAGGCTGAACAAGACAGCTGCCTTGGGGGTCCAGGTCAGTCATCTATTAAGCTATGAGACCTTGTAATAACCTCTCTCTGATCCTCTGTTTCTTATAACATGGGGATGCCAATAACCTGCCTGTTCACTGCTAATACAGTCATGTTATCTAATTTCATATATTTCATCGCCCATATTCAGTTTTCCCCAATTATCCCGATAGTGTCCATTATAGTTTTTTTTTTTTCCTGACCCAGATTCAATCAAGGATCACATTTTGCATTTTGTTATTGTTCAGTCACTAAGTCCTGTGTGACTCTTTGCAATCCCATGGACTGTAGCACACCAGGCAGGCTTTCCTGTCCTTCGCTATCTCCTGGATATGTCTCTTTATTGTCCTTTAATTTAGAACAGCCCCTTCACCTTTGTATGTGACTTCATTACATTGATATTTTAGAAGCGTTCAGGCCATCTGTCTTGTGGAATGTTGTGAGGATGAAATCAGATAACAATATTTTTCAAACCTGTACTGTTGAGCCAGTGAGGCATAACCGTTAAGAACTTGGGCTATGGAGCTAGATTTTCTGAATTCATGTTCCAGGTCTATCTCTTACTAGCTGTATAGCCTTAGTCAAATTATTATACCTCTCAGTGCCTTAGTCTCATCCACTGATATAAAATGAGGATAATGAGTACCTCCCCATAACTGTGGAGATTAAATAAGTAAACACATGTAAAGTGTTCATAACAATCCCTGCACAGTAAGTGCTCATTGAACTGTTCCTAAAGAAGGCAAATTCTTGTTGTGGGATCTAAGTTTCAAGATCTGTGTTTAGCTAGGAAAAAAATTCACTCAATTATAAATGATTTTTTTTTTCGGTGTTTACTAAATGTCTATAATTATACCAGCTGCTGCAGTAAAAAAAAAAAAAAAATTTAATCTCCTGAATGGAAAAAAGTTTAAGAGATGATCTTCAGTTTCCTAGTGTGAAATTACTAAAATATGGGAAACAATCAAGGTAGGGTTAAGCGCTGCTAACCTAAGTAAACATGAAGATCATGCTGATAGAAGAGAGAAGGAAGTGGTCTATGTTGATTCAAACAGCTGAAGAATGGATAAAAACTGACTAGTCTTGTTGCAGGGGGGAAGCCAGTTCGGACTCTATGTTGGAAACTATTTATTTGACTTGCTTTTATTATTATAATACTACTCAATGGTTTGTCTGGAGGATCCTGCCCCTCTGCTTGACTGTAAACTAAAGCCTTTGTTCAGCTCAGGGAGAGATAGTTTGTCCCTGCCCACCTGTGAATAGAAGAGATTAACTCACTCCTTCTGAAGGCTGGACATTCCCTTGGAGATGGTTTGCAAGACTGAAGACCCTTTCACTTTACTTCCCCACTGCATCTCCCTTTCTATTCTGTCTTTTGACTTTAGTGCCTCATTGCTTCTCTCTGATCTATAAAACAACCTGGCATCCAGCCCCCAATAAGATGGTTATCTTGAGGCACTAGCCTACCATCAGTTCTGAATATTCATTGGAAAGACTGATGATGAAGCTGAAGCTCCAATACTTCGGCCACCTGATGCAAAGAACTGACTCACTGGAAAAAACCCTGACCCTGGGAAAGACTGAAGACAGGAGGAGAAGGGGACGACAGAGGATGAGATGGTTGGATGCGTCACAGACTCGATGGACATGAGTTTGAGCAAGCTCTGGGAGTTGGTGATGGACAGGGACGCCTGGCGTGCTGCAGTCCATGGGGTCGCAAAGAGTCGGACACGACTGAGCAACTGAACTGAGTGTGCCATCTTCTCGGTGTGCCAGCTCCCCAATTAAAGTATGTTCCTTGCCTCAACACCTCCTCTCTCAGATTCATTAGCCTATCATGCCACGAGCAGAGAGAGCTTGGACTGGGTAACAGTCTGAGAAGAAGAGACAGGCATTATTACTCCAGGCAGATGAGACCACGTGAACAAAGGAATATTACAGAAGTGAAGAAGAGCAGTGGGAAATAAGTACAAACAGGGGCTTAGGACCTGCAGATTATGAGTGGTTTATAATGCAGGTATAACCAACCAGGTCTTCAAGCAGGAGGTAAAGGGAGACGATTTTAGGTTCTTGAGAATGCAGTGTTAACCAAATAGAGAAAAAATTTGGGGAGAAGATTGAGCAAAACCACGCCAGAAGTGTAAGGCTACTTTGCCTTTCCCCTGAAGGAGGGCACATACGTGTGTGAAGGTTCATTTAAAGGTGGAAGGGTTAACAACAGACGTGACTCAGAGAGTTCCACCTGGAAATCATGAACTCGCCCCACACACCGGCTGCCTGATGTTTAATCCTATTCTAGAATTTTACTGACTAGTTAACCGAATTTAGCAAACTGTCAGAGAAGGTGCTTACTGGACTGTTATTTATGCTGGTGACAAGGGCCAGGGTTCACTGGTAAAAAAACATGGGAAAGGGTGAGAGGAGGCTGAAAAGTGAAAGGAAGGGGAGAGAGGTGGGGAAGGTGCCAAGCAGGTCGCCCGGGTCGGAGAGGAAGGTGGCTGGGGTCGGGGGTCGAGCGGCCCTTAGGGGCCCCCTGGGGCCCGCGCCTCGGGCGCTGCGCGTGTGCTCGCGGGCGGGGCGCCCCGCGGCCGCCAATGGCCAATCCGGGCTGGCGTCCGGGGAGGGGCGGGGCTTGCTGGCTCGGGCTCCGCGAGTCCTCCTTTTTGCACACACACGAATACAAAGAGCCATACGACCTTCGGGTATCCTTTTTCCATTTTTTTTTCTCCTTAATCTTGTGTGTGTATTCAAGTTTTTTAAAAAATAGAGATCTGTGGCAGTGCTGGGGTGAGGAAACTGTTGCTAAGGGGAATGTGCGCTTTCCCCCATTTCTTTTTCTGTCTCTCTTCCTCTTTCTTTTTCCTGGTCAAGGTTTTAAATATACCAAGAAGTTGAGAAGCAGGATGGCCGTGTACAACTGTTTCCAGCCAAATTTATAGAGATTTTTTTTCTTTTTGCTATCACATTTTAAGAACTGGTAAATTTTTATAGTCGAGGGGTTTTTAAAAATTTAGCCTCTTGGGAAGTAGAGGTTTCTTTTTGAAGCCGGCCGAAGGGATAATGTAAATTTCTGCCACAGGCAACGTCGAAGTAAACAGATTTGAGGCTCCCTCACAGAGCTGTTTGCGTGCGTTTTACACACCCTCTTCCAGAACCAAAACCAAGTGGCTTGAATGTGGCAATTGTCCAAGGCCAATAGGTTAAAAATGTTTGTATTTTATAATTGTGACACTCATTTCCCTGGGGGAGGGGTCAAAGCCCTTTTTACAGTGTGTCTTACCCACATTTTCCATAAAGACTGTGTGTGTGTGTGTGTTTTGAAGCAAATAAGTTCGTTAAGATTTATCTTGGGGTTTTGTGCTTTGTGTATATGTACAGTGTGTATATGTGCCGTATCAGATTTTGTTTTTAAAAGCTACTGCCTTTGGTTTTATGTGTGCAAAGCAGCCCCTAGAATGTGGATTTTTTTTTCTTGTGTTCCCAAATGTGATCCAGACAGGATTTCATGTGCAAACTACAGCCTAGAAGAAATCCTATGCATAAAATTACTTAGGTATTTTGATTCTACGTGCATTTACTGTATTTTCTGCTTTTCTAAAGTATCAGCTTACTGAATAATTAAATAATTGCTAGGGAATACACAGTTCACGTGGCAACTGAGGGTAAGCAATTTATTGACTCTGTGGTTTAAAGCCTTCTTTAGTGACTGTTTTGCCTAAGTGGTTTTGCTTTTTATTGTCTCACGTTCCTAAATGTACAGCTGTGTATATTTTGGCCTTTATGTGTGGTTTGGTTGGTGTGTTCAGAAGGGAAGTTCTCTCTTGGCTTTTTGACAAAAATGGTCGTTTATAGGTTGGGATTTGTTTGAATAACTCCACAGCTGGCAAAATATCAGGAAAATAATCCAGTCAAGTCCAATTCTCTAAAACCGTTCTTGATGGTGGTGATGGGGGAGGGGCCAAGAGGAGGCAAAGGCAAATAATACATAGGAGGGATAAGAAATGCATTTGGTTACCGTGTTGCGTTTTTGGAATGAAAAACGTTCTCCCTAAGATAAGAGTCATGGACATAAGTGTATGAATTAGAGGGCAACAGGCTCAGAGCAGTACCTCCGGTTACAGGAGCCATTTTCTCACTTAATTGTTATAGAACCACTGTCTCCTATTAGGAGTCATACGGAAAGCGTATTCAAATCTGTATTGGCAGATTGGAGTGAAAGGATAGGAAATATATGGGGGTGATGAGGGAGAAACTAGAATGTCACAAATTAAATAGTGACCACGAGATAAAAAAAAAAGATCTACTGTAGAGTTGAAATTTCAGGAGAACAAAACCACTGTACGATTATAATACAATTCCATCCCCCAGCTTGCGTCCTACTCAGTTTCAAGCTGTATTTAGGACACCTAACAACGGCGATAAAACTATTTGTACAAGTCTTGACATTCACTGTAATGAATGCAGACTGTGAGCTCTCTGGGTTTCTTAGCTGTACTGAGTGCATTTCTATTCCCTAACAATACAAGTTAGATCAGTCTCAAATGTGGAGCATTCCACAAGTTTAGACCTGCATATCTGAAATCTAGTCAGAGTTTTAAAGTAGCCTTTGTGATGGCAGTAGTGCTGGGATTATTAATGGAATTTTGCTCTTTCTTATTCTTTTCCCCCTTCATTGTACGTCATCACGTATACTTTTTACCATCTCGGAGAAGTCAGCTCTTCTTAGAAAGGTGCACAGCCCAAGCCCCTGTCTTCCTAGGTTAATTGATTTTTACTAGGAATTTAGGCTCTTAGCCAGTCTTCTTGCTTTGAATTTGATGGTAAGAGAATTCCTCCCACGAATATATCGTTGGCTTGGCCCTCCTACCAAGGCAAAGCAAAAGCTAAAGTCGGTTGATTTTGCCCTGGCATCTGCGGGGCCCATAGCGATGAAAACTTACTTGAACTAAAGGCAACTGCTACCTTGCTAGTGTTATCTGAAAAATCTGTAGCTGAGGCCGGCAGGAATGAAAAGCCTTCCACCACCAAATGTATGAGGCCGATCTGTAGCCAATGTACCTATAATCGTGTACACGCAGCTCTATGAGCAGCAGGGAACAAAAGGGAGTAAACAAACAAAAAAATCAAGCTAAAGATGGCGTCGGGCGGCCTTGAAAAAGCCTCGCAGTCGTGTCCCTCCCTAAAGAGGCCCCTCCCCTCCCTGACTTGTTGCGTGATTGTGGATTGCGGCCAGTAAAGTCCCCGGCCTTGCTCCGCCCCATCGCCCAACCGCCAATCATCAGGAGCCTGGAGACTGGTGAGGCGGGGCCTCCCCGCGTGCGCGCGCTGGCAGGGTACACGAGCAGACACTGCTTTCCCTGGCAGTGAGCCGCGCGACTCGGAAAAGCCGAGGCGGCTGGAGCGGCGCGAGGGGCACACGCGGTGGGACACCAGTAGGGCAGCCAAAGCTAGACCTCCTCGGGAATTCCCCCGCCATCCTCAGCGCTTTCTTGGCCCCGTGGCAGTTACCCGCGGTGATCCAGCTAGATCTCCTCGGGTCAGTCGGCTGTCTGCGGCGCTGTGAGGAACACCCCTTCCTCGAGACCCCCAGGGCACACCGTCTACCCGGGGGCTCAGTGACGGGTCGCCCTGTCCCCTGCGGCCCCAAGGGAAGAGCTCGGCTCTGTTCCCCCTTTGCGCTGCTGCGCTCGCCCTACCTGTAGTTGAAACACTCTCTTCGGAAATGGTTCTGTTTTCCCTGGTGCCCACCTTGTCATCTTTGACTAATATTTAATCAGCTAACATTTACCAAGGGCTCGCTGGGCATACGACGCAACTTTGGGAGCTAGTTTTTCATTTTTCAGTTTCTCCGGAAATGCCGGAAGAGCCGTTTATGTCAGGTATATGGTTATGAAAACCTTACACCGGTCATTTTAATCTCACCAAGTTGCATTTTAGCAAATATAAAGAAAAGAGGCGGTTTAACACTGGGTTGAAAACTCTGGTACTACTATACAGATGTACTTGAAATTTTCGGATTATGTGAAATCCTTTTCTTAGGATCTCACTCTGCCCTCTGGGTCCACATCTCTTTTTTACCCCTAAAAAACAAGGTCTTAGATTTTCTTTGTTGATCTCTATTTGGGTCAGTGTTTCAAAATGTAGAAAAAGACTATTAATGATATTTCCTTGCCTGCTCTTGTGTGATAAAGAGCTCATCTCTGATAGAAGTAGATTTTTTTGAGAAGTGAGACATTTTTTAGCGGATGAGACATTTTGCACCTTCAGGTGGAGGAGCAGGGCTGACTGGCACAGCAGGAGGTTTAAGTGGCCATTTTCCTTTTTATTTCTTAAAATGAAGATTATGGTATGAATTGCTATGCTTTCAGTAATCGCATTTAAGGAAGTCCATTGCTGGCATGACCCTGAATGAGTCAAGGGCCCATTATAAAAACATTTATCTTCTGAGTGATACCATAGACTACACATCTATTAGAAAACTTTTATTTTTCCTAGTTTGGAGGTGAACTCAGTCATGCAGAAAATTCAAACTCAGAATGGGTTGAAGCAAGCAAGGGAGCTGCCAAGAGTATGATATATTTAGTTCTAACAAAAATACATGTGACTTGGGAGGAAATGGATAGTTAAGATTATGGACAGCCTTACCCTGAACTGTCTGTCCAAAGATGAGTTTTCATTCTTTATCTAAATATTTATGAAAAAATATCAGAAGTATTGAAAAGTACATTTTCTAGGCTTATTTCACATTATTAAAATTAGACTGATACTGATGAACCCAAACACAGATTTTATGCACGCTTAAGTTTGACAGCTGCTGTCATTTTGTGTTGGCAAGTCATCATAGGATTGAAGATCATTTTCTTAACATTCCAATTCTAAAAGTTGATAGCATTTTGCAAAAGGCATATATATTCTTCAGTGATGGTCAGTCTTAGTTCATTCCTCTTGAACAAAAATGCAAACTTGGTTTTAAAATAAATCAGCAATCTGAAATTGCAAAAGTTGACAGTATTAATGTTTAATAATAATGGTATAGACACTGCTTGGATAATTTATTAACCGTTGCTTTGCCAAACGTTCCATGGATTGCTTCGCAGGTATTAAACAGTTACACATTTTGAGAAGTATAATAAAGATACCAGAATAAATAAAGATACCAGAATAAAGTTTAGGTATGTTAATAACGTTGGCCGAGTTAAAGGGGCTCTGAAACTTTAAACTAGTTATGGAAAAAAGCAAGAATGATTATGTTAAGTCTGCAGTGTTAGAAAAGAAGGATTTAATAGGTTGTAACAGCAAATAATGCAGCACTATCTATAATGAAATTCTCTTATCAGTTTGAATTGTTCATACTGAGGAAGGTCCGTAAAAAAAGAATGTCTCAATAGCGTACATATTTGTCTTCATTGCGCCACATCAGTGAATCTTTGCCCCGATTCATCTTTTTTCTTCTCTGCTGACTCAGAGAAGAGCTCACCTGCCTTCCTTCTCACATTGGGAGGATCCTTGCTAGAAGAAAACCTAAATCCTTTCCTAATACGTTCATCCTTTCCTTTTTCACTGACCTTATTTTTTTTCTGCTTTTTAAATATACTGAGGCTGTAGTGCCTCTTCTGACTTCCTGCTTCCTTCCTTTCGTATCTATACTCTAGAAAACTTGACTTCATGTCTTGCTTCCATATTCTCTGCATCAATTTCTCTTTCATCTAATGCATAGTATTACTTCCACTACCAAAAAAAAAAAAACAAACTTACTAGTCAGTGCCAGTGACCATCACAGACAAATAACATGCATTTCCTTAATTTTCATCTTGTTTTAACCATTCTGCTGCACTTGTCACAGTTGACTAGACCCACTTTCTTGTTATTCTTTCTACTTTGGTGTTCCTAACACTTTTTATTCCATCTTACTGACCATTCTTTTTTAATGAAGACTCTTTCAAGGATTGGCTCCAAGTGCTGCCCTTGGCCCCTGCCGAGGACCTATACGTACTCCTTGGAGAGCTCGTTCACTCTCTGAGGTTCAAATTAACCTCCTGCTAAAGTTTCCAAGTCTGCATTCCAGCTCTGACCTTCCTCTGTTTTTGTTTTTCAGTCCTAGTCAGTTGCTTTCGGAACATTCCATTTAAAGCTGCTGCCATCAGTTTGATATTTTAACATGTTATATTAATACACATCTTTTCAAACATGCTGGTGCTGCCTCTCAGCTTCCTCATTTCTGTCAGTGTTACCATCTTCTGACCCTTAGGTTTACAGTCTTGAAGTTGTCTTAGCCAATCTCTCTATCCCGCATATTTATTAAGAAATAAGATCAGTCCTTTCTCCAGGGTGTTGAACCTTCATATTCACAAAAGTTCATTCTTATCACCTCTCTCCAGGATTAAACAGCCTTCTAATCTCTAACTGTTCCACTTTAAGTGCTAAGACAGAGGTCAGTAAACTATAGCACGTAGTCTTAAGTCTGGCATTACACCTGTTTTTGTTGGTTCCATGGGCTAAGAATGGCTTTTATATTTTTTTTAATATGAATATTAAAATTAATATTTTGTGACATTTCTGTATTAATAAATAAAGTTTTATTGGAACACAGCCATACTTATATTTATGTATCATCAATGGCCCCTTTGTGCTACAATGGGAAAGTCGAATGGTTGTGTCAAAAACCACATGGCCGGCAAAACCTAAGTTTCTTTAGTCCTTTCCAGAGAAAGGTTTGCTGACCCCTGACCTAGGAGTTTCCTTAACTTGGTTTTCAAAGCCCACTGTCAGCTCTCTGTACTTTGTATATAAGCCCTTTTGCTCTGACCTCTCACGTGTACCCTGTTAATGCTGTAATATTTGATTTTTTTCCTCTCACTCACCTTCTGTTCTTACCATGGTACCAGTTCATTCTACACCTTGCTCAAGTGTCAGTTGGAGACTTTTCTTTGATAAGACCCCTTTCTCACGTGATTTCATTCTGTTGATCTTTCTATAATTTTGAACTAACTCAAGATATTTCTATTCTGTACTATATTTTTAGCCACTTGTGTATATTTTGCTTTGTTCTTTAGACTTTAGTTCTCACATGTGCTGTAAGCTCCTTGTGTATAGGGACTTTATCTTCCTTTCTCTTGAGTACTTGGAGGTGGCAATCCATTTTGGTGACTCATCCTTTAGCATGGCCTTATATAGACAGAATTTTTAGAAACACTTGTTTTTATATATATAACTTGCTCTTCTTCTCTAATGAAGATATATGTAGCTAATGATATTAGCATTTTAAATTGGTATCTGGTTAGTAAATGTAATTGTGAAATGTTCCTGTAATACCTGCCAACCCCAGTTTCCTTATCTTTTTATTCAGGGTCTTAGAGGTTATGTGGGAGACTCTAGCAAGACCCAGGGAAACTAAATCAGAAATGATGTCCATAGATACCCCAAAAGAGTCATTTGAATGCCCGCTGTGCTACACTGCACTGTACCAGGTTTTTATAGACAGAGTGATTCAAGAAGACATGTATTTGTTGCCCTGAAAGTAGCATTCTAAAATGGATGAAGTTAGGTAATACCCAAAGTTGAAAAGCAGAAAGAAACTGAGGGACAGAATTGTAGAGCAGGTTAGTATCATGATATTTTATGTCAACACAAATATGAATATATATTTAGTACATTAAAAACGAGCAGAGTTGGGAATTCCCTGGTGGTCCAGTGGTTAGGACTCCGAGCCTCCACTGCAGGGGGCACAGGTTCCATCCCTGGTTGGGGAACTAAGATGTTATATGTAGCACAGTCAAATAAATAAACAAAATTAAAAATGAGTAAAGTTGAACAGTATCGTTAGTCTAAAGCCAGGTCATGATAGCAAGTAGTTACAAATACTGTTTTCTCAATTACCTTTCTAATTTGCATCATAAAAGGTTTTGTACTGATAAAAGGCATCTTTGTAGACTTGAATTAATTTCTTACAAATTTGGTATTGAATTTAGAGGGGAAGCTCCCCAAATTCTATTTCAAGCCATTGCCTTTTTTTTTTTTTTCCAAAATGAGGACATCAGCATGGATGTTCAAGATAGGAACACAAAATGTTTCAGGAATCCAGCTGTTATGTGTGGAGCACTGACTATGTGCCAGCACTCTGTTGGTGCCTTTATTATAAATAATCTTCACAAAAACACTCCAAGTGGGCAGAGAGGAGGTAGATAGCCCCAGAGAACACTGAGGCCCAAGTTCAAATAGCCCTTAAGTGGTACCGCATGATGAGAACCCTATTTTTTATTTTATTTACTTATTTATTACTCCCATCTCAGTGCTGTTTTGGGAAGATGACCTAAGAAAGACCGTTTAAAGGGACAGAAGGGCTTGAGACAGGTACAAGGCCAGCAGGGGAGAAGGCCCCCTGTAAGAAAGAGTATCTGGGGCAAGAGTGTAGCAGTTGTCAGTTTGATTGATCCCAGGAAGCATACCTACGCAGAGTCCCAACCTGATGCACCTTCGTTTTTAAAAAAATTTTTTTAAAGTGAGGTTTATCTGATGTACAATATTATAGGTTACAAGTATATAATACAGTGGTACATAGTTTTTAAAAGTTGTACTTCAGTTATAGTTGTTATAAAAACTTTAGCTACGTTCCCTGTAAAGTATATTCTTGTAGCTACGTTCTTCTGTAAAGTACATTCTTAGGCTTCTCAGGTCCCGCAGCGGTAAAGAAGCTGCCTACCAATGTAGGAGACTCGGATTTGATCCCTGGGTCAGGAAGATCCCCTGGAGTAGGAAATGGCAGCCCAGTCCAGTATTTTTGCCTGGAAAATTCCATGGACAGTGGAGCCTGGCATAGTCCATGGAGTTTCAAAGAGTTGGACATGACTGAGTATGCACATACGCACATATCCTTATAGCTTATTTTATACATTACTGATTTATTAAATTTTGGGGGGTATATTCCCTGGTGGTCCAGTGATTATGACTCTGTGTGCTGTCACTGCCCAGGGCCTGGGTTCAATCCCTGGTTGGGGAACTAAAATCCCACAAGCTGAGTGGTGCTGCCAAAAAAGTTTTTTAACTGAATTATAGTTGATGTAAAATATTACATAAGTGGCAGGTCTTAATTTCTTACTGTACAAATCCTAAACCCAAGTGAGCGATCATTTGTATATTATCATTTACATAACTTTCTTTTTCTTACGGCATCCACGTTTCAGGTTAAACTCTGTGCATGATGTTGGTTTTAAAAAAGTTAAAACCCCACAGGAGCGTGTAGGCCCTTATTTAAGAAGGAAAAGGATATATTAATGATTCATTCATAATTGACTTGGGAATTGCTTAGTGCTTTCCTTTAACCTTTAGTTTTAATTTGGCTTTAACCTTTAGTTTTTTAGGTTTAGCTCTGCTTTCCAGTGACTCTAATGACAGAGAAGCAGTAAATGGATTTGAGTTAACGTTATTTCAAGAAGTGAATATCTAGCACAGAAAAGCATTTCTTCGATATAAAGGGTAGAAAGAGCAAATTAAAGACTATTCTTTAATAACCAAATGTAATTAAAATGCATTGTCAGATTTACATTTTAGTACCTCAGAGGCATTGATATTGCCTATTTCTGAAATGAGATTGCTGATTCAAAAAAAAAATAAAACCCCAAATTTCTGTATGTGGGAAATTCTCCTAACCTCCTCCTCTCCTTTTAATTGTGGTGTTATAATATAATTTACAGGGTAAGATAGAAATGTATCTCTTGAGGAAATTGTAAACATAAGATTTTGTCATTTAGGGAGCTTCAGGCAGAAAGATTCTTTTTTTCTATAATCAAGTGTCATTTAGAAAATGACAATATGAAGTTCCTTGGAGTGTTCTCAGTGGTACAAACCCTCCCACACTTTTTTCCTTCTTTTTTTCCTGGAGTTTTAGTCGTTTAACTACAGTGATTCAGAGGAGAGGCAGTTTGGTTTATCATTGATATTCTGATCTCTCTTTTTGGGGACTGGTTGTGTGGGCAGAGTGGCAGCATGGAGCTACTTAGAAACTCCCATTCAGCTCTGCCGCTCCCTTAAGCAGCATGAGAAGTGGAGATGAGGGGCCCTGGAGGTGATTTTTCTGGGCTTCCAGCTGGAGCATTCAGAACAGTTAGCTTCTATTGCAGAGGCTGGAGGCCCAGGTGTACAAAGTGTGAGAGTAGGGGTCTCTGCAGCCCTGATTAGGGAAGCTCAGTTCTCCCATCCAGGTTTTCCTTTCATTTCCCTGCCCATCCCCAAAGCATTAATGATATAATAGTGTGAGGTTGGCAGCATCTTGGGGGCTGCATTGATTGGCCTCTTCCTCATTTAGGAGTCTTACTCTGAGTGCATCTGTATGCAAATTATAGAGACCGTAGAATCATCATTCTTTATGTCAACAAAAAGTGGTATCAGTTTAAGAAAAAAATCACATGCACACTAGATTGAAAGTAGCAATAACTGGTTTCTGCTGTCTTCCCCTGACCTTGAAAAAGATATATAAGTTCTCTACATATCTCTTCCCTGGCCCTGGGTTAATATGTGTTTCCTAGAGCTGTTGTGTGAATGAGATTAACCTACGTGAAGTGTTCTGAACTCCTTAAGGAATGATGTCAAAGCAATAAAATGCAATACTGTTATTACAGCCAAGATAGAGAGGCGGAGAAGACAGATCTACATTTTCTTCCTTAATCTTCTAATCTTTCCAGATGCCCGTGGGTCCTTTAGAGTCCCCTCTCTGTTCCTTAGTGTTGGAGTGGTGGGGGGTTTCATGCCTTCCACCCTCTGAAACCAAGTTCCTCGGGAAGGCCTTCGTGGGCCCACCCTATGGGGAAGGGGTGAGGGTGACCCCCCAGTGTGGGGGACTAGGGCAGCCCAGGATCTGCACAGAGAAGGCCCTCTCCACTCTGCAGGACGAGAAGAGGCAGCCATGGACTGTGTGCGCCTTCACGGCTAGCCCACTGCTCCTTCAGAGAACCTAACCCCGGGTGCCCAGGCTCCTCTGACCACCCTCCATGAGGAAGGAAAGTGAATCCAGAGAGGCCAGCGCTTCCTGCGGTCCGGTCGGCTGGGGACACTTTTGGAGCAGTCCAGGAGCGTGAGCACCGCCCTTCCCGCCTCGACAACCATGTCCTTCAGCGCCACCATTCTCTTCTCCCCTCCCAGTGGCAGCGAGGCCAGATGCTGCTGCTGTGCGTGTAAGAACGAGACAAGCGGGGCCAGCTCAGGCTGTCAGGGCGGGAATCCTCCTCCCAGCACCCCGATCACGGTGACGGGACACGGTCTGGCCGTCCAGAGCTCCGAGCAGCTCCTGCATATTATCTACCAGCGGGTGGATAAGGCCGTGGGTCTGGCTGAGGCGGCGCTGAGTCTCGCCAGGGCCAACAACGAATTGTTAAAACGACTCCAGGAGGAAGTGGGTGAGCTGAGGCAAGGGAAGGTGCCCGCCGCGGATGAAGACAGGGAGAGTCGGGAACACGGCTCCCCGCTGGAGGAGCCCGGGCCCCTCAAGGAGAGCCCCGGGGAGGCCGGCAGGGCCGTGCCGCCGGCTGTGGAGGAGGAGTGTGACAGTGTGGGCAGTGGCGTGCAGGTGGTGATCGAGGAGCTGCGGCAGCTGGGAGCGGCCTCGGCTGGGGGGCCCGGACCCTTGGGCTTCCCGGCAGCTCAGAGAGATGTGCGGCTCCCGGGATGCGCCCTGACTGCTGGCGAGGGGCCCCCGATGCTCAACCCCGTGAGTACACAGCACAGGACAGGAGCCGAGCTGCTCCCTGTGCCCTTCCTGGCCTTCCTCTCTTTCTCTCTCCTCTCCATCCTTCAGCCTTTCTTTTGGTGGTATCAGTGATGCAACAGCAGGGTACCCAGTTTCCTTTGTCGTCAGGGAGAGTTAGCCCTCTGTTTTTTTCTGACCCCGTGGCCTTTCTGGTAGAAGGTCATTGCTGGCATGAGTGGCATCGGGGCTGCCCTGCCCTCCCACTCTGTTGTGCCGCATGGCACCTTCTCCACAGCTGCCTGACAGCTCCATGGGCTCTGCCTCTCCTGGCGAGGATGCCTGCCATGCAGACGACTCATTCATATTTGATCACGGGCCCTCTGCTTGCCAAGAGGAATTCAGGACTAGGAGAGAGATGGGGATGTGAGGAGAGAGAGGCAGAGGTGGGGAGGGAGAGCAGGGAATGAGGGAGGGAAAGGGCAAAGCTGGTAGCCAACAGGTTCAAGAAGGGAAAGAGGCCATTGGAAATGAAGGGTTCAGAAAGGAGAAAAAGTGGAGACAAAGAGCAGAGGAGAAAGATGAACCTAAGTGGAAGAAGATTTGATGCAAGGGAGAGAATATGAGGTAAGGTAGGAGGGAGGTAGAGGAAAGGAAATAAAATGAGGAAAAATGGGCAGTCGAGAGTTTACCTAAGAGGATAATAACGCATACGGAGGAAGAGGGAAGCCAACGAGCCTGTTTTGTGAGCCGGAAAAGACATAGAAATACACTGATATTTCAGCTTCTTTACTGCTCAGGGCCATATGAGCAGGAAAATCCTGGCTGAGTCGAGTAAAAACCGAAGAATGTCACATGGAAGTCTGGAAAGGAGATGGAGCAGCTCTAGAGATCTCAGAGATGTGAAGCTAACAGATGTGTTGCCACTTGAGAGACAGTGGGAGGTCTGTCAGCTCCCATCCACCCTCTCCTCCACCGCGTCCTCCTTCTGCCCTCTGTCTTTTCCTCCACCCCCAACGACAAGGCCTAGACACCCAGGAAAGAGTAGAGCAGCAGAGCAGGGGGGCTGAGACTCTGAGCCCATCTGCTGGATCTGAGCAATGAAGGCCGCCTCCAGGGTCATACTGAAACTGGTCACTGCTCCACCAAGGCCTAGCCGCACGGGTGGGTGATGGCCCCGAGGCTCGCCCCAGTCTGCCCGGCCAGGGACTAGACTTGGTTTGGGGCTGTTGGAGGAGCTGCTGGGAAGGTGGGAGGAGGCAGGGAGGCACCAGGCCCGGCAGTGCCCTGAGCTGTGGTTCTTTCTGGCAGGGAAGGCTTCCAAGCCGACAGGATGGAATTAGATTTCACAGCACAGAAAGCAGCTCACAGGTCTATAAATCTCAGCCTCCTCCCCCGCTTCTTTCTGTGTTTTTTCCCCCACTTTCACTGTTTTGTTTTCCTGGCTGCAGAAATCCCCCTCCTTTCTTCTCCTCTCCCTCTCTCCCTTCCTCCCTCCTTCCTTCCCCTACCCTGTGTGTCCTTGAGTGAGGGCACAGGCAGGCAAGCCGATGTCAGGGCAGCGACTGTCAGATGTAGCCAGGGCAGGATCAGGGTGAGGGCACCTGCTGGACCCGCAAAGGGAAGAGGTCAGGGCATGGGGAGGGGGAAGGCAGTACCAGCCTCTCTAGAGGTTTCTGACTTTATATCTCCCTCCTTTGCTCCCATTTTTCTATTTCTCCTTCTTGTTATTTTATTTTCTCACTCCTCTTGCTTGGTTTTCTTATCATCGCTTTCTCCCTCAATCCCTTTCAAGCAAAACACTTACCTAGCTACCTAACCTATACTCAGGTGCAAAGCATCAATGACTACTCACAAATAGAGCATCAGAAACAAGCCTTGTCCTTACAATCAGTCCTGTGGTAATGACCCAAGATGAGAGGCCCCGTTAAGTGAAAGTTGCTCAGTTGTGTCTGACTCTTTGTGACCCCATGGATTCTAGCCCGCCAGGCTCCTCTGTCCATGGGATTTCCCAGGCAAGAATACTGGAGTGGGTAGCCATTTCCTTCTCCAGAGGATCTTCCCAACCCAAGGATGGAACTGAGGTCTCCTGCATTGCAGGCAGATTCTTTACTGTCTGAGCCACCAGGGAAGCCCAAGAAGCCCTGTATCTGCAAGAAATATTTGCCCCACGCTCCCACCGGAGTCCCAGAGAAACAAGCCATGAACCACTGAAGACTGGGCTAGACTCCCCCCTGTTCCCCACTCCTGTTCATCATACTTACCAGTGAATGACAGTTGACCAGGTTCCCACAAGCCCGGCTGGCTAATAGAGTTTTTTTTTTTCCCGTATGTTCTTAGCTGGTGGACGATTATGTGGCCTCTGAAGGTGCAGTGCAGCGGGTGCTGGTGCCTGCTTACGCCAAGCAGCTTTCACCAGTCACACAACTGGCAATCCAGCGGGCAACCTCAGAGACCGGGCCAGAAAATGGAACCAAGCTACTGCCACCCCGCCCTGAGGACATGCTCAGTGCTGCTGCCACCCTGGAAGGGCCTTCGGAAGAGTCAGGCCCTGGGGGAACTGGGGAGCTGAGACAGTCTCTAGGGTTCACTGCTTCCCCATGCAGGACCAGAGGGAGTGGGCAGAAGAACTCCAGACGCAAGCGGGATCTGGTCCTCTCTGTGAGTGAGCTCAATTGCTATACATTTTTCTTCAGTTTGGAGAGATAAGTGAAGAGTGAAATGTGGGTTGATTTTAAACATCCCATGGGGAATGAATGGTATCCTGAAGCCTGCTGGAGTGGGAAGGGCAAGAAGGAGACAGACTGTTCCCTAGCCCCAGGGACAGACAGTCCCTTTGCTATCAGTGGAACTTGTTTAGGCTTTTCCGGATAGATTGATATCTTCCATTTAAAGATAAGGGAATTATGTCCTGTCTCCTGGTGATCTCATAATTCTGATGGGAAGATCTTTATGGAGTTCAGCAGATTGACTGCAGCAGGATAGCATGGAAATTGCCTGCAAATAACCAGTGTTCAAGGCAAGCAGCAAGGGGCCCCTTGGGCAGAAAGGCCAAGGTGTCCTGAGGTGGTCCCATCCCCCAAAGATGCAGAGGACCATTAGACACTCAGCTCAAGGATAAAGGTTAGAAGATTCTGGTGATTCTCAGAGCTCTTGGCAGGGAAGGTACTGGCCCGAATCAGTTTTGCCTGAAACCTTACAGTGGCTTGGAGCCCTAGTGCATCCCTAAACAACCCCACCATCTACAGGATTCCCCGCCCCAACCCCAACCCCGTTATCCAGCGTCATTAGAGTCGAGGTTGAGAAACCCTGTTTTAGGGTGACTACAGACCTTTGGATCAGCTCTGTCATCCAAGACGTCTTTCTAATGGAGACTGTAATGGGTCTCCATTCTCTGGATAATAGCTTATGAGGTAACCTGAGAGTTCTGGTCAAGGGTGGTGGTCACCACTGACATCCAGAGAAATCTCATCAGAGTATAGAACCCACTTCTCCTTGTTACAGCCTTAGTAAAGATTGACAGCGGCTGACTACCATTTATACCTCCTTTATTTATGTTACTTCTTTCTCCTTTTTTCTAAGATATCCTACTCTTTTTCTTTGATTTGTTTTTACATTGATATTTTTTTCTCCCTTCCAGAAGACACCATTCATAATCAGTATCAACTGATCTCTAATCTTTATTTCAGATTTTGGTTATGTTTAATGCCATGTCACTTATCAAGAATGGGGAGTAGGTTTAGTTTCTCTGTCATGGATTTCTAATCCAACAGGACACTGTTGTTGCCAGTGGCAGAAATGGAGGCTTATACCTAGAAATACATTTCAAGAGAATTCCCCTGAAGTCTTAGTGTTCAAATCAGAATATATGTGTGATAATTACAATTTGCATAAAATCAGGGTTTTCTTGGTCAGTTCTATTCCTCTTGTGCCTACTGCCTACTGTGCGAGGTCTAGTGGTGAGGCCGGGCTTCCTCCTGCCCTCTGGAGGGCTTGGCACGGTGCCTTCTGGGAAGCATGCTCAGCCATCATGCTCCATGTTGTAGGATGTGAAGAGGGGCAAGTGGACCAGTCAGGGAGTCTTGCTGCCCATCACAGAGAAAGATATAAAATGTTCTTGTGTGAGTCTGTAGGTTCAGAGGGAGAGGGATGGTTGCAGATCTTCACTGTTCCAACCTTTAGCTCTGGGAAGGAATCTGAGAGGCATTTCTCCAATCTGTTGAGGCTGCTGTGGGTTGCTGCTCTGCCAGGGATCCAAAAGGTCCAAATCAGAACCTTAATTCCTTGGACTGCTGCAGATCCAGCCACCCATTGGAGAAATTATTTATTTTTAGCTTGCTCGGGAGGCAGGTGAGCCAGCATCCTTTAGTCTTAACACTTATTATTGGCTAGAGTATTTTCCCTTTTCACTTCAAGCTTGGTTTGATTTTTATCAGCTGATCTCTTCCAAGTCAATTGAATTGGAAAGCTATGCAACTCCTCCTCCATCTTTTTTCTTTCTTTGCAACTCTTTCAAATTCTTTCTGAAGCATTCACCCATCCCCTTGTGATTTCTCAAGTTTGGACTTCTAAAAGGTAAAATAACTATATCAGATATGAAGCTAGTACAACTCTTTTTTTTATAGAGTGGAGAACCTAGTCATAAAGAGTTAACAGTAATTTCCTAAGTTGATATGGTGAGTCAGCCATAGGAGTAAGAAGCGAAATTGGGCATTTCTGAATACAAAGCTGAAATCCTGAGATCAGCATCCCATCAGTTTGGGACTGGGTAATTTCCATTGACTAAAAGACCTTGGGATGAAAATATAATCAGAAACAGCAAAACTAAATTTAATAGGAAGAAATGTAAAATCCTGCATTAGAGTACAAAAAAACACAAAACAGTTGGAGAAGGGTGGAAATAGTAACCTGTGTGAAAAATGGACTTGAGATGACTACAGGCTCACTATGAATGAACCCTGTGACACTGAGTAGTGATGGGGTTGCTAAGAAAGGTAACAGCGTCTTGGGTTTCATTCCTAGAAGTTTAGAGTTCTACTCAGGGAAGTAATGGTCCCTTTGGCCAGACCTCAGTGGCTGAGTTAGATTCAGTTCCAGGTGCCATGTTGTAAGAGGAACACTGGCAAACCAGAGCGTCATAGTTTCATGAGGAGTCTGCCTGGCAACTATGTCGTGAGGACCGGTTGAAGGACTTGGTGTTTAGACCAGATAAGAGAAGACCTCAGGAGAACATGGAAGCCGTCCTCAAATACTTGAGGTACTATTAGGGCAAAACTGGGGTCAGATTTTGGAGTATCTAAGGCAATTTTTTTTTTTTTTTAACAATTAGAGATGTTCATAGTAGCTGAGTCAAAAACTAGTGAGAAGCCATCATTAAAGTTATGTAAGCAAAGCTGAAAGATAGCCTGTTTAATGATGTAAACGGATGGTTGGGTGACAGTGTCTCCAAGTTCCCTTTCATTTCACATTTCTGTTATTTCAGGTTTGTGTTTTTTTGACCATGATATGAGGACCCCTGGGATTTCCGGTAATGTGCAAAGGCATATACCTGGGACATTTTCCTGGGTCACCAATTTTACTAGAAGATTTTGGGAGACATTTTCATGTTAAGAGAAATACAAAATGGCAGACCACTCCAGTATTCTTGCCTGGAGAATCCCACAGACAGAGAAGTCTGGCAGGCTACAGTCCATGGGGTTACAAAGAATCAGACATGACTGAGCTACTGACTGACTAAAGGGGCTTCGAGAAATGTCTACTTGAAGTAGCCCTGTTGTATATTTGCTCTCTCCTTGCTATTAGAAGTATGTTTGTGGAAATGTTTGAAAACCTATATTCTAGTGATCATACTCCCTGAGAACAAGAGTAAGACCCGGAATAATTCTGAAAGCTCCACATAAATTAAATGAAAAGGAAAAAAAGTGGGGAGGGGGTGTCCATTAGAGACACTAACATGGGTAGGCTCTCTGGCTAAAAAAGGGCATCAGCAGAAAATGGTACCTAGGCTATGGGCAAGATTCATGCAGAAAACCCCATAGGGACCAGAAAAGGGTTTCATCACATTTTTTCCTGGCTTGATTCTGTGTTTTGTTTGTTTCCCCTAGAAATTGGTCCATAATGTGCATAACCACATCACCAATGACAAGAGATTCAATGGGTCTGAAAGGTATGATCCTCTTGAGGGAAAAGATCATAAGGAACTTTGCCAAGGAGAGGGAAGTAGAGGGGGGCTGCTCCAATATAATACTTAGGCTAGGGCTTCCACCTCACCATTGCGCTTTGTGTCGTGCCTTAGGCCATGGAGGACTTTCCCACAAAGCTGATTAGTGGAGGAATCTCTGTCTAGCTTTTAAAATGCTGACTGTCTTATTTACTTTCTTCTCTTGCGGCAGCATCAAGTCCTCTTGGAATATTTCCGTAGTGAAGTTCCTTCTGGAAAAGCTCAAGCAAGAGCTGGTAACAAGTCCCCACAATTACACTGACAAGGAGCTGAAAGGTGAGAAAGACCGAGTTAACTTGCACCCCAGCCTTTCATCATCCCCTGTTCCTGACCAGAGGAGAAGAGGCCTATGGAGATGATTTAGGTGGTTTTGAAAATAGTGGACTTAAAAAATTGGTTTTGGCTATTTTTTCACCTAGGATTGTCTTTTTATTCCCTTTCTCAGTCTGAAATGAAAATGGGAGAAGGAAGGGGCTAGAACACCATCATGCATGATGCTTATACAGAGCCCAAGTCTTGGGTATTATGAAAAGGAGGTTAGAATCCAGGCCTCCCCTTTTGTCCCTACATATCGAGTCCTGGGTTTCCTACTTCTCGTGCCCTTCTGTTATTTGTCTGTAGCATTAAGAAAGTGTCTGCTGAAAAAGTACTTGGGATCTGCTGTCAGCCGAGCAGAATGGGGTAGGTTTGACTGTGGTTGGGGGAGGGGAGTTGCAGAAGCATCAGAGTTGTCTTTTTATAGTGAGAGGAGTTCCTGTTAGAGATGTAGAGGGGCAGAGAGAGCTACACCAGAGAGGAAGGAATAGATGCTGATGGATATGCCCAGAAAGCCCATTGTGTAAAAGTGGTTCTCCCCTCTTCCACCTGGTAGTGTTACAGCAAAAATAAAAGGGGCTGAGGACCTCTGCTCTCTGCTGCCTCCCTTCTCCCCCCCACCAGGAGCCTGTGTAGCCTACTTCCTTACTAAGAGGCGTGAATATCGCAACTCCTTAAACCCCTTTAAAGGCCTGAAGGAGAAAGAGGAGAAGAAACTTCGAAGTCGCAGATACCGGGTAGGTTTCTAGGCTTTCCTTTCAGAAAAGATGCTAAACTCTAAACCCTAATAAGCCACAGTGGGAGGGTGTGGCCTCTGAGAACAGGATTGAGTGGAGGAGAAGGAAGACAGGAGCCAATTCTCTAAGATCTGATTTGGGTTCTCTTGGGAACTTAGTTCTCTCAGGCACAGATTTTTCACAGCTTTCCTCCTACCCAAACCCTTTCCCCAAACCTAATGCGTGGTTTGTTGCTCTCCCTAACCTCTGTCCTGGGCTCCTACCTTAGCTTTTTGCCAACCGATCCAGCATCATGAGGCATTTTGGCCCTGAGGACCAACGTCTATGGAAGGATGTGACAGAGGAGCTGATGTCAGATGAAGAGGACAGTCTTAATGAGCCAGGTGTCTGGGTGGCCCGGCCTCCCCGTTTCCGGGCCCAGCGCCTCACGCAGCTCTGCTACCACCTGGATGCCAACTCTAAGCATGGCACCAAAGCCAACCGTGTATATGGGCCTCCCTCAGACCGTTTGCCTTCTGCTGAGGCCCAGCTTCTTCCACCGGAACTTTATAATCCTAATTTCCAAGAAGAGGAGGATGAGGGAGGTGATGAGAATGGCCCTGTCTCCCCATCTTTTGACCAAGCCCACAAAACCTGCTGTCCAGACTTGAACTCATTCATTGAAATCAAGGTGGAAAAGGATGAGTGAGATCTAAAATCAAGAATAACTCTGGCATATGCCACTCCCCATGTCCCTGAAAGGGGTGGCCACAGGGCTTCCCAAAATGAGATGTCTTCTGCAGTCTGAGGAAGCAAACCCGCCTCTCTTAACACAGTCTCCGCTGGAAGTAGAAGCTAGCAGCTCTGGTGGGATAAAAGGACTTATTTTCATGGGGGGAAAAACACCCCCCACTGTGAATGGCAAGCCAGAAAATGCTTATTCCTAAGCATAAACAGTGCCTCGGAGGAGCCTAGGATGAGAAAAGGAGGAGTATGGGTCAAAGAAACAGGCCTTCTTGACATGTGCCCTGGTCTCTGAGTTGTTTTTTCTGCTAGTTTCACTCAAAGCTCTGGGGAAGCAAGTGGCCCTGGTGGTAGCTTCGACTTCCCCCAATTGCTGGTCTTGCTCTGCAGTGGAGGCAGCACAGCACCAGGCCGGGGTAATACTCCCACCTGGTGGACAGTTTCAGTCATGGACTTGATGCTTCTGAGCAGAGCACAAGCTCCGTACCTATTTGGGAGTTGGGATCTAGAAGTAATAGCTATTGTTTATTCAATTATCAGAGAAGGCAATGACACCCCACTCCAGTACTCTTGCCTGGAAAATCCCATGGACGGAGGAGCCTGGTGGGATGTAGTCAATTATATAAGGAAGCATTTATTATTCCTGCCTTACACATGAGGAAATTAAGGTTTAAAGAATTCCTATGTCTCACCAACAGCTGCTTTCCCACCGTGTGACCAAGCAGTATATGCAGCTTGGTAGCTATTTCTTAGTTCTGTCAGCCAAACTATTTTGAAGAAGGTGGTGTATGTGGGTTTGTGTACGCATAAGCACAAATTCAGAACATACACACAAACACAGAGAACGTGTGCATTTTTGGATAAACTGAGACATAAACATGGCTTTCTCTTTGTTCAGTCCGTCATATAACATATGGACTGCTTACTAGGTGTCAGGTACTGTGCTAGGTGCTGTGGATACTCTGTTGAACAGGCTAGATGCTGAGCAGTTTTATCATTTAGTCAGGAAACCAGGCATTTAAGTAGGCAATGAAATGAACTGGGATAAATGTGATGATGGGGGCGTGTATGTGCCATGGCTGTGTACCACAGGGGTAGCTAACTTGCTCTGGTGGTCTGGCAAGGCTTCTCAGAGGAGTGTTTAGACTGATGCTTGGAAGACGAGGAGGAGTTAACCAGGAAGGAAGAGGAGGCAGAGAGAGTGTTCCAAACCTAGGGAAAACAGCAAGTACAGAAGTCCAGAGGCAAGAGAGAGCGCAGTTCTGCTGCAGAACCATTTGGGGAGGGGATGATGCCGAGAGAAGAGAGTGGAGGGGCAGACAGACTCTGTAAAATATTTATTTTTGGCTATGCCACAGGGCTTACAAGATTTTAACCTCTCCCAACCAGGGATGGAAACTGGGCCCTTAGCAGTGAGAGCATGGAGTCTTAACCACGGTCAGTGAATTCGCTCGTTGACAAGTTTTTAACAAGGAAATAAGATGATCAGTTTTGTGTTTCTGAAGAATCACTTCACTTCAGTGTATACAATGGATGGGAAGGAGAGAAAGCCTAGGCAGGGAGACTTCTGCAGTGGTCCAGGAGAGAAAAGATGGTGGCCTGAGATACAGGACACATACATATAGTAGTGATGAGGAAAGGATAGGTTTGAAAGATACTTCAGAAGCAGAATTGATAAATGGTGATAGGATTCAGTGGGATTTGAGGTTAAGGGAGGAGGACATAAGGTTGATATTCAGGTTTCTGGCGTAAGTAGCTAAGTGGTTAAAAAAATGGTATCATTCACTCAGGAAATGCTGGAGGAGCCAGTTTTGGGAGGCAGGGAAGGTGAGGTCAGTTTAGAGTGTTGTGTGCCTTTGAGACAACCAAGTAAAGATGCTACTTGTCAGCTGAGTTTTTTAAGTCCAAGAAGGTCTGGGCTAGAGAGGTGGATTTGGGAATCACCATTGGAGAAGGAAATGGCAACCCACTCCAGTGTTCTTGCCTGGAGAATCCCAGGGATGGGGGAGCCTGGTGGGCTGCCATCTATAGGGTCGCACAGAGTCGGACACGACTGAAGTGACTTAGCAGCAGCAGCAGTGTATATAGAGCTTAATTAAGGGTGTGGACAGTAGGGCCTGTGGAGCTCCTAGCTCCAGTTCAGACTATGGAGTGTCTACTCCAAGGTCATGAGCACTACTGGAGCATACCCTGTCAGCACACCACACCCTCCCCTCATCTGTGTCTGCTTTCTGTTATCCCCTGAAAACACAGGTTGTTGATCCCAACTCTGCCCCATTGCTGTACCACCAACTCCTGGATGGGCCTCCTTTAATGGCATCTCAACTTTTCATAAGATCTACTCTCCCATTCTAACCCCAGAGGAGCGAAGTTCCCAAATATTGGAGGATGTAAGTAATTGGAAGGAAGAATCCAGGTTCTCCTTCCCTATGTGGAGACAGTAGAGGAGGGAGAACCTTATGGTAGACCCTGAAGACGTAGCTCATGGCAGGTTCTAGATGCAACCTGATAGCTCTCTTACTAATGGTTTCCTTCTCCATGCTTCCAGTCTGAGAGTAAACTCTCCTCTGGATCAGAGAAAAGCTGTAGGCCTGATCTGGGAAACAGGCTGCTTTTCCAGAGAGATGAGGTCAGAGACACAGTACAGCTACGACAAAGAAGCCTAATAGTTTGTGCCAAATTGATTTCCCCAAAGATATTAACCTCCTTTCTTTCTTCATTCCCTAAGGCTACACTAAGATTATAAAAGGTGTTCAAAATGTTGAGATGAAAATATATGCATCATTTGTTTGCATATCATTTTCATACTAATTTACTATCTAAATACAAAGGAGTCATTTCTTTCTCCGTTCCCCTCCCCCACGCCCCATGTGCTAGTCTGGGCAAAATCAGTTGGCTGATATTTAATTAGGTGCATTCAGCTTCAGCCATGGTTTCCTCTTTTCCTTATTCTTGATCCTCCAAGATCAGCTTCTTTTCCTTATCCACCTTGATCATTTTCACTTGCTATCGCCTCTAAATGACTTTTTTTTTCTTCTTCCTCTTAGGTTAGTACTTACTCTTGATCAACAGTCTCCTATGGGTCAACCAAGGGTGTTCGCTAACCCTCAAACCAGGCCTTCTATCCCCAGTTGCTATATTTGCTAAAAATCTCATTTTCCAACACCAGGGGGTGTCTGTCTATCCTTCTATCTGTCCTACCCTGAAGGTAGAGATTAGTCCCCAGCCTTTTCCTCTCCTTTTTCACACACTAAAGCTCACTCCCACCCATTACAGAGCTCTAGGTTCAGAGAGTTGTCTTTTTATCTCAGCTTATCTGTTTTTCTCTCATTCTCCCTGGATTTGCGCGAATTTGTCACCTTCTAGGTCTATCCAGCCTTCGATCCCCGCACCACTTACGATCCCCTTTGGTCGTTCTCTCCTCTCCATACCTGTCTTCCACCACCTCTCTATATAAGCTTCCTCGCTTTCCTGGGCTCTTGCGCGTCTCTGAACCTATGTATCTGCCTTTCTTCCGTCTCTCTATCTCACGACAGTACTTCTGTATCAGCCCCTGCTCATCTCTCCCACAGTCCCCACACTAGGAACAAAGTCACGGTGTTTGCGCAGAACAAGCCTCGCGTCGCCGGGTCTTGCCTCGCGACATTCCACCGTGCCCCTCCGCGCATTCCAACTGCGAACAAAGAGTTCCCCTCCCCTCCCCCACTTTTTCCTGTCCTAATTCTTGAGTGATGTAGTAGCAACTGCCTAAACTGCCCCCCGCCCTCCTTTCGCCTCCAGTCGGCGGATCTCCAGCTCCGGGACACTTAGCACCAGCACCCGCCCCCCCTCTACCCCTTACCGGTGCACAGGATTCCTGCGCCGACACCCCTGTTCCTCTCGCGTTCGGCGCTCCGCCCTCCAGGAAAGTAGATCCGGCCAGGCAGACAAAAGTTTGGGAGAGAAGTTGAGTCGGTGCTGAGTGTGAGCGAGGGGGGCGGGGGCCGGAGAGAGTGGGGGCTGCCGCGCGAGTCTACGCGTGAACAGATAGACCTGCGGACGGGACAGCCGCGGCCGTAGGCCCTTCTAAGCCCCGCTTAACCCCTGATGCGCGGGGGGACGAAACCCCTCTCGCTGGGGGATGCTGCGGGATTCTTGGCGCCGGGCATCCGGACCGCCCGCTAAACCCCTGTGCCTATCCTGTGCCCCTCGGGATCCGGAGTCCGGCCGCAGGGAAAGAGAAGCGGCCGCCGAGACGCTGCAGGGTGCCGGGCGGGGAGGGGGCTGGACGCCCCAGACCCGAGGGCATGGAGCGTTTAGGGGAGAAAGCCAGTCGCCTGCTGGAGAAGTTAAGACTCTCGGACTCCGGCAGCGCGAAGTTCGGCCGCAGAAAGGGTGAATCTAGCCGGTCTGGGTCTGATGGGACCCCCGGGCCGGGCAAGGGACGCCTGAGTGGGCTGGGGGGACCAAGGAAATCAGGGCCCCGTGGAGCTGCTGGGGGACCTGGGGATGAGCCGTTGGAGCCAGCCCGGGAGCAAGGCCCCTTGGACGCTGAGCGGAACCCGCGCGGCTCCTTTGAGGTGCCGCGCTACGAAGGCTCCTTTCCGGGGGGACCGCCTCCCTCCCGGGCCTTGCCTCTACCTCAGTCGTTGCCCCCCGACTTTCGGCTGGAGACCACGGCCCCAGCCCTAAGCCCCCGCTCCAGTTTCGCCAGTAGCTCAGCCAGCGACGCGAGCAAGCCGTCCAGTCCCCGGGGCAGTCTGCTGCTGGACGGGGCGGGGGCTGGTGGAGCCGGAGGTAGCCGACCCTGCAGCAACCGTACCAGCGGCATCAGCATGGGCTACGACCAGCGCCACGGCAGCCCTCTGCCTGCCGGGCCATGCCTGTTTGGCCCACCCCTGGCCGGGGTTCCGGCGGGCTATTCCTCTGGAGGGGTGCCGTCCGCCTACCCCGAGCTCCACGCTGCCCTGGACCGACTGTGCGCTCATCGGCCCGCGGGGTTCGGCTGTCAGGAAAGTCGCCACTCGTATCCCCCGGCCCTGGGCAGCCCGGGAGCTCTAGCCGGGGCCGGGGTGGGAGCGACAGGGCCCTTGGAGAGAAGAGGGGCGCAACCCGGGCGACACTCGGTGACTGGCTACGGGGATTGCGCCGCGGGCGCCCGATACCAGGATGAACTAACAGCGTTGCTGCGCCTGACGGTGGGCACAGGTGGGCGAGAAGCCGGCGTCCGCGGAGAATCCGCGGGGATTGAGGCGTCGGGTCTCGAGGAGCCGCCGGGTGCGTTTGTTCCAGAGGCCGCCCGGGCCCGGATACGGGAGCCAGAGTCCAGAGAGGACTACTTTGGTGAGTGAGAGAAGTGGTTAGGGTCGGGAAAGGACCGGTCGCTTCATTCGGTTGCCGGTTGCCCCGACGGCTGACGCTGGGAAGTCGGAGGCAGAGACGCGGGGCTAGGAAAGAAGCAAGAGGAATTTCCCACACCCAGTGGGTTTCAAATGGACCACGGGCATCTTATTCCTGTTAAATTCACCGCTTTCCCCTCCCCACCTCCGCCCCGATGATCTCGTGAATCCCAGTTCCTCAGGCTTTAGAGCCTGGGTGTTTTCGCGGTAGGAGGCCTTGCGGGGGGTGGGGGGCAAATGAGGCGGTGAGAGCATCCCCCTTCATATTCCCCCCTCGACGGCCGTGCCCCTGCAGGCTCCTGCGCTCCGCGCCCCCACCCGGGCCCAGGCTCCACCCGCAGGAATTCGGGGAATGCGAGGGTGGGGGGGCGGGGCGGGCGGGCAGCGTGCGTGCCGGCTCCTGCCCGGGCGCTCCAGGTGCCCGCGGGCGGGGCCGGCCGCGCTACGCTGGGCGGAGGTGGGGTGCAGGGGGTTGGGGACCTGCTTCCTAACACGCGCGGAGCTGTGGCCGCTGTCGGGGAAATGGAGCCTGGGGGGAGGAAGAAAACCCTGGACGGAAAGCAGGGACCCTGCTGCTGGCTGGCCCCAGTCCTGCTGGCTCCGTGCGTGCGTGGGCATTTAAGTCCAGACCCAGTGGAGTCAGCTTCTATTTTTCCCATCATCCGGAAGTTAGGGCAGGAGCCTTGACCACCCGGGACGGCATCACCCCTGGATGGCCCTGGATGGATGACGACCGTGTGTAACTGCCAGAAATAACCTGGCCATCAGTTTTGGTCATAACCTGCTCAGAATCCTTACTTTTCTGTTGCTAAAGAAATCTGGTCTCTGCCCCTCTTCCGACGCAGTTAACTTCAAGAAATATTAACTATTGTACGTCTCAGCTGCGGGAGGGTATTGCGGTCTTGAATGATCTTTTAGCCAAGACCCACAGACACCACTTCACTGTATTAAAAAATGCGGATCTGGTTGGGATAGGAAGTACAGAAAGAAGTTGGAGGGCTCACACCCAGGTCTGTGAGCCTGTTCAGTGTTCCCAGCGCCTTCTCACCTTTCTTACCATCCATGTTCCTGCGGTAGACCCCAAGCTCTAGAACTCTGGCTAGAAATGTAAATAGGGAGAGGAACCCAGCCAGGGAAGGAAGACTGGGAGGAGGTTCAGAAGTAGCAGGGGCTAAAGGCTGAAAGGGCCCTGCTTAGTTCAACTCTAATCATTCCCTGTTTGCCCCGACCTGAGAAAGCCCAGAGCAGATAACCCTTTTGTCAAGGGAACCTTTTAGCAGTTTCCTTTTGAGGCCAGGACACCCGCTGATGGGTGGACAGAAGTCTCCTCAGCTAAGCCATCGGAACCAAAAGGAGGAAAGTTGCTGGGAGAGACTGCTGTAAAAATGGCAGGAAGAACTTAGAGGTGGATGTGCTAGGTTAGAGGTGGTGAGTCGGACATGCCTGAGCAGTTGGCTCTCATCTTCCCATAATGTCCAATGCTTCCCCCAAAAGTGGCTCTAATAGGGCCCCCTGGCACGATGCTCTTGGCAGGCAGAGCTCCCCTCCCTACAGAGGGTGGGTGGGGAGGGACCTCTCTCCCTAGGGAGGGGTCAGGTTGCCTCCTCTTGACAGAACCCCCAACCTAACTCTGCCCTCCCACTCCTGTGCCTAGTAGGGGCCCTCTTCCTTGGCTCCAGCCTTGCCCAGCTGCCAGAGGGTGGGTGGGAGCAGGGCAGGCCTGGGCCCATCAGTTGCTGCAGCTGCTGCACGGGCTCCCAAGCCCCTGGGCAAAGATTGGGATGGGCCCCAACAGGCAAGGAGTGTGGCAGTGTGCCGAGGGGGAGAGGTGGGGCAGGGTGAGGGGTGAGGCGGGCCGGTTGGGATCTGCTCCCCAAAGACAAGCCCTGGCCCTCACTCATGGGCCTGGAATTGGGGAGTGGAAGGAGGGAAGAACACACCCAGGAAAGGCGGGTGCCAGAGCCTAGTGTTATGTATCTTAGGAGAGATGTTGGGGAAGAGCAGTTCAGCTTTGTTTCTTCTATTATAGAAGATGACAGGGAGACATTAGGGGTTCTGCCACCTTCCCCCCTCTTCCTCTGCAACCCTCAATCCTTGGAACACACCCTGCATTCTAAGCAGCCACCTACCCAGAGGAGTCACACTCACATGGCCCTGTCTCCACAGGGCCCTCTGCTGAGCCACATCTTTCTCACCATCTTTGGAGGCTTAGAGGTATGGAGCAGAGCTCTTTCTGTAACTGAACAGCAGTTCATTTTACAGATGGGGAAACTGAGGTCCTGGAGAGGCTTTCTGGGCCTGGCCTCCTTTCACTAGGACATTTTTTCCAGGCTGCTGCTGGGCCCTTATGAACTTGCATCTCTGTCTACACAGTGCCCCAGGGATCCGACCTTGCCTTTTTAGTCTTTTCTCCCCTACAGAAACCAGTGTCTGAAAGCCGGAGACCTTTGACTTTTTCCAGTTTTCCACAGTGCTGGGCACAGTGTTTTTGCTTGGCGCTAAATGGATGTTCAGATAATGTCTGTTGATTAATCAGTCAACAAGAGTGAGTCTGTCCAGCCAAGCCCTGGCTGCGTCCCATTTACTCGTTCTTCCCAGAATGGAGCCCATCAAACAGAGGTTGTGGCTGGTGGTCTTCTGCCATCAGGAAAGATGGCGACTGCCTGGGTTTGAGCGGGGGGCGTGGGATGTGATGCTGACAAGCTGTTCTCTCCTCTCAGGCACGTGTATCAAGTGCAACAAAGGCATCTACGGGCAGAGCAACGCCTGTCAGGCTTTGGACAGCCTCTATCACACCCAGTGCTTTGTCTGCTGCTCCTGTGGTGAGTGCGGCCCCCAGAGAGACCTTCTGGACAAGGCCCGAGGCCTCGAGCGCGGACACACGCATGAGTGCCCAGGGAAAGCAGAGCTGTGCCTCTGCATTTGCTGGTCTGGCCTTCGCCTTCTTTCCTGCTCCCCTACTCCGTGCGCTACCTGGCTCTCCCGCCGCACGCCGGGTCAGCTTTCTAGCCAGAGTCAGCGCTCCGTCTCTTCGGCCTGTTTCCTTTGCTCTGTTCCTCCTTTCTTCTGCCTTCCTGCTTGCCCAGGCTGGACTCCCTCCCAGCCCTCTGGCCTCTCCTTGGTGGGGCTTGGTCTTGGGCAGCCCGAGTTGCCTGGGGCGACAGTGAAAGACTGGAATGTGGGAAGGGTGGGGTGGGCTGGGGGAGTGGGGAGCTGTGGGGGGCGGAGAGGGGGGGTTTTCTCTTGGCTGGTCAGAGTTCAGCCACCTCGCTGGAGTGCAGGCCACCAGGCCATGCCAAGCTGATGACATCACGCTCCAGGAATGCCCGCTGCTGTTAGCTCAGGAGGCCCGCCTGGAGGGGGGTGCTCCCAGTGGCTTCAACTCCCCAGCCTTCCCTCACCTCCCTCATTACCACCCCCAACCCCCGCCCTTACCCACTCTGATTTCCTTTGCTGAACCTTTTAATCTCCTATCTATGCCTGTCTGACTCCAGCACTCAGCTTTTCTTTCCGCGCCACTCCCAGCCTCTGCCTGGCTCTCTTTAGGTTCATCTGTCTATTTGTCCTTCTGTTTATGGAGCCTCTTCTGGGAATGTCTGTTTCCCTCCTTCTACTCCCTTGTGTCTCACAAGTTTCTAAATCAACTTTTCTGAACCACTGGGGAGAGCTGGAAGTGGAGATTTTGATGAGAGGAGGGCAGATATGGGCAACTTGCCCATTCTCCGCACTGGTCTCATTCCTCCTGATCCCTGATAATTTAGACACCCTGGAGCAGTTCCTGGGTGTTGGTTTCATGGGGAATCGTCCTGCCTTGTCTGCTTGCAGAAGATCCTGGGCTGCTTCTGACCCCAGAGACTCTGGGTTCTTCTAAAATTGGGGAAACAGTCTAGTGTGGCAGGAAAGGGGGCCAACTTTGCTCCCAAACAAAGCACTTTGTCCCCAGTGGTAGTTCCAGTATGTCCTGACCTCCACGGAGCTTATCCCTGGGAGACAGGGCTCAGAGGAGAGCTGTGTGGAGGCTTCTGGGTTGAAAGGTCCCAGAGGGCAGAGTCCATGACAGTGTGATTGCGTTTGAACACATCGTATGGCATCTTGTTCAGAGCCCCTGAACCTTGTCCCCAACCTGTGGTGGGCTCTGCTCTCCCAGGTGGCTCCCTGAGCAAGCCCAGACACTGGGGAAGAAGGCACTCGTGTAAAGCAGGGCCGTAGAAAACTGGTGAGGAGGCAGAAGCTGGAGAAGTAATAGCAAAGGAGTGGGGAATTGGCAGGAATGAGACCAAAGCAAATGGGAATTGCATCAGATGGGGTATTTGTGTGGGGAAGTGGGGCAGACAGCAGTTAGGAGGACAAGCGCTAAAGTCCAGGTTTAAGTGAATCATGAAACATCAGAGAGCAGTGACCCTGCCATGGGGATGCCCTGTGGCTGGACCCCGGAGAGACTCCAGCGTCTTCTCTGCTGCTTCTAGGGCGAACTTTGCGCTGCAAGGCTTTCTACAGCGTCAATGGCTCTGTGTACTGTGAGGAAGACTATCTGGTGAGTGAGAGGTCCCCTGGGTCTGGAATTGGCTCCCACGCCTTGCTCTGTGGCCGGCTGGGGTTCCACTCCTCAGGTTGTTCTCAGCCTGTAATGCCCTCCCTTGGTCTTCTCTTCCCAGTTTTCAGGGTTTCAGGAGGCAGCTGAGAAATGCTGTGTCTGTGGTCACTTGATTTTGGAGAAGGTAAGCAAACTGTCTTCAGCTGAGACTGTGAGGCTGCTGGGCCGAGGGGCGGAATCAGGAACTAAATGGATCCTGAGAAAAAGTGGGGGGAGAAACCCATCAGCAATCACTTGCATCCTATTCTTTGCCCAAACAACTGTTTATAGTGGCTTCTCTTTGCTTGTGGAATCAAGTCTGGACTGCTCAGCCTGCCATCGAGCCCCTCCCTAACTCTGCAGGCACAGCCCCGCCCTCCGCCTGAGCCTGGAGTATGGGGTCCTGAGTCTTAATCCCCTTTCTGCTACTGGCTGAGATCAGTTGAAGCTCAGTTTTCTTTTCTGTAAGGAGGAGTTGGTTTGGCTGGTGGTTCCCCGCCCTGGCAGCCTAGTAGATCACCTGGGAAGAACAGAAGAAAATACCAGGGCTGGGTCATCTCCAGAGACTGTGGTGAATACTTCTGGGTGGGACCCAGGCACGGATGGGCTTAAAATCCTCCCTGTGTGATCCTGATATGCAGCCAAGGCTGAGAAACACTGGCCTGGATGCTCCCTAAGACGTTTTTCAGCGTTTCTGCATCCATTTTTAAGACTGCTTGGTCCTCCTGGATTCCACAGTGGAGGGAGGAGAGCAGGGGCTCGGATGAGGTTAGGGGGAGCAGCAGGGAGCCTCATCAGTAGCTGAAGAGCAGAGACTGATTCTCCGCCCACCCCATGAACCAGATCCTCCAGGCAATGGGAAAGTCCTACCACCCCGGCTGCTTCCGATGCATCGTTTGCAACAAATGCCTGGATGGCATTCCCTTTACCGTGGACTTCTCCAACCAGGTGTACTGTGTCACCGACTACCACAAGTGAGTCCGGCCCGCGGGCTGCGGTGTGGAACCCGGCTCAGGGAGCCCCCTACCTCGGCTCACCTCTGTCTTCTCCCTTACAGAAGCTACGCTCCTAAGTGTGCAGCCTGTGGCCAACCCATCCTCCCCTCAGAGGTCAGTGTGTCTGGGTTCTCCTACAGGGCAGCCAGGGCTGCCGCCTCTGGGGAGGGACTGGGGACTGGCTGCCTGGCCTCTCATGGGAGGCGGTGGTGCTGAGGAATGCACTCCTCGAAGATTCCCGTGTGACTCTGCTCTCTGGGTCATCACCCTGACCCCAACATCCGGGCCTGGACTTGTCCGACAGCCTCGCTGGGCCCAGGCTTCATCTCTTTTCTCCCAGTCCAGAGAAGGAGACTTTCTCTGAAGTCAAGGTCACCAGCTCCCAGATGTAGGGGCTGGGAAAAGGTGGGGAAGAATCCTCAGGGCTGCTAGGAAGGGGTCAGCCATGATTTACACTGTGTGCCGTGGGAAAAATGCCAAAAGCCTGTGAGGACCCAGACCCTGCAGGGTCTCCTCGTCCCCGGCTTAACTTACTTATGCTGCATGCCCCTTCCCTCTGTAAGGCCTGAGCCCCCAGACAGAGGGGAGGCTCCAAGAGGGGACACTGCGCTTCTGGAGGTGGCGCCAAGGACGGGGAAGGGGAAAGTTCCCATAGGGTTTGCAAAGGCCATCTCAAAGCTACAGAAGGGTGATGTCCTTGGTGGTCCAGTGGAATCTGAGCTTCCCCTGCAAGGGGCTCAGGTGCAACAGATCCCTGGTCGGAGAAGTTCAGTGTGCCCAGTAGTGCAGCCAAAAGAGGAAAAAGCTACAGATGGAGGCAGAGAGGATCTGGAGGCCTCTGTGTGATCTTTCGTTTGGAGGGGGCCAGGTGGGGAGGGCGAAGCTGGGGTTGTCAAGCTGCTTTCATGCCCACGGGGGTGTGCATTATTTCAGGGCTGTGAGGACATCGTGAGGGTGATATCCATGGACCGAGATTATCACTTTGAATGCTACCACTGCGAGGTCAGTGTCAGGGGCCGGGGCACCCAGAGCTGGAATGGGGCTGGGGGAGTGAAGTCTGAAAACTGTCGTTGTCTGTAGGACAGGTATAGGCCGTGGGAAACCAGGAAGGTGCTCTGACCCATCTCTAGTCTCTGTCTCACCCTTCAGCCACTCTCTCTGGGCCTGGTCCTTTAGTCCTTTCTAAATCAGGCGTCACTTAGAGTCAAGACTCCTAAAACAAGGTACTCCTGGTAACAGCTGGAAATGGGATCCTGTCTCATTATTTCTGCTGTAGCAGCGACACCTGGTGTCCAGCTGCGGTATTTCCCCAGGTTTCTCTGGGTGTTCATCCCCTCCAACCCCACCCGCTTTCTTCCAGTCACTGGGAGTTCAGTGCTGCACAAGGCAGACTTCCCCAGATGTTCAGGGTGCCCGGGCTGAGTTGAACTAGGTGTCTTTCTTTCCTAGGACTGCCGGATGCAGCTGAGTGATGAGGAAGGCTGCTGCTGCTTCCCTCTAGATGGGCACTTGCTCTGCCACGGCTGTCACATGCAGAGGCTCAGTGCCCGGCAGCCCCCTGCCAATTATATCTGAGATGTAGTCACTACTGCTGCCAACACCACCACTGACAAATTCCTCTGGCCAGTGGGCCCCTCTGAGGCCAGCCAAGGCAAGAAAGGCACTGCAGGCCTGGCAGGAGAGTCCCCTAGGGAGGGCCCCAACGGCCAGAGACCCAAAGATCAAGACATTCCAAATGGGGGACTTCCCTAGTGGCCCAGTGGCTAAGACTCGCAGAGGGCCTGGGTTCGAGCCCTGGTCAGCGAACTGGATCCCACAGCTGAAGATCCTGCGTGCTGCAACTAAAGATCCCATGTGCCACAGTGATGATCAAAGATCACGTGTGCTGCAGTTAAGACCTGGCACAGCCAAACATAATTTTTTTCTTAGAAAAAAAGACATTCCAAATGGATGTGGAGGAGGAGCCCTCTAGTTGCCATGGTAGGGGTGACTGGCCTTCGTTCCATGTGTGCAGACTGCGCTGTAGCATGTGACGGGCACATACAGGTGGGTTCCAGTACTTTCTAAAGGTCTGATTCTGGTCTGTGTCTCTAGTATGCATTTGTGTGCACACACACTCTCTCCTTAGTGACTGTTACACTTGGTTCATTAGAAGTAGCTTATCTCTCTGGACCTGCTGCCTCTTAGAGGGAACCAGGATTGTCCATTGCAGCTCCCAAGCTCTGAGGTTCTGGGAGCCAGAGAGGCAAAACTCTTGGTTCTAATGTTTGGCTAGACCTCTTAAAATCAATTCACTGAAAGTTTACTTAAAGTTCATTTCTCTTAATGACCAGGTTGCCAAAAACTGAGTTCTCTTTTGGGTATTTTTATAGCCATTTCGTTGTTCTGTTCTGTTCTTGGGTATTTCAGATTTATATCTTTTTATCAAAGAGTACTCTTGAGTTATCAGCAACATAAATTTATCAGATTTGCAGCACTTTGTAAATGATTGGATTGCTTCTTACCTTTGTGGATAATATCTTTTTCTATGTTAACCTACTTTTCAAACATTAAACAAAATGTTTTTTTTTTTTTTTTTAATTTTTTGACCACACCATGTGGCATGTGGGATTAGTTCCCCCACGAGGATCAGACCCATGCCCCTGCATTGGCAGCTCAGAGTCTTAACCACTGGACCACCAGGGACATCCCAAACTTTTTTTTTTTAAGTATAAAGTTTCCAGCAATAAATATAATTGGTACAAACATTTCGTGTATCATTTTTTGTGTTTCTTAATCCAATATTCTTTTCCAAATTATATGCCTTGAAAAATACAACTCAATATGATTTTGATGCCTAGGTCTGTCTACTACATTCGTTCTATTAAAAGGCCAATCAATATATTCTCAACAAACAAGCATGTGGCCTATTCAGTTGACTAACAAAGGTTGTACAGACAACAGCAGTAGAAAGTGAAAGGGTGAAGAAAGATGCTGGTTTTCTTTGTGATTTATACTTGCATCCTGGGTCTTCACAAGCTTAAGTGACTTTCCCCAGTACCAGCAGTTTGTAAGTTAGGGGACCAGCATTCACACTCGGCGTACTCACCTGACTCTAGAGTCCGTGTGTCTAGCTGCTGCACATGCTGTGTTGCTTTACTGGTCAAATGATGGTTGCTCTGGATTATGACAAAGTAAGGGGAAATATCAGATATTTCTCAATTTCCTATTCACATGGCCCCAATTGCATATGGAAGGGAGTTCTTCAGAATAGCATGTGAAACTAATGACAATTAATAGAGGTGGAATCAAGCACTCTCTCGAGAGGTTGATAAATATGAAAAACCTGCTGATGGCTGTGATTTCTGACCTACCCAGAACAAGGAGGCAGAGGGCTAATGGCAACAGGACAAAGTGTTTTCCCACACGTAAAACAAATTGTTTACCAGACCAAATACAAAATCCTGTACTAAATCAGGTTTCCACATTTGGCTCCTGAGGTAACAAGTTAAATATCGCTGGTTGCACTTTGGCAAATTAGATGGTATTTACTTACTTTTTTTTAAAGCATAAACTTCTTGTCAGATTGATTTTTTTTTTTGGTCAGGTTGATTTTTAAAACTACATGCAATCAAAATAATAATATAGTAAATTGTTTGTTCCATAGTTTAAAAATTTATACCAGTTGGCATTTGTAGAGAGAGAGAAACTTTTGTCATCAATGACTAGTATTAAATATTTTTTATTAATAAGTTTTATTCTTTAGTTTGGTCCAATATTGTTGACTGTGCAAGTTTCCTTTTTCAAATGCATTTTTTTTTTGTGGCAATAAATATGATCAACTTTCACAATTATTCAGTGAAGGCTTGCAAAGACATATCAATTTTGTAAAAATTAAAGTTTAATAAATATACATGAAAGCTATTTTATAAGTCATAAAAAAGTGAGAGTGAATCTGCTAAATTCTTTTGAAATGCTGCAGATTTGATAAATATTTGAGACTCTAGGCAAATTGGTTTTAGGCAAATTAACCTGATAACCTTCGATCCTTAGTCTTCATTCTATGCCACTTAGTTTCATATTGGAAATAACTCACATTTAGGGATGATTCTAATGACTTTGCCAGCCAACCTGGGAATTGCATAATAGATGCCTCTGAGCAAGTGGAAGAGATTCACACCAGAGTGTCAGAAAGGGAGGAAACACACTTTGTTTTTGGTGGGATAAATGTTCTGAAATTACTTGTTCTACAGCTGGGATTGAGCCTCCGTGGTGGCTCAGATGGTAAAGAATCCACTTGTAATGTGGGTCGAGACCTAGGTTTGATCCCTGTTGGGAAGATCCCCTGGAGGAGGGCATGGCAACTCTCTCCAGTATTGCCTGGAGAATTCCACGGACAGAGGAACCTGGCGGGCTACACAGTCCATGGGGTCGCAAAGAGTCAGACACAACTAAGCGACTAAGCGCACAGCACAGCACAGCTGGAATTGCTTCTTCCGAACTATTGTTATTAAATAAGAATACAAAGATTCTGTGACCGGGAAAATTTCTCATCAGGGTACTCCAGGCCTGGGAAATCCAGACAAGCATGTGTAGCCTTACCTCCATCCCTTCAGTTTTTTTTTTTTTTTTTTCTTTTTTAATTGGAGGATAATTGCTTTACAATATTGTGTTGGTTTCTGCCATACATCAATACGAATCAGCCATAGGTATAATACATCCGCCCCTTCCTTGAACCTCCCTCCCACCTCTCACCCCATCCCACCCCTCTAGGTTGTCACAGAGCACCAGGTTTGAACTCCTTCAGTTCATTTACTCTTGGGAATCTTGACCTCCATCACTGACTGGCTGATTCCTTTCCAGGTCTGTACTTATATGTCCTACCCCTGTTTGTGGGGTAGGATTCTGTCTTTGCCACAGGGGCCACTTTCTCCCTCCTTTCTGAGGAAAAACAAGTGGTAAGGTCTGATGAAGACGGGCCCAGGGAAGGCAGACCATGGCATAAGAGCAGCTCCGGCCGTCCGATGGCATCACAGGCAAGCTCCAAGCATAGCCCACATGTTAAGAGCTTCCCTTCTTCCTGTTCACGGGGAGATGGCTCATCTTTAGTAGTTCTGTTTGCTATTTCCTGTTGGTGCTGAAAGGTTCATGGGATGCCGCCAAGAACACAGCAACAGGTGGACCTTGTTTGGCCAATCCACCACCTGATTTTCATCAACAGCCACTAGGCCTGAGATGGGGAGAGGAGAAAAGGAAGAATTATGAATCCATTTTGTGTCTCTTTAGATGAGAGTCATGGACAGGGGTCAGGCTTTCATAGCATGCTTGAGCTATGTGCTCTGGCTGGCCAACCCTATTTGCTACAGGCCCAAATGTGGTTTGTGAATAAGGCAGCTTGGGGGAGGGTCTGTCCCTGACTCCTTAGAGACTTGGCTGCTTCCCCCTTCCACCTGGAGTGCTCAAGGCCACGGAAATGGTAAGGCTCCATTTATCTCTTGATTACGCCCTCAGTCAAGGTGGACCTAATAGCTGTTACTGGGTACAGAAAGCTAGTTGGATGAGGTTTCTGAGACTGCACCTATGTGGAAGGGAACAAAAAGAGGGGAAGGAGACTTACAGGACTGAGAGAAAAGAATTGGGAAAAAGTAGTGAGCTAAAGCATTTTTATTTTGTGTTTTTTTTTAGAAGGACCCATACCCCAGAGCTGACCTAGGGGCATTCAGAAGCCTAAAGGCGAGACACTACAAGAAGGACAAGAGTATAACCAATCTCAGTTCTCTCCATCTCCTCCTCCCTTGCAGCAAGGAAGACCTAAGACTGAGCCTCTGCTGTGCCAACTGCTTGTGTAGGGCCCTTGGTATCCACACTTGGCTCTGGTTGGGAAGGAGGTCCTAAGGTTTGACCTGGGAAATCTGAGCAGACTGTTCCTGGGATACATAGATTCAGTTCAGTTCAGTTCAATCACTTAGTCATGTCCCACTCTTCATGACCCCATGGACCACAGCACGGTAGGCTCCCCTGTCCATCCCCAACTCTCAGAGCTTGCTCAAACTCATGTCCGTCGAGTCCGTGATGCCATCCAACTATCTCATCCTCTGTCATCCTCTTTCTTCCTTCAGTCTTTCCCAGCGTCAGGGTCTTTTCTAATGTGAAGTCAGCTCTTCACATCAGGTGTCCAAAAAAAGTATTGGAGCTTCAGCTTCAGCATCAGCATCAGTCCTTCCAATGAATATTCAGGATTGACTTCCTTTAGAATTGATTGATTTGATCTCCTTGCAGTCTGAGGGACTCTCAAGAGTCTTCTCCAACACCACAGTTCAAAAGCATCAATTCTTCAGTGCTCAGCCTTCTTTATGGTCCAGCTCTCACATCCATACATGACTACTGGAAAAATCACA
The DNA here is from genome assembly GCF_003369695.1 of Bos indicus x Bos taurus. Classification (NCBI taxonomy): domain Eukaryota; kingdom Metazoa; phylum Chordata; class Mammalia; order Artiodactyla; family Bovidae; genus Bos; species Bos indicus x Bos taurus. The sequence continues at coordinate 15,486,719 of NC_040085.1, forward strand.
GCTTTGACTAGACGGACTTTTGTTGGCAAGCTTTTTAATATGCTGTCTAGGTTGGTCATAGCTTTTCTTTCAAGGAGCAAGTATCTTTTAATTTCATGGCTGCAGTCAACATCAGCAGTGATTTTGGAGCCCAAGAAAATAAAATCTCTCACTGTTTCCATTGTTTCCCCATCTATTTGCCATGAAGCGATGGGACCGGAAGTCATGATGGGACTGGATGCCATGATCTTTGTTTTTTGAATGCTGAGTTTTAAGCCAGCTTTTTCACCCTCCTCTTTCACATTCATCAAAAGACTCTTTAGTTCCTCTTTGCTTTCTGCCATAAGGGTGGTTTCAGCTGCATATCTGAGATTATTGATATTTCTCCCAGCAATCTTGATTCCAACTTGTGCTTCATCCAGCCCAGCATTTTGCATGATGTACTCTGCATAGAAGTTAAATAAGCAGGGTGACAATATACAGCACTGATGTACTCCTTTCCCAATTTGGAACCAGTGTTTTGTTCCATGTCTAATTCTAACTGTTGCTTCTTGACCTGCATACAGATTTTTCAGGAGGCAGGTAAGGTGGTCTGGTATTCCCATCTCTTTAAGAATTTTCCACAGTTTGTTGTGATCCACACAGATAAACGCTTTAGTGCAGTCAATGAAGCAGACGTTTTTTCTAGAATTCTCTTTTTCTATGACTCAACAGATGTTGGCAATTTGATCTCTGGTTCCTCTGCCTTTTCTAAATCCAGCTTGAACATCTGGAAGTTCTCCGTTCAAATACTACTGAAGCTTTGCTTGGAGGATTTTGAGCATTACTTTGCTAGCGTGTGACATGAGTGCAATTGTGTGGTACTGTGAACATTCTTTGGCATTGTCTTTGAGACTGGAATGAAAAATGACCTTTTCCAGTTCTATGGGCATTGCTAAGTTTTCCAAATTTGCTGGCATATTGAATGCAGCACTTTCATAGCATTATCTTTATGATTTTAAATAGCTCAGCTGGAATTTTATCACCTCCACTAGCTTGCTTTGTTAGTAGTGATGCTTCCTAAGGCCCACTTTACTTCACATTCCAGGATGTCTGGCTCTAGGTGAGTGATCATACCATAGTGGTTATCTGGGTCCTTAAGATCTTTTTTGTATAGTTTTTCTGTGTATTCTTGCCACCTCTTCTTAATATCTTCTGCTTCTGTTGGGTCCATACCATTTCTGTCCTTTATTGTGCCCATCTTTGCATGAAATGTTCCCTTGATATTTCTAATTTTCTTGAGCTCTTAATCTTTCCCATTCTATTCTTTTCCTCTATTTCTTTGCATTGATCACTTAGGAAGGCTTTCTCTCTCCTTGCTATTCTTTGGAACTCTGCATTCAGATGGATATATCTTTCCTTTTCTCCTTTGCTTTTCACTTCTCTTCTTTTTTCAGCTATTTGTAAGGCCTTCTCAGAAAACCATTTTGCCTTTTTAAATTTCTTTTTGGGTTTGGTTTTGATCACTTCTTCCTGTACAATGTTACACATCTCCATCCAGAGTTCTTCAGGCACTCTATCTGTCAGATCTAATCACTTAAATCTATTGTCACTTCCACTGTATAATCGTAAGGGATTTGATTTAGGTCATACCTGAAAGGTCTAGGGGCTTCCCTGGTGGCTCATCTGGTAAAGAATCCACCTGCAATTCAGAAGACCTGGGTTCGATCCCTGGGTTCGGAAGATCTCTTGGGGAAGGGAATGGCTACCCACTCCAGTATTCTGGCCTGGAGAATTCCATGGACTGTATATCCATGGGGTCACAAAGAGTCAAACATGACTGAGCAAATTTCACTTTCACCACTTTTTCATCGAATGGTCTGGTGGTTTTCCCTACTTTCTTCAGTTTAAGTCTGAATTTGGCGATAAGGAGCCACGGTAAGCTCCCAGTCTTGTTTTTGATGACTGTATAGAGATTAGACCAGTCTACTTATGATGGTCAGGAAGTCATCAGAGGCAAATTCTGTCCACCATGGGTATGACTTCATCTCATCTTAGAAAGGATAGTGTTGACCCATATAAAGGGAGCCAAGGTACTACCCAAGCAGGGAGAGATGGGTTAGGAGGAGCACCTACTAAAAGGTATTGGTTAGATTTGTATCTGAGACTGTTAGAGCCAAGTGAGGTGTGAGTTCAGAGATAACCCCGTCACCTCATTTTACTGAGTGAAGACATAGAAACTCTTAAGTGATGATGGAACTTACCCAAGGTCACAAAGCTGGAAATGGGCTTTCCAACTTTTGAAGATTAATAAAGGGCTTATTTCCCCTCTTCCCTCCTCCTCATCACAGGGACTCCCAGGGCATAAGTAAATGAGACAAGCACTTCATTATGACAGATAATTAGGACAAGTTTTAGTGGGAAAGCCAGGGAACACAAGAGACAATATGAAAATTTGGGGTTCTTCCTAGTACTTTTTTGTTAATTAGAATTAGCAATCACCAAAGTACCTTTAAGAGCACATTAGGAGAAGCGAAGGAAATATACTGCAGGAGAGTCCCTGTCCTTGAGGAGGTCACAGTCTAGCCAGGGAGATAAATATACACATAAAAGGCGGTGAGAAGATTACAAACAACATGTCAACAAGTGCAAAGACATTGAGTGTTACAAATTAGAGACCTAATGCACAGGGTACTGACGACAGTGGTGAGACTGGTCTGGCTTAAAGTGTCGATCAGAAGGTAGCAACCCATAGGCATTGAGTTTGGCCCACTGGGAGTTATTTTTTATAGTATTAATTTGAATCCTAGTTGAAGAGGGAAAAAATGCTAATAAATGTAGAAAAAATGACAGAACTGGAAAAACAGCGTTTTGTGAACTCTAGAAAAATTTTTGGTCCTAGCAAAGATTATTGAAGTGAAGTGAAGTTGTGTCCAACTCTTTGCGACCCCATGGACTATACAGTCCATGGAATTCTCCAGGCCAGAATACAGGAGTGGGTAGCCATTCCCTTCCCCAAGGGATCTTCCCAACCCAGGGATCGAACCCAGGTCTCCCACATTGCAGGTGGATTCTTTACCAGCTGAGCCACAGGGGAAGCCAGCAAAAATTATTAATTAGTGTTTAAAACTATAGGTGAAAAGACTGGAGACAACTGTACATTCATACAGCGCCAAGTAACACTATTAGTTTATAGTCTTGAAGCCAAAAATGTAAGTGTATGTTGGAGGGATCAGACTGTCATCACTCATTTCCTGGAAACCATCCTGGTATTGCTAACCCATAGACTAGTTCTGGTGTGAGGCAAATACATAGCCCAACCTAGCATATATTCTCCCCACCCCAAAAGAAGTATTAGATATAACCTGCAGTTTACAGGAAATAGAGGGAGCAAACTAATGGACACTAGGAGGTGAGGCAGTCTGCAGGGGAACTTGCCTGCTCTCTTCAGCAAGTCAGTAGATATATAATTTTAAGCCTAAACTGCTAGATTGAAGAGACTTAAGGTTCACAATGGGTTTCCCAGGTGGCTCAGCGGCAAAGAATCTGCCTGCAGTGCAGGAGATGCAGGAGACTCGGGCTGGATCCCTGGGTCATGAAGATCCCCTGGAGGAGGGCATGGCGACTCACTCCAGTATTCTTGCCTGGAGAATCCCATGGGCAGAAGAGCCTGATGGGCTATAGTCTATAGGGCTGCAGAGTCAGACACGACTGAAGCAACTGAGCACATGCACAAGGCACACAATAGCAAGAAAACACATAGTCCTGGATTCCCTACTGGTTTAAACAAATTGCTACAAAAGGAATTTGTGGTCAACTGGAAATGTTTTAATATGGAGAGGGTATTAGATGAGGTGAAAATGTACTGAGACGGAAAGGTCAAAATCATTAATAAAATACCAGTTCCAAAACCACATGTGCAGGGTAATCACATTTTGCTTTTAAAATGTCTACATATCTAAGAATAAAAAAGACCTGAGAGGATATGCAGTAAGGTGTTAACGGTGGTGCTCTCTGAGAGGTGGAAAAATGTTTTGCTGCTGTTGGCCTACATTTTTCTATTTTTATACAATGCATGTGTCCTGGCCCTGTAATAACAATAAGCTGTTATTAATAAGATAACTGGTGGCCAGCATTCACAGTTCAAGAGATTTCACATAAAAATCTGGATATTATATACAAAGAGCAGGGTTTCTAAGGTTTTTTGCATACTGAGAAGATCTGTCACCTCTGGGCTTCCATTCCCACAAGGCAACAACTGGCTGGAACTGAATGAGGCTGCTCCTTTATCTGATGTATTCTTCCCTTGGTTTGTTACAGTCCCCAGCCCTCTTTGGACTGTGCACACTTTAATTACCTGCCTGGCTCCCACGGACTTTTGAGTCAGTAACGCTTGATTTGGAAGATCAAGGGCTCCCCGTCCATAGTTCAGTTCAGTCACTCAGTCGTGTCCCACGCTTTGCGACCCCATGAATCACAGCACGCCAGGCCTCCCTGTCCATCACTGACTCCCAGAGTTCACTCAGACTCATGTCCATCTAGTCAGTGATGCCATCTAGCCATCTCATCCTCTGTCGTCCACTTCTCCTCCTGCCCCTAATCCCTCCCAGCATCAGAGTCTTTTCCAATGAGTCAGCTCTTCGCATGAGGTGGCCAAAGTACTGGAGTTTCAGCTTTAGCATCATTCCTTCCAAAGAACACCCAGGACTGATCTCCTTTAAAATGGACTGGTTGGATCTTCTTGCAGTCCAAGGGACTCTCAAGAGTCTTCTCCGACACCACAGTTCAAAAGCATCAATTCTTCGGCGCTCAGCTTTCTTCACAGTCCAACTCTCACAACCATACTAGAGCCTCCCATTATTAATCATTTGAAAATACCAATAAATTAGTTTTGAAAAGCTACCCAAGAAAGGCATGCTTTCCAGAAATATCTGTGCCTGGGTTTTTATAAGGCAACCCAGTCATGAGAAACCCAGATGTAACTCTTAATCTACTTAGCTACCGTGGTTGAACACTATAAATTAGTTTGGCAAAATTTCTCTTTGGTAATGGAATATAGAAAGTATACCACATTGCTAACTTCCTCAAGGTTTTGCTTTTTTTTTTCTCCCATAACACCTTAATCATAGGAGGCATTTCAAAATTTACAGTGTGTGTTCTTCCCAAGCATGAAACTCCAAATGCCCTTTGTAGGTCTGTTTCTCCCACTGCTTCTGACACAATTTTTAAAGGAGAAAATCTCTTTCATATGCAGCTCAGTATGAGACAGTGTCATCATCAGTTTAAAACCCAGGGAAATACTTTATCAGCCTGGCACATGTTTGCGCATTACAGCAGCACACTCGGTCGGTTATAACAAGAACTGAACACGTTGTGCTTCATGTCTAGCTTTTCCAAATGATAGGAGTCTTTTTCTGAATCAATTTCTTTTAACTGTCTCATATTCCTTTGGTAAAAATGGTTTCAATCTGTCCCATTTTTTGAGCCAAATTTCTCAGCTTTTCTTTGAGATCCAAAATTTCCTATTGGGCCTTGTTTACATGCTGGTTTGCAGTAGTGTCTCAGAGTAAAACCAGGCTCATTCCAGTCTGCATAACCAAAGTTTCCATGAACAGTCAGGCAACCCTTGAAGCCACAAGGGCTGGGTTTCAAACCCCCTTAGAAGGGTTAAGCATTTGCAAAAATGGCACATTATGAACATTTGTTCTTAAATTTTCATTTGATGTCATAGGTTGATTACATATTTTCTTTATTCACTTGTTTTCTTCCTAAATCATGTACTTACAATGGGCATGAAATTTTCTAGCTTAATCATCAATAGTTGCGGCTCTGAATACCTTCATTTTCCAGTGAACACCCTTGAAAATAATTCTGAAATCTCTTGACTGTCTGTAAAATTTTTTTTCCTGAAACTAGCTTCTGAGTCCATAATACCATAATACTCTTGCTACTCGTCTTCAGATACTTTCAAAGTGCTATGAAAAGCTCAACATTCAGACAACGAAGATCATGGCATCTGGTCCCATCACTTTCTATGGGAAATAGATGGGGAAACAGTGGAAACAGTGTCAGACTTTATTTTTTTGGGCTCCAAAATCACTGCAGATGGTGATTGCAGCCATGAAATTAAAAGACGCTTACTCCTTGAAAAGAAAGTTATGACCAACCTAGATAGCATATTAAAAAGCAGAGATATTACTTTGCCAACAAAGGTTCGTCTAGTCAAGGCTATGGTTTTTCCTGTGGTCATGTATGGATGTGAGAGTTGGACTGTGAAGAAAGCTGAGCGCTGAAGAATTGATGGTTCTGAACTGTGGTGTTGGAGAAGACTCTTGAGAGTCCCTTGGACTGCAAGAAGATCCAACCAGTCCATTCTAAGGGAGATTAGGCCTGGGTATTCTTTGGAAGGAATGATGTTAAAGCTGAAACTCCAGTACTTTGGCCACCTCATGCGAAGAGTTGACTCATTGGAAAAGACCCTTATGCTCGGAGGGATTGGAGGCAGGAGGAGAAGTGGACGACAGAGGATGAGATGGCTGGATGGCATCACCGACTCGATGGACATGAGTTTGAGTGAACTCCAGAAGTTGGTGATGGACAGGGAGGCCTGGTGTGCTGCAATTCATGGGGTTGCAGAGTCGGACATGACTGAGTGACTGAACTGAACTGAACTGATGAGGCATGTGGAATGGTTCCCTGAACAGGATCGAATTCAGACCTCTGCACTGAAAGCACCAAGTCCTAACCACTAGGCAATCAGGAACTCCCTAAAATGGTACAGCTTTTAAAACATTCTTTTCTAAACAATTGCTCAGTTAAGCATGGTTCCATAATTCAATGGCTATTTTTAATGTCCTAGCTGTGAAACTGGTTATTTAAGCCCAAATTTTCAGTGGGAGAAAATATTCTTCTTAAACCTTTCCATTAGTTAGATAAGTAGGATACTAACTGCTCACCCGAAATCTCTATCTTTGGAGCATGGTTTTGTTTCCTGGCTATAGTATGGGAGGCAGAGTCCCTGCAATATTCTCAGCAAATCTCTACTCTTCTCTGTAATTCTAAACAATGCAGCAAAGGGATGGCCCAAGTCTGAAAGGTTAAATAGACTTTTTCTCAGACTCCCACTTACATTTATTATCAAGTTAAAACATATTATTTTAAAACTTGATCAAGAGCAGTGTCTTCAAGAAGGTAGAGCTACACTGGGAGCAGGAGTGATGCCTAATTTATCTTTCTCCACCACCCCCCTGACACCTTCCCCCTTCCCCCAGAGTCTAGCTCAAGAATACTTGAGTATGTTCTTGGCTTTATCATTAAAAAACATTTAAGAAGTGAGTGGTTGTTATTTTGCATATGGTATAGCAGAAGGTGAGATGAACACCATCATGAAGAGACAGGCCTACAGAGACCAAGCATTCCATGGAACAAACCAAACTATATAAGGTATTAGGCACTGTTGAGGTGGTCAAAATTCATCCCTTCAACAAATAACGTGGGAATTCCCTAGTGGTCCGGTGGTTAGGATTCTGCTTATCCACCCCAGGGGGACATGAGTTCCATCCCTAGTGGGGGAACTAAGATCCTGCAAGCCAAGCAGCCCCATCAGAAAAAAAAAAAAGTGCCTCTGTGTGATGCTAAGTACCTTGGGGTCATGGAGGAAGCACTTCCTTAAATACAAACTCAAACAAATTAAGGCTTTAGAGGATCTATAGTACTTCTCAACAATAGTAAGACAGGAACTGAAAAAAAATGAATCATTGAGAAGAGCGACAACATGCATGAAACTCAAAATTAACTATGCTGAGTGAAAGAAGCCAGAGAAAAGAGTACATCTTTATTTGTTTCCATTTATGTAAAATTCTAGAAAGTGCAAACTGATCTATAGTGACAGAAAGGAGATGGGTGGTTGGGAGGGGCCAGAGAGAGGTATTATAAAAGGGCATGTGTAATCACTTAGGGAATGATGCTTTTGTTCACTGTGTTGATTATGGTTGATGGTTTCACAGATATATAGTTATGTCAAAATTTAATGAGTGGTATACTTTAAATATTGTATGCCAAAATACCTCAATAAAGCTTTCTTTTTTTTTTTTTTAAGTCCATAATAAAGCGATAGGAAGGGAGCGAAAGAGAATGAATTCTAGGGCCTCTCTTGCAATTCTTTCTTCAAGGACACCAGATGATGTTGTTTAAGATTCTTTTTCAGTATCCTGCTGCAGGGGTTTTTGGTTTGTTTGCCTCAATACATGCACACAGCATGTGGTATCTTAGTTTTCCCACCAGGGATCAAACCCGTGCCCCTTGCAGTGGAAGCGTGGATCCTTAACCATTGGACGGCCAGGGAAGTCCTTCTGCAACAGTTTTAACTGCAAGGATGGTCTATAGGCTTCAACTTTTCTTGTCTTACTATAAAGTTTTTGGCTTCACCTGGTCTGGTCTCTTGGGCCCAGAATGCAGCTTGGACTCCCTGTCTCTGCCTCCACTTGCTGTGATGTTTCCTTCATTCTAAATGATCTAAGTTTCCTCTCTGTTCAGGCCTGGCTGAGAAGATTCATTTCATAGTCTTCCCTATCCATTCCTGCAGAAAGAATTCTGTACCTCCCTCAGGTTTCTCTGGTATTTATAATTTAAACTGCTCTTTTGACACCTTTTTGTTGCCATGTATTATTTGTTTTTCATGCGTATGTTTTATTTTCTGAACTAGATTAGGAAATTCAGGGAAGGGACTGAGTTCTATTTTTCTTTGTGTCTCTCCCAAAGCACTTACTAAGCACTTAATAAGTGTCAATTTAAAACACCTCACTTTGATAGTGTTTCCAAAGCACTTTCTCAGCCATTATCTCATTTGATCATTACATCAACGCTGTGAGATGGATGAGCTAGAAATATGTTAGTTCCTCCTTCTGACAGATAAGGAACCTGAAACCCAAGGTCACACAGTTTGTTAGAGACAGAGATGGAACAGATAATTGCATATGAAGATTTGATCCAGTTCACGACTTCCCATGGCACTCCCCTCCCGCCTCCTACCTCAAGACAGGCCTCTGTATCCTTCACCCCCTCACTCCTCCAGTACTTTAGAGCTACTTAGCCAAAGCTTTGTAGTACCATTTTAGAAATTTTGGCAAATATAGGATACATGAAATTTCAGTAGATTTCTGATCAATTCTGAGTCACCAAAGCATCCTTGCTATTTTGTTCCAACTGCCATTTGTTAGGGACATTATGCCTGGTATTTAATGATGCTGCACTACAGAACTGAGGAAGCAGAAATGATTTTTAAAAGCCTCAGAAAATGACAGCACTTTAACATTAAGCACGAAAGGTGGCAGTTGACAAGATGACCAGGGACATAAAATTTTTGCACTGGATCACACTATTTCTCTATGTTTTGCTGCTACCAGAATTCTCTAGTTGGTATTAAAAGAAAAGGTTAAATTCTCTGCCACCCAGCACACCAAGCCCTGAGAGTTCTTTCCCACCTCCCCACCTGCTTCTCTGATGCAAGAAATTTCATAATGTTGGTGCAATTTACTTAGCAATAAATATTTTTAAAATAATTCACCTAATAACCAGTCCATCCTAAAGGAGACCAGTCCTGGGTGTTCATTGGAAGGACTGATGCTAAAGCTGAAACTCCAATACTTCGGCCACCTCATGCAAAGAGTTGACTCATTGTTAGAGATGATGGGAGGGATTGGGGACAGGAGGAGAAGGGGATGACAGAGGATGAGATGGCTGGATGGCATCACCGACTTGATGCATATGAGTTTGGGTGAACTCCGGGAGTTGGTGATGGACAGGGAGGCCTGGCGTGCTTCGATTCATGGGGTCGCAAAGAATCAGACACGACTGAGCGACTGAACTGAACTGAACTGAACTGAACCTAATGACTAGATTCCAGCTGACTTTGAAAAAAGGGTGGGGGGGGTGGTTAAAACAGAGAGATGTGGGGGGAACCTTAGCCAGCCTGAGGTCAAACCCAGAGAGGATGTCAGGGGAATCATCCTCCTCTTCCCATCATTTCTCTCCCTACCACCTCCTGCTGGGATTCCCCCATTGACTGAAACCAGTCAGAGAATACTGATACTGAGTAGTTCTTACCTTCTACATAGGGTGTTGAAGAGTTGAAAGTGGATCTAGGGGGCAAATGGAAGACATCCAGCTCTCTGGGCTAAGGGTGGGCAGGTGACCCAAAAATGAGACAATGAGACATATGGAAAAGTCATGGATGCTTCTGGAAAAGATTTTCTTCTCAGACTGTTACAGGAAGAAGGCTCTTCTTCCTTCCTGCTCAGGATACTGTTGAGAGAATGTGATGTACTTCTTGGACTTCTGAAGCCACCTTTTGACTATGAGGGGATTGCAAAGAGAACTGCAAACAATCTTGAGATCAGGGAGCTACTAAAAAGTCTTAAAAAGTGAAAGTGTTAGTCACTCAGTTGTGATGGACTCTTTGTGACCCCATGGACTGACTGTAGCCTGCCAGGCTCCTCTGTTAAGGGGGTTTCCTAGGCAAGTAGAAGCCATTCCCTTCTCCAGGGATCAAACCCAGGTCTTCTGCATTGCAGGTGGATTCTCTACCAACTGAGCCACCAGGGAAGCCTAAGACGTCTTAGGACTCGCCCCCCACCCCCCCAGCTCCAGATTTCTGGTTAAGCAAACAATAAATGTCCGTGTAGTTTAAAAAAAGAAGACAGAGGTTTTGATGAAGGATGAGAAGAGAGCAGAGGAGGAACCTGGGGTAGCAAAACTGGAGAAGCCCACTCAAGAGACAGGGCTGGCAGCGCCTGAGCAAGGAGACTTGCAGATGGGCGGCATGTCTGGGACAGTTCAGGGGTCCCCGAGGCTTACACTGCAATCAGCGACCTTGAATAAGCCAGTTAGCCTCTTTGCGCCTCAGTTTTCCCCTCTGTAAAATGGGTATGATAGTGACTTCCTCGTAGGTCACAAGAACTAAACGGGGCAGGGCAAGGCAAGTAAAACATTTAGCGTAGTCTGACTCATTGTGGGCCCTCAGTAAAAGCTGGCAATTATTACCATCTTCTCAACATTTTCCCTCAACGTGGGGGAGGTGCCTTGGAGAAAGGGCAAAGAAGTCTGCCTACGATGACTCCCTTTCCCAGTCCGGACTCCAAACACCCAGTCCTCTGGCCGTTGGAGGACGAAGGGCGCGCGCCCAGCTGGAGGCGGAGCCTGCCGTTCCCGCCTTGAGCGTGGCGCCGCCCCTCCCTCCCACGCGGCCTCTTGGGCGTTTGGGCCTTTTCCCCTCCCCCGACCTCCCGCGCTGGCTGCCCAGGCCTAGCTTCCCCCAGCCCCAGCGCCCGGCCGGATCGAGAGGTTTCGGAGACCGGGCGCGGGCGGCGGTCCAGTGTTGCGGCCACCGGCTGCCCACCTGCCCGCCTCAGCCCCCTTGGCCCCGCCTCGGGAGCTTCAGCTGCCCCTTGCTGTGCAGGTTTGCTCCGGAGGGTCAGCGGGTGGCGCTGCGGGGAGAAGGAGCTCTGGGAGAGTCAAGCCGGCCAGTCCTCGGTCTCCGGCCGCCGAGACCGCCCTCGCCCTTGGGAATCCTTGGCTACCCAGACGGAAGGAAAGTAGGCGCCGGAGAGCCCGCTTCGCATTTTGATTCATCTCGGGCCCTGTAAGGGTCACATCTTGTGAAAATACCTGTAAAATCAATTTAACGTTCAGTGCAGCGTGTAAAGACAGCTCTAAGAATTTAAAAGACGCCTGAGTCAGAACATTTAAATGCTTGGGTCCTTGTAGGAGCGTTTTAACACGTCTGAGTGCAAAGGGTGGAGAATCGAGCCTGATTGCCCCCACCGTTCACGCCCTGTAAGACTTTTAAAAGGGTAAAGAAAATCACCCTAAATACCCCAAGAGAGCAGTTCCCCTAGGGAGGGAAGAACAGCTGACTTTTTTGAAATTTGGGTTGGTCCTCATTTCCGTGAGCGAAGTTTGCGCCTGAAGAATTTATTTGCAGGCTTAGATCCTTGATAAACAGAATCGCTAAAACACTGAGCTTAACTAAGTAGTGCCTTTTGTTGACAAGTCGATTGTGTTATTAATTCTTAATGTCTCATCCAAGGCAGGAGTCGTTATCTCAGTTTTGCAGGTGGGAAAAAGTTTGGCACAAAAAAGCTTTTCCCTTAAATTCACACAGAGGCAACTAGGCTGAGGTGCAAATTAAGTCTAAGTATTCCGACTCAGCTGCGTCCCCCTCTAGACCATGTTACAAAACAAATGAGTAGTTACTTTGATGTTACTCATAAAACCAGGAAGTAAACCAAATGTTCTGTGAACATGAAGTGTTAAATCCTAATAACCTATGTCTGTTATGTTTTGGGAGGCTCAGCTGCTCTTTTAAGAGTTTGATACATTACAGAGAGGGGGGTTGGAGCAAAAAAGAAAAACGGGGGGGGGGGGGGTGGCGGGAATAATGTCAAGGGAAAAGTTTTGGCTCTAGAGTCTAAACTGTGCCCATCCTTACCTCCTCTTTGTGTAGCTGGCATTCTTTTCAGTGTACTCGGGGTTCTGACTAAACACTCAGGGCTGAGGGCTCACGTGTCCAGGCCTCAGCCACATGAACACACCTTTGCGTTCCTCTCCTGGCACTGACCTCCCTGTCAGTCTTCCTGTCTTGCTCTTTCCTCCGGGTGCTCTTTCCTAATGCTGTTATGTGAAAACCAGTTGTTTTCGTTCAAGTGTGGAATGATGTGTCACTCCTGAAGGATGTTTCTAGAGCTAATGATCAAAAGCTACCAACAGATCTCAGATGAAAGGACAAGTTAAAGAAGCACAAGTAACTCTTGTGGAATTTGATAGCTGAGTTATTTGGAGGAAAAAACAGACGGATTTCTCCCCCCTCCCCTTCCCCAGCTCACTCATAGCTAGAAAGCAGCGGCTCAGTTTTAACCTTAGACATAATAGTAGGGGGGTGGGGGGGGGGCATCCTTCTGTTTAGTGAATTGGAAAGTTTTCTTTCCCAAGGAGGCTTCTTTTCAGACAGGACCCAGGATGTGTGATATAGTACTTCCCTGTAAGAGGTGTTCCTCCTCCCCAGCTTGTAGACAACAGAAATTTGAACCCAAGGTAGTTGTCTCTCTGGGGCAGCCAAGCCAGTTTATATATCTTTTTGCTTTCTTTTACTCAGTTGAACAGATAAGAATCACCAGAAAAGCAGATGGCATCCGGCGATTTCTGCTCGCCTGGAGAAGGGATGGAAATGCTACAACAAGGTAAGGGCAGTCATTTGCAAGAGGTTTGAAGAATTATCCAGAGAGGTCTTTTTTTAAGTAACTAATTAATTTCGGCTGTGCTGGATCCTCATTGCTGCACGTGGTCTTTCTCTAGTTGGGGTGCAAGGACTTCTCATTGCGGTGGCCTCTCTTGCTGCAGAACACAGGCTCTAGGGCACGCAGGCTTCAGTAGCTGTGGCCCATGGCTTAGTTGCCCTGTGGCATGTGGAATCTTCCCAGACCGGGGATTGAACCCATGGCCACTGCATTGGCAGGCAGATTGGTAACCATTGGACCACCAGGGAAGTCCCAAAATGGTGTTATCTAGGGTATTGTCTTCTATAATAAAAAGGGGAAATTCCTTGGTGGTTCAGTGGTTAGGACTTGGCACTTTCACTGCTGTGGCCTGTGTTCAACCCCTGGTTGGGGAAATAAGATGTCTTGAGGTGTGGCCAAAAAAATAAAAAGGATTTATAATGTTCACCAGTACGGTTTCTCTCACAGAAGCATAAGTTCCTAGGGAAACTAGAATCCTTGAAGATTCTTAAACACTCTTATTGAAAGACAGATTATACAAACGCCTGTTCAGTACCTGCTAGTGCAATAGACTGAAATTTCAAGATGTTCCCATGCTGTGTTGGCAAGCATATCCTGATGACATGGGTGGCCAGTGAACTTTTGAAAGCTGTATCTTGAATTTTCTCATATCTTACCCTCTAAAGTCTCAGAATCCTTCCATATTTGAATTCTTTGCCTATTGCAGATGTTTTCTGTATCTTGAGTCCTTTGAAAACGTAAATCTTCTATATTTTAACCATTTCCATATTGATTTTTTAATGCCTTGGGAGAAAAAAAAGAGACTTTTAATTTTCTAAAAGGACTTTGGTATGATGGTCCAGAGAATTAAAATGTGTTTGGTATGTGAAAGTAAAATAGAAGACCCCAGCAGAAAGCATGTGGGAAAACAGATGGAAAAAAAAGCCCCTTGAGCATATGGAATCTGGCTATGATAAACTTAGACAACATATTAAAAAGTAGAGACATCACTTTGCTGACAAAGGTCCATCTAGTCAAAGCTATTAGTCAAGCTACTGGTTTGTCCAGTAGTCATGTATAGATGTGAGAGTTGGACCATAAAGAGGGCTGAGAGCCAAATAATTGATGCTTTCAAATTGTGGTACTAGAGAAGACTCTTGAGAATCCCTTGGACTGCACGGAGATCAAACCAGTCAATCCTAAAGGAAATCAACCCTGAATATTCACGGGAAGGACTGTTGCTGAAGCTCCAATACTTTGGCCATCTGATGTGAAGAGCCGACTCAAAGACCCTGATGCTGGGAAAGATTGAAGGCAAAGGGAGAAGGGGGTGGCAGAGAATGAGATGGTTAGATAGCATCACTGATTCAATAGACATGAATTTGAGAAAACTCTGGGAGATAGTGGAGGACAGAGGAGCCTGGCGTGTTGCAGTCCACGGGGTCATAAAGAGTCAGACATGACTTAGCAGCTGAACAACAACCTGGCTTCTTGCACTTTTTCTCATGCGTGTACTGTTCTGCATCCACATGGAATACTCAGTCTATTTACAATAAGGAGAATTTAGTTAGTTAATTTTTTAATTTATTCTTAAGAATATACCCTCTCTCAGTCTTGCTTATGCAACCAGAGATCACATCCCAAGTTGGAACTGTACATGTGTTGTTTTTTTTCCGTCCCCCAAAACTCTAGTTATTATGTGTGAATGAGGCATTTTAGGTAGTGTGATGAGTCCTACCAAAGAGTCCCTTATTCTTGATTCTCTTTGTCTAATATTTTCCAACTGTATTTCCATTTTCTAGGCTCTTAGCTTTTTTTAAGGCTTGTTCTCTAATTCTTGGTTAACGTCCTTGTATATAATATAAATGCTTGTTACTTTGAGAACTGCCTTTAGTTTATTTGTGGATTTTAAAATTTTTTACTTGTGCCACAAGGCTTGAGGGATCTTAGTTCCTTGACCAGGGATTGAACCCCAGGCCCTTGGCAGTGAAAGGATGAAGTTCTAACCATTGGACTGCCAGTGAATTCCCTATTTTTAAAAAAAATTTTTCATTTGATTTAGAAAACTTCCCTATCAAAAACCTAAGGGTTTTTTGGAAGTGAGTATTAAGCTGAGAGTTATGCTCAATTATGGGGACTTCCCAGGTGGCTCAGTGGTAAAGAATCTGCCTGCCAATGCAGAAGCCTAGGGAGATGCTGCTTTGAACTCTGGGTTTGGAGAACCCCCTGGAGTAGGCAATGGCAGCCCACTCCAGTATTCTTGCTTGGGAAATTCCATGGACAGAGGAGCCTGGCGGGTTATAGTCCATGAGGTCGCAAAGAATCCTCATGACTGAGCATGAGTATGTCCACTGAACATGGACATGACTGAGCTACTGACCCTTACCTTCCCATTTCTTATGCTCGATTATATAAATTGAATCCATACTACCGTCTTTGCTTTTTGGTCCCGATGGGGGACGTCTCATTAAGTGTGCAGCAAACAGCTTCCTCCTTGTAACCTGAGTGAAGAGGACCTGTTACAGAACCCACACTTCAGCCAACTACTGCTGAGTCTCTCACAACACGTGGACGAGAGTGGTTTAAGCCTCACGCTGGCAAAGGAGCAGGCTCAGGTAAGGGCACTGGGAGAAGGGCTGACTGGGAGGAAGAAAAAAATCATCTGAGAGAGAGGGGCTCCCACCTGGGATTTTTTCGGTTTTCCAGGCGTGGAAGGACGTTCGACTGCATAAGACAACATGGTTAAGGTCTGAGATTTTACAGAGAGTCATTCAAGAGCTACTTGTGGACTACTATGTGAAGACACAAGATGCAGATTTAACTTCTGAGGACAGAAAGGTGAGGCAGGAAGCAGGAAGTGAGCGCTGGGAGCAGCTGTAGGAATGACGGGGACAGCTGTGGCTTCCTTTGATTCTATGATATGGGGGAAATAGGAGTTTTGAGTAACGGGTATCAAGAAAGACAGGGACTGTAGTTATGGGGAAAGAGGTGAGTGTGTTGTCAGGGTTTTGAAAAGGAGGATTGACAGGAGAAAGCACTGGCAGCTAGAAAGTTGCCAAAGGGGATGACATGTTTGAGGACTTTGAAGATATGTGAAGAACTGCTCGTGAGGGTGGAGGAGGTGGAATGGGGAAAGTTTTATAGTAAATTCTTTTTTGCTTTTTATTCTCTCTCCCAGTTTCACGAGACCCTTGAACAGCGGCTACTCGTGACTGAGCTGACACGGCTCTTATGTCCCAGCCAGGAGAGGGAGGTGCCCCCACTGCTAGGGCTGGAGAAGGCGGACCTTCTGGAGCTCATGCCACCCTCAGAGGTCAGAGGCTGGGGGGACAGATGTTGGGACCAAAGAAGGGAAATGGCTTAAATTCTCCCATGTATTGAAACATTTCGTGGTTAAACTTTCTGTGAGAATGACACTTGTTCATGGTGGTAGAACTTAAGTAAATAAGAAAGAAAAACATTACAAGGAAGAAAGTAAGAGCTGAAATACTAAGTCTAGAAATAAATGCAGTATTAGTATATATAACTTGAAATATTGGGTTGGCCGAAAAGTTCATTTGGGTTTCTCCATGAGATGTTGCGGAAAAACCTGAACAAACTTTTTGGCTAACCGAATAAATGGTATTATACCTCCTGTGCATATATAGAATATAATCTGTTTTCACTCAATATATTTTGGACTTATTTTCAAGTATATGGTTATTTTCAAATATATATTACTTTTCAAGTTACTCTAAACAAGATGATATCCTCTAAGGCACTCTTATTTTTTCTTTTTAATTGAAGTATAGTTGATTTATAATGTGTTAGTTTCAGGTGTGCAGAAAAGTGATTCAGTTAAGCCTTATATATCAATTCTTTCTCAGATTCTTTTCCTTTAAGGGTTATTATAAAATATTGGAGTTCCTTGGGCCATATGTAGGTCCTTGTTGGTAATGTATTTTATATATAGTAGTATGTATATGATAGTCCCAAGATCCTAACTTATTCCTCTCCCCTTCCTAAAGCACTCTCTGCACAGTATCCAGGCATATAGTTAGTGCTCGTGTCCTTATTGTATATCACCAGTTTTAATCACAGATGGATTTCATTGTATATATGTAGCACAATTTGCTCACCCTAATTGATGGATATTAATTTAAGGTTGTCTCCACATTTTTGCTAGTAGAAACACTATGATAGGAATGTACTAGTTCATATGTGTCTTTGTATGATTATTTCTCAAGTGTTAGTCCTTAAAGTGGGATCTCCAGGTCACAGGCCACACACATAGAACACACTGGTACATATTGGCAAACTGCAGAGAGGCGCTTCCAGTGCCCTAGGTCCCCACATTTTCATCAGCATGGGATCTTGACAGCCACTGTAGTCTTTGCTAACATTAATCTCCCTGGTGACTTGAAATTAAATCTCCCTGATGACTCTCGATGCATTTTCTTTTTTTTTTTTTTAAATTTTATTTATTTATTTGACTGTGCCCATTCTTAGTTGAGGCATGCAAGATCTTTAGTTGCAGCATGTGGGATCTAGTTCCCTGACCAGGGATTGAACCCAGACCCCCTGCACTGGGAGCACGGAGTCTTAGCCACTGGACCACCAGGGAAGTCCCTCGATGCATTTTCTTTGGTTATCACTGAGATTGTTATCATCACGTATTCATTGACTGGATCTTCCAAGTTCCGGCTGTCTGTCTGCATCTCCCCCTTCTCTTCTGTGGCTGCAGGATTTTGTATATATGAGAGCCCGGCTCCCACTGGAAGTGGAGGAGCAACTCAAGAAGAAATGCTTCACTGTGCTCTGCTACCACAATCCCAGTTCAGGTGCGTGCTGGCTGTGTCCTGTTCACGGCTGGCCTTCAGGGTTCCTGGGCTGCTCTTTTGAGAATAATGTGTTGAGTTTTAGATTTGGGACAGAAGCTGGGAAGCATTGGAAATGCTTACTTTTTTGTTCCCTTGCTGGTAGAATAAGAGTGAGGAATTTTGTGTGGATTCCCTTCGTTTGGCCAGTGCTGAGTGGCAGTGTCCTCTTGCCACACGGAAGGATGAGTTCTTCTTAAGAGAATCAGAATGAAATAGGGAGGAAGGTTCAGGCTAATAGGTGTCCACCTTGTCTTTGTTGTTAAGTTGCTAAGTCGTGTCTGACTCTTTGCAACCCCAAGGACTGTTGCCTACCTGTCCACTTCTCCTCTGTCCACTTCTGTCCACTTCTCAGGCAAGGATACTGGAGTGGGTTGCCATTTCCTTCTCCAGGGGACCTTCCCCACCCAGGGATGGAACCCACATCTCCTGAATTGGCAGACAGATTCTTTACCACTGAGCCACCAGGGAAGCCTCTTGTTTTGTCTTTATTTCTGTGATTTAAGAATCAAGGGTTAAAAAAAAAAAAAAAGAATCAAGGGCCACATCTGGAATTCAGAGTGAGAGTGAAAGTGAAGTCACTCAGTTGTTTGCGGCTCTTTGTGACCGCCAGGCTCCTCTGTCCATTGAGTTCTTCAGGCAAGAATACCCTTCTCCAGGGGATCTTCCTGACCCAAGGATTGAACCCCAGTCTCCTGCATTTCAGGCAGATGGAGAGAACTTAATTATGAGAACTGGGCTGTTTTTATCAGGCCATCAGAAGAAAACCTGTAAGGAAAACAGAATCTGTAGGGCTGGATGTAGGAGAGGGGTACTGAGACATGGCTTTCAAAAGGCAGGAGCAGTTAGGGTTTTCCCATCCAGCATTCTGTTTCTTTGCCCAGATTTGGACAGTGAAACCCTGAAAGCAGCAAAGGTGTGGAACCTCGCCGAGGTTCTGGCAGGTGAGAAGCAGCAGTGCCAGGCTGCCAAGAGCCAGCAGGAGGAGCAGATGGTACTGCTGGAGAAGAAGAGTGCCACCTACTCCCAGGTCTGGCAGGGCAGTGGGGCAGCCTCCCTTCTCTTCTACCCTGACCCCAGGGGCCCCTCTAGGGAAGCCAGGGATTTTTTTTGGTCATACCGAGTGGCATATGGATCTTCCTCAACCAGGCATCGAACCCGTGTCCTCTGCAGTAGGAGCACAGAGTCTTAATCACTGGACCGTCAGGGAATTCCTAAGCCAGGGATTTCTGATCTGCCTTCTTTTCTGCTGTCTTTTGTGGCTGCCCTCTTCCTCCTGCCTCCTGGGGGCTCAGGTGCTACTCCGCTGCCTGGCCTTGCTGCAGAGGCTTCTTCAGGAGCACCGGCTGAAGACTCAGTCTGAGCTGGACCGCATCAATGCCCAGTACCTGGAGATCAAGTGCAGCGCCATGATCCTTAAGCTGCGGTGAGCTGTGACCCCTGTGGATCTGAGAGACTCCGTCTCACACCCCACCCCTCCAACCCTCTCCCTCATCGCTTTCCTCCCTGCCGTGCCTGACACCCTGTGGGTATGCAGTAAATGTCACATAGCCCTGTTAGCCTTTGGATTAATCTAAAGCTGTCAGCATTCTTGGGTCTTTCATTTTAAAGCCTTCTGAAATAGGTGCTTTGCTGTGAGCTAAATTGCTCAGGAATTTGGAATGACTGCTTGTCACTGCTCAACCCATACGTTGACCATGGGCAGGTCCTGTGTCCCATTCCTAAGTCTGCTGCTGTCTAGGATCCTCAGCTTGACATTTCTTTCCTCCCCTGGTCAGGATGGAAGAGCTAAAGATTTTGTCTGACACTTACACCGCTGAGAAAGTGGAAGTTCATCGTCTCATTAGGTGAGAACTCCCAAAAGCCTGATACAGCTCTTCCACACACCCCATACCCTCCAGACTCATTCATTTTTGTGCCTTCCCAGTTTTGTGTATTTTCTGAGGAGCCAGATCCTTATATTGTATCTCTTGTGCCTGGGTTCTTAGGGACCGTTTGGAGGGGGCCATTCGCCTACAAGAGCAGGACATGGAGAAGTCCCGACAGGTCCTGAACACCTATGAGGTCCTCGGGGAGGAGTTTGACAAACTGGTGAAAGAGTACACCCAACTCAAGCAGGCGACTGAGAACAAACGCTGGACCCTCCAGGAGTTCAACAAGGCCTGCCGCTGAGGGTGGGTGGGGCCAGGAGGCTTGGCTTCTGCAGAGGAACCATCTGCTTGTCTTCCTACTGAAAGGACCACCTCCACCAGAGGCCACCTTCACTCAAGGGCGTGTGGGGACCCTTGTCCAAAACACTATAGTCCTTTAGGCACTCTTCTGGTTTTTCTTCCTTGTTTATAAGGACTGAGTCTCTTCTAGAAAATGTAACAGATTTGTATCATTTTATGTACAGTGATTTGTGTCAGCCCTGTATCCTATTTGATTATCTCCTAAATAAAGTGGTGATGTTGTACCTTAGGACTTTAGTCATTTTTGTTTGGACAAAGATAGAAAAAGAACATCAAAGTCTATATGGATAAGGAGGGAGACTTGAGTGCATGCAGAGATGGCTCCCTAATGCTTACTGGAAGGGTGAGGGGTAAAAGGGCCAGCCTGGCATGTGGGGTTTTAGAGGCTTCATTCTTAGACAGCAGAAGTGGACTAAAACTGGGCTTGCTCTTGAAGAATTCGTCTCCAGACTAGTAGTAGACGCTCAGATGGATAGGAAACTATTCTGTCACTATGGCTCTAAGTGGGGCAGGTATGATAAAGCTGCTGGGCACCCAGCTAGGTTACAGGAAGGGACACAAGGCATTTGTGTTCTCGCTTCCCTCTGATGTGGTTTGAGGGTGACTTCTTTCTCTGAGAGCAGAGGGTGGGCGAAGATTACCCTGAGGAACCAAGTTCCCTGGTCTGTTTAGCTTAGAAAAAGGCAGGGCCCTGACTGGTGGGGACCACAGGGGACTTCCCTGGTGGTCCAGTGGTTAAGACTCCATGCTCCCACTCTAAGGGGCGTGGGTTCAATCCCTGGTGGGGGAACCCACTTCAAAAACAATCTGAACAGGAAAAAAATGTCAGCTTTAAAAAAATGCTGAGGTTGGGGGTTGCTACAAGCAGAAGCCCAAGACCACCCTCATTTAGAAGGCCCTACTCAGCTTCTCAAATCACTTTCCAGGGAGACTGTCTCAAGATGCTCTTTTGCTAAGATCATATAATGATGGTTTTGGATTGATCATAGTAAAATTAAGGTCTTTGACTGAGCTTTAAATTTTTCTGTACATTGTGCTTACTTCCATTTATCTGTAAGTGCTGGCCCACACAAAATGAACAAGCAATTATGTTGTATGGTCAGGCCATTCAAGATAGCTGTTCTCTTGCTTTCTGTATCTCCCCTGCTTGACCAGTCCCTGCTTCACCGGCACCCGACTCATATGAACCTGCTTACCCCTTAGATCAGAAGGGCTCCGCCTGCTAGCTTATTAAAGAAAAACATCTGCCTTTCTAGGTTGTTAACCTGAGGGGCTGGGAGGGATGTGGCCCAGCTACTGGTTTCCCTGGTAACTGATGAGCCAGCCTGACTTAATTCCCCCTATAAATGGTAACCTCCTCCTCCCCCAAGTAGTGAGGACTGCTGTTATGTCCAGGCTGCCCTCTGCCATTGCAGGGGTGGGGGTGTTTCTCTGCCACCCTTGGCTGTGGATATGTAAAATTCCCTGTCCAAGAAGCCATTGATGTCTCTGTCACTGTCTCTGGGCTCTTTCTTTGGTTTCAAGGCTGGGCTACTATGAGGCTTGCAGGCCTGTGAGGTCAGCCCAGTATCGATTAATGTAAAAACTCTCAAACAGTCCACATTGCTTAGTTATATGTATAATTTTTAACCTGTTTCAGGGAAATGTTTTCAAACCTACAGAAAAGTTGAAAGAATATTATGGTAAGCACCAGGATACTCTTTCTTCTTCAATTTTTTAAACTTTTAAAATGTTTTTTTATTTTTTGGTTGCTCCACGTGGCATGTGGGATCTTAGTTCGAACCTGTGCCCCCTCCATTGGAAACACAGGGTCTTACCTGGACCACCAAGGAAGTTTCTGTCTTCAGTTTTTAAGTTATAGTTGATTTACAATGTTGTGTTAGTTTCAAGTGTACAGCAAAAAGTGATCCAGCCTTCCTGTTCTATACAGTTGGTCCTTGTTTTTTATCTATTTTACACATATCTGTTAATCCCAAACTCCTAATTTATCCCTGCCGCCCTTTCCCTTTGATAACCATATGACTGTTTTCTACATCTTTGAGTCTCTCTGTTTTGTAAATAAGTTCATTTGGATCACTG
Organism: Bos indicus x Bos taurus; assembly: GCF_003369695.1. Classification (NCBI taxonomy): domain Eukaryota; kingdom Metazoa; phylum Chordata; class Mammalia; order Artiodactyla; family Bovidae; genus Bos; species Bos indicus x Bos taurus. The sequence goes on from NC_040085.1 coordinate 15,509,114, forward strand.
TTTTAGATTTCACAAATAAGTGATATCATGATATTTGTCTTTCTCATTCCAACTTACTTCACTTAGCATGATAATCTCTAGGTCCATCCACGTTGTGACAAATGTCATTTTTCATTCATTTTTTTATGGCTGAGAAATATTTATATGTATACATATATGTCACATCTGTATTCATCTGTCGATAGACATTTACTTTGGTTCTACATGTTAGCTACTGTAAACAGAGTTCCTATGAACATTGGGGTACATGTATCTTTTCTTTTTTTTAATTTATTTGACTGCACTGGATCTTAGTTTCAGCCCTCGAATTCTTAGTTGCGGCACATGGGGTCTAGTTCCCTGACCAGGGATTGAACCCAGGCCCCCTGCATTGGGAGTGTGGAGTCTTAGCCACTGGACCACCAGGGAAGTCCCACATGTATCTTTTTTAATTAGAGTTTTCATCTTTTCCAGATATATGCACAGGAATGGGATTGATGGATCATATGGTAACTCTATTAGCTTTTAAAGGAATCTCCATGCTTGTCTCCACAGTGGCTGGTATCAATCTACGTTCCTACCAATAGCACAAGAAGCTTCCCTTTTCTCCACACCCTCTCCAGCATTTATTGTTCGTAGATTTTTTGATAGTGGCCATTCTGACCGTGTGAGATGATACCTCATTGTAGTTGTGGTTTGTATTTCTCTAATAATTAGCAATATTGAGCATCTTTTCATGGCACCAGGATACTCTTAACCTATATTCAACAATGACTAACATTTTGCTTTTCTTTCTCTCTCTCCCTCTTTTGTCTCCTCCCTCCTCTCTTTTTATGGTGGTTTAGTTGCTAAGTTGTGTCAGACTTTTTGCAACCCCATGGATTGTAGCCCACCAGGCTCCTCTGTCCATGGGATTCTCCAGGCAAGAGTGCTGGAGTAGGTTGTGGGTTCCTTCTCCAGGGGATCTTCCCCACCCAGGGATTGAACCTGGGTCAACTGCATTTCAAGCAGGATTCTTTATCAACTGAGCCATCAGGGAAGCCCACTCTCTCTTTATAGAGTTATGTAGACTTTTTTTTTCCTGAACCATTTTATAATAAGTTGAAGACGTCCTGACATTTCATTCTGTAAACACTTAAGCAGCCAACTCCTAAAAATAAGGGGACTCCCTGTATAACTAATAAAATGGTGGTCCAGTGGTTGAGACGCTGCACTTGCACTACAGGGGGCTTGGGTTCAATCCCTAGTTTGGGAATTAAGATCTTGAGCACTGCAGCCAAAAACTAGGGAAAAAAATCAATAATTTCATAATAGTTATTATTCAGGTCATATTCAGATTTCTCTAGTTTTTTTTCTTGGTCTAGGTTCTAATAAAGATTCATACATAACATTTGGATATTCAGTTCAGTTCAGGTGCTCAGTCGTGTCCAACTCTTTGAGACCCCATGAACTGCAGCACGCCAGGCCTCACTGTCCATCACCAACTCCCTGAGCCTATCCAAACTCATGTCCATTGAGTCAGTGATGCCATCCAACCATCTCATCCTCTGTCGGCCCCTTCTCCTCCTGCCTTCAATCTTTCCCAGCATCAGGGTCTTTTCAAATGAGTCAGCTCTTCTCATCAGGTGGCCAAAGTATAGGAGTTTCAGCTTCAACATCAGTCCTTCCAATGAACACCCAGGACTGATCTCCTTTAGGATGGACCGGTTGGATCTCCTTGCAGTCCAAGGGACTCTCAAGGGTCTTCTCCAACACCACAGTTCAAAAGCATCAATTCTTCTGTGCTCAGCTTTCTTTATAGTCCAACTCTCACATCCATACATGACCACTGGAAAAACCATAGCCTTGACTAGACGGACCTTTGTTGGCAAAGTAATGTTTCTGCTTTTTAATATGCTGTCTAGCTTGGTTATAACTTTCCTTCCAAGAAGTAAGCGTCTTTTAATTTCATGGTTGCAATCACCATCTACAGTGATTTTGGAGCCCCAAAAAATAAAGTCTGACACAGTTTCCACTGTTTCCCCATCTATTTCCCATGAAGTGATGGGACCAGATGCCATGATCTTCGTTTTCTGAATGTTGAGCTTTAAGCCAACTTTTTCACTCTCTTCTTTCACTTTCATCAAGAGGCTTTTTAGTTCTTTACTTTATGCTATAAGGGTGGTGTCACCTGCATATCTGAGGTTATTGATATTTCTCCCGGCAATCTTGATTCCAGCTTACGCTTCTTCCAGCCCAGCGTTTCTCATGACGCACTTTGCATGTAAGTTAAATACGCAGGGTGACAATATACAGTCTTGATGTACTCCTTTTCCTATTTGGAACCAGTTTGTTGTTCCATGTCCAGTTCTAACTGTTTGACCCGCATATAGGTTTCTCAGGACGCAGGTCAGGTGGTCTGGTATTCACATCTCTTTCAGAATTTTCCACAGTTTATTGTGATCCACACAGTCAAAGGCTTTGGCATAGTCAATAAAGCAGAAATAGATGTTTTTCTGGAACTCTCTTGCTTTTTTGATGATCCAGCAGATGTTGGCAATTTGATCTCTGGTTCCTCTGCCTTTTCTAAAACCAGCTTGAACATCTGAAGTTCATGGTTCAAGTATTGCTGAAGCCTGGCTTGGAGAATTTTGAGCATTACTTTACTAGCGTGTGAGATGAGTGCAATTGTGTGGTAGTTTGAGCATTCTTTGGCATTGCCTTTCTTTGGGACTGGAATGAAAACTGACCTTTTCCAGTCCTGTGGCCACTGCTGAGTTTTCCAAATTTGCTGGCATATTGAGTGCAGCACTTTCACAGCATCATCTTTCAGGATTTGAAATAGCTCAACTGGAATTCCATCACCTCCACTAGCTTTGTTCGTAGTGATGCTTTCTAAGGCCCACTTGACTTCACATTCCAGGATGTCTGGCTCTAGGTGAGTGATCACACCATCGTGATTATCTTGGTCATGAAGATCTTTTTTGTACAGTTCTTCTGTGTATTCTTGCCACCTCTTCTTAATATCTTCTGCTTCTGTCAGGTCCATACCATTTCTGTCCTTTATTGAGCTCATTTTTGCATGAAATGTTCCCTTGGTATCTCTAATTTTCTTGACGAGATCTCTAGTCTTTCCCATTCTGTTGTTTTCCTCTATTTCTTTGCTTTGATCACTGAGGAAGGCTTTTCTTATCTCTCCTTGCTATTCTTTGAAAGTCTGCACTCAAATGGGTATATCTTTCCTTTTCTCCTTTGCTTTTCACTTCTCTTCGTTTCACAGCTATTTGTAAGTCCTCATCAGACAGCCATTTTGCTTTTTTGCATTTCTTTTTCTTGGGGATGGTCTTGATCCCTGTCTCCTGTACAATGTTAGGTTTCTTTAAATTTTTTTTAAATAGATCATTCCTCCCACTTTTTTTTTTTTTAAATAAAATTAACTTTCTGAAAAATCCAAGCCAGTTACCTTATAGAATGTCCCATTGTCTATTTCCTGTGGTGGCAAAGTTGTTCCTTTCCTGTCCAATATAGTAGCCACTAGCCATAAGTAGCTATTTAAATTTAATTAAAATGAAATAAAATGAAACTTTTAGCAGGTTGGTGGTTACTGTATTAGTGCAGACAGATAACATTTACATCATTGCAGAAAATTCTATTGGACATAGTGCTATAAGCCTACATTTCCTGTAAACTGGAAGTAGGTCTTCAGGCTTTATTAGATTCACTTTAAACATTCTTGCAAAGAATACTTAATAGATGATATTATGTACTTCACATTACATCACCCTAGAGCCACATCAGGTCAGAATATCTCATTATTACTTATGCTGAGTTTGATTCTTGGTTAAGGTGGCAACTGCTGGATCTCATAGATAAAAGCACATTTTCCTTTTGTAGCTAGCATCTGGAAATGAATATCAATAATCTCAAAACAGTTCTTCATGATAATTTACTATGGCATTCAGCATTTCCTCATTTAATTAGGTGTTCATCTTGAACCATACTAGATTTAGGTATTTGAAATAATAAAGATAATAATGAAAAAAGAAATGGACCCTGTCCTCAATATTCATAACCTATAGACAATAGTAGACACACAAAAAACACCTAAGGATATCAAGTAACAGAAAGTGCAAATAAATGTCACTAAAAACCAAGAGAATTGAATCAGGAATCATAAGGTAGAGCCATGGTAGGGAAAGGCAGATTTGATTCGGATTTATACAGGCAAGTTTGGGATAGAATTTTGGGAAAACTGACAAAGATGAAGAAAAGGGAAGGAGTAGTATGTGAAGGCATGGAGTTAGGAATGAGCAAATCACGTACCAAAGAAAGCCTTGTTTGTCATCTTAAGTGAATAAAATTCTAGAAACATGTCCCATGGCTTCAATCAAAACTCTGGAAAGCTGGTGTTGGAGAAATGTTTAGATACCCAACCGCCTGAGAAAGCAAACTGGCTTCTAAGGCAGTCGTTCCCAGCCTAAGCTCCCTAAATGGCATGGGGATGGACAGTCAGGTGTTTCTTCTGTTTCTAAAAGCCTGATGAAAATTGAACATTTGCCTGCAACAGGGGTGCATAAGCTACTTACAAAAAATCTTCATAGGCTGAAAAACAAAAATACTGTGCTTTGAAAAAATTTTTTTAAAAATTCAAAACAAAAGTATACAGGGACTTCCCTGGTGGTTCAGTGGTCAAGAATCTGCCTTGCAACAGAGAGCTGTGGGTTTGATCTCTGGTCTGGAAATCAAGATTCCCACATGCCCCAGAGCTGCTGCTGCTGTTGCTAAGTTGCTTCAGTCGTGTCCTACTCTGGTTTAGCTAAACCTGTGCACTATAACTATTGAGCCCTCAAGGATCTCGCGTGCTGCAACTAAGACCCGACACAGCCAAACAAATAAAAGAAGTGTACAGCGTAAAAGACTGAACCACACCCCCACTAACACACACACACCCCATTACTCCTATCCACCTCCTTAGAGCAACCAATTTGGTGCATATAGCACCAGACTTTTTCTAAAAATATGCAAACAAACATACAGAATTATCAGCTCATATTACTGTTAAAGTATGGCTGTATCATAATTTAACTTCCCTTCATGATGGATATTTAGATTGTTCCCAATTTGCTCTATTACAAAAATGTTTCACTGGATATCATTGCATATGTATCTTGCTCAAGCGCCTTTGCTTTTTTTGGTATTACAGTAAATTGGTATATTAATTCTAGCTATTTCATGAAAAAGTAAATTAATTCCTGAACTTACAAAGGTAATTTGGCAGAAAAAGTCTTTCAAAACAGTTGCATGGTTTGAAGGGACACAAAGCCGGAAAGGGGCACAAAGAGTGTTCAGTGCTCCTGAAGGGAGCCCTCTATGGTTTGTCTTGGCCCTTTCCTTCTTCACAGTGACTGGAGGTTAGTAGGCAGAACTTCTCTGTTGTGGAGGTGAGAGGGGAGGGCAAGCAGAGGAGCTGAGTGAGAGCTGAGGGTTAGCATCTTGGACCTTCTTTGCACCTCCCCCTCACACTTTTCGGAAAAGATTTGCCTTTACAGTCTCTCCTTCATTCTCCCACACCTCTGTCTCTCTTGACTTGTCTCGCTTCCATCTGATCAAGAACCAAGGAGTCAACTTATCAGAAATGAGGTTAGTGAAAGTGAAGTCCCTCAGTTGTGTCCGACTCTTAGAGACCCCATGGACTGCAGCCCACCAGGTTCCTCCGTCCATGGGATTTTCCAGGCAAGAGTACTGGAGTGGGGTGCCATTGCCTTCTCCGATTTTACATGCAAATTACTCAACAAAGATTTTTAAAGCACATCCTATATTAACAGAACAGGTCCTACGAACCTGTAAAAAGAATTTACCCTAAAGAATCTTTTATATTCAAGTGGCCAAGGTCCAGCCACAAAGTGGCTAAGGCCTGGTCTCAGAAAAGTACAAGTGAAATGTAGAGAAACCTAAACGTACTATGCCTGTTGAAGAGAGAATGTAAAGCAAACGTAAATGATTAACCCAGAGTTTAGAAGAGGGTTATCCAAAGAACAAGATCGGGGCTCTCCAGAGACTCCAGACCACCCAGCTGGAGCCAGGCCCTGAACCAGAAGATCTCCCCAGAATCCTGCCACCTTGTGAGACCTGTCGGCATGCCTAACAGACACCCTTCCCCTGCCCCTGCCCTCCCACCCCGACTCAGGTCCTCATTCTGTGCCCCTGCAAATTGTTCTAACTCTTCCTCCTCTCATACAACACTGCTAAGTTAATGTTTATGATTCTGATTTGCTATTCACAGGTAGTTTGTGATTTGCACTTCATGTTGTCATTTCTCTGTTGAAACTATATCAGGTCACTCTACTGTGTACCAAACATAGCACACATGGCTGAACTGGGGATTCAAGCCCTCACGGTGCAGCTCGACTTTGCAAACTTTTCCCACCACACACATTTTCTGCTCACCCTAAGTCACCTCCCCAGTGGGCTTACTCACCCTTCCATGCTTTTCTGTGCTTGCTATGGTTCTACCTACCTGGCTGGTTCTATCCTCTGCTGGAAAAATCCTATCATTTTGGAGGCCCACCTCTAGTTCTGTTTCCCCATTATCATTCCAACTAGAAAAGGTCTCCGTGTCATTTTACATCCACTTCTTTAAGGTGCCTGTCGTCCAGACCTTGAATTTCATCACCCTATTGGGCAGCATGTTTAATTTTATCTATAACATCAGAGAGCCGCTGGTTGTAAAGCATGTGTCCTCAGTCTTTGTGGACTCCTTTACTCTCTATGATTTTTAAGGACACCAAAAGAGATTTTATTTATGTTAAGCCTTATGTATAGATATTTATGATATTAAAAATTAAAACTGAAAGACTATCACCAGTCTTTTCCTGAAGGATATCAGGGAAAAAAAAATTATTCGGTTTTACTAAACACAGAGGTTTTTTCAATATAATTCTTTGCCGAGACGGAGTTAGGCAGTATCTGAGCTCTAGTTAGTCACAACTGCTTTGATATTTAAATATGATCTTGATTAGATCTCAGTTTTATAAAAGCAGAACTCAATCCCTAGTGGCAAACATAGAACTGAAAGTGCTCTATAAAAAATTTTTTTTATTGAAGTATATGTTGTATTAGTTTCAGGGATACACCACAGTGATTCATACATATATATAATATATGAATATATATACTCATATAATATATGAATATATATATAAAGAATGTATATATACATTCATATATTGTATATATATGTACACACACATTCTTTTTCAGAGTCTTTTTCCTTATAGATTATTAAAAAATACTAATATTTTGTAATATTACAAAACAGTTCTCTGTACTATACAGTAGGTTCTTGTTATCTGTTTTATATATGGTAGTGTATATATGTTAATCCAAAAGTCCTAATTTATCCCCAACCCCCTTCCCCACCATAAGTTTATTTTCTATGTCTGTAGGTCTATTTCTGTTTTGTAAGTAAGTTCATCTGTATCTTTTTTTTAGATTCCACATAAAACGATATCATATGATATTTGTCTTTCCAAAAGAGCTTTATGAACATGTCATACGTAAGGAGGCAGCAAAGAGGAAGGCTTAAATGGTTTTCTAATATTCCTTGAAATTTTATTTTCCTCCTCCTACTACAGATAAAATGCCACTGAGTAATATCAAGTAAATGAATTAAAAGCCTGTCTTTTTAAAAATATATATTTATTTATTTGGCTGCACTGGGTCTTAGCTGTGGCATGTGCGATCTAGTTCCCTGACTAGAGATCAAACCCTTGCCCTCTGCATTGAGAGTGTGAGTCGTAGCCACTGGACCACCAGGGAAGCCCAGGCCTTAAGAATGGGAACTTTTTATTCAGAAAAAGTTGAAGATAATTGCTGGAAGTTTACTTGAACGTTATTTTTAAAACTATTTTAAAGACTGAAGAGATGAATACAATATAGAATGGTTTTAGTTGTCCTTGTTAGAGAAAAGCAAAGAAAAAAATCCAGGTAAATTACATTTGGCTTTGAAACGTGGTTTGACATTTACATGTTGAGATGATGTATCTGACAGTCCAGACATTCACAATATTTAAGCAGCTGAATATTTTCCCGATCAAAAAAGGTTTCAAAAACTGAGAAAACATGCACCCCAGTGTTCATTACAGTATTGTTTACGATAGGCAAGACATGGAAGCAACCTAAATGCCCATCAACAGAGTAATGGATAAAGAAGATGTGGTACTTTCCAATATCCAGTAATATTAAATGGAAATATTACTCAGCCATCAAGAAGAATGAAATAAATGAAATTATTACTCAGCCATTAAAAAGAATGAAATAATGCCACTTGCAGCAACAGTGGACCTAGAGAGCATCATTCTGAGTGAAGTAAGCCAGAGAGGGAAGGAGACTATCCTATGACATCCCTTACATGTGGAATCTAAAAAGAAATTACACAAATGAATTTGCTTATAAAACAGAAACAGACTTCCAGACTTCCAGAAGGAGCTAATGGTTACAGGGGTTGGGGTGGGGGAGAGGATGAGGGGCAGGGATAGTTAGGGAGTTGGGATGAACGTGTACACACTGCTATATTTAAAATGATGACCAACAAGGACCTACTGTATAGCACATGGAACTCTGCTCATTGTTATGTGGCAGCCTGGATGGGAGGGGAGTTCAGGGGAGAGTGGATACATGTATATATGGCTGAGTCCCTTCACTGTTCACTTGGAAGTATCACAGCATTGTTTGTTAATTGGCTATACCTCAGTACAAATAAAAAGTTTTTAAAAAATTAAAAATAAGTAAATAAAAACTGAAAAAATTTTAAATATTAATTCATTAAAAAAATAAGTCCATTGCGTGTTAACATTAAATAATACATTTTAATTAAAAAACTGTATTTTCCAAATCAAAAAGAATGTATGAGAAGAGTGATATTGTTTTATATTTTTGCAAATCTCCTTGGTATCTGACTTAATAGAAGACGGCTGGATTCTCATATCTGCTTTCTGTTACAATAAGTGGCTCTAACTGAATAAAGTAAGTCAAATCTCACACAGACATGGAGGAGATCCTCATACACTTCCTAAAAGAGTCTAAGAGAGCCCCAGGGTCCTTATACCACATTTGGGGAAACATCATATTGTAAAAGAAAAAGCAATGGGTTGAGAATCAGAAGAAATGGATTCTTATTCTGGCTCTTCCTATATAGCTGAAGCATAACTTTGTTCAAAACACTTAACCTCAGTTTTCTATCTACAAAATGGGTATATTAATAAGTTCTAGTATGTCCTGAGCATTAGGTGAGATAATATATTAATATGTTAATACTGCATGTGGTAGAGCTTAATAAACATTAATCTGTCCAGAGAAAGACAAATGCTGTATAATCTCACTTATAGGTGAAATCTAAAAAAGCAAACTCATAGGAAAAGAGATCAGACTTGTGGTTGCCAGAGGTGGAGAGCGGGAGAAGGCTGAGTTGGAGGAAGATGATCAAGAGGTACAAACTTCTAGGGGCTTCCCTGGTGGCTCAGTGGTAAAGAATCCAGCTGTCAGTGCAAGAGACAGGAACTCAATCCCTAATTCGGGAAAATCCCACATGCCTTGGAGCAACTAAGCCTGTGCGAAACAACTGTTGAGACTGGGCACCCTAGAGCCCATGGTCTGCAAGGAGAGAAGCCTCCCCAATGAGAAGCCTGCACACCACAACTAGAGAGTGGCCCCTGCTTATCACAACTAGGAAAAAGCCTTCGCAGTCACGAAGACCCAGCACACCCCAAAAATACATAAATACGATTATATGTTTAAAAAGAGAAAAAAAAAAGAGGTACAAACTTCCAGTTATAAGTTATTACTAAGGATGTAATGTATAACATGGTGACTACAGTTAACATTGCTGTATGATATATGCTATGCTATGCTAAGTCACTTCAGTGGTGTCCGACTCTGTGTGACCCCATAGACAGCAGCCCACCAGACTCCCCCGTCCCTGGGATTCTCCAGGCAAGAACACTGGAGTGGGCTGCCATTTCCTTCTCCAATGCATGAAAGTGAAAAGTGAAAGTGACGTCGCTCAGTTGTGTCCGACTCTTCGAGACCCCATGGATTGCAGCCTAACAGGCTCCTCTGTCCATAGGAAAAGTTAAGGGAGTAAATCCTAAGAGTTCTCATCTGAAGGAGAAACATTTTTTCCTTTCTTGTTTCTTTTCTTTTTACTGTATCTATATAAAGTGATGTTAGCCCAACCTGCTGTGGTAATCATTTCACAATGTATGTAAATCAAACCGTCATGCTGTATGCCTTAAACTTATACAGTGAGGTATGTCAATTATTTCTCAATAAAACTGGAAAAAAATGAAAAACAAACAACAAATCCAAAAATAGTAGCGTGTGGAGGAGGACTGTTAAGGTATTGCTATGAGTGAGACTGACTACTGAAGATCGGAGAGCTAGAGGGTCCTACAGAGGAGAGAGACCTTTGATAGGTCTTCAAAAGAAAGAAGACTAGAAACAAGCAGAAAGACCAAGGAAAGATCACAGATTTTATACATACTGGAAAAAAATGTTTCCCATATAGTAAAAAACATGCTTACTATAGAAAACTGAAAATACATTTTCTCTGCACATACTGACGTTATTCTGTATCATGAACATTTCTCCATATTATTAAATTTTCACTGACAACATTGATTTTAATGGCTGCTTAAGATTTCATTGCATGGATGATTTATTTGACCATACTCCTATAAGATATCCAACTTGTTTTACATTTTTTGTAATCAGAAAAATGTCACACTAAGCATTTCTCTTAATGACTCTTTGTCCTCAGTTCAGTTCAGTTCAGTTGCTCAGTCGTGTTGGACTCTTTGTGACCCCATCAATCACAGCATGCCAGGCCTCCCTGTCCATCACCAACTCCTGGAGTTCACTCAGACTCATGTCCATCGAGTCGGTGATGCCATCCAGCCATCTCATCCTCTGTCGTCCCCTTCTCCTCCTGCCCCCAATCCCTCCCAGCATCGGAGTCTTTTCCAATGAGTCAACTCTTCGCATGAGGTGGCCAAAGTATTGAAGTTTCAGCTTTAGCATCAGTCCTTCCAATGAACACCCAGGGCTGATCTCCTTCAGAATGGACTGGTTGGATCTCCTTGCAGTCCAAGGGACTCTCAAGAGTCTTCTCCAACACCACAGTTCCAAAGCAACAATTCTTTGGCGCTCAGCCTTCTTCACAGTCCAACTCTCACATCCATATATGACCACTGGAAAAACCATAGCCTTGACCAAATGGACTTTTGTTGGCAAAGTAATGTCTCTGCTTTTCAATGTGTTATCTAGGTTGGTCATAACTTTCCTTTCAAGGAGTAAGCGTCTTTTAATTTCATGGCTGCCATCACCATCTGCAGTGATTTTAGAGCCCAGAAAAATAAAGTCTGACACAGTTTCCACTGTTTCCTCATCTATTTCCCATGAAGTGATGGGACCAGATGCCATGATCTTCGTTTTCTTAATGTTGAGCTTTAAGCCAACTTTTTCACTCTCCTCTTTCACTTTCATCAAGAGGCTTTTTAGTTCCTCTTCACTTTCTGCCATAAGGGTGGTGTCATCTGCATATCTGAGGTTATTGATATTTCTCCTGGCAAAACTTGATTCCAGCTTGTGCTTCTTCCAGCCCAGCATTTCTCATGATGTACTCTGCATATAAATTAAATAAGCAGGGTGACAATATACAGCCTTGATGTACTCCTTTTCCTATTTGGAAACAGTCTGTTGTTCCATGTCCAGTTCTAATTGTTGCTTCCTGACCTGCATATAGGTTTCTCAAGAGGCAGGTCAGGTGGTCTGGTATTCCCATCTCTTTCAGAATTTTCCACAGTTTATTGTGATCCACACAGTCAAAGGCTTTGGCATAGTCAATAAAGCAGAAATAGATGTTTTTCTGGAACTCTCTTGCTTTTTCCATGATCCAGCAGATGTTGGCAATTTGATCTCTGGTTCCTCTGCCTTTTCTAAAACCAGCTTGAACATCTGAAGTTCATGGTTCAAGTATTGCTGAAGCCTGGCTTGGAGAATTTTGAGCATTACTTTACTAGTGTGTGAGATGAGTGCAATTGTGCGGTAGTTTGAGCATTCTTTGGCATTGCCTTTCTTTGGGACTGGAATGAAAACTGACCTTTTCCAGTCCTGTGGCCACTGCTGAGTTGTCCAAATTTGCTGGCATATTGAGTGCAGCACTTTCACAGCATCATCTTTCAGGATTTGAAATAGCTCAACTGGAATTCCATCACCTCCACTAGCTTTGTTCGTAGTGATGCTTTCTAAGGCCCACTTGACTTCACATTCCAGGATGTCTGGCTCTAGGTGAGTGATCACACCATCGTGATTATCTTGGTCATGAAGATCTTTTTTTGTACAGTTCTTCTGTGTATTCTTGCCATCTCTACTTAATATCTTCTGCTTCTGTTAGGTCCATACCATTTTTGTCCTTTATCTAGTTTGTGAATATTGTCTAGGATAGCTTTCTAGAAGGAAAATTAGAGATGGTATGTCTTAAGGTTAAGATTAAAGGCTCTGAGTCAGTTGACCTAGGTTTGTACCCCATTTAAACCCCTTCTTAGAGGCACAAGTCACTTAATCTCTCTAAGACTTAGTTCCTTTACCCATAGATTAACATTTCCTACATCACCAGGTTCTTGTAAATGTAAAGTGCTTTTCATAGAACCTGACACAAAATAAGGGCTCAATAAATGTTAGCTGTTATTATTATCATAAATTGAATTCATATATTTATCACACATATATACACAAGCAACTGGTCTGTTTCTAGACTATTAGTTTAGCCTTTTTATTCTGTCTCTTCTTGTACCCACTGCACATCGTGGCCTTTTATTTATTTATACATTGCTTGTCTCATAAAGGGTTTGAAGTAATGGACTAAAAATGAAGAGCAAATTCCCTCTCCTTCCTCCTCTTTATAAAAATTTTTCTTTGCTTTCTTGTCTACTTTTTTAAAAAAAAACAACAACAAATGAATGTTTGTATGCTAAGTCGCTTCAGTCGTGTTTTGACTCTTTGCGACCCCATGGACTATAGCCTACCAGGCTCCTCTGTCCATGGAATTCTCCAGGCAAGAATACTGGAGTAGGTTGCTACTTCTTGCCAAACCAAGGATGGAGCCTGCATCTCTCACATCTACTCCATTAGCAGGCAGGTTCTTTATCAGTAGCGCCACCTGGGAAACTCAGCAGTGAATGGTAGAATCATTTAGTAAAGTAAAAAAAGATTCCACTAGAATTGTGATTAAATGTAGAAAAAGTGAGAAACTATTAGGAATTGACATCTTTATAAGATTCATTTTTTTCTAAGAACATGGCTTGTCTTTCCATTTTTTCAGTCTTCATATCTGTCAGCAAAATTTTAGGTTTTCTGTATATAGTTTATTCATATTTTCCACTAAGATTATAGCTAAGTATTTTATGGTGATATTATTGTTACCTCTGTGAATGGGTAAGAAACTAATCACAATAGCTAATGTATATTGAAAGCTTCCTATGTGCAGAAAGGTTCTAAATGCTTTACAATATTAACTAATGTAATGTTCATCATAGCTTTATAAGATAACTATAATTTACATTTTTGTTTTGTAGATGAAGAAACTGAGGCCAGAGGAGTTAGTTCAAATGGTTAGTAAATGGATAAATAGGGCTTTAACCTCTTGCCACCTGGCTCTACCGTCTATGACCTTAACTACCATGTTATTGGGATACTTTTATTAGTTACGTCTTTTAACTGGTTATTCTTAGTTTATAAGAAGGCTAGGATATGTTTTATATTTGTCTTGTATCAAGTGGTGTCTCTGAATGCCATTATTAATTCTCATCATTTTTGAATTGGTTCTTATGGATTTTCTATATACACAATCATATCATCTGCAAACAATGATAAATTTGCCTCTCTCTTTCTAAAAGTTATAACTCCTTTTTGAAAATTTCCAGGCTTATTGTATTGGATTTTTTTAGAATAATATTAAATAACACGGTGATGAGATAAGACATTCTTGTATTATTTTATATTTACATGAATTGTTGACTTCATACACATATATATGTGTTTATGTATAAAGAATATTAAGACTATTAAGAATGTTTTAGAGGGACTTCCCTGGTGGTCTAGTGGCTAAGACTCCGCATTCCCAATGCAGAGGGCTGGGGTTCAATCCCTAGTCAGAAAACTAGATCCTGCATGTGGCAACCAAGACCCGGCCCATCCAAATACATAAATCAATAAAAATAATTAAAAAAAAAAGAATGTTTTAGAAAATGGAAATTACTTGCCATGTTCTCTTTGATGACTACTACAAATGATCAAGTGTTTTTCTTGTTTGCTTTACTTTTGACTTATCATATAAATAAATTTCCTAATACCTAACCTGTGTTAATTCCTGGGATAAACCCTGTTTCTGGTATATTATTATTATGTTAATATACTATTGACATTTATTGTTAATCTCAAATATTATAGGATTTTTACATTTATATTCCTAAGTTAGCTAAGTCTATAGGTTTGCTCTTTTGGAAGGTCCTCCTTCTGACAGGTTTTGATATTAGGTATATTCTGGCCTCCTAAACAATTGGGTAGTTTTCCGTCTTTTTCTATGTTCCAGAACAGTTTCTACTTTCTATTCATTTTGACAGATAAATACTGTATAATAGAGATGACAAGGAAGAGAATGCAAATTGGCACAGATTATTTTGCCTCAGTAACTCTGCCACTTTCATAGCTGGAGGACAGCCTTGATTGTGAAGAAGCAATTTGGAGCAGTAGGAGGGTCAAATGGGCCATTATTTTGGGGTTGAAGAGTGCGGCTGGCTGGGCAGGCACAGAGGTAAGTGAAGGTGGGCCTGGGGAGGGAGACCAGTGTTGAGGGAGGAGGAGAGCCCAAGAGAAAGTGAAAGGAGAGTTTACAATTCACTGGCAGTATTTAAACAAGGACAGAAAAACAGGAGCAGGTAGAAGGACTGGGCCTGAAGATGCGGAATGCTGGAGGATTATCTGGAAGTGGGTACTCCTTTCCTTCCAGAAATGTTTCCAGAGCTCTGACCTGTTAGTCACTGGCTCCTGGAGAAAGCAACATTACTTCTCACCCACCAAATCCCTATCTTCATTCCAGCAAAGGCCTACATGCAATAGCGTAACAGTGACTCACATACTTCTGAGCCCAAAAGTTCAGAATGGAGAGCAGAGGAGAGGGAAGCAGAGGATAAGACAGAACTGATTAACTCTGACTTTATGCCTAGGGCCAAGCCCTTTAAAAGGTTCTCTATTTCTTTTTCATTCATTCCCTTTTGCTCCTCTGTAGCTCATATAGACAGACCCACAGTCTGTGCTGTTCTTTAAGACAAAGCAAAGTGTTGTAGAAGAGGTGGAGAGCAATGTGGTGTGGAATTACCTGGAACCGTTCGGCATCATGCTTGCCACACAGTAGAGATCATTTCGAATGAAAAAACAAAAACATCTCAGATGAATGAAATTCAGCCAATCTAAACTTACTTTAAGGTCAGTCAGAAATTCTAGGCTCTTTTTAACACAAAACCTTTTGAAAATTATTTTCGCTGATGACAAAACTGACATTACGATTTCATAGATTTTCCTCTCTCCCTTTCACCCATGGATGGGTTAGTTAACAATCAACAGAACAGCCACCAGCCAGCTTGACATCAGGAGGAAGATGCTAGGAACACAGATGGTCCACAGCCCAGATAATTAACTTTTTCTGAAGACGAACATCTCATAAGTCTTCTGTGAATATAGAGTTTGGTTGGGCACAGCTGGGGCAGAGAACAACAAGCAGGCTTTCCCAACAACTCTTCTTCTTCTTATAATGTCGGCAGAGAATCACCCACTTCCCGTCAACTCCCTACTCTTAAGATCTTCAGGGAAGAATTCAAAGAAATACTGGAGACACTTCACCTTAAAGGAGGGAAGGAATAACTCCCTTCTCCTTAAGTGTGGAATGCACACAGTGACTTCCTTCCAGAGTACAGGATGGAAGGGGTGGGGGGGAGGAGTGTAATTTTTCAGTAGAGAAACCTGATAAACACTAGTTCTACCAGGTCATAAAGGTCAATATTAACAGTCAAAAATTATGTTGATGATATGTACTCTTGATATGATGTGATGAAAATGGCCACTTTACCTCTGTGATCTTCCTCCCCCAAACCCATAACCCCAGTCTAATGAAAAACCCCATCAGACAAATTCCAGTGGAGAGATGTCCTTCAGTATACCTAACCAGTATTCCTCAAAACTATCAAGGTCATCAAAAATAGAGAAAGCTGTAGGAAGACATGAGAGAGCTGGCTGTGCTGTACTACCTGCTCAATATTTCTATAATTCTAAAACTGTTTTAAGAAATAAAGTCTAGTTAATAAGAAGAAGATAGGATAAAAGTACCTCCAATTCTTAAGCTTCATAGGCATTTTCTTATTTCTTTAGTTTTCTAAGCTTTATCTTTTGGGGGCACGCACTAAATACATTGCACCCAGGGCTCCTTATAGCTTATCCTATCCATACCCATTCCGTATTTCTCAGAACTCTGATCCCCCACGGGCTACGGTCATCTCAACCAGTCTCGTGGCTAGTCACTACCTCTCTTCTGGCGATTTCCAAATCTTGTCTGGTTCAGGATCACTATTCATCCAACTCTCTGTTACACAGCGCCCCCTAGGCGTCAAATTCAGCATTTCCAAACCGAAACCCTGATTCTCCCTAAAAGAGCTTCTCACTTCCTGTAGCACTCAAAGAGGCCAAAATCTTGGGCTTCACCCGCAGACTTCCCATGTCAGGCTTCCTGTCAGTCGGTCACTAAGTGATCTCCTGCCTCGGGCCTTTCGTATTGTGTTCTCTATCCATCCTCGCTGCCAGGCCCTCAACACCGCTGGGCCCCTGCCTTCAGGTTCTCTTTCTCCTCCCTATATCTTTCTTTGCTTCATTCTTTTCCTTCTTTTCCATCCCTGTAGCAGCTGTTCACAAAGGAAAATGTAGAGATTCTCTCAAAAGGAAAATGTAGAGATTCTCTCAAAAGGAAAATGTTGAGATTCTCTCAGGTCTCCGCCAGGCTGTTCATAACTCCTCTCCACTGTAATTCCTCACCATGAGTTTTTTTTTTTTTTCCTTCCTATCTTAGTGTGTGTTTAGATATTTATTTATTTTTTGTTTGTTTGAAATATAGAATAGAAAGGAATTGGTGGCTAAATTGCCACAATCTATTTTAAAATATACTAAGGCCCATACAAAGCCCAGTTTAGTCATTACCTTAATTTTCTCAGGATTTTGAAGGACCTAAGTAGAGACACAAGAACCACCTTTGAATTAGGCAATGGAAAAAGCTGACATAAAATGGCTGCAGAAAGCAATAAAATTATGAGCTAAAAATGAGGGTAAGAGGAGATCATAAGGAAATTTACAAAGGGAAGAACGGGAGACTTTCAAAATACTGCTTATGACAGTATTGCATGGGATGCAACAAAAACGCACGCGTCCCACCGAGCCAGCCAGGAGTCGAACCTGGAATCTTCTGATCCGTAGTCAGACGCGTTATCCATTGCGCCACTGGCCCCGAGACGACTTTGGTGGCCCCAATGATGACACTTCAAGCTTATACTGCAGGGCTTCATGGGACGTGTAGTCTCTGCACGGAGTTCTACGAGTACACGAAGCATTATGGGAGATTAAATTCGTCGAGAACTAGACCCTGAGATTGGTGATTTTTCCGAAGCCTCGACGTACGTCACTGTGCAGCCCGCGGATTGGCGAGAAGAGCCACTCCCCACCCCTCCTCCTCCAGCTCCAGAGCCGTGGGAGACGCTCTGGTTGTTAAGGTGAAACGTCCCGCCTTCTGGGGGCTTTTTTCCGGCTTTGTGATTGGCTGCTAGCTTCAGGGAATCTCGGCGTGGATTGCGCGAGGGAAAAGATGGCGGCGATGGCGGTCGGTGGTGCCGGTGGAAGCCGCGTGTCCAGCGGGAGGGACCTGAATTGCGTCCCCGAAATAGCTGACACACTGGGGGCTGTGGCCAAGCAGGGGTGAGGGCCTGGACCTCTGCGAGCTGAATGCGGGGTCCGAACTCGGGGACCGAGAGGGACAGACCAGTCATCCCCGAGAGGCAGGGGTGAGGGGGTCGAAGTGGATGAGACCAGGGCGGGAGAAACCATTTAGTCCTTCGGGATGAGAAGCCTCGGGCCCTGGAGCTTGAGAGGAGGGCGGGAAACTTATTGGGGGCGTGTGGTTACTGAACCCCAAAGTCGGAGGAGTTATCAGGTAAACTCAAAAAGGGGGCGTAGAGACCTCCCGGGCCCTGGAGAGCGAGATTACCGTATGAAATTGGGAGAAATAGGAGGTTAGGGAGAGGAGAGCTAAACCTTGAGGGGGGATACTTGGGCAGTACTGCTGCCGATCTGGATGTGACAGTCTCGGAAAACCAGTGACAGCAGAGTAGAAAGTCCACGTGGTGTGGATATTCATCTTTTCTCTTAACTCATCTTTTCCATGGCTGTGTCCTGGCGAGAAATTGAGGCACAGTACAGCGGAAGTGATATGCCCCAAGGTTGGCTGAATTCAGCAGTCTAGTCGGGTCGCTGGTGGCAGCCGAAAGGGTTGTGCAGAATCAAGAGAGCCAGTCCAATTACTTGGATCTCTGGGCACTGCTGCTGTCTTTACATGACGATTCTGGGTCTGTCGCGGTTGTAGGTTTGATTTCCTCTGCATGCCTGTGTTCCACCCGCGTTTCAAGAGGGAATTCACTCAGGAACCTGCTAAGAGTCGGCCGGGCCCCCAGACACGATCAGACCTACTGCTGTCAGGAAGGGGTAGGGAGCATCCCACATGCCCCTTAATTATTAGAGGCAGTAACAACTTATGCTTTATCAGTGCCTTCCTCCTCTTCCTTTCTTGACTTGGATATATTGGTTCGCCCCACGGATATAGATAACTCGTGTTCTCTCCTTACCTGCCTACTAAAAGCCTTAGTTCCCTGTTCTGTCAGGCTCTCCTGTATCTGTGATAGAAAAAGTCTTTGTCTTTCATCTCTAACTCTATTCCCTGTTAAGAACTAGAAATTGAATGAGTAAAGTGCTGAACCTTATTTAGTCTTTGTCTTTCTTGGGTGGGGGAGTGCAGACTGGAATACACTAATTGTGGGAAAGCTTTCTCCATGGATTCGTCCAGACTCAAAAGTGGAGAAGATACGCAGGAACTCTGAGGCGGTAAGACTGACCTCTTCACTGACTCTAAATACCTGTAAACAAGCTGGGTGGGGAGAGCACTTTTTCTCCACTCTGTAACTTAGTAAATTTGATATAATGCAATTAAAGCTATTTGAGCTGCTAGCTCTTAACTTTATCCTTTTAATCTCTATTCCAGGCTATGTTACAGGAGCTGAATTTTGGGGCATATTTGGGTCTTCCAGCTTTCCTGCTGCCCCTAAATCAGGAAGATAACACAAACTTGGCGAGAGTTTTGACCAATCACATCCACACTGGCCACCACTCCTCCATGGTATGGCGAGGGCTTCCTTTCCTGCTGCATATTATGATAGTCAGGCTGTGCTAAGTATCTTCTTGTTCCTAGCCATTCAGTAAAGGGTGCATTTGGGAGAATTGAAATGTCAGTACTGCCTACCCACAATAAGAGTGGTAAGCAAAGTATTATAAAACGTACAGAATATCAGTTATTTCCCGCAACTTCCAGAGATAAAAGACAGCATATAATCACAACTTGGGAAAAGGATATAAGGGGATTAGCTTGAAATCTGGATCAAGATCGTTTTAATTGAAGGAAGCTTTCTGGACCTAATGGGTTCAAAACAATTCTAAATAGGGTGTTGAACCTATTTATTATTCATGTGCAGTTCTGGATGCGGGTGCCATTGGTGGCACCAGAGGACCTGAGAGATGATATAATTGAGAACGCACCAACTTCACACACAGAGGAGTACAGTGGAGAGGAGAAGACATGGATGTGGTATGTTTCCTTTTGCGGCTGTACCTGGGGTGGAGGGAAGTACAGAGTGGAACCTGTAGGAAGGTCTCCCTGAGGTGTGGTGATTGGTGGGCCATATGTATTTGATGGGCTTCCCTGGTGGCTCAGACAGTAAATGGTCTGCCTGCAATGCTGGAGACCTGGGTTCAATCCCTAGGTCAGGAAGATCCCCTGGAGAAGGAACTGGCAAACCACTCTAGTATTCATGTCTGGAAAATTCCATGGACAAAGGAGCCTGGAGGGCTACACTCCATGGGGTCACAAAGAGTTGAACACGACTGAGCAACTAACTTCTGTGTTTTGACTCTGCACAGGTGGCACAACTTCCGGACCTTATGTGATTACAGCAAGAGGATTGCAGTGGGTAAGTCCACAAAGATCCTGGGATAGGTTATCCTTCTCTGAAGTCCTGTGACTAAAAATCAGGAGTCTCATGTATACTTGGCTGCTGGGGCATACTTTCTCCATGCTTTAGTCTGCCTTCCTTAAGGAGGAGACAGATCTTGCACAAAAGAGCACGCAAAGATTCTGGCCTATGTGATTGACAGGTCTTTGTTTTCCCTTTTGTAGCTCTTGAAATTGGTGCTGACCTCCCATCTAATCATGTCATTGATCGTTGGCTTGGGGAGCCCATCAAAGCAGCCATTCTCCCCACTAGCATTTTCCTGACCAATAAGAAGGGATTTCCTGTTCTTTCTAAGATGCACCAGAGGTTGATCTTCCGACTTCTCAAGGTGTGTAGTGGAAGGGTTCTAAAGGTGTTCCAGCTAATCTTGTTTTACTCACACATGTGTGATGGGATTTTTTTTTTTTTTTTTTTCCCTTTGTGGGGCTGACTCTTCCTCTCTAATTTCTGGAGCGCAATTTCAGCAAAGCTGGGGGCCTTGAGAGCAAAAGAACAAATAGCAGTAGAAGCCCCAGAAACATTTCAAAAGGAATCGGGTATCATGAGAACTTTGCAGAAAGTTTGATCTAAGAAGTTCCAGCAATGATTCATGGGGTCCCTTGTGCCAGGTGATGCTTATGTGGTATAGGAGGGCTCTTGGTGCTTTTGTTGGTATTCAGAGGTATTTGGTGATCTGGGCCTTATTTTATGCTGAAGCTCTTTGACCATAAGCTTCAATAATACCCTCTTGGTTCAAGGACTGTGTCTGATGGCCTTACTTATTCTCACAGTTGGAGGTACAGTTCATCATCACAGGCACCAACCACCACTCAGAGAAGGAGTTCTGCTCCTACCTCCAATACTTGGAATACCTGAGCCAGAACCGACCTCCACCCAATGCCTACGAACTCTTTGCCAAGGGCTATGAAGATTACCTGCAGTCCCCACTCCAGGTGGGTCTGGTGTCCACTAAGAGGATGGGGGTGGGGGGAGGAAATGTATCTTGAGAGCAGGTACCATAAAATCTCACTGGAGCTCAGGGGACAGTGGGAAGGTTTTGGTATTCTGGTGCACTGTCCTTGCCAAAAAGTGGCTAACTTACTCTGTCTTTTTCCTCTCATTCATCAGCCACTGATGGATAACCTGGAATCTCAGACATACGAAGTGTTCGAAAAGGACCCCATCAAATACTCTCAGTACCAGCAGGTACAGTATGGGTCTCAGTATCAGGCAAAGGGCTGGGATGACCTGGGTGAAGATGGCATTACAGCCACAGGGTCTTCCCTCCTGCCCCTCAGGCCATCTATAAATGTCTGTTAGATCGAGTGCCAGAGGAAGAGAAGGACACCAATATCCAGTGAGTGCTCTCTGCCTGATTCCCAGAGATGTGCATGCCTGCCTCTCTACATGTACAGTCAGCTTGACTGCTCCCTCTGTTTCTTAGAGTGCTGATGGTGCTGGGAGCAGGCCGGGGGCCCCTGGTGAATGCTTCCCTGCGGGCCGCCAAGCAGGCTGACCGGCGGATAAAATTGTACGCTGTGGAGAAGAACCCAAATGCTGTGGTGACGTGAGTGGCAACCTTGATGCTGGGAAGTTTGGCCCCAGTGCCAGTATTTCTTTCTCCTCCTGACTCGTTTCATCTGTTTCAGGTTGGAGAACTGGCAGTTTGAAGAATGGGGAAGCCAGGTGACAGTAGTCTCATCGGACATGCGGGAGTGGGTGGCTCCAGAGAAAGCAGATATCATTGTCAGTGAGCTTCTGGGGTCCTTTGCTGACAATGAACTGTCACCTGAGTGCCTGGATGGAGCCCAGCACTTCCTAAAAGGTGCCTCCAGGCTGGGGTGTACTGAATAAGGGGATTGGATTATCAACTGGGAAGGCTCCTGGGTTGGGCAGGGGTGGGTATGGCAGCATCTTAGAAGAGGTTACAGAGTTTAGGGGAGGCAGGGCTGACTTGAGTCAGTGCCCTTAGCCAGTGACACAATCTCCCTGAACCTCGGGTGTGGGTGTTCACATCTGTAAAATGAGGGGAGTGGACCAGAGCAGAAACTTAAAAAATATTTATTTAGTCATTTATGGCTGTGCTGGGTCTCCGTTGCTGCATGGACTTTTCTCTAGTTGGGGAGAGCAGGGGCTACTCTCTAGTTGCCGTGCATGGGCTTCTCATTGCAGTGGCTTCTCCTGCTGCAGTGCACAGGCTCTGGGGCGCGTGGGCTCAGTAGTTGTGGTACATAGGCTTAGTTCCTCCTCTTGCATGTGGGATCTTTCCAGATCAGGGATCGAACCCATGTCTTCTGCATTTGCAGATGGACTCTTTACCACTGAGCCACCAGGAAAGCCCCCAGAGCAGAGATTCTTAGTCTGAGATCTGTGGACTCCCTGAACTGCCATGACATGTACCTTGGATTTAGCTTTCATCACTAGCTCAAAGGAAAGAAAGTTAAGGACCATTAGATTAGAATACTTTGGGTTCCTTCCAGTTTTACTCTTATGTGACTCTAAATTAACCTGGAAGTAGAATGCTTTAGGGCATGAGCAGGGGGCAGGGTGGCCTGGGAATGTGGCAACATGGAGCTGCCTGGTCTTTTTTGATGTGGGAGGTCTGGGCCTTCAGTACAGATACACCATTTCCATCCGCTGGGAAGTAATGTGCCCCTTCTGCTCTGCAGATGATGGCGTGAGCATTCCTGGGGAGTACACCTCCTTTCTAGCTCCCATCTCCTCCTCCAAGCTATACAATGAGGTCCGAGCCTGTCGGGAAAAGGACCGTGACCCTGAGGTAAAGAGCCACTCTCTTCTGGCGGTCTCTTCTCTCTTTAATGCTTTTCTTTTTCTCTGTCAGCATAACTGTTTTCTTCCACTGGAGGAGATGAAGAGATGAAGGAGTTGGGGATGTGGGAAATTAACTGAAGTGAAACTACGTTTTTATCTTTGTCCGTGTCGTTAGAGCTTGGGCTGTATTCCCTGAGGAATTAGGTAGTGCTCACCTGTCTTCTTCAGATATCATTTTCTCTGTTTTGGCACAGGCCCAGTTTGAGATGCCTTATGTGGTACGACTGCACAATTTCCACCAGCTGTCTGCACCCCAGCCCTGTTTTACCTTCAGCCATCCTAACAGAGGTGGGTTCCTGCATGGCTGTCCTCTGACTGAATGGGGAGCTCACCTCCCTGGTTTCTTCCCTTGCTGTCCTGGGTCTATCTGGCCTCTTATCTAGGCTTCCTTTCCTGGTTCCTGCTTATGCTTTACCAAGCTGTCTACGGTTTCTGGTTCCTCATCACCCACACAGCTCTTCCCTGACAGATCCTATGATTGACAACAATCGCTACTGTACCTTGGAGTTTCCTGTGGAGGTGAACACAGTGCTGCATGGTTTTGCAGGCTACTTTGAGACTGTGCTTTATCAGGACATCACTCTGAGTGAGTGTCTGGGGCAGTGGATGGGGGTTTAGGAGTATGCTACCTGGGCAGCTTATGTATTTAATACATGTTGCATTTGGAGTCACAAGGAACTGAGCGATCAGTGAATGGAGATCTTTGATGACTTGTTTCCATGTTTACAGATGAGACTGTCCTCAACCTAGGCAAAAAACAGAGTCACGGAGACCTTGTTTTGTTGTTGTTGTTAATTTTTATTGGAATATAGTTAAAACAATGTTGTGTTAGTTTCAGGTGTACAGCAATCAGTTATTCTCAATTTTTATCATTATTTTGTCCACTTAGGTATCCGTCCAGAGACTCACTCTCCTGGGATGTTTTCATGGTTTCCCATCCTCTTCCCCATTAAGGTAGGTTTCACCTTAAGGCTCCTTGGGTTAAAAAGTAACTTATGGCATTGATGTTTTGCCCCTTTCCTCCTCCCAGGATAACGCTTGGCTGTGACCCTTGTTCTGCTGCTCTCACGTGCAGTTGTAGATGTTGGGATATTTGCAGTGGCCTTCCACCTGGCTTCCCACATCTACTTAGGCTGTTCTTCTGTCCATTCTGTACCTGGAGCAAGAGTCTTCTTTTAAAAGCACAACTATGATCCTGTCTCTCTCTCCTGCTTTTAAAACCCTTCAATATCTTTCCAGTTCCCTTAGGATAAAGTTTGTTTTGGCACATAGCATGTGGGATCTTAGTTCCCTGACCAGGGATTGAACCCACGCTCCACACAGTGGAAGTGCAGAGTCTTAACCACTGGACCGCCAGAGAAGTCCCAGGATAAAGTCTTAAATCTTCCTTAGACTTGGTGTGATCTAGTTTTCACCTGCATTTGCAGCTGCTGTCCTTTGTTTACATTGCTCAGTCCTTGGACCTTCTTTTGGTTCCTCTAATACCCCATGTTCTTTCCTGCCTCAGGGTTTTTCACACCTTTGTCCTCTGCCTATAAAGTTCTTGGCTCATTTTCTGACCCAGGTGACTTTATCTTCCAGGTCTTATTAGACATTCTTATTGTCAGATAATTTTCCCTGACCTCATAGACTAGGTTAGCATTACTTTTCATAGGTACTGTCCCTGTTCACAGCATTCATCCTACTTTTGATTATTTGTTCAGTGTCAGATTGTTCAGTTCTGATTATTTGTTCTGATAGATTTCAAACTTCATGAGGGTTGGAATGTTACGTTTCATCATTATCTCCACACTTAACTTAGTACCTTGCCACATAAAATTCATTAGCTCCACCCTGAACCTCCCTATCTTTCTTCTTATAGCAGCCCATTACGGTGCGTGAAGGCCAGACCATCTGTGTGCGTTTCTGGCGATGCAGCAACTCTAAGAAGGTGTGGTATGAGTGGGCTGTGACGGCACCGGTCTGCTCTGCTATTCACAACCCCACAGGCCGCTCTTACACCATTGGCCTCTAGCCCTGCCTGCAAGTGTCTGGAAGCCTTGGAAGCAGCTGCAGATTCTGTTCCTGTAGCACAGAAGGTGCAGTACACCATGGGCTCTGATTCGCTGTGCCCATCAGAGAGGAACATTTCAGTCTGCTTTCCTACCTTACGTCAAGATGGCAAAGGAGAATTGTGGGGCTCACGCCACCAATCTGTGAAGACTTCAGGCCTGAGCATGAGGAATTCATGTTGGATCTGTGGCTACTCCAACAGGCATTCAGCCTCAAAGGCTCCCTGGGATAGCTCTGAGAACATGTGTATTGAACAAATTTTCAGCCCACTTCCCTGTCCATCTCTGTTCCTATTTTGATGGTTTTGTGTAAGGAGGAAATACAAATAAAATGAGGTTATGGTCTTTCCTGCTCCAACTCTGCTGCCCCCTGCCTCTACTTCTTCAACTATTACTTACACATATTCAGATCTATGCTCTTATCCAATACTTGAAGGGGCCTAGGTTTATTTCCTATCTAAGAAGCTTAGTGATGACTCTTGGACTCCCAGGTACAAGCCTTTCTGACCAGCTACAGAGAGGTCTTGTCCTTTAGGACCTGATTAGGTTCTTTTCTGGGGAGGAGGCATGGAGTTTGCTGCCACGGAGAGAGATGGGGTAGTGAGTGAAGCCAGCTTCCCTTCCACCTTCCTGAGCTGCTGCACTACCAGCTCCTCTGTTACCTCTTGGGAGTGTTAACTGGAAGTCATCCACACTTCTCCAGCAAGAAGCCATTTATTTTGTTTGGATAAAAACACAGGATTAGAGTTTGAAGTCCTAAGAGGTAATCTAGTTCAAGTTTAGATTTTTACAGAAAAGGAATTGGTATAATGATAAAAAGTTAATATTCAAATCAGTACTCAAACGGTTCCTGTGAGTTCATGGCCGTCTCCCATGTTTTAATCAGCTACGTTTTTGGCAGCTATATTAGGCAGTTGAAGTATCTGGGAGTTCTGGAGGCTCCTGGAATGTGAGGGTGGACGTCAGATAGACGGCTGAGTACAGCTGCACCCAGTCACCTGAGACACTGCCTGAAGTTTACCCTTGCAGTGGGAGCTGTAGGGGCACTGATTTCAACTGAAAAGTATGTGAGATGTGGAAGAAGATAAACCTGTCACAGACTTGAGGTTCAAGCACTGAGGGCAGGAGGCAGCGGTTGGGAACGGGGGATGTGGAGCTCAACACTCCTCCCCTAGGGAAGTAACTGCAGTTGCTCTCCACAATGCTGTTCTGGATAAGCCCGACTTGAGCTCCTTGGCAAATCAGTAAGGATGGGCAAGGACCTCAACTGCACCTCATTACCTCGCGGTGTTGGCCCAGACTACCACTGTGCTGGGAGCTGGAAAGGAGGGTTCTGTCTCAGTTCCCTCACCGCTTTCCCCGCCTTCCGCAAATCGTGAAACCAATGAGAGCAATAGGCGGGTACCTAAGGACTTTTCTGCTTTCCTTGAGTCTCGTCAAGGTTAACCAATCAATGGGAACTTGACTGTTGCTAAGAGACCTTTGAGTTTGGCTCCACCCACACTCAGGATTTTAGCCAATGAAAATCTGTACTTTGGACTGTTGCCGCGAAACCAGTGAGATAAATTCCAGCGGCCAAATGTCTCGGCGCCTGCGCAGATTGGGGAAGGTTCTGGAAGACAGTGGGGCTGCCGCCATTTTGCGGGAAGAGGAGCGGCTCCGGCTCTAGTGCTGCTTTTACTGCCGAGTCTCTGGAAGATAGCGGTGTTTCGTGCACCCCGCCACACCCAAAGGAACAGGGGGAACCGGGACCCCCGCTGCGGGGACCCGGAACTGGTAAGAAACCTCGAAACCGGGTTCCCCCCGCAACGTCACCTATGCGTGACGTTGCCGCGCGGCCCCTCCCCTTGACGTCACAGGCAGAAAATGGAGTCCGGAGCAGAGTCAGGCAAACTTTTAAAATAAAAGAAAATTTAAAAAAAAAAGTTTTTGCTTATTTTGACCTGGAACTGTTCGCTGCCTAACTAGTCACTGGCACGATTTTAGGAATCGGCACCCTCGTGGCTGTATCCTTAAGCGATGAAGATGTTTCAAGGATTCGAATGACTGGTCTCTTGGTCCCCGTAGCCCTGACGTTCAGGGTGTGCCACACTGTGGAGGGAGCTCGTGGGATCCGTTTTCAACCCCTAGTGGCGCCAGAGAGAGATGAGGGAATTGAGCTTTCTTCCTCAGTCTTCCGTATGTGGAAGACTTAGGTTCACTATGTTGGCGGCTCTGCCCACATACTCCGTGGTGGTAGAGGAGCATACGGGGGGCCACATAGGAGGTTTTAGCATCGGGACGCTGGCCTTCACAGAGATGCTGCCAGTTACTTACTTGTAGGACCGTTTTTCGAAGCGTGGCGTTGGTTTGTTACACAAGGGAATGTTTTTGTCTTTCTCACTGTTCTTGTTCTTAATTAAGCTGTCTTCAGTTTGGAGATATTTGTGCCCAGCTCAGTGACCAGACCCAGGAGGTGGCGCTGCCCCTCACCCCTGGGACTCCAGCGTTTGGTGAATGAATTCTGTCTGATTGGGACTATTATTTTCGCTCTCCTGTGGCCCGGCTGCCTTGGGGCCTAAGTGCTGCCTTGGGTCTAGTCTGTGCTGTGACAAGGTCCATGCAATATCATGATGGTGGGTCCCTAATGCAATTTTTGGAGCAGGGTTGGAAGAAAGCAGTATAATGTTTTAAGGTATGGTATTGAATGGATTTTGACCCATAAGTTAGAACTTAAAGAGTTCGAAAACTCCGGACCTGAAAGCGCACAAGTGTTTGGGACTTTATGGCAGCCCACTCTAGTGTTCTTGCCTGGAGAATCCCAGGGACGGGGGAGCCTGGTGGGCTGCCGTCTATGGGGTCGCACAGAGTCGGACACTACAGAAGCGATTTAGCAGCAGCAGCAGCAGAAAGATAGACTAAACCCAGCAAGATTCCAAGTTTTAAAGTGTGCTAGTGTTTTATATATGTGTGTTTCTAAATATATCCATTCATTTGTTTCTTAGGTCTGAAAACTTTATTCCACACGTAGGGGTTCCTTTGTCAACTTATGTGAAAGTTGTTGCATATCTTAAGTTATCCTTGCACAGTACTAGCACTCAACAAAGAGCAGTTCTTGAAACTAGAAAGGCAGGCTATAAAAAACGAAGAGGAGTGTTATGACACTTAGAAAATTTGTATAGACTTGGCAGTCAAATGACTGAACAGTTTGTAGATCAAAAACTTACTTATAGAACCATTTTTTCCCCCACCATAGGTCAGATAGCATATATTAAAATCAGCCTGGTTCCTAATATTTTGAAGCATATACTGTATGTGTTTTTTTTTTTTTTTTGAAGCATATACTATTGCGAACTGGTTATCTCTATAAGCCACACAATAAGATGTGACTAATGAGACTCATTCTTTTCATATACCTATAAGGACATTAATTCTCCAGATGAGTGTATATTTAAAAATAGACATCTTGGCATGCTGTGTACTTTTTTTTTTTTTTAAGAAATTTCCTTTTAAGTCTAAGTTACAAACCACAAGAGAGAGTGGTAACCTGAACATTAGAGTCAGAAGACTTCTGATCAAGGATCAGCTCCTCCATTTGAGCTTTGTGACTTTGGGCTGTTCACAGAACCTCCATTTTTTCATCTGTGCATTAGATCCAGTATTGCCTGTAGCATATGTTACCATTGATTTCTAAATAAATGTAAGAGATTGAGTTCACTGGTTTTTAGACACCTATTTGATTTTGGTTTGGTTTCCATTTTAAGCCTTAAATTTGGGTCCAACTAAGTTTAATGTTGGCTGCTTCCAAGAATCTTATCTTTGTAACATGTTTAGCATAGTGCCCAGCAATGTCAGGTACTACAAATGATAAATATGATTACTTTTATTAAATCATCAAAATAGGCTGTGGACTCTGTCTCCAGTCAAGACAGCATGATTGGATGATGCATTAGCTGCTTTAAAAAGCTGGTTTTACATATCTTGTGTATATGGAAAGTCTTTAATTATAATTAGCCTCTCTGCATAGAAATTCTTCAGATTAGTTTTTTTTTTCAGTTTTATTAAGATATCAGTGACGTAGAATAAAACTGTACATGTTAAGGTGTACATTTTGGTGGGTTTTGTTATGTACTAACACCCATGAAACCATCGCCCCCCTCAAATTCCAAAATGTTCTTTTATACTCTTTTCATCCTGGCCCCTCCCCACCTGTTCCTATCCCTAGGTAACCACTGACCTGCTTTCTGTCACTACAGGTTAGTTTGCATTTTCTAAAATTTTATGTAAATGTACATCATACAGTATGTACTTTTTTTTGATAACCTCTTTCAGTGTAATTATTTTGAGATTTATCTGTTACATATTTTGATAATTTTGGAGCAGTAATCTTTGAATAATTTATCCTGTTGATTTCGTTTGGTGTCTTCTGTTTTTATTATTTGACAGACCTGTGACAAACAGACTTGAGAAAGACCATTGCTAAATATGAAAGCTTGGGGTAGGCGAGAAGTCCTACTGTATGTCTAGACAGAAATGCTTCAGAGTGGGACTGGTTAAGCCATCTTAATCACAGTCTTTTTGAAGTACCCAAACTCTAGTTGGTGTTGTACAGAAGATGCTTAATGATGAATCCCCTCATTTTTGTGTGTTTGGGTCAGGGATGTGGGGAAAAGCTTAGGACAAATCTGCATTATTCTGGTATTACTTTGTCTTGCTTTTAATTTTTATTCTTGTAGTCTTACCTTTTTAATGGAATATGTGCCAATTTAAGTTTAAAGCAATTATTTATTCAGAATTTTGAATAGTAGAATGGAGGCCAAGTGCCCACTATAAATAGTAAGTATGAGTACCTGCATTTTCTTTTAACAGGAAAAGGAAGGACCATATTATATTTTGTCTCTCCCTAGACATGTGATTTTCTTCTAGACCCTGACCTTTTATAAGCCACAAAGCAGAACTAGTTCAGATCTGCAAGATGCAAAAATAAATGTAGGGTAAACAACAGCTGGTAAGATGTTTGCTTTGGAGTTCGAGAAACAAAACTGTATATTCTGATGTCTGTTTCTTCAAAGGGGGAGGGAATGTGGGGTGCTGGAAGGGGAGAAAAAATATAAATGAGGTTCTTATGTATCGATATCTTCCCCAGATCTGCTACAATGGCATCCGATGACTTTGATATAGTGATTGAGGCCATGCTGGAGGCTCCCTATAAAAAAGAGGAGGTAATATTCCCTAGCTCACTCTTGGAATTGGGTTAGTAAGAAAAAGCAGTTGTGGCTCATCAGTTTCAATGTTTTAGGAATTTTCTTTCCCTGTTCATTTATTATGTACAGTGGCTATTCATGAAAGGTATAATCTTTCAGTAGTCACTGCTAGAGACCAGTACTCAAGGCCATACTTGCAGAAAGGGCCCCGAAAATTGGAGGTGAGGGGGCAACATAAAGTTGGGATGGGAACCCTTTGCTCACAGCTGTCAGTGACACAGAAGAAAGTTGCTACATCTCAGACGTAACTCATTTATCACTCTCCTGGGAAATAGGTGTTAGTGGAACGAACACATGTGGGATAACTAACGTTTGACATTAAAATCTCATCTCTTCTTTTTGGGTAGTTTCCATCCTTCTCTTACTCTCTTTGTTAGGAGATCTACGTGCTCAGAAACTGTTAAGATAATTGAGAGTTTTAATTTCATGAGCTTTCTTCCTTGTCCACTTTTGTTCTTTCCTTGCCCAATGGAATTTGTGTGTCTGCCACCTGATGCCTTGTGTCATTTTCCTGGTGAACCCCTTAGGATGGGCAGCAAAGGAAAGAGGCTAAAAAGGACAGTCCCAGCAACACGACCAACAGCACCAGCAGCATTGACACCCGTAGCTGTGGTACCGATGGGAGCAGCGTCACTGATGGGACCAGTGCCGCCAATGGGAACGGCACGAGTGGGGAGGCAAGCAAGTAAGTGTGGCATGGGGAAAGTGGGTTGGCCGCTTGGGGAGGGAAAACAGCTTTGTCCATTATAGAAACAGCTGGAACAGAGAGGTGGTTGTTCATAAGACTTTCTACTTTAGTAATGGCTCCACTGGGTCATGGGAATAATGGTGATTTGGTGTAATGATCTTCCAGTGTAGACTTGTGGATCAGTCCTAGTTTTGATGTATTTCATTTGAATAAAATAACAAGAGGATCTCTGATCTGAAAACACCAGATACTGTTCTGTTCCATGGAGGGGAAATGGCCATTTCATATACCTGACAGTGTTCAGGGCTGTTTGTAAACTGATGTCATACCATTGTCATGAACGCCTGCCATACTGTCTTCTAGATTTTGGTCTTTTGCTGGTTTTTGTTTCACCCTAGCCTCACTGTCATTGGCTTTCCTTGGGAGAGAGAATGAAACCTCTGTAATAAGAGTTGATACTCTCTCACAGGAAGAAGAGGAGTCGGAGCCATAGTAAAAGCAGGGAGAGAAAACGCAGGTCAGTCATTCTGGGGACACTTGGGTTTTGAGAGTTATAAATGGAAAGATACCAGGGAAAGCTATATATGAAAGGCCAGAGGAGGTCGGTTGGTTTTTTAAGGAACTTAATATTCTTTTTTATCCATAGTCGTAGTCGAGACCGGGATCGTCACAGGCGGAAAAATAGTCGGAGCCGAAGTCGAGATCGGCAGCGTCGCCACCGCAGCCGTAGCTGGGATCGTCGACATAGTAGTGAGTCACGAAGTCGAGACTGGCGTCGTGAGGATCGTGTGCACTACAGGAGTCCACCGCTTGCCGCTGGGTATCACCTTCTGCTAATAAGATCACCTTTGTATTCTGGGTAAAACCAAGTGCACCGTGGTCCCTGCCTAAGGGTGCCTGTGTCCTGTTGTTGGGATGGGCAGGAGACCCAGTTACTGGAGGGGTGATAACTCAGAACTTGCATGTGTGATGAGATGCTGTAATCTTTTTTCTTGTGGTGGAAGACTCAGCACTGGGCCAATGTCAATAGAGGTGGTTTTCAGTTTTGTTGTTCTCTGTTCTGTAGGCGTAGGTATGGACACAGTAAGAGTCCTCATTTCAGAGAGAAGAGCCCAGTCAGGTGAGTTGATAATGAGCACTCTTTCAGGGACTGTGAATTATGAATAAAAAGTGGTTTGAGGCAAACCATAGGAATGTGTAGATCTTGAGGGCAGCTGAAGAAAGATGACCAAGTATTGGGAGGGAAGGTCTCAGCAGTTGTGCTCTGCAGGGAGCCCGTTGACAACCTGAGTCCGGAGGAGCGGGACGCCCGCACGGTGTTCTGCATGCAGTTAGCTGCCCGCATTCGGCCTCGAGACCTGGAGGACTTTTTCTCTGCTGTTGGCAAGGTAACCCTCTTCTCCCTCTTAGTTAGCTTGGGGTAGCCTGTCTTCTATCCATCCCCCTTTATGCCCAACTCAGGATTTCCGTTCTGCCCTGGATAGGTTCGAGATGTCCGTATCATCTCAGATCGGAACTCACGTCGGTCTAAAGGCATTGCCTATGTAGAATTCTGTGAGATACAGTCTGTGCCGCTGGCCATTGGGCTGACTGGGCAGCGGCTGCTAGGAGTGCCTATCATTGTACAGGCCTCACAGGTGAGCAGCCTGAGAAATGGACTTGAGAAGATGGAGTTGAATGTGGTAGGTGTGAGCGTAACCTATCATTTCCTCCTTCCACAGGCTGAGAAAAACCGCCTGGCAGCCATGGCCAATAATCTGCAGAAGGGCAGTGGTGGACCAGTGCGCCTTTATGTGGGCTCCCTACACTGCAATATCACCGAGGACATGCTCCGGGGCATCTTGGAGCCCTTTGGCAAAGTGAGTAGAAAGAGAGGGGAACCTCTGAAGGGAGTTGGGAAAAGTGGGGAGGGTGAGTGTACCTCCTCATCTGTCTGATCATGGTTAACCCATTGCATGTTTCATAAGGGCCATGTGGGTCCCTCCTGGGAAAGTTGGCTCCATCTCTGTATTCTTACTGCTCAGGAGATAAATTAGGCACTGTGAAATCAAATAGTGGGGTCCAGATTAAGTAAGATGAGTCAGCAAAAGTGTTTTAGAAAGAAATGGCTTTTGTTTCTCTTTTTAAAATGATTTGGAGAGACATAATAGGTTGGTTAGAAAGATAGAGGTGTTTAGAACAATCTAAATAGGGGACTTTCCTGGTGGCTCAGTTGCTAAGACTCTGTGCTTCCACTGCACAGGGCACAGATCACAGATTCCATCCCTGGTGGAGAAACTAAGGTCCTATGTGACGCATGCTATGCATAGCACAGCCAAAAAAAAGTCTGGGTAGGAAAGAGCAAAGGTGTGGCTTAGCCAGAAGATTGTTATTTCTCTTTATTTTGCAGATTGATAATATTGTCTTGATGAAGGACTCAGAAACAGGCCGCTCCAAAGGTTATGGTTTTATTACGGTGAGTCTCTAGTCTTTAACTTGTAATTTTAGTTTAGGTTTGTCCACTTGTCTGATTTTGTAGCTCAGCTTCATCCTCCTCCCATAGGAACGGTCTTAATGACCCATAAACCCTGCTGCCTGAAGCTTGGACTAGCCTTCTGCCCCTTGAGATGAATGCATTGCTTGAGATCTTGGCTTTGCTCCCACACTCTGTCAGTGGCACTGGTATGGGGTGTCCAGGAGTTCAACCAGCCTCCCTGGTGCTACAACTTGCTCTTTGGGTAATAGTAATAATTCCAGGCTGCAGCTGAGGTTGGGGGATGAGGGAGGTCAGGTATGGGCTTTATTGTAGATGTGTGTTATAGATTTGGTATATTTTCATGATGAGGTGGGAATAAGAAGTTATATACTTCCTTCTGTTGCTACCCTGATTGAAGCAGTTTCTCCACTGAAAAATACTTTCATATTTAAATACTATCGTAGGGAAAATAGTGAGGCCACCTAATAGTGGGCAAGTCTCACCTCTTCCTGACACTCCAACAAAATTGTCTCCCATAACTGGTTCTTCCATGTGACTCCAGGCTGAGGACTGGTTGCCAGCCACAAAGTCTGATAGAAGCTGCTATGTTCTGGGCTCAATCCAGGCAGCCTACACCCCCACAGTTGCCTGCAGGGCAGAGGGGAGGTAGGTTATGTTCTACCATGGGAATTGCTCATCACAGAAGTATCCAGTAAAAGCAAGCCACCTACATACACCACCTGCCTAGGAACTGTCATTACCACGTGCCAGGCCCTAGGGCAGGTAATACCAGAGTAAATAAAGTCAGCTGTGAGGTTCACGGTGGCAAGTACCTTTTTTAGCTCCACACGTGACTCAGATTCAGAAAGGTTCCTCTGGCATCTTTCTTCCCTTGTGTTACTGCCTTTTAGGTCAACACCCTTGACACATAAACAGCAGATTAGGAATCCTCATTATGTCAGGCTGCTGCTGAAAGGGACTAGAGAGTTAGAGGCCCTATGGCCAGTAGGCCAGAGAGGTGGGGTGGGAGTGGGAATGCAATCTTGCTTTCAGTACCAGGCTGTGTGCCCTCTTGAGGCTGTGCCTTTCCTAGTTCTTGACTAAGGACTGAAACTTACTAGTCCTGAGGGCTGAAGTGAAACTCAGGAGCCTTGGATCTCAGCCTGTATTACTTCCATCTGATACATACCAATTTGTGAAACAGCCAGTCAGGCGAGGTTCCCTACAGATAACACACTGTTAGGTTCTTAGTGGAGCTGGAAGATTGAAAAGTGATGGCCCTTGAGTCAGCTGGAAAGGGTTCTTTTCAGAGAACCATTTGGGAGGATGGGATCCTAGGTGACATTCCTTGGGAAAGAAAAGTTTGAGCCACAGTAAGCATGCGATTTTCTTGGGACATTAGGACTAGGGAGTGTTCGTGGGGCTTTGAGAGCATGTCTGTGGCCAGGAGGTACCTGATACGGCCTGGATTTCTTGTAGTTCTCTGACTCAGAGTGTGCCCGACGGGCCTTGGAACAGTTGAATGGCTTTGAGCTTGCTGGTCGACCTATGAGGATTGGCCACGTGACCGAGCGACCGGATGGTGGCACAGATATCACTTTTCCTGATGGAGACCAGGAGCTAGACCTGGGATCAGCGGGTGGACATTTGCAGCTCATGGCCAAGTTGGCAGAAGGTAGGTTTCTTTGTGGAGTGAAGAACGTGGGGTTGAGTTTTACATTGGGGGTTAGGACTTAACCCCATCTCTTCTTTCCCTCTGAGGCTCTGGAATCCAGCTGCCAACCACCACTGCTGCTGCTGCTGCTGTGGCCCAAGCTGCTGCTGCTCAAGCTGCTGCCCTGCAATTGAATGGAGCAGTTCCCCTGGGCGCCCTGAACCCAGCGGCCCTGACTGGTAGACTTGAACTTGGGGAAGGGAGAGAAGGGTTAGGCCTGGAAGGCAGGAATACTCTGCTAACTCTCCGTGCCTCTCTGTTCCAGCTCTGAGTCCGGCCCTGAACCTCGCCTCCCAGGCAATCGCCTCCCAGTGCTTCCAGCTTTCCAGCCTCTTTACCCCCCAAACCATGTGAGTCACAAGGCCCAACTCGCATCGGTGTTTATAGTTATTTTCTTTCCTTCAGCTTCCTATTTACATCTTCTCCTTGCCACAGGTAAATTAGTGGCTCGGTCCACTGCCTCCCTGTGCCTCTGGGTCCTGCCACTCCCTGCTCCACATCTACCCTTCCATGGCCCCTTCTCTCCGTTTTGTGGACCAAGCCATTCTGAGGGCATGAACACTGACGGTGGGGGAACTGGGGCCCCCCTTAGACACCAAGAAGGGCTCCTACCCACCACAGCCCTGGTGGGAATAGACTCTGCTGATCAAAGCTGCTGATCGAAGAGAACAGCATCTTCATTTGCATTGAACATCTGTTTCTCTGTGTTCATCATCTCCTGGGATGACCTTCATTGTCCTTCCCAACCACCTCTTACTGATTCTTCGATTCCTACCCCTTTGGGAAGGCCATAGGGCATTAACTGAAGAAACTAACTGCTCTCCTTCTGTACCTTTATCTTGCAATCTGTCGCAGAAATCCCCTGAAACCTCTGGTTTGTGAGGACTTTGGAGTGTGAGGGGTTGAACCGTGCTGCTACAGGGCCCTGGAAGGTAGTGCGGACGTGTGCGTTGGGAAGCCTGCCTTAGACCTCACCTTGGGGCCAGAACTGCTTCTGTGGGCTCAGGATCTTGCTGGGAGGTGCGGGAATAATCTGCCAGCCATTTTGGATGTCTTTGGGGCATTCAGGAATTTAATGAAAGATAGGGTACCTTTCTGGTACCATCCAGCTTTGTGTAGTTGTCTTTTCCTTTGGCCCAGGGTGGGAGTATGGAGGGGAGACTGCTTCTCTCCACCACTTCCCTGGGCCTCTGGAGACTGGGCTCAGCCCAGCTGTTAAAGCCACTCTTGTCCCCTCGCTGGACACACATGAGCCCTTGTCACTGGATTTTATACTCTGTGTCTATGTACATAAATATAAATATATATATATATATAAACTTTGTACAAAAGGCATGTCCCACTGTTGTGGCGGCTGCTGCCCATATGTGTGTGGTCTCAGTCTGTTAGTGTGTCTGTCTGATGTTAACTTCTGAGCCAACACCACAAATGGTTCTTGGGATATAAAATATTTGTAATGTCATTGTGTTTTCTTTCCTTAATTTAAAAAAAATCAGATCTTTTGGAAGAAAAACAGACAAGACACACACCCTGTCTGTATCTGCTTTATACTCCCATGGTCTTCATGCCCTGTGGTCTCCACCTGTCTTTATCTTAATTATCTCTAAACATACGTGCCCATTGGACAGACTCTCCAGCTCTGGCTCTACCTGGGGACAGATCTTGTCTTTCCACCAGATGGCAGTGTGACAGTAGCACATGCTGCCCTTCTTCTGGGGGTGGGGTGGGGTTGGGTGGGGGGGTTGTGATCCTGAGAAGCGTAAGTACTAAAGAAGCCTCCTCAGCTCACCATTCTTACCCTGTGGCCTGCCTTTGGACCTCTTTGTGTAGAAATCCAATCTAGTATCCAAAGGGGTTTGGGCATTATACATCAGGGCTCCCCTAGGCCTTAGGTCTGTAATTGTTCGTCCTTTCAGTCCCCTCAACTCTTGCTTCCCGTATGGCTCAGCCTGGGACAACACAGGCCTGGGCTGATCATGCATTCCAGGGAGCTGTTCTAGGCATGGCCTTACCAAAGGTGAGGCACACCTTCCTCTGCCTGCTTTGTAAGGCTTAGGACAGGGGGCAAGCCCAGAGCCTGGGTCACCAACTGCGGACCAGCCAAGAGAAAAAGGTCTGAGGTTCCAGGGACAGAGCTGAACCTCAGACCTGTCTTCCTCCTGTGGGCCGCCTCCATTCTTTACTGGTCTCTATGGCAACAATGTTAAGGCTTTATTGTCATGCTAAAAATATGGATAATTGCTGCTAGGTTTTTTAATTTGTCAGTTAAGGCTTCTAAACAGAGTGCTGGTTTTTTGGTGGTGAGCTTCTGAGGTTGCTCTTGACACTGAAGTGTTAAGTACATGAAACCTACTTGTGGCACAGAATGCCACTGGGACTCCGGAGGGATTTCTAGACTGCTGCAACCTCACCCACTGTCACCCCTACCCCCTCCTTATCCTTGTTTGCTCTCTGGACCTGAAGAAGGGAAGGAGGCTGCATTATTTTTAGGTAGGAGCAGCTGGCTGTAGCCCAGTCCCCATGTAGTTATTGATTGGGATGCTAATGCATCCTGAGCTCAGTACAGACTATTTGTATACATCATCCTAAGGTTGTGGACCAGGTCTCCTCATGGCAGTCTCAAATGCCTTCAGACTACAAGTACGCACAGGCCTTGCCTCCTGCCTCAGGTGGCCCAATCACTACTCAGTTTCCTTATATTTCCATGCCTGGCTGTTTTGCCTTCCTGCACTGTGGGTCCTTCCACCTCAGTTCTTCCTTGCTCTCAGATCCTCACGTAACATTTTGCAGGAGAAAGACAAGGATGAAAGTAAGGGGATGTCTAAGACAACTTCTGTTCTAGTGTTAACCCATATAAGGTGACAGCATCTAATGGGTGACAGTGTCACTGCCTGTGACTCAAGGCCTTCTTATTACTCATAACTCTATAGGAGGTGGTTGGAGTGTAGAGAAGGGGGCAGTAGATAACCCCTTAGCTCAGCCTAATGTAAAGAAGCCTCCCTCAACCTCCTGCCTGAGCATGGTGGCTTAAGGTGAGAGTAGAGATGAGACTGTTCAAATCCGTTCCCAGTGCAGTTACGATTTCCCCACCAATCCTCAGCTCTAAAGGGGATTTTCATCTGACTTTTGGCTTACAGCTTCCACTTTTGTCTTCTCTGAGGCAGCCCTGTTCTTTAAACTGCTGTATTCTTGACATTGGGATTCATCCTATTTCCTTCTTAGACTCTAACCACTCCTAGATGTGAGCTACCATGGAAGCAGTGCTGTGACTTACGAACCTTTAGTCTTCGCGTTTTGCACTTACGAAAAAGGGAAATGAACTAATAAAAACTTAAAGGAAGATACTCTGTCATAGCCTCTCTTTTCTCTTAAAGTCTGGTGTGAATCAGGAAGTGTTACTTGGACAGTGAGAAGAGGCTGTTCTGGCTCTGAAAAGTGAGTGGTGGGAGGTGGTTAACAATAATGAGAATTTATATTTATGCAGCATTTATTGTGGGTTAGGCATTGCTCTAATCATTTTAGTCATTTAATCCTCACAAGGACTCTCTGAAGTATTCTTTTATCATCTTCACTTTGTCACTGAGGAAACTGACACCCAAAAGGTTAACTAACTTGTCCCTCGATGATGTAATTAACAAGTTTGGGATCCCAGTCCAGACAGTCTAGCTTCAGATCCCTTGATCTTAACCTGCTTCTCAGCATCACTGTGAAAGCCAAAGCCTTGGAGTCATGGGGAAGTGTCACTTGTTCTGTCTCTATATCCACACTTCTCAGTATGTCTTGACTTTTTCCACCTCCACGTCTACTGTCTTGTTCTTTCTTGTCTTACACTGTCTTATTCTTTCTGCTGGTCAAAAATCCTGTCCTTTAAGATACTGATGTTTTCCTAGTTGAAATTTATTTTCCTTTCAGTATTCTTGGTCCTATTATAGTTCTTATTCTGACTTTATTTACAGTTCTTTGTAAACTGTTACTTGGTGGTTATATCTTGATGAAGTCAACCTTAGGTGTGTTATTTTCATTATTGTTGTCTTTGCACATAGTTTATATCTGTTGAGTTAAATTAATCCCCTCTCAGTTCAAGTCAGACCTAGGCTTTCCAAAAGCTATCCCCTGTAGCCTGCTTAGCTCAGCAGCCTCTTTCATTTCTTCCTCACCCTTCTAAAAGAGAAGGCAGCTTTACTCTTTTTGCGGTTACCATGGTAGCCTATGATGCTTTCTGTCTAAAGTGCTGCTACCGCCATCAGAGACTGACGTTTCCTTGGCAACCAGGTGAAGTCAGTAGGCATGAGCTGAATGCAGGAAAGGAACTCTGGTCTGAGAAGCTGTGTATCTGAATTTTCTGGCTTCAATTATCCCCTCTTCCCTCCCAACTTTTATACACTGTATCCAGAATTGATTGCTCTCAATATGTGTTCTTGACTGAAAGAGCTCTGTGTGAGGTGAAGTAGACCAATTAACTCAGGTCATGTGAGGAGATGGAGGCAAGAAAAGATCTGATCAAAGATCACTTTTAAAAGTTGGATGAGTTTTCTTGGCTTTCCCAGATGATCTGCTCTCAAGAGCCCTTAAGGAGTTGGCTGGAGTTACTGGAGACCCATTAAGCAGTTATTTTTGAGGGCAATGGGTGGATGAGGTGCATGAAGATTGTAAAGGAGCCAGTCAGTGCTGGATTGCAAAAGAAGGGAAACAATGACCTTGGAAATCAGAGAACTTGTCAGATTTGCCAGTATTCCAGAAAGGATGGGAACTTCAATCAGCTTTCAAGCATCTTGAAACCTGCTTGTTTAAAATGAGTGGTGCTGAGAATCTGCCTCCTCCTCCCACTTCCTAGACCTGACCAAGACAGGGTACCTCCACCCTGCAGCAGAAATAACATACCGTGGAACACCACCATGTGGTTCAGATCTCTCTTCTGCCACAAATCAGCTGAGTCAGCTTGGGTATTACTTCACTTCTGCAACTCGGACTCACCTGTAGAAAGGAAATGATTACAAAAGTTCCTGTCGCAGGCATGTCCTGAGGATTCAGTGAAATGATGCATGAAGAGGGCTTAGAACTGGCTGGTTTGTCCTCATTCCCATTCCTGGGAATGTCTCCACACTTGGCTTTCTACCTGCTTCAGCCTCAGAGAATGCTCGAGATTTACAGGGGGGTGATAGGGCCCTACCGATGACAGGGCAGTGATTAAAATAAACCTGAACTGTTCTGGGCTTAAGTACCAGGCTCACAAGGCCCCGGGTCACCCACAGTCAGGCTATCTTTCAGGAAAACCAGTCATCCCACTGGCCCAATCTCCTTTTATACTTGAAACTCTACAATGGGATTACAACCAGATGGCTTTGGAAAATCAAGGTGAGCCCCTCCGGTACCTTCAGGCTACCGAGCACCCTCTGCTTGGTCTGGCTTGGGAAAATCCCAGAGCATTCTCTCTTACCGTCCTTTGCAAACTGCCCTCCTAATCTCCCCCAAGCATTCCTATAGCACCTGTCTTTCTTGGTTTCCAGAGCCTAACTCTACCTGCTCTGGCAGTTCAGAGTAAGTATTTTAAATCAGCATTGGTCCTCTGCCTAAGGTTATAATTTGAACAGAAAAATGGGAAACTAGTATAAGACCATCCTTAGGCTTCAGTTGCCAATCTTCCCCTCAATACTCCCCAAAAAAGAAATCCAATAATGGGTCTCTTGAGTCCTGTGGGAGGTATGTTGGACTCTGTGGACCGCAACTTCAACGTGTATGCCCAGAGCAGGCTATGCTTTGAGAGATTCAAACATTACATGGTGCCTGAA
This sequence comes from Bos indicus x Bos taurus, assembly GCF_003369695.1. NCBI lineage: Eukaryota > Metazoa > Chordata > Mammalia > Artiodactyla > Bovidae > Bos > Bos indicus x Bos taurus. The sequence goes on from NC_040085.1 coordinate 15,550,249, forward strand.
TAAGGGGCCGGACACAGGTTGCCAAAAAACATTACTTCCCTATACTCCAATAAAAATTTTAAATAATAATAATGAATTTTTTTTTTTAAAAAAGCATAACTTCCACTGCTCACTTGTTTATTTATGAAGATATTTGCATTTTATCTAGCCTTCATCACATCTGGTAGGATGTGGGATCTTTGTTCCCTGGCCAGGGATTGAACCCATGCACCCTGCAGTGAGAGTGTGGAGTTTTAACCACTGAACCACCGTTATCCTCATTTTAAATTGGGAGAGCTGAGGTTCAGAAAGACAGGAGAGGTTAATAGTGACTTTCTCCATAGACTTCTGAGTGCCAGCTGAAAAGGCTTGCATAGCCCCATCGAATTTGTATTCACACCTGGAGTTTACATGGTCTCTAGGTTGTAAAGGCATGACATCAAGATTCAAATTCCTTGAGTATATCCATCTGAGAGCCCCCGGATGATAGAGGACTCAGAAGCAGGATGCTCTTAATCTGGCTTTGGGGCCCTTTTCCAACTTGGATGCACCATCCCCCCAAATTGTGCTCTGTCCTATACAGTGAGGGTCTCTGCCTCATCATGTGGCAGGCTGCCCACCGTTTCTTTTGTGCATTTTCTCAGGTGGTTTTGCCACAAGGTGTTTCTTTCCCTTCTCCCCCTTCTATCTACAGCCTATGTATAGCCTTCAAGGCCCAGTTCCTAATATATGTCTTCCGAATGTTCTGTTTCTTTCATTCAGACTTCTTAGAGCACTTGTTACAGCTTGCAGTTAGAATGTGTACTTTGCTGCTGCTCCGGCCGTGTCAGTGCTTCCTCCGCCTGGTCCCTGCTCTCCAGCACGATTGTAAGCTGCCTGCGGGCAGGGATAGCGTCTTGTTTTCTCCATAGGGCCCACCACAGTGACTTGCATATACAGCACTTGAGTGGAACAAGCATTTGTAGATTAAAGATTAAAAAGTCCAGGAAAATTTTACTTAGACTGATGCAGATTGGAGTAATGTTAGATAAATTAAAAGATGTATGTGTGGATGGACTTTCTGGGATTGAAGATTTAACCCAGAAGACTTATGGAGTGTCCTTCCAGAGCTCTGGTGGCCTTTCAGTAGACAAAAGCCCTTGCTCCAGTCTCTAGAGGAAAGTTAGATGTAGCAGGGCAGAACTGTAAGCACAGGCCTAGAGCAGAGTGCTCTTGGCCAATGAGGAGGCCTTGTGGGCCAGGGTGGGTGGGGTTTGTAGAGATTGGGCAGGGGCTGGGCTAAGGGAGCAAAGACCCCAAGATAAAATCACAGTGGTTAAGAGGATATGAGGGCAGAGAGGAACTTACCTGGTTCAGGCAGCTCGGCTCCAGGCCCCTTTGCTGGTCTCTAATGGCAGCCCAGGTCAACAGCCTGCTCTTACTTGGCCTTGATCAGAGAGGATGAAGAGTTGGCCAGGCTCTCAGAGAAGACCCCATCTCTCCGAAGTCTGGCAGGAGCAGGGCTTCAGTTTCCGTCTGTTCTGAGCTCTTCTGTAGGCGTTTGGAGGGAACACACAGATGGGTCGGGCTGATGGAACTGGCTGAGTTGGGGGGAGGGAAGCTTGTAGCGTGTGTGGCTCCCTTATGGGGGAGGTCCTGCCATCATCATCTTTAGAATTCTACCACATGAAAGACACTAGGCCTTTCAGTTCCTCACTCTCTCCTCCAGTGACATTTGACTACTGGTAACCCTCCTCCCTGGGCAGTGGCCACCACTTCTTTGGCAGCTACATCCCTACTGTGCTTCATCTGCCTGTGCTCAGGACACTCTTTGGTCCCTCTTTTTTGGAACAATGAAGCTTTGTTTTGTTTAAAATTATTTAGTTTATTTAGCCATAGGTAAAAACTCAAAAGGCAGAGAAAAGAGCTTACAATGAAAAGTAAACCTCGGAACCTGTCCTCCCCCTACCCGTTTCCCCTTCTCAGTAGTAATCAGTACCATCCTGGCTGGTGATTTGTTCTGTCACAGACCCCTTTGGAAATCTGATGAAATTCATGAACCTCAGTTGCAAAGTTAGATACAATCACCATTAAATATCAAGCAGACATGAGTGGAATCCCAGTTCTATTGCTTATTAACCTCAGGCAAGTAAAAGAGGTAGTAACACCTTATAGTCATTCAAGAATTGAGATAAAGTGAATAAAGTCCTAAGATCATCATCTCACCACCCGTGCTGGGCTGGTTCCCCTTGGCTGCTCCTCAGCTGCAAGGACTCAGACATCCTTCTTTCCATCGAGCTCTGGGAACCTGGGTAAGGTGGAGTGGAGGCCTGGCCCCCAGATGCTCAGGTAGCTGTATCCTCTGTGTAGGCATGAGGGGAGTTGCTGCCTCTGCTCTTTGTTCAAACTCATGGCTCAGGCAGCAGCAGGCGTGGGCGTCCCCAGGAGAGGCACTGACAGCTTCAGTACTCACACGGGCCTTGCAGGTGACAGCTGGGGTGGTGGGGCCCTGCCAGGGAAGGTGCAGGACGACCCCATTAAACCCCAGCTGGTGGGCCTCCCTGTTGGAGGTGGGCCCCACCTTGAACCATCCCAGGTCACAGCTGAGAGTAGTTCTTGGCACACAATGTAGCCTCCAGCCTGCTCCTTGCAGGATTAAGGGGTAAGGAAATGGGGACTTGATCACTGAGTTACCGAATTATTCTAGCAGGTCCCTACTCCTCTCCAGGCCTGTTTTTTCACTGGCAAAGGGACAAGTTGGACTCTGTTCTCTAGGGACCTTTTTCGCCTTGTCATGGACTACTCAGACTAAGTTCCGGAGCCTCCCTAGAACTGTTAGACAAGAAAACTTAGGCTCATAGGTGCAGGGAACCTAAATCCATCCATCCCTTTCTTGGGAGCTTTGAGAACAGAGAGTCAAAGTGAGCAAGTGCAGTAGAAAAATTCTTTATTGAAAAGAGAAAGGTGGTCCCCTTGGTGGTGCCTCCTGGGTCCTGGCCAAAGGCAGGTTGCCACCCCTCAAATCTTCAGGCAAAAGTCTCTGCGCGCCTTACCTTTAATAACCTTAAAGGGGAAGTGCCGTGGTGCCACGGTAAGTCCCAGAATCTGAAGAACACCGGTTCCAGGCCCTTGCCTTTAAGAACTTATTAAGGGCAAAGTGGGCAAGTGCAGCAGATCAGAGACGGGACGCTGTAGGAAAGTCTCAAAGAAGAGGCTCTGTGACTTTAAGTATCTCTTACGATGAGGCATGTTCGCGCTGAGTACAATGGTGGGAAACTGTAAAGAAGTCTAGTAAGCTCTCTTCCAGTTTTTGCTTTTAGCATCTCTTTACAGGAGAGGTGGTCAAGCGCGAATTAATAAAAAAGAAAATCCCTTACAAAACTACTTCCCCCCTCGCCCGCCGGAAGCCGCCCCGCCCACTGGCCGCGGCTCGCCCTCCGCGGGTCCGCGTCCTCTCTTTCCAGGAGCCTCGAAGCCGGGAGGTAAACGGAGAGCGCGTGGAGCGGGTGGGGCGACGCCCGCCGGGGTCTGGGGGCGGGGGGTCCGCCTCCCGCGGTCACAGCAAGGTGTCCCGGCAGTTTTTGGTTTCCTAGACGGTCTTCTTGGAGGAAGCCGGGCGACGGCGGGGCGGGGCTAGGGGGCGGGTAGAGAGCGCAGTGACCATGGCGACCACGGCTCAGAGCACGGAGAGGTCGTGGCACGATCTGGAGCGCTGCTTAAAGAACTTGGCGTTGCGCGGCACCAGGTTGGCAAGGAAGCGCTTGGCCTTCTTGGTGAGGCTCTCGCGACGCGCAGGCGGAGCGAGGCCCTCGGGGCTGCCCCACTCGGGCCGCGGGCCCCCGGCGCCATTCCGGCCCCGCCGCAGCCGGATCTGGCGCACCGCTCCTTCGAAGAGCTCCCTCGTGTTGTGGTGCAGCGCGGCCGACGTCTCGATGTGCTTGCAGCTCAGTGTCCCTGCCAGATGGCGGCCCTCTACAGGAAGGGACCTCTTCAGGCGCCCGCCCTCCCACTGGGCTGCGCTGGGCCCGGGATGGGGGCGAGGCTGGACCTGGGGGCTCCAGGGCGTGCAGTGAAAAGGGACTGGGGCAAGTCAATCGCTTGCACAGAGGGAACAAGCAAGGATCAATTGGAGGGCGATGGTGATGCAGAAGGGGAGGGAGTAAAGGGCCTTCAGAAGAGGTGAGGGGGAGTGAAGAGAGGGTCTCAAGCCCTAGGCGTGGGCATTGAAAGTCTGCCCTTAACCTGGGGCCAATTGCAATTTTGTGCACCTTGGAGGGTAAAAGGGCCTTATGGAGAAGAGATGACCTGGAAAGGAGAGACTCCTCTGAGATTACAAATATGGATGAGGTTCAGGGTACTCACCCTCCAGTGAGACCTCCCGGGAGCGGGCCAGGTCACTCTTGTTTCCAACAAGGATGACAGGCAGATCGTGGTGGGGCCTCCCAGCCCTGAGCCGAAGTAGGGTCTCTGGAACTTTGGAGAAGCTTCGTCGGTCGGTGACTGAGAAGACGATGAGAAAGGCATCCCCCGTCTGAAGGCAGTGGTCCCGCAGCCACCCCCCTGCATCCCCCTGCAGATGGGCAGAGAGTTGTGGGATGTCAGGGCTGGGGGCACAGAAGAACCTGCCCAGCACCTGCACCTCAGGGATGAGGCACCAGGATGTGAGGGCAAAGCCATCTGCTTAGGACACAGAGCATTCTGCCAAACACATCCAGTACTGAGAGTGTGTTTGTGGAGGGGGGAGAAGTTTGTAATACGAGCCCCACATGGGCAAATGGGGGACATAGGATCCTAGACTAGGGTAGTCCATCCTACTTTCTTATGCCTAAGCTCTTCAAAAGTGAATGCTATTCAAGTGTATGCAATCTGGCCCCTCATTTCTGCATAGTAATCATTTATGTCCATATAGTCACAGGGCCTCACTTTTTCTTCCTTCCCTGACATTACAAAGCCCTGAGCTCCTGTCCTGTCAGATCAGTCTCTTCTAGGCTAAAAAATGTACAGAGTGGGTCTATTTCAGGGTTTCCAGCCTGGCTTCCAGCTGCAGAGTTTGTCAAATTCAGATCCTAACATTCCCTCTGGGTCAGAAGATCCTGGAAACCAAACAGCAGTTCTCAATGCTATGGTGTGTACATGGGTGTCAGCCTTTGCTGTCTGAGACCATATATATGAAGGGTCAGGTTCCATTACTGTTAAAACCAGGGTACCAGCCTTTAGCCAAGACTTTGCCCCTCCTCAGTTCTTCTAGGTTTCATCATCTGCTTGCAGCCACATCTTAGTTCTTACCTGTTCCCAGATGTCATAAACAACTAGAGTCACTTCCTCCTTATCCACCATGATGCGTCTCTCATAGGTGTCCTCTGTTGGGAAATAGAGACAAGGAACAGAGCCCATTAGGAGGCTCCCCAACACCTGTAAGACCTAGTAAACAGGGACCCCCTCCAGAGAGGTTGCCACAGAAAGCATTGGAACAGTTTCTAGGTTCTGGGCTCCAGGACTGCACATGCTTTGAGCTCTTCCATCCCTGACTAGGGCTCCAGAGGTGCCCTCAACCCTTGCAGGGCTCCCCCAAATACCTGGGTTCTCCAGCTCGTGAGCACTGTCTCCCTGGAGACCACCGAAAGTGCCTGCTAGGGTGCTCTTGCCCACGCCGCTCTCCCCCACCAGCATGACCTTGAAGATGCCATCCTTTTGGGTGGGGGCTGCCTCCCCTGAGCCCAGAGAGTCAGAAGAGCCAGAGGATGAGGCTTGAGGTGGCCAGTCAAGTTCATCTACAGCCTGGGCCCGCCGCAGCTGGTGCTTGTAGGGGACAGGCATACTGCCTCTTCGTCTGGGGGCCCCTAGGGCAGGGGGTGGCCTGCCCCGGTCCAACCCTGCCAACAGTTTCTCTGGCTTCTTCAGCAGTGTGGCATCTGCTTCTGGGGGGGGGGCAAAGAGAAGGAAGCTATGAGTGGGGTAGGCCTAGCCATCTGCAGCAGGCTCAGTTCTGGCTGTTCCAGCCTCAGAGGCCCCGTCGATGACCATGACCCAGAAGGAGCTGATAATTTTAGTCTGACCTCTTCCATAGAACACCAGAAGCCTGAACTGGTGGGGCTCCCAGGAGCTGACCTGAAGGCTTGCCCAGCGTGGTTCCAGCCACAACCTGTTCAAAACATGCCTCATGCAGGGGAGGCACCTGTGCGCAGGCTCACACACCCACTCACACTTCACACTGACACACAGTCACACCCCCAGACTAGGCCTCTGGCCGGGTTGGGGAGAGGGGCTGCCAGTCCTTCCACTGAGAGGCCCTGCCCTCTCCCGCTTCCTGCATCGGCTGATCTCCACACTGGGGAGGGGCCCAGAAACGAGCTACTGCCCTGGTTCTGGGGGTGGGTACTGACAAGAGTCAAAAACTTTGTGGGGAACCGCTTCCCAAGGAAGGGCCTTTTCTTTGAGATGTGTGTGTTGGGTCTCCATGGGTGTGTGGGAGGGGCTGCCTCTTCCCATGGCCCTGTAGGGACGTGCCCCGGTGCATGGCTGTGTGTGAGTCCTACTGCACCCCTGGCTGTCCCTGTGAGTCCCAGACAATATTCTGTTCATGGCTAGGTGGAGGGAGGGAGGGAGAGAGAGAAATAGCGAGAGAGCGGGATCAGGGAGAGTGACAGTGCACGGGTCAGGGTAACTGGAGGAGGAAGGAGACACAACAAAGGGGGATGCAGAGAGGCTGGAAATAGCCCAGGATCAATACTTGACTGGCAGCCAGGGCATCCAGGAGCCAGAGAAACCCTTACAACAGGTCCCCAGGGTAGCCCCCTGCCCGTGATTCCCAGGCTTGTGGGCTGGCTGCCCCTTGTCTTTCCCCTTTCCCTCCTGCCCATCCCAACCTCTCAGGAATGAGGCAGACGTAGGGGCTAAGTACCAGTTTCTCCAGCAAAGCCCTGGGTGATGGGTGAAGGGACATTTAGGCAGCCCCCCCTCTACCCCCGCTACTTAGCCCAGCCCTAGTGTAGGCAGGTGGCTCCCTCATTTCTCCAGTGGCTCTTCCCCTCTTGTTGGGTTCAAGCTCCTTCAACCCCTAGTTCTGACCTCCCCACCAGAGCTTCAGCTACCACCCGTATGGTTTCAGCCAGAAACTGCAGCTTAGCTCTCACCTGGTGTGGGTGTCTCTGGAGGAGAGGCCTGGTGGCTGCTGGAGGGGCAGAGTGCTGTGGTTTCCGTGTCGGTGTCCATGTCGGTGTCGAAGTCCGTATGCATCGTTGTGCGTGTGCAGCCCGGCAGCTTGCAGCACCCGCTCGCTCACTCAGCAGTACTGTCAGCTTTTCCCTTTAAATACCACCCCCCCGCCCGCCATGCTCACCACCCCCCCACACCTGGGGAGATAGCCCCGCCCCCTGATGAGGTCACATATGCTAATAAGCCGTGATGTCAGCGGGATTCCCTCCTTTCTGCCCCCCCTTCCTTTGTGTAGCTTCCTTCTGGGAGTACACCCACAGCGGAGTCTGGTTAACATGTGAACAGAACAAAGTCAGAGGGGCAGAAGAGACAGGTTCAGATAAGTGGGGAGAGGGGTTATGGGTAAAGGAGCTGAGGATGGGAGGAAGCAAGGATCCAGGACCTGGGTGGTCTTTATCCAGAAGCTAGGACTATGTGTCATTTGTCTGCATATCCCAACCCCTTAGCCCAACGTTCAGCCCAGAGTGGGTGCCCAGTAGCTAGATGGTGGGGCTAAAGGAAGAAACCAAAAAGACAGGGACAGGACAGCCACCCTGCCACCAAGCTTTCCTGACGCCCCCTCCTTCCACCTGTCGCCCCTTCTGGGCTAAGACCCACAAAAGTACCCATTTCCCAGCCTGGCCGCTAGGCAGATGGGGGCTTTGAGGAGGGAGACATGGCGCTTTGTTTGGGCAGCTTTGGTTTTTTACTTGGTTCCAGTGGGTACAAACCACTGTGGAGACTTCCCACCTGTCCCTCCGTGCCAGGCCCACCTGCTCCTGTTAATCAGAGCAGGAAAAAGGGGAGGGGCAGCTAGCCATCTGGAAGTTCCCAGTCCGGAGGCAGGCAAGCCCCCTCAGTGCTCTCTGGAACAGCCCTAAGCCTTCTGGGCTATACCGGGAGGACACGGTGACACCCACCTCTCTGGGGGAAGCCAAGATAGAGGCACCTCTCTATTGCGCCTTTTCTGCCAGGGCCCTTTCACTTTAGGCTCCCACTCTTGTCTTCTGACATCCTCAAGGACCCAAACACACATTTCGATTTACTGGCCCCTTCTCACCCCATTTTTTTCAGATGCTGTGCTAAGCACCTTCCTGAATTACGTCCTTTCATCCTCATGATCCTGAGGCTCAGAGTGATAGGTGAGTGGCCTGTCCTCCAAATCAATCATGCAGCTGGAAAATGGGGACACCATGATTCCCACCCAGATCCTTCCAGTGCCAGAGACTATCTTTCATCTCTGTCTTTGTCTTAAATATTCCAGCTGTCTCCTATTATTGGGAACAATCTTTATTGCCATCTTCAGTGGATTTTTCCGACTGAAGCAAATAGTCATATGGGGATTACTAGTGCAGTATGTGGATGGAGGTCAATTACAGGGCAACAGTGTAGGGTCTAGCGGAAGCAGAACTATTAAGCAGCTACAATCCTCGTGTACTTCACTGGATAGACTTACAGTCCTCAATCACAGCCTACTTGTCCTTAACTATTCACAATTTTAATGTTCCACCTGTGTTCCTGTACTTGAAGATTAGAAGTACATCTATAGCAGCTAGTGACCCCTACAGTAGCTAATAGTAAGAGAAACAACATCACAGAAAACTTTTAAAGCAGTCCTTTTAAAAAGTGGCCTAAGGTCATCTAGCATTAAGGCGAATAGCTTTTCTGACACTGTTCACAGCTTCTGAAGACATTGCTGCAGAGTTCTTTGGTTTCTGAGTGATCCTCAGCTATCCAGAAGGATTTATGTTATATTGCAGATGTGCTGAAGATGAGTGTAATGTTTTAGAATGACTTCCTTCCAAAATGAGTTTTTTAAAAGTTTTAAATTACAAAGGGGTGAGCTTTATATATCTGGAAAGCTCATTTAGATGGTAGAATTCATTTCTATGATACTAGATAAGAGTGCCAGTGTCTGCAGAGCCCAGCGAGGACTCTTGACCATGACTTCTGCTGGCTCTCAATCTAGCCTCAGGCCACAGATGCAGGCTGGGTTTCATCTTGAACCATCATCTCTCTCATCCCACTGGTAAGTGGCTGTGCACTTGCCCGGCTTGAGGCTCCCTCAGGAATTGGAGGTTCTGTATAATAATGGGACAGACTGAGATTTGAAACTGAGCGGATCCAGGTTTAACTGCCTCTCAATAGAGACTGGACCAGTCTTGTAATTCTTCTGAAGCTGCTGTGACCTGTGAATTGGGGCTGTGGTATCCATGGCACAGCTTCGTTGTGAGGGTTAGCTACACCCGATAAAGGGTCTGATATGCAGCAGGTTCCCCTGCCATTTGGTGCTCCACAGCCTCAGGCTGTGCGGCTGGGTATCCCTCTCCCTTCCCAGCGCGGCCTGGAGCTTGCTTTAGGCCCAGATTCTGCTCCTTAAGAACCAAATTCTGGTATCTGCTCAGATTGTCTGATTCTCAGGCTGATTCCCATCTCATAACTGAGATCACCTCCCTCCTTCCCACCAAGGGCCTTTGCTTGAGTCCCATGCCCTGGTACAGGGTATCTTATCTTGACAGGATTTGGAGTCACCTCATTTCTTTTTCCTTGGGCCATGGTGAAAATAAACTTGGGTGACAGCCCCCCAGTGTCTCACCCTTACCTGGATATGAGCCTCTGTCTTCATATCCCATTATGCCAGTACAAGGTCAACCCTGTCTCCCTGCCACTGGGGCTTCCCTAGGCTCCTGTTTGCTGGAAGGAAATGCTGAACAATTAGTGCTGGGTGTGAGGACACTGACAGGGTGTAGGCAACAGGGCGCCTCCAGCAGAGGGGTGGGGATAGGCCAGGCCAGGCAGGAAGGGGAAAATGAACCTAAGGGGGAGCCCATTTCTCTGGGGACTGATTCTGTTAGGGAATGCCTCAGCTCTGCTTCTGTAGGCATCACACCAACTTCCATAGGCTCTTTCTAAATCCTTTGTCCCCTTTAATTTTCCTTTTAAACTCTGGGACAGCTCTGTCACCTTGCTTACCACAGACTGGTAAGCAAGCGTATGTCCCAGCAGTTCTCACTGGTCATTCCCTCCATTACCCTCTCCAGCTCTTTGGGGCCCTCCTACAGCCCTAGCCCTCACTGTCTGCTTAGTTTGCTTATCCTGTGGCCTCTCACCTTGCCTAAAATCCACAACTCTATTCCAACTACTGACAGCATTCTTTAGGATCTAGTTTGGACCCTCTTCCAGAAAGACCTCTTGGATTTGGCCAAGGTGATGCTAGCATCTTCATACCGTGAATGATGATGATTTTTCTCTGGACGCATCTTTGTCTGCTTTGGGGCATGCTGGACAAGAGTTCATCTGTCTTGCTTAGGACAGACTGAAATGCTTGGTGGGGTGGAGGATGGGGGGCAGAGTGCTTCACCAGGGACAGTCTGCTTCTGTGATAAGTGATCTGAGAGTTCTCCATAAATGGGAAGTTTCCTAGCTGCAGGGCCCTGCTGGCTCACGAATTCTGAGAGCCTGGCAGTAAGGAGGCTTGGTGCTCACTGCTGGTGTCAGGCACTATACAGATGGGCCCCTGGCAGTAAGTGGAGATGGAGAGGCCTACTCTTGGGGTTCCTAGAATTTTCTTACCCTCTGAGTGGTATAAAAACTAAGGATGGGTGATCTGAAGATAAACAGGAAAAGGGCAGAGAAAAGGCCTTTATAGCGAGGAGCAAGGTGAGGGGAGCATAAGCTGAGCTAGGTAGAGAGGCGGGGCCCAGCACAGCTCACTTACAGGCTGAAATTTCTGATTCCTTTATTTTTCAACCTTGGCTTCCTGGGCAACAACCTAGCTATGGGACAGAAGCATTTGTTGTGCTCTTTTTATGAGCCAGGCCTTGTAGGAGGGATCACTGTTGGCAAAACCTCAGGCCCTGCCCAAATCCTCCCTTGGGGGCTGGAGGTCTCCAGCCAGTTGGCATTCTGGTGCTTAAGGCCACTTTTGGATGGGTTTGGCAAGGATGGAGTGTCCAGGCCCATGACCCTTTAAGAACTTTACTTTTTAAAAACAGCCACCAACCGGTGGCAGTGTGGGGAGAGGGTGGTGGTGGACTGTGGTCTCTGGCCATGCGCAGGGGGAGCTCTGTGAGGGCCCTCTCCCTGTCTGAGGGACACCTAACTTGATAGCAGCTACCTGGGATCAACAGGAGGCCCATCAAGTCCCCTCAGACTGAGGGACAGGGAAGGAAGTAGTGGATGGGAAGCTGAGCTGCCCTCTATAGGGTTGCTGTCCCTGTGAACAGAATGCCCAAGGGAGCTAGGTCACCTCAGGCCAGCAGTGGCTCATCCTCCGCTTCGACCACCCAGACCCCAGGTTCAGCCAGTGGCACCAGCAGCACATCGTCCTCATCCTCTGGGGACAGGACTGTTGTGTGGGGTCCAGGTGACGCCCGGGTTGGTCCAGGGGGCCGCAGGCTGGGCAGGAGGCGGCCTCGCAGGGCCTGTACCACTCCAGACAGCAGTGATGGCTCCAAGGGCACCGCAGGCAGTGGCCCTGGGGCTTCAGGGACAGTAGGACAGGCTGGGGATGTGCTGGCAGGTGGCAGTGGAGCCTTGACAGGCAGTGGGGGTGCCTGGTCCCCATCTTGCCCACCCACTGCCCCGCCCTCATGGGCTGGACCTATGCTGCCATCTAAGGTCTCAGGAGGAGCAGTGGATGGTGTGGCCTGGGATCTGGTTTCAGGGGTCCGGGCTGGGGGGTTGGTTCGGGGAAGCAAGCCCCAGCGGCGAAGACGGCGCACCAGGCGGCGCATAGAGCGGCCCCGCTGGCGGCGGCGGGCACCAGAGGTGCTCCCTGGAGTCATGTCCTGGCGCAGGATCTGTAGCAGAGAACGCAGATTGCCCAGAACAGAGTTCTGCAAGGAGAGGAGGAAGACATAAGAGTTGGAAGGGGTGGGAACAGCCACAGGGGTCTGGAGCGGCAGGTGGTCTGGTTGGGGAGGGTGACTTACATCATTAGGGTTCTCTGTAGGGAAGTCCTCTACAGGAGGGATGGCGCCCTGGGCAATGAGCTGCCCGTAGGAGGGAGGCGCCTGCTGCTGCACAATCTCGGCCTCCATCCGGGAGAGGGGAGCGAAGATGCTGGAAGGCATGAGGGCTGCTCAGTCACAGGTGCCGGTGACCAGAGCTGCCTATCCCAGCCCAGACAGGCCTCTTTACTCCACACCCAGGCCAGGATACCCGGCATTATGCCCTGGCTCTCCAAAATCATCTGAGGTCTCCCTCCTTCCTTGAGGTGGCTTTCGAGATCTAGATCTGTCCCTCCCTCAGGGGAGCACACCTGCCCCCAAGTGAGACAGCCCCAGGAGCGCAGCCAGCAGCTGGCCACAGAGCCTGTCCCCCACGTGCGCATCCTCAGGCCTCCTGTGACCACACGGGCCCTGTCCCACCCTCAGGGCCCACTTCTCTACCGCCAGCTGCACTCCCACTGACCTGTACTCCTGGGTGCGAATGGCATAGAGCTTGCAGGTGCAGCCCAGGGCGATGACCAGCAGCAAGCCGCACACAAGGCTGCCAATGACGGCAGCGGTAATGACCTTGCGGGGCAGGGCGTAGGAGCAGTCCCACTCGTCACTGCCGTCAGCACAGTCCGGCTGCCCGTCGCACACCCACGTCTCATACACGCACTTCTCATCCCGGCACCGGAAGTTGCCTGGCTGGCAGTGGCGACAGCGTCTCTCATCTGCTCCATCGGCACAGAAGGTCTGGTAGTTACAGCGGTCAGTGGGCAGGTAGCAGGCTGTGGCCCCAGGGGTGCCGGCGGCCCCACAGGGGTAGTGTCCAGGTGGGCAGCTGGGGCAGTTCTCCTCGTCCGTGCCATCTGCACAGTCCCATGAGCCGTCGCAGCGCTGTGCCTCGCTGTAGCAGCGCTCGCCGAGGCCTTCGCTAGCCCCCAAGCCAGAGCTTAAGCCGCACGGTCGGTCCCAAGGCAAGCAGTAGCCCCGCACATGGTAGGTGGCATTGAAGCCCCGACCAGTGCTCCAAGGGACTGTGCGGTAGTCCACTGTGGCCTGGCCAGACAGCGTCTCCACAGTGACAGCCTTGCCATTACTGAAGCGGGTGAGGCTGCGCAGCAGTCGGAGGGTCTCGAGGGGCCCCGCGCCGTCATATACACGCACTGCATCGTCATAGCCTAGATCCAAGGCCGTGAAGCGCACTGCCAGGCGCCGGCCATCACGTGGGTCCAGCAGCCAGCGGCAAGACTGGGGGTGGGAGACTGAGGCCAGGTGTGAGTATCCGAAGGAGGAGAAGACACCATAGAAGTCTTCTAAGGTGTGATTGCAGGGTGGGGTGAGGACAGGGGCTAGGGCCAAGTCAGGGAAGGGGTCTGAGCTGCAACCTGCCTCGTCAGAGCCATCGCCACAGGCGTCGACCCCATCACAGCGCTGGAGCAGGGGCACACAGCGGTGGTTCAGGCACTGGAACTCCTCCTGCAGGCACATCAGCCAATCTGCAGAGGCACCACGGAGAGGGGCTGTGAAGCACTGGGGTGGGCCGGATCCTCCCCTCCTCCCTGGGGCTTCCATTGCCTGTTCTAAGTGCCACATCAGCCCTGTCCAGCCCACCTTGGCTGTAAGAGAGCAGGAAGCCCTGGCCCATGGGAGCTCTGGCCCCGACATAGCTGTAGGTGATGGTGACGTTGCCTCCAGGCAGTTGCAGAGGGCTGGCAGGTGCCTCGCACAGGGAGATCTGCGGCTGGATGGGGGAGCGCAGGGTTAAGCGCTCTGAGCCACAGGCCAGATGCAGTTTTTGGAACCTACAGGGGTGAAGGAGAGCAGGACGTAAGGTATTCCTGACCGCTGCTGGCTTCTTCCTCCCCCAACAGTTGTCAAGCCTCTTCTACGCCAAGCAGCACAAACACCTGCTTATCCACAATCCAAACGGTCAGATGAAAATGCAGTTAGCCAAATTCCTTTGTAATCAAGGCAACAGCCCTAACAGAGGCCCATGGTACCTGAGACCATGAGTACATCTTAGAGCCTCTTCGAAAAACTGCCTTGTGCTCTGGACCGAGTTAGATTCATTGCTTTCCTGCTGTTGCAGCACTGTCACCCAAGCATGGTGCCGGCGACTACTGTAAGCTTAATTAACCAGAATTCACCATCCCTCCCAGTGCCCAGTGGTGAGACCTGAGATCACTGTAGCATTCTGATCCCTCTGCTCCAACAAGCTCTCCCCAGACGGCCTCTCTTTTCCCTTATTCTTTTCTGGGTAAATCTATGGGAAGTGAACTGTGTGAAGCAAACAGCCAGGTACTTAACGTGGGCCCCAACCCCACAGCCCAAGGTTGGAGGAGCCCAGGGAGACCTGGACTGTTTAAAAGATCTGAGGAGGCTGAGGAAGGTTCTGGAGTGACTGTTGTCCTTCAGAGATGACAGGACCCAAGCTAGATGTCCACTCCAGTCCACCTGCAATTCATTGTGTCTGGCCCCAAACAAGCCAGGCTTTTAGGGCAGATGACGCCAAATCTAACTCTCCTCTTTCCCGTGGACAGGATGGAAGCTCCATGGAGAAGTGCTCCCTGAAGGCTTCTCCCTGGTAAAGGCGCGGGAGTAGGGGAAAGGTCGGAGAAGGCAATGGCACCCCACTCCAGTACTCTTGCCTGGAAAATCCCATGGATGGAGGATCCTGGTAGGCTGCAATCCATGGGGTCGCTAAGAGTCGGACACGACTGAGCGACTTCGCTTTCACTTTTCACTTTCATGCATTGGAGAAGGAGATGGCAACCCACTCCAGTGTTCTTGCCTGGAGAATCCCAGGGATGGGGGAGCCTGGTGGCTGCCATCTATGGCATCACACAGAGTCAGACACGACTGAAGTGACTTAGCATAGCATAGCATAGGGGAAAGGTATAGGGTTGTGCCCGCACTCACCTGACCGTTACCGTCTGCTCCTTCCTGCCCAGGATGAGCCAGGTACAGTTGGCAGGGGAGCTGCGGCTGTCCCGGCCCACAGGCCTCTGTAAGGTGCCTTGCACTTCCAAGAGCACCGCTGGTGGGTCCTCACAGGCTAGAGAAAGAGAGGAATGTAGGGGCATCAGTCAAGAGCCCCTTACCATCACACCCCTGCCCAGGCTTGAGGTCTTTGAGGGCCTGGGCTCTTTGGAAGGATCACAGACACTCCCCCGCCCCAGCCACACACACACTACAGGCATAGTCTTCAGGCAGCCCCCTCTCTTCCCTCATCATAATTCCACTTTACGTATCAACACCACAAACAACATGAGGTCTGCTGTGTGCCAGCCACTGGGCCAGAAGGAACAGGAAATACTGTTTCTATCCTCAGGGAAACTACATTTTGGCTAGGCAGATCAAGGATGGATATTTGGGGGAAAAGAAAAAAGTACATTAACTACCAGTTGAGGGCTTACGCTGGGTCTCAGTTTCCCCATCTGTAAAAAAAAGAGTGGATGACGTCCACTCTAAAACTATGGTAACTACTAGAGGAATTCAAGGAAGAGAAAGTCTTGAGTTCTCATTACCCCTGGGGCATCCTCTACTCACCAGGATTCGGGAAAATAATCCTATCTGGGTGGGCCACAGTGCCTCCTAGAGGAAGAGCGAGAAAGGGCAAGAGTCATGCTTCCGAGTTTCCTTCACCTGAGCAAACTCAAGGAGGAACAAGAGCCTTTTGCGGCTTCCGGGTAGTTTATGGGAAAGGGTGGTGGAGCAGAGGAAGACAGCGGTGTGTGACCTCGAAAGAAGGTCTGGCAGCACGGCCTATGGAGTGGGTACAGTGATTTACGGAAGTCAGGGGGAGACTGGGGGAACGGCTGGAGATTTCCCCGAGGCTGGGGCAGGCAGTGCCAGGGCGGCGGCAGGGGGTGGAGGGCACGACCGGGCAGGTTCAGGTGAGGAGCCGCGTAGCAGGAAGGGAGCTAGAGCCCTCTGGGCCCTGTGAGAGCCCTGGGAGCGGGATGCTGGGCGAGTAGACTCGTTTCGGTTTCTTACCCAGGAAGAGGAGAAGGATGGCCGGCAGCATCGTGAGCCGTCCGGAGGTGCAGGAACAGTCCCGGAGCTTCCGTCGTTTATTCAGTGGGGAGGCGGCGCCGCTCCGGGCGTCCTGGCTCCCCGGTGCCGCCTCCCCGAGAGGGCTCCATGGCCCAGGCTCCCCGACCGATGCTCTAGATGCCAGGGCTGGGGACGGGTGGGGGGAGGCAGCGGCCCGGGTGCAGGGGCGGTGCCTCTAGCCAACTTCTGAGTTGTTTTCCCCGGCCGCCGCCGCGCTCTCTCCGAGGCCAGTCCCCGAAGCCGCGGAAATCGGCTCGAAGCCTGACGCTGGGGCGCGCCCTCGCCTAGAGCCCGCCCGCAGGCCGCGAGCGCTCAGGTCCAGGCCTGGCCGCCACCTGCCGGGGCTTGAGGCCACTTCCTCTTCGGGCCAAACTTTACCGACTGTCAGCCCCCAGGGCCGGCCCGGGCGCTGCTCAACTTCTCCAGCGCGTCCAGCTCGCGGAACGCGGCAGAGGAGTGGGGGAGGGGTCAGGCGACTCCGTCCAGCGCCCAGTCCCTTGCCCAGACGACACCCCCGCCGGCCCTAGGGTTGGAGAAGCCCGGGCGGAGGAGGGGGCGGGTGACTAGCCTGGCCACACCCCTGCCAATCAACGCGCGCCCCGCCCACCCACCCGTCTTAACCCTTTTTCGGTTCTGCCGAGTCTTGTCACGCTGGCTTTTAAGGTGCTCACCCCTACTTTTAACTCTGCTTTGTTTAGTCCTTTCCGTGTAACGTTACAGTACACGTTTGTCAGAGGACCACTGCTTATTCTGTAACTGTCATGTCTTTCCTTTGGGTCCTTAAACTCTCGGTGCTTCTCTCGTCCCAATGTCTGGGATCCGGTAGCACTTTTTTTTTCGTGCGCGTCTATTACAGCAATTACCACACCGTGTTATAACTATTTGTTTACTCTTTCCTGACCCCGCCCCCGCCCCGCCCCGCCCCTTCTGTGGAAACTGAAACTTCCTGTAGGTTGGGGCCTAGACTGTTTACCTTTGTACCCACAATGCTTCTCGCCTGCTGAGACACAGTAATTCAACAAACGAATAAATGGTGCCTTCTCTACTTGCTGTCTCTGTGACCTTGAGAAAATTGTTTAACTTCTCTGTGCTTCTCAAAATGGGGTTAATAATGTACAATTCAAAAAAAAAAATAATAATGTACAATTCCCTCTTAAGGTTATTGTCAACATTTAGGGAGGTAATGGAACTTGAACATCTAGGAAGTGCTTCATACCTGCTAGCAATTATTATTAGTCACAAGAGAGATATCTAATTTATGTGGGCTTGGGATTGCTGATTTCCTATGGCACTTACAGGTAATAATAGTAAACAATAAGAATAGCAGATAGTTTTTGAGCTTTTTTGTACATTTCAGCACAGATCTAAGCACTTTTCAAGTATTTCCTCTTTTAATTCAGGTGGCCAGAGTGGTAAAAAAAAAAACCCTCCTGCCAGTTCAGGAGCCATAAGAAATGTGGATTCGATCCCTAGGTTGGGAAGATCGCCTGGAGGACGGCATGACAACCCCACTCCAATATTCTTTCCTGGAGAATCCCTTGGACAGAGGAGCCTGGTGGGCTACGGTTCATAGAGTCGCACAGAGTCTGACACGACTGAAGCAACTTAGAACATATGCATAGTCTTGTGAGGTACTTATTATTGTTACTCCCATGTTACAAGTAAGGAAACTCTGGCACAGACAGGTTTGGTATTGCCCAAGACCATGGATCTAGTAAATGCTGAAACAAGGGTTTGAACCTAGTGTACATTCAGAACCTCTCTACAAATGGTACAAACAGTTTTCTATTTGTGACATTTGTTGTTGACATCAGTTTTGATGTATTCAAAACTGAGACCTCAGCAGGGCCTGAAGCCATAAATTTGGGCATAAAAAGGCCCTTCTTCCACTTGGATCTTGGTCCCATGCCAAGGAACTTGGTTCCTTAGTCTCTCTATGCTCCCTACTGCAACCCTTGGGATTATGATAGGTGAAATTGAACCCTAAATGTGGGAGGATGGTGTTGAACTGCAGGGCAAAGAGGCTGGGGAAATTAAAAATATTTAAGTTCTGAAAGTGATCATGGAAGTTTTAGTTAAATGCTGGCTATGTTCTCTATGCTGGGTACTTGGCAGATGCCTGGAACTTGTAAGACTTTAATGTCAGGGAGCTTACAGTCTAGTTGAAAAAAGAGAGGTCAGACACATAAATTTAAAGTCAGACAGCCATGGTAAGTACCCATGGAGGTATACTTGTGGGAAGTTTAGAAGTTAATTTAGAAGTGAAACAGGAAAAGTGATGGTGAGATGGGTAGAGTTTTAAGGGGCAAGAGGAGGAGGAAGAGAGACCATGGTCTGTGATACTGAATAAACTAAGAGTTGGAAAAAAAAAATCAAGATCTAGGCTGTTGGGAGCAGTCATCATCAGAAAGAAAGAAATGGCACCAAGTTAGAACAAACTTTCACTCTGTAAATATTTATTAGAGTGCCTTCAAAGTGCAAGGCCCTGTGCTAGCCATGAGGATTAATATTTAAGAGTGAATTTGAGCCAAAAGAAGATGAGAAGAAATCAAAGAGAACCTAGGTGCTTATAACGAGTTTAAGCTTTAATTTGATTAGTGAGTTGAAGTGTTCACGCCCCTATAAATCCCCATAGATCATCAAGTACATTTAGAAATGGATCTTTGTGGGGAGGGAGGTGGGAGGGGGGTTCAGGATGGGGGAACACATGTACACCCATGGCTGATTCATGTCAATGTATGGCAAAAACCACTACAATATTGTAAAGTAATTAGCCTCCAATTAAAATAAATTAATTTAAGAAATGAGAAAAAATACAAAAAAAAAGAGAAATGGGTCTTTGAAGATGTTCTTGGAATACTTTCAGAAATTGTGAAAAATAGTGGAAGTACTGAAAAATGGGCAGATTTCTGGTTTTCAAGATGACAATATCTAACTTTGAAAGAGTACTCACCATACGCTTGGCACTGTTTTCATCACTGCACATATATCACCTCATTTAATCTTCACCAAATCTCCAGGAAGTAGGTATTATTTTTGTCCTCATTTTATAATTGAGGAAACTGAGTAATAGATAGTCATAAACTAAGCAAGTCATTAGGTAACTTGCTCAAGATCAAACTACTAGCATGTGCAGCAGCCAAGATGCTCGGGTCTGATGTTCACATGTTGATTTCCTACCCTCCAAAGATGATAGTGGACATCTTGGAGATCAAACCAGTCAATCCTAAAGGAAATCAGTCCTGAATATTCATAGGAAGGACTGATGCTGAGCTGAAGCTCCAGTACTTTGGCCACCTGATGCAAAGAATTGACTCATTGGAAAAGACCTTGATGCTGGGAAAGATTGAAGAAGGAGAAGGGAACGACAGAGGATGAGATGGTTGGATGGTATCACCGACTCAATGGACATGAGTGTGAGCAAGCTCCGGGAGATGGTGATGGACAGGGAAGCCTGGCGTGCTGCAGTCCATGGGGTTGCAAAGAGTCAGACACGACTGAGCAACTGAATTGAACTGAACTGAAAGATGGTAGTATTAGGGGTCGGGCTTTGGGGGATGCTTCCTTCTGAAGGTGGAGCCCTCAGAGTGGAACTAGTAAGAAAGGCTCTAGAGAGATCATTAGTCCTTTCCATCATGTGATGAAGTTCTGGCTGTGACGGAATGTCCAGAAAGCACTGGCTGTGAACAAGGAAGAGAGCCCTCACCAGAAGGTGACTATGCTAGCACCTTGATCTTGGTCTTCTCAATCTCCAGAACTGTGAGCAATAAATTTCTGTTATTTATAAGCTACTCAGTTGGTTGTATTTTGTTATAGTGGCCTAAGACCAAAACTTGGTACTACAAAGCTGGGATGCTGCTGTAACAAGTTCATAAGAATATGGAAACAGCTTTAGAACTGGGTGATGGGCAGAGAATGGAAGACTGGAGGTGCATGCTAGAGAAAGCCTATATTGCCATAAATGGACTGTTAAAGGTGATTCTTATGAGGGCTCAGAAAAGAAAAGCTATTGAGAGAGCCTCAATCCCTCAGAGAATACCTAACAGGATGTTGGTGTTGGAAACCGGAGGAAAGACGATCTTTAATAAACAGGCAAAGAGCTTGGTTGAATTGTGCTGTGTCCTAGTGTTTGGTGAAAGGTATTAATAGAACTTGTGAGGAATGAAATTAGATATTTGGCTGAAGAAATTTCTAAGCAAAGTGTTGAAGAAGCATCCTGGTTTCTCTTGGATGCTTATAGTAAAAATGATTTAAAGGTGCAGTTGTTTATCAAATAGGATTCAGAACTTAAAAATTTGGAAAATTCTTATCATTATCTAGCATACTATATTTTACTCATTTATCATGTTTGTTCCCTGCAGGCTCACAAGAATATAAGTTCCGTAGGGGAGACTTCCCTGGTGGTCCAGTGGTTAAGAATCTGCTTTGCAATGCAGGGGACACAGGTTTGATCCTTGGTCAGGGAGCTAAGATCCCATGTGCCACAAAGCAATTAAGCCCGTGCCACAGCTAGAGAATCCTCCATGTGCCAAAATGAAAAATACTTCATGACGCCACAAAAATCCTGGATACAACCAAATAAATATGTTTTAAAAAGAAAGAATTCTTAAAAAAAAAAAAAAGAAGTAAGTTCCATAGGGGGCAAGGGCCTATTCATTTACTGGTGAATCCCCAGTGCCAAAAGCAATGTCTGGCATAAAACAAATACTCAATAAATGTTTGTTGAATGAATGAATGAATAAGTGAGTCGTGACTGCCAATCGTAGGCATCACATAGGTTATGTCTTTTAACCCACTCAACTACCTTTTGAGTTATTATTTTTTTTAACCTTTTGAGTTATTAACCCCATTTTAAAGATGAGGAAATTGATGCTCAGGGAAGGTACATAACGTGCTGAGGGTCACCCGACCAATAAGTCATAAAGGTTGGATCCTAACCCGGATTATGTAACTCCAGAGTCCTTGTCCTAACCACTGTGTGGTACTACTTCTCTATGAAGGTACGCTTTTAAAGACTGATTGGTGATAGGAATGGTGAGGGGGTCTCTAAGCTACTTCATGTGAAAGCTGTTTATGGGACGAGAAAGGCTTTTCACCTATAAAAAGCTTAACTTCAGTGAGCGTTTGTATATATGGAAACTACACCCAAATATTTGAAGAGCTGTAGCGTGGAACAAGAATTTGTTTATTCTGTACAGTCTGAAGGGCAGAAACTAGAATTAACAGAACAAATAAAGACAGTCCCTGAGCAAAGTACAGAAGCTGAGGGCGCAGGTAGGGTTGAGGCAGAGGGACACAAGTCCTGGGCTTTCAGGACTCCTTGACAACAGTGTGATTCATGGACTATAGGATGGCAGAACTTCTCAGAAGACAGGGGCATAGGAGCTTCTTGAAGCAAGTCATGTTAAATGCTGATACAAGGCCAAAGAAATGAAAGCAGAGAATAGGCCTGGGGTTAGAAGAAAGGGGTCATCATGAGGGCCTTTTCGGGAGGTTTCAGTATATTTCTGATTGGGATGCAGACGCAGAGGTTGGATTAAAAAGAAATGACAAGGGGGACTTCCCTGGTGGTCCAGTGGTTAAGACTCAATGCTTCCAATGCAGGGGGTATAGGTTTGATCCCGGTTCGGGGGACTAAGATCTCACGAGCCACTAAGATGTCACATGCCACACAGCCAAAAAATTAAAGAAGGAAAGAAAGAAATGACTGGGGAAGGAATGCAGATAGCTTTTGGAAAACTTTGGCTTGAGAGAAAAGGGGAAAATGAGAAAAATCATTCAAGACCGCAGCAGAATCCAGGAGAGCTTTTCAAGATGGGGAAACCTCTGTGTTGGAAGGGAGTAGGGATTAAAGACTCTACCATATGGTGTCAGGAGTAAGTTTCCTTGTGCTTTGGAAAGAATGAGATGCAGGGTTGGGGACACCCCTTGGAGGTTTGAGAGAAACCTCAATCATGTCCATTTAGACTGCCTGTGGCATATTAAGAAATTTAAAAACTAAGATTGTTTTGAAAATATTTGGTGTATTTTAAATGCTTATATTTAATAAATGAAAATTTTTAGCATAAACAGACAAGAATAGAGTGATATTCACAATATACCTCCAGGCATTTTTTTGAATTAAAAAATTTAAGACTTTTATCAATGTAAGACAGGAAGTAAAGGAGTCCTGGCTCCAGAGTGTGGATGACTTTGGAAGGATGGGTGCAGGTCAGAAACCCCCCTAGAAGGCTTGGGCATGACCTCCAAAAGCCTCAGAGAAGTGGTACAGAAATGTCCCACTCTTACAGGAGTCGCAGAGGCCTGCTTGCCTTGGCCATAGGCGGTTCTGTCCTAGCATCCTGAGATCCAGGAGTGCAGCTCCACCTGCCGCTGACCTGAAGGGGCCGGGGCCAGGCATCCTGGAGGGGTCAGTGCCTGCGGCGTCCACAGGAGGGCAGTGTGGCAACTCAGAGGCCAGGACTCCAGTACCCCCTTACTTTCTCTATCAGAACCCTTCTCCTGCAACCCCTCCCCTCCCTTCTTCCTTCCTGGAGTTATTCCAGGGCTGTTCACCAACCCCCATAAAGGGGCAGACTACGGAAGCTCTTGACTTTTCCCTCTCTGCAGCTGGAAGACTAAGGCTTGTCATCCTGTCGCGCCCATAGTCCCACCCGTTTAAGTACAGGTGGCCTGGGTGGAAGTGTGGAAAGTGCGAAGGGGAAAGGGACTGGGCGGCGGTATCCTTGGCCCTGAGCGTGGCAGGCTTTGCCTCCGCCTCTCAGTTCTCCGGGCTTGGTTTGCAGTGCCAACACCTGGCACGAGGGGGCGCTACCACCCTGCAAACCCTGCCCAGCCGGTCTCTGCTGCAGTTTGGGCTGCTCCTAGCCTGAGAGGATGGGGTGGGATCCTCTGGTCCCCTTCTCCAGCTTTCTTCCCTCCAGAATTTATGGGCAGTTTTGTGCAGGCGTATGGTAGTTGGGAGGACCTCTGGCGCACAGGTCAGTAGAGTGGAGAAGACACTCTGAGGACACCTGGGATGAAGCTTAGAGGGATGAAGGGAAGAGAGACCTTCCTGCCGGTGCTCCAGGGTCCTGGTGCCGGCTGTCCTGAGTGTGCAGCCTAGAGGATTGGTATTTCCAGAAGAGCTGGGCTGACACAACCCAATACCAATCATCCTCCGATTAAGGGCAGGCTGTGGGGTTAGGGCTTCCCTGGTGGCTCAGATGGTAAAGAATCTGCCTGCAATGCGGGAGGACCTGGGTTCGATCCCTGGATTGGGAAGATCCCCTGCAGGAGGGCATGGCAACCCACTGCAGTATTCTTGCCTATGGACAGAAGAGCCTGGCCGGCTGCAGTCTACGGGCTGCAGAGTCGGACACAACTGAGTGACTAAGCACAGCAGTGGGTAGGGTTGGCACATAAGGAGGAGGTTTGTAGGGACAGAGCAGCTGTTCTGGAGATATGAATCTCTTCCCTCAATACGGTTTCTTTCTTTTTTGAACCTTTTAAAGATTGAGGTGAAATATACAGTAAATTTTCTAAAAATGTAATAAACGTAAGTGCTCATATAGGTTTTGTAACCTGTATATTTACTATGTCACATACTTCTTGCACATGTATAGAATACTTATGTATTCACAACTACAGCTGTTTTTTTAAAAAATATTTATTGAAAACTTTTTATTTTGTATTGCATGTGCACGTTAGTTGCTCAGTCTTGTCCGACTCTGCAACCCTATGGATTGTAGCCCATCAGGCTCCTCTGTCCATAGAATTCTCCAGGCAAGAATGCTGAAGTGGGTTGCCATTCCCTTTTCCAGGGAATCTTCCTGACTCGGGGATCAAACCTGGGTCTCCTGCATTGCAGACAGATTGTTTGCCCTGGGAAGCCATTTTATATTGGGGTAGAGCCAGTTAACAGTGTTGTGATAGTTTCAAGGGCACAGCAAAGGGACTCAGCCATACATATACAATATTTATGTATTTGACTGTGCTGGATCTTTGTTTCGGCACATGGGATCTTGAGTTGTGGCATGCAGGATATAGTTCACTGACCAGGGATCAAACCTTGGCCCCTTGTACTGGGACCACGTAGTAGTCTTAGCCTTGGGACCACCAGGGAAGTCTGTAACTACAGCTGTTTATGTATGTACATCACAGCTCTCACTGGCAATTCAAGTCAGCCAACTTTTATTAAGAGGGGCTCTTGTGTACCTAGCACCATTCTACTCTTTTCTAAGGAGGTGAGAACAGAAGGTTTGTCCGGTGGCTGTGACGGGATCAGCGGTGTTAACGGATCTTGGTCATTCCTCCACAGAAAGGGCAATGGCTGGCTGTATGATCTACCCGAAGTGCCCGTATTCTTGGAATCCAAAATGGGATGAAATATCTGCTGTGTCTGAATATACAAACTCATGGAACCTCAGGAAGATATTGTGGGACCCAGGGTATTGGGTCAGGGCAGCCACGCTCCTAGCACAGAGCCAGGCACTGAGCGGCCCAGGAGAGTGTTTTGAGGCATTGATCTTGCTTGCTGGCCTGGGGCTACATGTCTCTGGAAGCTGGGCGCAGGGTGACGTCTTTGACCACAGGCTGGATCGAGATGAGCTGGAGCCTGTCGCGTGTGTGTGAATCTGCTGGGCCCTTCTGAGGCCCCCGTCTTTCCCCTGCTTTGTGGTCAGCCTGGCCTTGCGCTGCCCAGACCCCATCCTGCCCCAGAGCAGGGAAGTGGCCCTAGCGGGAAATCAAGTGAGGGTGCAGGAAGTGATCCATGGTGAGGCAGCTTCCAGACCTGGCCCAGTCCCTGAGTCAGTGAGCTACTTCAGGCTAAGGACGTGGTTCCTTCAAGTCACTACAGTGTGGTCACCTCTTCTTTCCCCCCTACGGCCCCTCCAGACTATCCTCACGCCTATCCAGGTGTGACTCTTTGGGAGCAGGAAACTGGTCTTTTCCTCTCTAAGCCACAAAGTCCCATTGGAGTTAGGGAACCTGGGGAGACCTGGCCTTAGTCTGGAGGCAGAAAATCTGCTCCCTTGGGGTTTGGTGGCAGCCCCGGGCCTGGGGTGCCCAGTCCTGTTGTGGAACCGCAGGGTCCAGGTCTGGTGAGGGATAGGGGAGGACAGAGGGGGCTGGGCCTGGCTGGGGAAGGCTGGCCTGGAAGGCACCCAGCCACGGCCCTGGGCCAGGGTGGAAAATATGTGTGTGAGCTCATTTGGAAGGTGGCTTCTGGCCAGGCAGGCCTGCCTCCTTTCCAAGCCCTGGCTGCTCAGCCTCCTCGAAGAAGGCTGCCTCTGGGTCTCCCCAGTTTCCCAAGACTGTTTGAGGGAGGCAAGCAGAGACTTGGGGGGTGGGTTAGTGGGGGTATGGGGACCACGGAACAATGGAGCAACCTCACCTGGGGTTTCCCTGGAGCCTCAGGGTATGGGAACCACCCTGAAGGCCTCCTCCTCCCCCTAGGCTCCTGCCTCAGACTCTGACCTCCCTCATCCCTCCCCCACCTTCAGCACAGGAGCTTCGGGAAATGTAGGTTCGATCTATCTCTGGGTCAGATGGATCCCCCGGAGGAGGAAATGGCAACCTGCTCCAGTATTCTTACATAAAGAATCCCATGGACTGAGGAGGGCTGCAGTTCATGGGGTCACAGTGAGTCAGACACGACTGAAGTGACTTAGTACACACACACATCCCTCCCCTAGCTGCTGCCTTTGTCCCATTCAGTTCTTCTGGCTTCTCAATGCTATGCCTCTTCCATTCTGTCAGAATACCTGTTCTTGCCCCTAAGCAGGAAGATGACTCCTGGCCAAGCAGATTCCTGAGGAACAGCCCTTCTGCCCTGTGCTCCTGTGACATCGCACAGCAGACAAGCACACATATGCTGACAGATTCCACAGAACGCACACTGCCATGCCCATGCCCAGCTACGTGGGAATTCACACTGGAAGGGACACCAAAGAGACATGGTCAGAATCTGCTTGTATAGGAAAAAAAGTCAGACAGGACTGGGTTTTAATTTTGGACTACCAAGCTGGGAGCTTGAGCAAATCTTATCTGGGCCTCAGTTTCCACATATGTAAAATGGGGGCAATGTCAGTGCCTGTGTCCTTGAGTGTTGTGTGAGGACCTCAGCAAGTATTAGTTTCCCACCATCTCCTTTTAGCTGGAAAAGGAAGTGGGGATACAGAGTAGAGAGAGGACTGGGAAGTCCGTCAGACTGTGGGGAGATGGGGGCTGGCGGGGAAGGACGGGGAAGGACCAGCCCAGCTGCCAGATTGTGTGTGGGGGTCACTCTGCTCAGTCCCCTCTCCTCTAGAGAGCTCAGCTCCACTTAGGGCTTCCCCTCTCTTTTCCATCCCATGGACCCAGCGCCTGGCTGGCAGCCTTGGAGGCATAGGCCCAGATGATGGCAGGAACCTCCAGGAGGGAGGTGATGCCAAGGGTGTCCGTGGCTCCCCCGGAAACGTGTGGGGTGCTGTGGTGGGCAGAGTATAGCCTGTGTTCTGTGTTTGCCCCCAGTCCAGTCTCCCGAGAGCCTGCTACCCTGGGTTTTGCCCAAACCTCCTTGCAGATTCCCCTTGGCTCCCTTCTGGCTGCTCTAACTCACATGTGCTGCTTTCGAATAAAGGAACTTGGAACCACAGAAACTGGGTCAGGCCCAATGGACAAAGCAGGGTAGGGCCAGTGAATGCAGTGTTTGCAGGTCTCTCGGGAGCCACGGGGCCTCTGGTCTCCCCTCACCAGCCTGAGCTGATGGTTCATTCAGCTGGGGCCGGGTGGGGTCCCCCAGCTGCCTCACTGGGCTGGATCCCTCAGACCCAAGGCACGTCAGAAGCACGGGACTTGCGGCCTCCACCCTGCAATTCTCCCTGCTTGCGAAGCCTCTTCCACCTCTTCCCCCTTTGTCTCTGGTCCTCCATTCCATCTCTCCCCCTTGGCTTCAGAGAGCATCTTGTGATTCCAGAATCAGGGCCAAACAATTTCCTCGTGATGGGGAAACCACAGTCCAGCCACGGGAGCCCCAGGCTCCCCCCGCTCTTCCCTCTGGCAGTCCCCCACTCCCCGTGCTCCTCTGCTGGCTCCAGCTGTGTTTTGCAGAACTCCCACTGGATAACATCTGTAATTGCCTCCAGATGTGAGCCACAAAAACACAAAGGGGCCATGAGCTCATCTTTGAGCTCCTTGCCACACGCATGGGCCCCACTGCCCCCAGACGCCCCTGACTTCTCAGGGTCCCCATCCCCTCTGGTGAGGGTGGCAGGGAGGTGGTATCCAACCCCACAGAGATGCACAGGCCGTGCCAAACAGCTGTTGGCAGGAGAGGCGCAGGAGGCCAGGCGTAGGGTCAGGGTTCCTGGCTGGCAGGAAGGTGGGGTACCCCTTCTGCCAAAGCAATCACACCCGCCAGCCCTGAATAGCAGCTGGATAGAACGCCTGGCCTAGGTGGGGCCCGGGCTCTTGGAGGCAGGCCGTGGAGGGGGCCTGGGCTGGAGCCCGGGGAGGGCCGGGCTGAGGCAGGAAGGGAAGGAGGGAAGAATGAGCGCTGCTCCCCTTCAGCTGAGCTGACTCAGCAGCTGATTCTTCCCTCCAGGCTGCTTTGGTGGAAGGGTGGGTCAACAGCCTGGGAACCCTGTCTAGGGCATCAGTTTCTAGGGAAAGAGGAAACAAAGCCTTGTCATTCTGCTCTTCCTATCTGACCATCCTGCCTCTCCTGGGCAACTGGGGTGAGATTCTCATTTGGCCAGATAGGCTGCTCCTAACTGGCCATGCGGCAACCTTCTCCCTTCTTGACTCTTCTGTCCCTGCTGGGGAGCCCCGGGCCTGGTAGAGGCTGAGGTCCTGAGGGCTGGGGAGAAGGGCCTGCCCCGGAGCCTTAGGCTGACTGTGACGGGGGATCCCCCAGCAGCCAGCACGAGGCCTGAGGAAACAGAGGGTCTGCGGCTGGGTCACACGACAGGGTAACGCAATTTAGGAAGATTTTCCGAGTAGCCTCAGCTTGGCCACTTCCTCTTGCCTTTGTCGTCCTGGGCCTGAGGCCACGTTAGGGTACAGTAGCTTTAGCTGGCCTCCGTGGACCACTCCCCTGCCCACCAAAAGCATGCCCGCCTCCCCCCCAGCTCTGGAGCCTGCATCCCTTTTGTCCACTGAGAATAAACATATTCCTTTATAAAAAATACCAAAACCCCGCCTCACGGAAAACACTGCAGGCCCCCCCCTGCTTTCCATTCCCCTCGCAGCCACATCCCAGGCACACAAACTGCAGCCACACAAAGAATGTGAAACACTGTTTATTCTTCGTGGAAAGGTTGAACAAGGTCAAAAATGTCCTTAGAGGGCAATGACCCAGCCCCGCCCTGCAGGTTCCTGGGGTCGGATGCCTCTGCCCCCCACCCCCACCCCACCCCATGCCCCTTGTTAACAAAAAGGAACGATTTGAAGGGAATTCATATATAATAATTATAATAAAAATATACATTAAACAAAACAAAAACCCCAAACAAGACAACTTTAGCCGAACTGCCAGCACCGTTCACCCCATTTCTCCCACCCCCCTGCCCCCCCACCCCTGACATCCCTTTCCTCTCACTGCCCCACAGGGCCTCTCATGCTCCCGAGTCTCTGGTACCATGACCACCCTCGGTGGCCGAAGGAGACTTCAAACAGGTGGGCTGGGTGGGAGTGGGGCAGGGCACCTGTAGGAAGGGCCGAGTGGCGGGGGGCATCGGAAAGCGAGGGGCTAACCTGACGGAGACGCGCAGGCAGGTGCCCTTTTGCAGAAGATGGCTGAGGCAGGCTGATCCTCGGCTCCCTAACGAGGTGGCTGCTCTCATAAAAAGTCCCAAGTCGCCGATCCCCGACGGGCACCCTCTCTGCCCCTTTCTCTGGCTGCCTGCCTTGCCCTCCATGCTGTCTGATTGAAGCCAGGGCACCCAAACAGAAGCAGGTGTGCCTCTCTCGAGCCCTTCCTGAGAGCTCCAATGAAAAGTGCCCTCTCCCGGGTACCACAGCCCACCCTGTGGCGGCCCTGCCTGGCCCTCAGCCATCCACTCCTGCTGCGCCTCCCTGGTTCGCCTTTTGGTCCTGCCCTGTCCCCTCTGACTACTCTGCCCCTGGGTCCCTACTCCAGCTGCCTGCATTATGAGCGAGGTTCTTTCTCTGTGGCCCCCAGGCTTACCCCCTGGGGCTCGTGGGCCCCACCCCGGTGGCTGCACCCCTAGTCTAAGCTCTTCCAACCTTGACATCCCCATCCGAGGCTAAGGTAGGGAGGGTAGGGCTGTCAAGGGTTTCTGCAGCCCCAGTTTAGTCCTAATGGCTCAGGCTCCTTCTATGGAAGTTCTCAGGGGCTGGTGGGGCAGAGGCAGATGTTTGAGGAGAGGACTGGCCCTCGCTTAGCTTTCCTCCCAAGGTCTTAGGGTGGCTCTGTAACCCACACTCTCTCACTCAGGGTCACCTCCCACCACAATAGGATTAGATTTCTTTTAGCCAGAGAGAGTGGTGGGAGGCTGCCAACTGGGTACACCTAGGGGATTGCGGGGCTGAAGTGCCCAGAGCCTCCTGAGGTCAGAGTTCAGAGGTTAAAGGTATGTCAGGGAATGGAAAAGGAGCAGATGACCCCATGTGACCTTTACCAGCGAGGTCTGAGGGTCCTGCCTTCAAGTGCAGAGCCCAGACATTCAGATGGGGCTGAACACACACCAAGCCATGGGGGCCCCTGAGGGGCAGGGTCTGGGAGGGCGGCCCCTGCTCAGCCCCTGGGGGGACCCATCTAGGGAAGAAGCAATGCCAGCGTGGAGGGTGGGAGAGGCCAGTCATGGGACAGAGAAAAAGGGACAGGGGGAGGCTGGGGATGGGGCTGGGGCCGGGCGGGAGCAGCCCACCCACCACCACCTGCTGCCACTGGCCTTCGGAGGCAAAGTCCTCGTGGTAGGAGTGGGCGGGCGGCAGTGGGGGTCAGACCTTGTCCAGCAGGGAGCGCTGGCAGTAGAGCAGTCGCTTGGGGGTCCCGTGACGTCTGAAGAAGAAGACGGCGAGGCCCACCGCCAGCACCAGGAGCAGCAGCAGCACGGGGAGCACCACGGCGGCCGCGCTCACTGCCCCGCTGCCTTCCTCGTCCACCTCGATGATGATCACCTCCGTCTCCTCCTCAGTCCCCTCATCCGGCTGGCCCCCCGATGATGGGCAGCCCATCCAGTCCCGCAGGGCTGACTTGGGGTAGCCCGGCTCAACCTTCAGCTTCTGGTTGTTGAATTTCCAGTACTTGTTCCCCTTGTAGAAGTAAGTGAAGACTGCAGGGTCAGCAAGAGGGTGGCATGGAAGCCGCGAGGTGGACGCGGTGTCCGGAGAAGAGCCAAAGAGAGAAGCAGAGCGGAAGAAAACTGTTAAGTGTGCAAGCTCGCTGAGTTCATCTCCTCATCTTTCTGAGCGCCCGTCTCCTCAGCTGTGAAGCCGGGTAACTATAGCACCAGGCTGAGAGAGCGGGGCAGATCGAAGAGTCTGAAGTGCAGGAAGCACTTAGGGCCTGGCACAGGGCTCCCCGGTTCTCAGCACATCCATTTTCTACCCGACACTCTCGGTCTTTCGTCCTGCTCTTCCTTAACTCCCTGTTCCTGTCCTCCCTTCACTGACACCTCCCGTACCCCTCTCACCTTCGTCACTGCCCATGAATGACCCTCTGGGAGACTCAGGGATTCCTTCCCAGACCTTGATGTTTTTGGGGTATTCGCTTTCCACTATCCTGAGCTCCTCGTTGAAACGGTAGTACCTAGAGGAGAGGCGGGGAAAGGAAGCGGCTTGACACTGGGCACATCCTCCAAGGGGAGTGACCTGGGACTGGATTCACCAGTGAGCAAAGGGTGGGGGACAGGGGTTTTGACTAATGAGGGCCTGCAGCTGAAAGCAGCGGAAGCTGGGGGTGGAAGGGAGGGCCCAAGCTGCAAGGAGCCACCAGCAGCCCTTAATGACAGTGCCTGGCAGCTGGGGCGGAGGCATGGTGCTGGGGGCAGGAGGCGTCAAATGACCAGGTCTAAAATGATGGTGACCGGGTCATATCCCACTCACTCAGCACCCGATGGAGGCTGCCTGTTGCTAGGCAACAGCAGAGGCTCAGCCAGTGCCTTCTTCAGGGAGACATCTCGGGGGGCAAGTGGGTCTTCCACTAGAATTGAGGGAATCTGGTGGGTAGTGTATGGAGGAAGGCGAAGTCTTACTTGTTTCCTCGGAAGAAATAGGTCTTTCCATTGGGCATCCAGAAGAGAGCAGCATCAATCCTGTCAGTAGGCAGTCCTCGGCCCAGCTCCTTAATGTGCTTGGGGTAGCCAGGCTCCAGGGAAGCTTCGTCAAACACCCAGTGCTTGTCTCCTGGGGCGGGGAGGGGAGGGCAGGATCTCATTCCACCTGGGGTCTTTGGAGGAGCCAAGTGGAACATGCTCCTCCAGGGAGCCCCGCCCACACCCAAAGACTATGGCAGAATGTCTGGTTACCTTTGAAGAAGACAAACTTGCCATCCTTCCTCTCATAGGCAGTGTTGATGGATGCGGGCAGGCCCCGCCAGAACTGGCCGATGGGCATGGGGTATCCGTCCATCACCTGGTTTTTCCTTACGCGCCAGAACCAACGCTCCTGGGAGGCAGTTCATTCAGTCTTTAGCTTTGTCCTCCAGCTCAGTCCCCAAAGCTCCCCCACTGCCTCAGTTTTATAGGTTGACTTCCCTGGTGGCTCAGATGGTAAAGCGTCTGCCTACAATGTGGGACACCCAGGTTCAATCCCTGGGTTGGGAAGATCTCCTGGAGAAGGCAATGGCAACCCACTCCAGTATTCTTGCCTGGAAAACCCCAAGGATGGAGGAGCCTGGTGGGTTACAGTCCACGGGGTTGCAAAGAGTTGGACACGACTAAGCGACTTCACTTTCACCGTGTTTTGTCCTCCAGCTTTGGTGTCCACCCTGCCACCCGGTCACAGAGCCCTTTTGTCCCCCACACCAGCCCACTTCTTCCTCTTACCTTGAAGACAAACATCTCCCCTCGAAGCATGGCCACGGTGTCAAAGTTCCCATCACAGATGTTGGGCCCGTAGGTGGGATTTTTGGGCTTATCGGGGACGGAAGGCCTGGAGGTGGTCCTGGGTTGAGGGGGCATCTTAGTGGGGGATCCTGACTTACTCCCTGGAACATGAGGGGCACTTCAGACTTTGGCAGAGAAGGAGGAAAGGACAGACACATGGGCAGAAAACACCTTGTGGGGAGACTGAAGCAATCAGCTGGGAAAGGACAGAAAGGGTGGGGTCAAAAGTGGGGGCGATGGAGGTGGAGTCATGGGGTGGGGGTGGGGGAACAAGAAGACTGTAGGGCATGAGGGAGGGGGAAATGCCCAGGCCAGAGAAAGCTGGAGGAGACAAGCAGCAGAGAGAAAGGAGCAGATGTGGGCATAGGTTAGTTACCATAAAGTTGCTGGATGCCCCGGCGGTCGTCATCAGGCAGCACGAAGTTCTCTGTGTCCATCCACTGGTAAAAGGGTGCCATGATGGCCGAGGGATCGTTGGAATGCTCAAGGCCCAGGGCATGGCCCAGCTCGTGCACAGCCACCAGAAAGATGTCATTCCCTGGAGGGACGGGACTGGTTATGATGGCAGCCTGGGTCCCTCCCCTCAGACTTGCGCTTCCCCATCAGAAGTTTCACAGTGAAGCCTGCCTGCCAAATTTTCTACCCGAAGTGACCAAATCCTGAGTTCCAGCCTCATATCTGGCAAATGAGGCACAAAGCCAGTCAGCAACTCTTCTGGGTAGAGGAGAGACTGGCCGGATCCCAGTTCCAGCGAGGGTTGTGTTAAGAGAAGCTGAGGTCCTATCTGGGCCTCAGTTTCTCCCAGGAGCCAGACCCGACATTTGCCTGGAAAAGTGGCTGATGCAGATGCTTCAAAGTCTTTGACTGGGAAGTTAATTATTGGGCGAGAGAAGGGACCAGATGTAAATAGGTCAAAACAGGATTCCTGCCTTCCTTGGAAGTCAGACCAGGAGATCTTTGTGGTTCCCAACAAGCCCTGTGATTGGGGGTGGGGGGGGTGTCTGAGGTTTGGGAAGGAGGCCAGAGAACCCGCATGCAACGACTCTTGACTCTCGGAGGCATGAGAGACCCAAGGCTACCTCGCTCACCATTTAGATCCTCATTCCGGACAGTCCAGGGCTCGGCAGAGTCAAAGTGGGTGTCCCCTCCAATGTTGGGGCCTGGGAAGTAGGCATGGGCCAGGAAGCCACCCTCGCCATCGAAAGGCGTGCTGTCACCATGGAAGCCCTCAGCAAAGAAGATCATGATGTCGGCCTGCTTCTCGTGGCCCTCACGGATGTAGGCATAGGGTACCTCTCGGAAGCGCAGTGGCGTGGCACTCTCCCACACTCGGAATGCCTTGCGGATGGCCTCAAATGTGGCATACTCGCCCACCTTGGGGGTGTAGTTCTGGATGCTGAGGTCCAGCCACGTGGGGAGAGGATGAGAGTGTGTTAGGGGCAAAACTCTCCTTCCCTGTACTCTCCCAGGTCTGACTGAGCCGCCCAGCCATCTTTGTCTGACCCGGCACTTCTGCCGTCTCACGATGCCTCTGCCCCAGGAACCAAGGGCCTTCTGGCCATGGAATATACCCTCCAGGGACTGCACCTCTCTCCAGGATGGGAGCCATTTTCCTCCCTACTCCCAAGGATGCTTTGCAGGAACAGGGGTGAGTACGGAAGGGGGCCTCCGAGTCTCTAAGCATCCCTGATAGGGAAGGGTAACGTGATGTGAGAAAGGCCGCTTGCCTGTTGGACTCACCAGAAAGTGATCTCGTTATGCTGCCATTTGAGTCCCTGGATGGCATAGCGCTTCCTTCGAACATTGGCCTTGATTTCAGCCCCAAACTTGTCTGGAACACCACAGCGGGGGCGCCTCATGGCCCTGGGGTGGGTTGGGGTGTGGGGATTGTGGTCAGGAGTGTGCATGAAAGAACAACGTTGGTCTTCAGAGTAGAGGGGGAATGTCTGGCCTCAGGGTCCGTGTGGGGAAGAGTTAAGATCATGAGGTTCGGGTGAACAGGAGAGGGTCAGGATCATCTTGTGGGGATAAGGTACACGGGTAGGGTTAGGCATTTAAGGTGGCAACCTCTCTGCCGTGTCATGTGGGTGGGTGCTGGGCAGAATTCCTGCCAGGTTCTAGCACTTACTTCATGGTGTCTGCATCAGCCTTGCCTGTCACTCGCAGACCATAGAACCTCTGCATGGCAGCAATGGCAGCTGAGAGGGACTGGGGTGAGCGCTGTGTGTGGGTCCGCAGGTCTCCAGGGGGCAGGTAGCCATACTGCTGCAGCCAGGCCTGTGGGGAAAGGGGTGTGGCTTGGAGCATGCCCACCTGGCCCAAGGGGAGCCCCTGCCTCCTCACGGCACCTGGAACACACGCCTGGCTTGGCGTGGAAAGGGCCATGAGCTCCCAGCCTGGCTCTGGCAGTGGGTCTGGAAGAACTCCCAGGCTGGACCCAAACTCTGGCCCAGGTCCTAGAATGGCTGATCCTCTTGGAGGGGTGGGGAGCCACAGCTCCACGCTTTGGCTGTAACTCTTTTGATGGGAGCCCTGGTGGTTTAATTGAGTTCTAGGATGTCTTCTAAGAGCCGAGATCCCTTCCAGCTCTTTCCTCCTCTGTGTCAGTGTTCTTGTAAATACTGCATGTTCTACCTGAGGCTGGGGTATGTCCCATGGTAGATGGAGAAGGGAGAGGCTGAGGGGGCTCCACTTTGAGGCCTGGCATGAGGTTCTCCTGGGACAGGCATCCCTCCAGGATATACACAGCTCTGAGATCTTTTTGGAAGGAGGGCAGAAAAGAAGCTAGGGCTCAGGCTGACTGCTGAGAGAGGAAGCTGGGGTCTTTGGAGGCGGTGGGGATGTGACTAGACAAACAGCCAGGATCCTGCCACTGTCTCTACCCAGGCAGCAGGAGACCGAGGACTTGGGACCTAATATCCCATTTAAGGTTCTCAAAAGAGGGAGTGAGAGATTGAGGTGGTGGTTAGCATTAGGGTTAGTATTTTATTTAGTATTT
This sequence comes from Bos indicus x Bos taurus, assembly GCF_003369695.1. NCBI lineage: Eukaryota > Metazoa > Chordata > Mammalia > Artiodactyla > Bovidae > Bos > Bos indicus x Bos taurus. Next base: position 15,585,426 of record NC_040085.1, read on the forward strand.
TGGTGACTGTAGTTTATTTCAGGTATGGTTTGAATTGTTCATAATATAAAGGGTGGCATATTGCCTTAACATAACGTTATATTTTTGGTGTTTGATTGAAAGGTATACACACTGCAAAACCCTGTTGAGGAAAAAGTCAGCCTTTATTCTAAGAACAATAGAGTGTTTTCCTAAGGTTGGAAAAGTAAAAATGAGTCAAGTTATATATGGAACATAAACATGCTCAGAGCCTCGACGGGGAGATACTTCTAACCCTAACCCTAACTCTAGTCCCTGCTCCAGCTTTGCCTTCTTAAAAGAGTCCAGGGTGAGGGGCTACAGGTTCCTGGGATGCGAACTTGGAGCAGAGGTGCATCCCCTACTCCAGGTCATTAGGATGGCTCTACATGTGGCCCTTGCCTCCAGGGCCAGGCCTTAGGGATGGAGCAGTGCGCTTGCATTGGGGCTGGGGGTGATTCAGGAGCAGCTGACGGGACCTGAGCCCGCAGGGGCAAGAATTGCAACATGGTTCTGGGAAGTGATCCCCCAAGGCTGATGACGGGGAGTTAGGGATCAAGATGTAAACAACCCAGCTTTTCCTCAGCCAACAGGCCTGGCCAGAACAACCCCAGCACCACCCTCTCTGAGAGCCCCTCCTCGGGGTGGGGGAGGGGGAGCAAAGTTTAACCTCTGGGGAGCAGAGCAGGAGGCTCTTATCCCAGGCTGCTCTCTGGGGAGCTCTAAACCTGCCCTGACCTGTGCTGACTGATGCCACAGCTAGTGCCTGCAGGAGACCTGCTGTGGCCCTGTGCCCAAGTATGCAGGAAACTCCCTCTGCCCCTGGCCTCACCTGTAGGGTAGTCACACCCCTGGGCTTATGCCCTCTGTTAGGGGAGCAGCTGCTTTAACTTTGAGAAAAGATGGGAATGGCCCACTGCCGTTGGAGCCGGCAGAAAGACGGAGATCAGGCCCCGAAACCCTCAGGGGGGCAAAGCTCATAGGGCAGGATGACAGAAGGGAGGGCAGCAGAGAGGTGGGGGAAACCCACATCCGGGAGCTCTGGGATAAATCCCTCTTCGTGAAGAGTCTTTCAAGCAGGCAGACAGGTCTGAATATTCACACCCACCAACCTCCACCCCATCCATATGCAGTCGAGAAAGGTGGGGACTTAGTCAAGAAAGGGACTTTCTGGAGTCGAGTGAGCCGCAAGTCCTGGAAAGGAAGTGCCCCCCATTCCTCTCCTCCTCCCAGGCCTAGGCTCTGAGCAAAGCAAGAACCACAGAGGAGACTATGAGGTCTGAACCACAGAAGAGAGGACTCTTGTGTCTGCGGCCTAGTGGGGGAAGGGCCAAGTGCCAGATTGGCCAAGGGGAGGAGAGGGCTGTCCATCCGGGAGCTGGTGCAGGACTCCGGAGGTGCTAGAAGGGAGCTGGCGGCCTGAGACCTTGGGCCACCCCAGCTCTCTCTCCCTCCAGATAGGCCCGGAGAGAGAGCAACTAGGTAGGATCAGAGAACTCAGTTGGCTGGCTTTGTCTTGAAAATTGAGAGGTGCAAGGTATTCCCCTAGGGGGAAGTCAAGGACAAGGAACCCTTTCCATTCCTGGGCCCACTTCTCTGGCCTTAGCATCCTGGAGAGGAGTTTGGGGGATCTCTGGCTCTTCTGCAGGCCCCTGGATCCCAGCCTCTGGGCCTGCTCCTCCCTCCTTCTGCCTCCCACCCCTCCAGGGCTCAGAAGCAAACGGTGGTTCTGGCATTGCGACTGCCCATGACCCACTTAATACAGAGCCAGGTCTGCCGCCCCTCCTCTAGGGGACCTAGTGGGGCAGGGGAGGGAAGGAAGGCAGGGCTGGTGAAGTTGGCAGCGGGAAGCCCCCCAGATGCCCAGGCTCCTTTTGTTAGGAGCTCTCCTCTTTAGGCCTCTGATGAAGACTCCAGGCCTGGAAACAGGGTGCCTCCTCCTGGACCAAGTCAGGCTTAGCCCGGGCAGATTTTCTCTCTCCCTGGTCGCCCCCCTTCCGAGGGCCACACTTCTGTCAGCCTCAGATCCCTTCAGGACAGAGAGAGTGTGTTCTTTCTGGAGAGGTTTCCTCCGGGGGTGGGACCAGGGCCGGGACCAGGAGGGAGGAAGCCAAGTCCAGATCCCCTCCCCCTGCTCAGGGGCCCTTCCCTGCCCCTCCCGACCGCACCCAGGCCCTGGCCGAGCTGAGTGGGCTGGGATGGCCCAAAATAAGAAACTGATCAAATCCGTCTCCCACCTTCACCCCAAAATAAAAGAGAGAGGAAAAACTTCCTCAGACAACTCCCACGCGGCTTCCGGTGGGCCCGGTGGGCCAGCTTCGGGGAGGAGAGGCGGGGGGCAACCGAGTCAGCGAAGATCTGTGCGGGCGCCCTGGACCAGGCCCTCACCCCGCTCCCCGTACAACGCCCCCAAGTCTCCGTGCAATTAACACAAAAAAGCAATTAACCAAAACGCCTAAAGGCGCCGAAGGGGGAGCGGGGTGAGGCGGCGGCGGCCGGGTCGAGCCCCCAGCTCACAAGGAGAGCTTTGTGTGTCCGGAAACGCGGGCCAAGGCGCCAGCGCCGTGACCCTCGACGCCAGGGCTGCGGGCCGGGACGCTGAAGGACCTCTCGGGGAGGCGGGGGTGGGTTGGGGGCCGGGGCCGCTCCGCCGTCCACCCCCGACCGCACCTGGCAGCCGATGTGTCCGAAGAGGGTCGGGACTGCCCGGGAGGCGGCGGCGGAGGGCGCAGCGTGGGGGGCCCGGGCCGCGATCCCCTGAGCCTCGCGGCCGGCCGAGCGCCTGCGAGCTGGAAAGTTGAAGGAACAACAAACTAGCACAGGACAAGAAACCAGGACAGCGCGGGCTCTCAGCAGAGTCCAGATATTTATCAGGCTCCCGACCCATTCCAGAACTGAGCTTAGAGCCCAGGGGAGCTGGGGAGGGGTCGGGAGGGGGCTCCGGCTGGAAAGCTCTTCCAAGGAAAGGAACGGGACAGAAAGTCGGCAGCGCGCAGTGAGTGGGGTAGTGGGTGGTTGGAGGAGGCAAAGTCGATGGACTTGAAAGTTTGGAGATGAGGACGGAAAGGAGAGGAAGTGGAGAGGAAGGGGGAACCTGCAGGCCGGAGGAGCCGGCATCCCGAGCGCTCGCCCCTCCGATCCGGGGCTGCTCTCTCGGAGACCCCCGGGCTCGCCTCCCCCGGCGCGACTCCGGATAGGGCCGGAGGAGCTCACTTACTTCGGGGCTGAAGCTGCTCTGGGCAGAGCTGAGGGAGGCGAGCGCGGAGGCGAGCGTGAGCACGGGGAGCAGCAGACTGCAGGCGGGTCGTGGGGCGGGAGACATGGTCCGCGACTGTCCGGGCAGCCGGGCCAAGCGGGCTCCGCGGCCGGGCCCAAGCCCTGGGGTCGCGCCGCCACTCCCTCGGGGCGCCTTTGTCTTCCGTAGGCACTGAATCTGGATTCCCAGAGCGCTGTCCACGTGGAGATGAGGGGATCGGTCTTGAAGGCGCCTGTTTGCTCGTCCCCTCTTTCCCGTTTTTTGATCTTTCTTCTGCTTAGTCGGCGAACTGGATTGCGAGCCCTCTCTTGCTCTCTTCTCTGGTCCCTCCCTTCCACAGCCTCCCTCCGCCCCCGCCCCTATGCCCTCCTTTCCCAGTGCGGACGTGGTTGTTTCAGCCTGAATCCAATTACAGCCAAAAGTCGGGTTAAAAAAAAAAAAAAAAACTCCTAAGTTGCCTTTCTGTGGTGGAGGCTGCCATCTGCAGGGGTTGAGGCCGAGAGCGGGGGGCTTGGGGGCACTCGGGACGGGATGTGGGACACTTTTTCCTTCTAAGCATATTTTGGGTGGCTTGATTCCTCTGCTTTCAGCATTTGTCTCACTTCCGTGGGAAGTGCTAGGCTCAGTGGTGGGGCAAACAAGGAGCTGGGTCTGGGATGGTGGTGGTGGGGTCTTCCATGTTCAAGAGACCTGGTTTGGGGGTTTTGTCTGCTGGGACCTGTGGCTTGACCATATCGAATTTTTTGTCCCTTATTCTTGACAACCACCTGTCCCTCCCCTGCAGGGCGTCGTGGGGGGGAATGCAACAATAACAAAATGCAACTACCCACTGACAAATCCCACCACATTGGATCTGGAGGTCCTGTTTGTACAAAGACACATGTGCTCCCTTTATTATTGTCCTTTGTGATCTTAAACTATTGCCCCTTAAACTACAGCGGGAAAGGAGTGCAAGGCCATGGCATCTGAGGAAAGACAAATGAAGTTTGGTAAGACTGCAGAAAAGAGGGGCTGGGAGTCAGGACTATGGGGGTTCCACCTCTACACTGGAAAAGGAGATGGTTCCTTAGAGAGCATACCCTCCTCCTTCAAGGGCAGCCTAGACTCTGAGAACAAAAGATGGAGGTATGCAGAGAAGGGGGCTGGGCCGGCCAGAGCAGGCAGTGGGAAAGGGAGACAGATAAGAGGTTGAGGGCTAGATCTGGAAAAGCAACACAACAGAAGCAGGAAAAGTGTGGGAGACAGAAAAGTCGACCATCAGCAAAATCTAAGATCCAAGAATTGCACTGGTCAGCCAGAGAGGAAAGAGGTAGTGGGGGGTGGGGGTGGAGAAGAGGGGAGGGAAAACAAGGGAAGGAATAAAGGAGGCTGGACATAAATTATTTCAGGTAGAAAGTTCCATGAATCCTAGAGATCCAGGAACTATCACATTTTGCGGCAGGAAAATGGAAAAGTCCAGTACTCTGTACTGTCCTTTTTCTCTCAGAAATCCATGGGAGCCATGACCAATAAAATGAAAGGTTTCCTGGGGCCTGTGCAGCTAAGGGACTTATGGAAGTACATGCTGGCTACTAGGTGCCCATTACACAGTGACTGTTTGGGCACTGAGCACCTCAGGGCTCCCCTACACAAATGGGAGTCGGGAAATCTGGACCAACCAACCTCTGGAATTCAGTCAGAACCACAGAAACCTCAGGATCCAACTCTTCAGCAGAACGTGCAACACCCAAGTTGGCTCTTCCCATGTCCGCCTTCCCAGTGGGAGTATCTTCTAGGGCCATCTATCTGAAGTGTAGGAAAACTGATAGTATTTTCTTGCCAAAAAGTAGATCTCAGCTAGAAAGCTTTTCATAAAAATATTTATTAAATGTATTACTGCATGTGGCCTCAATTGTGTATGGGCTGTTAAAGGCTTGAGTGCCTGGCTAAAACCAGGAAAACTGTTGCCCCCTTTTTCATGTTTGTAGAGCAGCTACTACTGCTCATAGTTGGACCAGTATGGCTTGTAAAAGAGGGAGTAAATACTCCAGAGCAAGATTCTGCTGAACTGGAATGGAGCTGGGGGTGAGGGGACTGAGTCAACCCTTCCAGGCAGTGGTTTTATAGCCCGTTCTTCTTGGTGTCCACCCTTTTGCCCTGATGGGGAACATAAGGCTTTCTTCTGGCAGGGAAGACACATCCAGGTACTAGAAAAGAAAGCCAGAGACAGGCTTGGGAAGGGAGATAGGAGTTGCTTTTTTTATTGACTTGGTCCTGGGTTTTGTAGTAGAACCCCTTTGGGTTTAAGAGCATTCTGCTGCTTCCTTTTTTCTTCCTGCAACTTCTCCTGCTGTCTGAGCTGCCATGCCTGTAATCCAGCATCCATTTCCTGTGACAGCAGTACAACTCGTCTCTGAAACAGACAGGAAAACAGTGTGGATAACATCTGGGGCTTGAGCTCTGCACCATATATCCTTTCATTCACAGATCAAAGTCAGGTTTCGGCTGGAAAGTGACACCACTGACTGGGGAAGGGGTGGAACCAGGTCCTGGGCTGGCAAGCAGGAGGAAGGAAGCAAAGTGGGTGTCTATCATTGGTTCCTGTCTTAGGAGTGCCCCAGTCTATTCTCCCTTCTCACAGTACTGTTAAAACCTTCAGTGCATAAAACCTCCAAGTGAGGGGTACGTGTCAGCTTAGGTGCCAACTCAGGACAAAGTACAATTTAAATGTTCTCCAGCCAGTTACAGTTTGTCCTGGCTGGAGATCTAGCTACTCACCGCAAACTTTTCCCTTTGGGCTTTTCTTCGAAGCTGGCCTTTCATTGGAGGAGCAGGGCGGCCATCTGCAGATAGAAGTGAAAGGAAAGGCAAGTGTTAGAGCCTACAGTACCCTGGCCAAGTGGCTGTGACAGCAAAAGAGGGAAGAACCAATCTCAAGCTCCTCTCTTCTATTTCATACCCACTGTAGCTTCATTCCCCTAGAACACTTCCTTCATCTTCAATGGTGAAGTATGCCAGAACCACCGAGAATAAGCTCCAAGGCATGTTCCTACTCTACTTACCCATCATTAGCCTAGAATTCAAGGTCCTTTGTGATGCTGAATCTCCTGTTTTATCTTCAGATACACTCCACTCAAGCAATTGGATTACTGTTCTACTCACCACTGAGTCCTTGCTGAATTCTATCTCACTCCATAATGAAATATCCTCTTTTCCTTTCCTTTCAGCCAAATTCTCATTCTTAGGCCTAACCCCAGCCCTACTTGTCCCAGAAACCCTTCTCTAACCTCTTCAACTCTGTCACTCTCTTCTGAAAGAAATGCATCTCCATCATTTAATATTTGTCTATTTGGGGACATTTAAGGACTATATGCAGGTCAGGAAGCAACAGTTAGAACTGGACATGGAACAACAGACTGGTTCCAAATAGGAAAAGGAGTACATCAAGGCTGTATATTGTCACCCTGCTTATTTAACTTATATGCAGAGTACATTATGAGAAACGCTGGGCTGGAAGAAGCACAAGCTGGAATCAAGACTGCAGAGAGAAATATCAATAACCTCAGATATGCAGATGGCACCACCCTTATGGCAGAAAGTGAAGAGGAACTAAAAAGCCTCTTGATGAAAGAGAAAGAGGAGAGTGAAAAAATTGGGCTTAAAGCTCAACGTTCAGAAAACTAAGATCATGGCATCTGGTCCCATCACTTTATGGGAAATAGATGGGGAAACAGTGGAAACAGTGTCAGACTTTATTTTTTTGGGCTCCAAAATCACTGCAGGTGGTGACTGCAGCCATGAAATTAAAAGACGCTTACTCCTTGGAGGAAAGTTATGACCAATCTAGATAGCATATTCAAAAGCAGAGACATTACTTTGCCAACAAAGGTCCATCTAGTCAAGGCTATGGTTTTTCCAGTGGTCATGTACAGATGTGAGAGTTGGACTATGAAGAAAGCTGAGTGCCGAAGAATTGATGCTTTTGAATTGTGGTGTTGGAGGAGACTCTTGAGAGTCCCTTGGACTGCAAGGAGATCCAACCAGTCCATTCTAAAGGAGATCAGTCCTGGGTGTTCATTGGAAGGACTGATGTTGAAGCTGAAATTCCAATACTTTGGCCAACTCATGTGAAGAGTTGACTCATTGGAAAAGACTCTGATGCTGGGAGGGATTGGGGGCAGGAGAAGGGGATGACAGAGGATGAGATGGCTAGATGGCATCACTGACTCAATGGGCATGAGTCTGAGTGAACTCCGGGAGTTGGTGATGGACAGGGAGGCCTGGTGTGCTGCGATTCATGGGGTCGCAAAGCGTCGGACACAACTGAGCAACTGAACTGAACTGAACTGAAGGGCTTCCCTGTAGCTCAGACAGTAAAGAATTTGTCTGCAATGGAGGAGACCTAGGTTTGATCCCTGGCTCAGGAAGATCCCCTGGAGAAAGGAATGGCAATCCACTCCAGTATCCTTGCCTGAGAATCCCATGGACAGAGGAACCTACTACTTGGGGACATTTACTGTACTACTGATTATTTTTAGTCTTATTTATCTATCTCAAATTCTTCTGGAAAGGGGCAGAGCATTGAAATATTAATTAATCTTTAAAATATCATGCTTTGTTTTACCAGCTCAGACTTTAAGTTCCTTAAGATCAAGGACTATATCCCTTACTTTCACTGTAATATAAATAGTGTAGGCACATAATAAACATCTCATAACCATTTGCTGGAAAAAAGAAAAATGCAATATCTTCATCTCAAGTAGTTTATAATGGAGAATAAAGGGATACTTTCTACAAAGAGAGTGAAAATGCTGCCAAAGTTCAAAGGCAAGACAAATAAGAGATATTATTCATCAAGAAAGGGAACCAATACTGTGTACATCAGGTGTTTGACATTGGATGTTTTATTTTCTCCTTACAAGAACCACCTGAGATAGGTATCCTTTTACAGAAGTGGAAACTGAGATACAATTAAGTAACTTGTCCAAGACCATAAAGTTACCAAGTAGAGAAGCAAGCCTGGATTAAGAATCAATTGTAGGACTTTCCTGGTGGTCCAGTGGTTAAGAATCCTATTTCCAATGCAGGGGACACGCTGTGGGACAACTAAGCCTGTGCTGTGCCACAAGAGGAGCTAAGATCCCACGTGTCTTGAGGCCAAAAAACAAAAACAAAAAAACCGCCAAGACATAAAAAAACAGAAACAGTATTGTAACAAATTCAATAAAGACTTTAAAAATGGTCCGCGTTAAAAAAATCAATTCCAGAGTCCTTCCAATATCTCAAGAAATCCTAGACTTCCTACAGTAAATAACAAGTAGAAAAAATCACCATCCTCCGCAGCCACCACATATCTGATTAACCCTGATTAACCCACCACATATCTGATTATATAGGTTTATATCCCTATAAATGGCAACCCTCTTCAGGACTCTTGCCTGGAGAATTCTAAGGACAGAGGAGCCTGGCGGACTAGAGTCCATGGGATCGCAAAGAGTGAGACAAGACTGTGCAACTGACTTTCACTATTTCTTTTTCATACTCCTATAAACTATACTCTGTGCTGCTGAAGGGGGCCTGCCTGGTCTCTGCCCAGTTCTAGTCTTGGCTTTGCTATTACCTAGCTGTGTGCTCCCAGGCAATTTTCCCACCTCTGAACTGAAGTTCCAATGGAGTGGGGAATGGCTTCAGCTTTTCTAAGGTCCTTCTTTTTTAGGGCGTTTTTTTTTTAAAGGAAGAAACTTTTTCCAAAGGGAACCCACCATGCTCTGCCCTCACTCTTCTAAGCCTCTCTCAGAGGATCATTTAGGCAGCCTTTCAAAGAGCTCTCCCTGCATTTGGTAACAAACTCTCAACAATGTACTCCCCACACAGAAGGGCAGTTCTTTGTAACTTTCTAAAAATTTTTATTATTTACTTGGCTGTACCAGGTCTTAGCTGTGGGTGGCCTGCGGCATCTTTAGCTGCTGCAGGCAAACTCGCAGTTGTGGCAGGTGGGATTTAGCTCCCCGATCAGATCGAACCCAGGCTCCCTGCATTGGGAGCACGGAGTCCTCACCACTGAACCACCAGTGAAGTCCCCTTCCTAACTTCGAAAAATTCACGTCCCTCTTTGACAACACAAAGTCTTGTCTCTCCCCGGTGACCCCCTAAATGAGAATTATTTTCTGCTTATCCCCACAAGCCGAGAGGTTCCGTCCAGCTTTCCTTTCCACAGGTGTAGTTTAATTCAGAAAGTAAACAGCAGGGCTTCTTCCCTTTCAACTCCAAACATAAAGTTCATTAAGCTGTCCGTTCAGACACACCTCCACTTTGACACTCCTTCCCCCCACTCCCAGCTCCGCTACGTCCAGGGGCGTTCCCTCAGGGTGAAAATCTCCGAAGTGGAGTTAACTGTCAGATCAGCGCTCACCCGCGTACGACCAGTCTGGGAGCTCCGTAAGGGGCCCGTAGCCGGAGGGGTTGGCAGCAAGGCCCTGCCTGGATGGAGAAAAACAGTTCGGTGAGGATTCAGGCCAACTTCTGGCCCCCCAGTTTCTTCCCGACGGGCACTCACCGGAGTCGCCACTGGCTGCCTGCCCGAGCCGCGGAGCCGCAGTGCAGTCTCCGGACACCTGCTGGGAAAACGGGGCAGAGCTGGGAGAGAGGCCGCGCAGCCAGCCCAGGGATCTGCGGCCCATCCCCACCCCGGGAAACTCCGGAGCCCACCGACCTCACACACACTTACTAGAGAGCAGCATACCCAAAGCGGCCATGCTGAGGCGCAGGAGCCGGAAGTGGGCGTGGCCTCGTTGGCCACGCGCGAAGCTGCGCGGGAAGCAGGAAGTTGCCATCTTGAATCTGGTATTCAAACACGGGCCCCGCCATCTTGGCTCATCGTACGGAAAAGAGGGGCAAGATTGCTTCCAGGGTGTTTTGGAGGAGAGCGGTTGTTCTGAGTATGTGTTCATAGTGTTGGGTACAACTTTGTGGAAGTCGCGTCCTCTCAGACGAAACCGTTCTGAACTGTCTCCCCACAGCCTTCTGTCTCCTTGCCGCGGCCACTAGTCCTTTGAAATTTATCTCAGTTGAGTAACGTCCACGTGACCATGAGGTCTTCTAGCATCTGTCTTCTAGCATCACTGTAACATGTTTTCCTTAGCCAGAGTGAAATCTACAGTGAATCAAAATTAGGGTTTCAGTTCTCACTCATTTATCAAAGTTGAAGAGCTTACATGTGAGGAGCACTGTAGTCAGTGTGGAGAGCAAAGCAAAGGTCCCTCTGCTCCAAGTCTAGAGAAAGAGGACAGTAATCATACACATTACAGTAATATTACAGCTGAGATGAGTACTGGGAAGGGAAGTAGGTGTTGCTTGTAAGCATATGAAAACTTGATCTGGAGTATAGTGTCAAAGAAGGCTTTCTTGAGGAAGCCGAATTGGCGCTAAGCTCTGATTCCATTTTTATAAAGCTACCACCACACATTGTGTAATATCCATGCGAAAGCCTTGTGAGGCAGGTACTAGTAAGTGGCAAACCCAGATCCCGTGGCTTCTTTCTTTTTTTATTTTAAATCACTTACAGACACACTTTATTGTGCTTTGCAAGTACTGCATTTTTTACAAATTGAAGGTTTGTAGCAACGTTGCATAGAACGTCTTATCAGTGCCAGGTTTTTCAAAGAGCATTCATTCACTTTGTGCCTTTGTGTCATGTTTTGGTAATTCTTGAAGTATTTCAAGCTTTGGTATTATTGTTAAGGTGAACTGTGATCAGTGATCTTGAATGTTACTCTTGTAATTTGTTTTGACATTTTTTAGCACTTTTTCAATTAGTGTTTTTTTTTTTTTTTTTTAAGACATAATGATAGGGAGAGAGTGATGGACAGAGAAGCCTGAAGTGCTGTAGTTCATGGAGTTGCAACAAGTCGGACACGACTGAACAATAACAACAAATGCTGCTGCTGCTGCTAAGTCGTTTCAGTCGTGTCCGACTCTGTGCGACCCCATAGACGGCAGCCCACCGTCTGCCAGGTGGGCTCTCCCGCCCTTGGGATTCTCCAGGCAAGAACACTGGAGTGGGTTGCCATTTCCTTCTCCAATGCATGCAAGTGAAAAGTGAAAGTGAAGTCGCTCAGTCGTATCCGACCCTCAGCGACCCCATGGACTGCAGCCTACCAGGCTCCTCCGTCCATGGGATTTTCCAGGCAAGAGTACTGGAGTGGGGTGCCATTGCCTTCTCCAAACAACAAATGCTAGTCACACTTAATAGACCGTAATATAGTGTAAATGTAATGTTACATGTACAGGGAGACTGAAAAATTCATGTCATTCTCTTTATTGTGATATTTCTTTTATTATGGTGGTCTGAAACTGAACCTGAACTATCTTGAGGTATGCCTGTACTTACCCTGGGGAAGTCATTTATCTTTAATTTCTTCATTGACAAAAAAGCTGAATATATCACATTTATGAAAACATTTAGAAAATGATAACGTAAGTGAAAGTGCTATAAAAATGGTGAAGCTTTTACAGAAGTGTCCATTACTCTTGTGCTAGGCTAGACACTTAAATACATGCTGACTGGGGAAACCTGAGGGAGTGGTGTAATGGTCTATCTGGAAGTTTATCATTTCCTCCTGCAAGACTGGGAAGTTTTTCCACAGGAGGTGGCTCTGAACTGCACTTTGAAAGAGGGGAAGGGTGGATCCTGGTTTAAGAAGTAAATGGCAGCTGTTTGGATAACAATAAGAATGGTACAGGGGAGGGCTGAACTAGAAAAAAGGATGAGAATAAAATAACCTTGGCTATAAGCCAATGGATGGACCCAAAAACTTAGCAAGGAAAGTAAGACAATAGAGTACTACTACCATTTTACATTTGTACACTTAATTTTCAGTTATCAAAACACTTCTGTATAAATGATATAAGCACTTCTATTTAAAATTTCATAATAAACCTATAAAGTAGATAAGACAGATCAGGAAGCAGTCACTATGGAGATTGCTTGTAATTTTCAGAGATCAGGAAATTGAACCAAAATGTGGATGTGGATTTATTTTACAGTTGCAACAGTGACTGAGTAACACCTTTCCCAAGCCAGCCTCCATGTGTCTTTGACTGGTTCTGAGAGGCAGCTGAGGCAGACAGCACTGAAATCCCATTACCTAATTTACAGTTGGAGAATCACGTAGTAGAAACCAAGGACTGGAAAAATAAAATCGGTGTTAACATTCAAGATTCATAGGAAAGCAGGCTGGCACTACCATCAACACTATATAAAGAAGTTAAACCAGCAATACTCCTGTCTTCTAGTAACTCATACACTATGGGTATAAAATCATAGAAAAGGCCACATGCATTAAGGTGAACTGATAATGTAGATGATAATTTCTCCAAAGACATATGGATAGCTAATAAACACATGAAAAGATGCTCACCATCACTCATTAGAGAAATGCAAATCAAAACTACAATGATAAATCATCTCACACTAGACAGAATTGCCAAAATCAAAAAATCCACAAACAATAAGCCCTGGAGAGTGTGTGGAGAAAAGGGAACCCTCCTGCGCTGCTGATGGGAATATAAATTGATATAGTCGCTATGGAAGACAGTATGGAGATGCCTTAAAAAACTAGGGATAAAACCATCATATGACCCAGCAATACCACTTCTAGGCATGTACCCTGAAGAAACCAAAACTGAAAAAGACACCCGTACCCCAATGTTCATTGCTGCACTATTTACAATAGCTAAGACATGGAAGCAACCTAGATGTCCTTTGACAGATGAATGGATAAAGAAGTTGTGGTACATATACACAATGGAATATCACTCAGCCATTAAAAGGAACACATTTGAGTCAGTTCTAATGAGGTGGATGACTAGAACCTATTATACAGAGTGAAGTAGGTCAGAAAGAGAAAAATATCATATATTAACACATAGATATGACTTATAGATGGATGGTACTGATGAAACTTCTCAGAGCAGCAATGGAGACACAGACATAGAGAACAGACTTACGGACAAGGGTGGGGGAAAAGAGGGAGAAGGTGAGATGAATAGGGTAGTATGGAAGAATATACACTAACAGATGTAAATAGAAAGCCAATGGGAATTTGTTGAATGACTCAGGGAACTCAAACTGGGGCTCTGTAACAACCTAGACGGGTGGGAATGGGCAGGAGGTGGGAGAGAGATTCAAGAGGGATGGGGCATATGTACACCTATGGTTAATTCATGTTGCTGCTGCTAAGTCGCTTCAGGTGTGTCCGACTCTGTGCGACCCCATACACGGCAGCCCACCAGGCTCCCCCATCCTTGGGATTCTCCAGGGAAGAACACTGGAGTAGGTTGCCATTTCCTTCTTCAATGCATGAAAGTGAAAAGTGAAAGTGAAGTCGATCAGTCGTGTCCGACTCTTATCGGGTGACCCCATGGACTGCAGCCTACCAGGCTCCTCCGTCCATGGGATTTTCCAGGTAAGAGTACTGGAGTGGGGTGCTATTATGTTAACGTATGACATAAATCAAATCAAATTGTAAAGAAATCACCAAAGATAAATGTTAGAAAAAAATGTAGACAGTATGAACTCCACATGCAAAAGTGAACACATGTACTAGTTTAATAGCTGAGGGAGTCGAGGAGCCAGGGCTGGAGGATTTCAGGGCAGGATGGGAAGCTAAATCTGAAAAACTGGGGAATGCGGGGGCGGGGGTGGGGGAAAGGTCTTTGGAAGGAAGATAAGTTCAGCCTTTGACGTGGTTAGAGTGATGTGGCAGGGGGACAATCTGTGGGTTGTAAATAGCAGGAAATAGGTGTCAGGATTTTGAGAGGGAGAGAGAAAGAGAACTCCAGGTGCTGACAGCTAACATCATCAGCATTCTCAGGGACCTTATGGAACCCTGTTGGGCGGAGAGGGGTTTGGCACTTGGACAGCACTCCTCAGTGACTTCACCAGACTCTAAGCCACAGGAAAGCGGCTTCATCATCCCCTAACTCAATGTCTTTCAACCTCTGGACTTCATCTGGCAAAGGCTGGAGGTAACAATGGTGAGAAATATCAGGAATTTGAGCTCCGTGTCTTTCCCCTTAAAAGTCCTTTGCCTCTCAAGGGCATCACACCATGGCCTGTATTTGGCGTTAACATTTTGTTTAACCACTGATGTTTTTGTCCAACACATTTATTCAAATATCGTTCTGTCAGGTCTGTATACAGTAATTTCTGTACAAGTGCACTGAGAATTTTGGTTCTTTTTAAACCGTTGTGATAAGTAATGATGACTTTGGAGAAAAAACATAAGTAAGGCTGACTCTGGGTGGCTAATTCCACCTCATTTTGTAACCTCTTCCCCTTTCAGCATTCGGTGACTAAATTCTAAGATTGAAGAAGAGCGAACTACTTGGGAAGTGTCTTGTTTCACATTCCTTCTTAGGACAGCTCAACAAAGATCTAAATCACTGTCACTCGATGCAAGAACTGTGGGAACGGACAGTTATAAACCACCCACTCACACAATACATAGCTTTGCGTATTGTTTCCTTATTGCTTATATAATCTATCGTAACATATTCCTTTTCTTTTACCTTGCTGTCAAATCCTTGCTCATTCAGCATAGGCTAAATTGTGTGTTAAATGACCCAGCTTCAACATGGGTAAATTATAACCTCAGGGCTACGCTTTTTTTTTTTTTTTTTTTTCTTGCCTTGTCCCTGGGAAGTCTCTTATATGTGCCTTTCCACCAGACAGGTCTTGAAGGTGGTTGGTTCGCTATGAATCTCTGCAGCGAATCTTTGGCTTTAAAAGATGCCAAAGCTGGACTGTCCATAAGGTATACAAAAGGAAATTGTATTATTTACAAGTCATCTTTTAGTTTTAATACGTGGTGAAACATTTCCAGATTCCTTTCCTTGAATTAGCCCAGCAACTCCCTCTTTTATTGGGTCCAAGAAAGGTGCGATGGGGACTCCAGCCTCTGCTCGGACATCTTTGGTTACGTGCTGCCTCCTGGCGGCGGCTCTACGGCCTGACACCTTCCAGCCGGGTGGAGACCACTTGCTTTAATTTGGGATCTCGAAGCTGACGCAACAGCTTCCCCGAGGGGGCGGAGAGTTGAGTCGCCCTTCCGGGAGACCCCCTCCCCTGGCTCCTAGCGGGAACGTCTCCCTCCCTTCCCCCACGGGGCTTTGCGGTCCAGAGTCCCTCCGGAGTTTCAGCCGAAAACGTCTCGGGGCTGGAGGCAGGGCTGCCAGGGTTTGGGGCTCTCGCCCAGACCCACCTTGGGCCGACGAGCTCGAGCTGGATTGGGAGGGAGGGAAGAGGAAGCTGAGCGCTCGTGGGGCGGAGGACGCCTCTAAGGGTATCCGCGGTCATTTTCATTTCCCAAGGGCAGCGCAGCTCTGGCTGAGCGAGGACAGGGCAGGGGAGCGGGTTGCGAGGCCTCTCGGTTCTCGAACATTTGCGATCTTCGACTGCACCCACCACAATCTCCCCCACCCCACCTCTAGCGCCTCCTGCAGCCCGGGGAGGGGCGGGGGCTGCTTGGCCAGGTGGAGGGAACGAAGGGGTCCAGGTGTAGTGAGGCCCTGGTGCCCCAGCGCAGAGCCCGCCTCGGCCTCCGCAGCCAGATCTGGACACCGGGTGCTAACCGAGCTCTCCAGAGGGCTTTGGGGACTGGCGGTGGCTGGGTCGGGGTTGGGAAGGCGAGACCTTGGGGCTGCAGATACGGAACCGTGGGCCGAAAGAGGGAAGTAACGGGAAACGACTGGGACGACGTCAAGGGGCGGGGCCGGCGAGCGAGGCTGGGGGGCAGAGTGGGAGACCCGGGCAAAGGTGAGCGCGGCGCGCCGGCCCGGCGGGGGCGGAGGGGAGAGGGGGAGGGGCACGGGGCTCTGCGGGGGCGGGTCTGGGAAAAGAGTTCCCGCTGAAGGGTTTGCGGTTCCACTCGAACCCACCTGCATCTGCGTGAACCTGAGCACTCGCCTCACTCCGCCTTCGTCCCCTCTGCCCTTTCACCGCTTCGCGGACGTCGCGCCTTGTTCTCGCCGCGCCCAGACCGGCCACCTGAGCTGGGTGTGGGACTGCAGCACAGAGCTTCCGATCGATCGGGGAAGGCGCGTTAATGAGGTGCTTTTTGTCTTTGTTTTCCCATTGATGAAACAGAAAGTCCCTTTCAAACCATTCTAGGCCTCCCAGTAAAACTGAGAAAACTATACTTTTTCCTTCCCTTCAACCCATTACTATCAAAAAGAGCAGATACTTTTCAAAGTTGCTTGGGAGCCAGGCCAGCAGCAGCATAGGAGGGCCTGAAGAGCAAGTGCAAGACATTCCCGGAGTTCAACTTGGAAACCAGTCTAGGAAGAAAGGCATCATTCATCCAGTTATTCTTCCAGCAAACCCTTTTTTGTCTACACGGACCCTGCGCTGGGGGTACCGGTGAATGAAGACGCTCTGGTGGGGCTGCGTTCTAGTGGGGGAAGCGACAACAAACAAACTCCAGGTGGTAGCCAGTGCCTTTGAAGAAAAGTCAGGCATGGTGAAGGGGATGGAGATTGGCTGAAGGAAGAAGCTACTCCTTCAGAGACTCCTCAGGGAAGGTCTCTTGAGAGTGCTGTTTAAGCACAGACCTGAATGGAATGAGTGAGAGAAGGAGCAATATCATGGGGAAGAATGTTCCAGGCCAAGGGAACAGCAAATGCAGACGCCTTGAGATGTCAGGGCTTGTGTGGCAACAGCAAGGGGGGCCAGCATGGCTGGAGTGAGGGGAGGAAAGTAGGGGCCAGTGTCAACAGGGGCAGCCTTAGGACTGTCTTCCTAGCATTTCCCTCATTTACAACTTGTACCTGAATCCAGGGTGGGATTAAGGTGCAGGCCAGCTGGGCAAGCAGCCTGGGTCTAAAAGAGCACTGAATTATCCTGGAGTAATTCAGACTTTTGGAGCCAATGAGCTCTGATTTCTGTCTGTTGGTGAAGTGTAAGTTGGCTCCCTTCCACTGAAGAATCCTTGATGACTGCTTACCTAGACCACCTGTCTCTAGAATAATTGTTAAACATGCAGGTACAGGTATTAATACAAGTTGCCTAAAGGCAGTGGTCACAGCTGGAATTCGGAAAATGCTGCACCTCGCTGTGAAGTGCCACTCCCTGAGACTTGTGCTATTGTCTACATTCAAAATCATTTGATATGCCTACCAAGAAACTGCTTCAGAAAACTGCATGTAATGAATTCATGCCTTAAACTCTACTCTTGAATAGAAAGAATGAGGCTTCCAATTTTTATTCCGTCGGTATTCCCCCACTTCTGCTAAGTAAACATTCAACAGATATTTAAATAATCTTGGTTTGAGGGGGTGCCAACTCATTAGATTGCCCAGGCTGCCAGGGCTTACTCTGGTCCACTTGCCTGGCTCTTACCTGGGTTGCCACGTATCACCTGAACCAGTTGGGGACCTGTGGTGTGAGTAGGTTTGCTTAGTGTTTGGGTGTGTGCGTGGCTGTGCCCCCTACAACTGACCTTCCTTGGCATGTGTTGCCTTACATAGGGATTGAAGTGGCTGAGGCTTTTGAGATGGGAGCACAGAGTTCTAATGCCCTAACCATGGATCTTGTGCCTTCCACAGGACCAAGGATAGTATGTGAGTGGGAGCTGAGCAGGGAATGGAATGAGGGGCTAGGGGAGTTGTAAAGGGCATCAAGGGGCTTCCCTGGTGGCTCAGTGGTAAAGAATCCACCTGCAATGGAGGAGACACAGGAGACATGGGTTTGATTCCTGGGTTGGGAAAATCCTCTGGAGGAGGGCGTGGCAACCCTCTCCAGTATTCTTGCGTGGAGAATGCAATAGACAGAGGAGCCTGGTGGACTACAGTCCATGGGGTCACAAAGAGTCTGAAGCCACTGAGCATGCACGCATGCAAAGGGCATCAAGAGAGTACCCTAGGTCACTGGGAGAACTTAAGAACTCAGTAAATGTAGGACAACCAGGTAGTTCAGGGACTGAGGCAGGTGGGGGGGAGGAACTGAGGCTCTGAGCAGAGAAGGTGCCTGGAGGCAGGCAGCCATTGAGGTCCTCAGGGTCTGAACAGGCATTCCCAGCTCCAACTCGTTCCCTGGCCCCTCCCCACTGCCGGCCAGAGTCACACATGTGTTTTCCTGTTTTCCGTTTCGGTCCCCGGAGTCACCCTCTGCCTTTTCTGCTCCTCAGAGTCAACAGTTACTGGAGCTTGAGCCTTACCCCTTGTTCCCTTTCCCAGCACCGGCCCCTCTTCCAGAGTGCTGGTAGCTCCTCCTTGCACCTGCCCAAAGGTCTCAGACAGGTAAGTGATGGGATGGGAGGGACAATGGGCAAGAGGGAAAGTCTTGCTGGAGGAGAATGGAGTGAGTCCTGAAAATTGCTTGTTTCCTAGCCTCAGCCCTCCACAGTCTCAGTCCTCTGCCCTGAGACTTCAGCCCTATGTTAGTGGAAGCCATGGTCATTGAAGTAAATCCTTTTTTGCTTGTTGCACTTTTTTTTTTTTAAGGGACTGTTGTAGTGGAATACAGAAAAACAAATGGAGAACTGGGAAGGGAGGAGCTGAGCTTCCAGCTTGGGGAGATGGGGGGAATTCAGCTGTAGCAGAGTGTGTGTTTTCTGTTTCTATTGTTTGGGGAGTCAGCACAGTCCAGTTGGAGCTAGGATGGCAGGACATGGTATCTGGGGGAGAAAGAACCTTCTCACCTTAGCAACCTGAGCTTGACTGAGGAACTGTATGCTGGTTCCTGGAGGAAGTGTGTTTGGGTTTTGCCATTCACGGGAGGGGTCAGGGCAAGGGGCTTCACTGGCTGCTGTGCCTGGCACTGCCTGCTTTGAGCCCTGCTTCTTGTGCTCCCTGAAGCCCTGAATCTGAAACTTCTGTTGGATGAATGTGTTGTCCTGTAATCTCCACTAGGTCCTCAGAGATGTATGCACCTCAGGAATGGTGGTTATCTTCTGAGGTTCTAGACTCTGCAAGATTCTCTTGTAAAGCCTGGGGTAAGAGAACAGTTCAGGGCAGGTCATGCTGGTCCCAGGGTGCCTGAATGGTTGGAGGCATTACCCTGAGAGCTGGGGTCTTAGGAAGGAATGTGAACCACCAAGGATGTGCCTTCCTGCCCACAGAGCTGGTGCTGGGTAGTAGCTGTGAAAAGATGGGGTATCTTTTCTCTCAAGTTAGCCTCTTCTGTGGAGTTTGTGCAGGTTTATTGAAGAGTAGGCTAGGAGGAGGATTCTACTCTTATAGCATTTCCTGGTGAGACCACTAGGGTGTGCTGTTTGCTGGAGTGTGAGTTTCACCCCCAGTGAGTGATGAAGATTTCACTTTTCAGATACCACCAACCAGGAACTAAACCCTGCACACGTCTCTCCCCACTTACTGTCACAGTTTCCCTTTCCCTCGTCTCCTTCATCCCTTTCCACTACGTCCCATTAGGCCACATGCCCATCCTTGGTGCCAGGGAATTTGATCTTAAGCCTGGCATCATGATGTGTTTCCGTGTGTTTTGTTTGCTTTAGAAGTGGGCACCCTAGCAATAGCAGCACTGCCAGGAGGACTTGTAATTGCCTCTCATCCCTGCAAAGGGATGAGAAAGGGAAGAAGCAATCAGGAAGGAGATGGACAGGCTTTGTTGGAGTCTTTAGCCTGGACTTCAGGCTGAAGGATGGCGGAGACTTTCTTTTAATCTAATCACATCCTCCTCTAGATAATTCATTAGGGAGCCATCTAAAGTGCTTTCTTGCCTAAGAGGAGGGCTAGAGACTGGGCAGGTCAGAGTGGGTGGGGAGGCTGAAGAGACAGAGCTTGGGCTGTGTTGGTTAGCCTGCCCACCTACCTTGCTACTTGGGCATCCTGGGAGGTGACTTAGTGTCTGCCTTATGGGCTGCTGGAGGAATTAAATGAGACAAGGCATGTAGATGTTTAGCAGTGTTTCTGGCTCAGGTAAGTGCTCAATAAATGACAGTTACTGTTATAGAAGCATTTAGCGGGAAGCTGGGAAAAAAGGACAGTCTTCTGGATGGATTTCAGGATGTTTTTGTGAGGGTGGCTTGGGAGACATGTGATCTCTGGGGAGTCTAACAGCAGAATCAGCTTCCTGGGGGGGAAAAAAAAAGTTTAAGGGACTAGCTTGGGAAGTTGTAGGGTGGAGATAAGGCCCCTTGGGGCTTTTTAGATCTTAGTTCTCTGATAATAAGGAAAGAGGATGTGAAAGGGCATGAGAAGGGGTAGAAAGACAGTTCCATTTCAAAATGAACACATTTCTATTGGTAAAAGAAGCCAGGAATACCAAATTTAAGTAGCCCCTAAAAACAGAATTTTTGCTTTCCCCCAAATGCTCAACTTCCTCTGTTTTGGACCTCTCCAGTATAGCTCTGGAGAGGTTCTTTCCAGAATAAAATTCTGGAAATAAAAATTCTTTCCCCATATTTTTAGGAAATTTGAGTAAACGTATTTGGGGAAGGTGTTTGTAGGACTTTATGCAGAGATCCTGGTATGTTTTCTCAAGGATGAAAGGACGTGTGAGTGGGCCACAGATGCAGCCAGAGGTTTGAGTCTCATATTTTGATCTTGGAAGCAGCCTGGGCCCAGCCCTCCAGTCATGGCACAAATTTCGGGCAGCCACTGTCACTGTATGTGGGGAAGTATGCAGAGTTCTCTTAGGACACTCGATCACGAGTTGGACTGTACTTACACTTCCTCTAATCTGCATGTGAACAAACCTCTGTTCACAATGTGCCGCCTTCCTGCCTTTCTTGTGGGGGGTGAGAGAAGTGGGGCTAAGGTGGGGCCTGGAGGACCGAGAGAGGGCTGTGCCTTCCTTCTCGGCCACAGCCCTGTCCTCAGCTGATTTGCTCGGGGTTGGCAGCTGGCGGTGGGGGTTGGGGGGAACTTCCCTGGGGTTGCAGAAACTGCACTCAGCTGACCATTGGTCCTTTCTTCTGGGCCCCCAGTCCTGGAGCAGAGCTGACAAAGGAGATTCCTGAGAGAGCGCCTTCTTATCACAGAAACTGCTGAGCCAAGAGCTCCTAGCCTTCCTCTTGAATATGCGAAAGGCCAGTGAACCTTGGACCCAGACTGTTGCTTAACACCCCTCTCTCTTCCTCCCTCCTCCCTTCTTGACTTCTTGATTTGACTTAAATCCACAAGCATTTGCCTAGCCTTTCCTTTTACTGAAACGCAGGAGGGATCAGACCACAGCTCCCAGAGGCTGGTCTCTGTGTGGTTGGCTGCTGCTGGGGCCCTGCTTCCTTCAGGGCTGGGGAGTGAGTGTGCTTCCCCGCTTCCTCTTA
This sequence comes from Bos indicus x Bos taurus, assembly GCF_003369695.1. NCBI lineage: Eukaryota > Metazoa > Chordata > Mammalia > Artiodactyla > Bovidae > Bos > Bos indicus x Bos taurus. Next base: position 15,606,942 of record NC_040085.1, read on the forward strand.
GCCCTCCTCATCTTGCCCAGTCTCCCTTTACTGCTCTGCAGTGTCCAATCGCTTCCTTTCCTGAGAGCCTCTAGCCCTAGAATCTGTCCACTTGCTTGGCCAGCCTGGCCTGTCTTCCTCCTAGCTTTTCCTGCTCTGAGATGCCCGGCATTTGCTACCCCTTCAGCTGTTTCCTTGCCTCGGCTTTGGTGTCTCTGCAGCGGCAACACCTGGGTGGGGAGTGGTCATCAGCAGCCTCCAGTCATCTCTAGCTGGGCTGTACATTTGGAGGACCAATCTCTCATCCATACTTTTTTTGGGTGATGCAACTATGCAGGGATTTGATGGCTAGAGGCCTGCAGTACTAGGGGTTGTGGTATCTGGGAAAGGAAAAGCATGGAAAAGAGAAGGGCCTGTCTTCTTTCTGGATGGGGCTGGGCTGCTTGGGCTTTGCTAGGACTGAAGAGTTCAGCGGATGGTTGTTAAAGGATGCTCCCTGAGCAGGGACATGGCTCTGAGTTTACAGAGAAAGAGATCTCTGAAGCTTTTAGGTTTGCCAGAGCCAGGGTCCTTGGGTGAAAAGGGCAGTGTTGTGTTGAGAACCCACAGGTTAGCTGCTTGCAAGTTTGGTTTCCAAGGCTGCATCTCATCACGTGACAGATGAGGCTGAAATTGGAGGGAAGACAGACTTTTAGGGGGTAAGGCTGAAACACAGGCTGACGTCATGATAGTGACACCTTGGAATTGCCAAATTGCTCGTCTTCCTGTCTCCAGTGAGCTTAGATAGAACCAGGATTTAGTTTTCTATTTTGTAAATCAGGCGGGAAGCACCAGCCTCATGAGAAACATGTTTTCTCTCTGGGGGATGAGTGCCTTTCTTTCAAGATTCAAGTTGGGGTCATTTCGATGAGCCAGATGGAGAAGAGATTCCATTCAGAGGCAGAAGGTCCCCAAAATGGTGGGCGTGGGTGGATTGCCTATGCTGGCTTCTGGGGCGCAGAGTTCTCTGTAATTGCCAACCTGATATATATCTTTATCTTTCTTCCTTAGAGGGCAATGCCAGGAAGCTGGTAAAGGCTTTCTTCTCCTCCACCATGGTTGATGACGTTCAGTATGAAGTGGCCTCCCAGCATGAGAGGGACGCCACCCCCTTGGCCAATGAGGCCAGCCCCAAGCCGGAGCAGGTGAAGCTGAAGAAGGAGATCTCGCTGCTGAATGGCGTGTGCCTGATTGTGGGGAACATGATTGGTTCGGGCATCTTTGTCTCCCCCAAAGGTGTGCTCATTTACAGTGCCTCCTTTGGCCTCTCCCTGGTCATCTGGGCAATCGGGGGCCTCTTCTCTGTCTTTGGGGCACTTTGTTATGCAGAACTGGGCACCACCATTAAGAAATCTGGGGCCAGCTACGCCTACATCCTTGAGGCCTTTGGGGGACTCCTTGCCTATGTCCGTCTCTGGACCTCGCTCCTCATCATCGAGCCCACCAGCCAGGCCGTCATCGCCATCACCTTTGCCAACTACCTGGTGCAGCCCATCTTCCCAAACTGCTTGGCCCCCTATGCTGCTGTCCGCCTGCTGGCTGCTGCCTGCATCTGTAAGTGGGGCTGGGGCAGGAGGGATGGGGTGTGAGTCAGCTTAGCTGATAAGGAACTGGAAAGGAATGCCTCGGACAAACACTTTTGTTGTTGTTCATGAGTGTGCTAAGTGTGAAAATTCAAAGGGCTTCAGTGTCCAAAAAAAAAAAAAAATCCTTTCTTCCAACTTCTCACTGTAAACATCATTAACAGTCTCTGCCCTTGCTGACCTTTACCTTCAAGAGATATAATTTTGTTCTGTTTTACAAAAATGGGGTTATAGTACACATATATTTCTAGTTATTTTTTTCCCAGAATTTATCAGTAGTTTTCTTTTCGACATACAGATCTACTGAAAAAAAAAAGCTTCAAGTTATTCCATGTTAATTTTAAGGCTATATTGTTTATTTAACCAACCAGGCCTTTGTTAATGGCCATTTCAGTTGGTTCCAGTTTTTCAATCTTACCGATAACACTCCCATGAATATCCTATTGTGTTTGCATGAGTTTTTTGTGGGCTAGATTCTTTTCTTATTTTCAACTTATTTTATTGAAGTATGATTTACAGGGTTGTGTTAATTTCTGCTGTACAGCAAAGTGATTCAGTTATACATACATATACATTCTTTTTGATATTCATTCCCATCACGGAATATCACAGGTATTGAATACAGTTCCCTGTACTGTACAGTAGGACCTTGTTGTTTATCTGTTCTATATATAATAGTTGTGTGGGTGCTAAATTGCTTCAGTCATGTCCAACTCTTTGCAGCTCTATGGACAGTAGCCCACTAGGCTTCTGTGTCCATGGGATTCTCCAAGCAAGAATACTGGAGTGAGTTGCCATGCCCTCCTCCAGGGATTCTTCCCAACCCCGGGGACTGAACCCACATGTCTTACATCTCCTGCACAGGCAGGTGGGTTCTTTACCACTAGGGCCACCTGGGAGCCCATGTATAATCGATGTCTGCTAATCCCAAGCTCCCAATCCTTCCCTCCACTCCCCACTCCCTCTTGGCAAACACAGGTCTTCTCTTTGAGTCTGTTCATTTGTGTTGTGTTCTGGATTTTGTATATAAGTGATTCATATGTTATTTGTCTTTGTTTGACTTCACTTTGCATGATAGTCTCTAGGTCCATCCATGTTGCTGCAAATGGCATTCTTTCATTCTTTTTCAGGCTGACTAATATTCCATTGTGTATATACACCGCATCCGTTCGTCAGTCAATGGACATTTAGTTTGTTTTCATGTCTTGGCAGTTGTGATAGTGCTGCTATGAACACGGGGCTTCGCGTATCATTTTGAATTACAGTTTTGTCCAGGTATCTGCCAGGAGTGGGATTGCTGGATCATATGGCAACTCTGTTTTTAGTCTTTTCTTGAAGAACCTCTGTACTGTTCTCCATAGTGGCTGTACCAGTTTACATTCTTTGTGGGCTAGAGTCTTCTTCTTTTTTTTAATATTTATTTATTTGGCTGAGCCGGGTCTTAGTTGTAGCATGTGGGATCTACTGACCAGGAATCGAACCCTGGCCCCCAGCATTAGAAGCAGAGTCTTAGGCACTGGACCACCAGGGAAGTCCTTAGATTCTTAAAACTATCATTTCAACGTACCCTGGCCTTTTCTCTATCTCATAAATATTATTTAAATTTGTACATTTAGCAAAGCCACGTGAGGGTGCCCAGGGGCTGATCCTCTGCAGCCCCATCCCTCAGCTGCCTCTGCTCTGGAAAAGTGACCTCCCCGCGTGGGAGGCCCGAGGACCTTGGAGACCCTTCCCTGCCCCTGCTGTGGGGAAGCTGATTTGGGGCAGCCATGGGGCACCACTGAGTGTGTGCCTGGTGGGCGTCAGCTTGCTGGACCAGCCTCAGTCACCCTCGTGAGCTCTTCCCTTTCAGGTTTTCCGCCGCCCCATTTTCCTCCTAGCTTCCTCTCCAGCCTCCCTCCTTTGACGGTTGTGCAGAGAGCCGCTGTGCTCTGTGGGGCCTCCTGCGCTGTGTGTGCCCCTGGTGGGCTTGGGCTGTGTGCGGGGCGGTGTGTCATGCTGGCAGTGCTCAGGGAGGGGCAAAGCCACTGCCCCGTGTTGTAGGACGGAGTTTTCCCTTGAGGTCTTAAATGCGATCTGTAGTTTTCTCTGGCATCATTTACAGATGATTTGGTAGGATGACTTACTAATAAAACTAATTTTAGGATCTGTTGGGCTTGGAGTCCCCTCAGACGTGGGCATATAGTTACATATGTTGTGTAGAGTAAGGATTATTCCACCTAAGATTTCCAAGACGGCTGCATTCCTTTAAGCACCGGAATTCTACTTTAGCTGTCTTGATTGAAATCTCTTTCAAACCAGCGCTGTGTGTTCTTGCCTGCATAATGTGACTCTTTTGTGTGTGTGACTCTAGGTCACCCCGCTGTACATGTCAAAGCTTATATGACAGAGGCCTTTCCAGGCCCCTGGGTGGGGATGAATATTTGCTTCTTCAGTGGCCTCAGAGGACTGGCTTGACTTCAGGGCCTCAGGTTTTCTCCTCTCATGATTTTGATCTGTGTCTTCTCTGACAGCTATTTTTCCTTGATTCTGACCTTGGGCCTGTCTTCAGTAGTCTTCTTAATTTGCTGCTTCTAATTTGGGAGTAGGGAGGTACTCAAACTCTTGTGCACTAGGTACACATATGCACACATGTGTGTCCTCCTCAGAATACATGTTAAGTAGCCACAGTTATGATTAGTCTGGACAGCTCCCTGGTTAATAAAAGACAGAGCTTTGTGCCTGGATTTATGGCATATATTTGAGATAAGCCCGATAGAGTGAAAAGCATACCAGACTTGTGTTTGAGACTGGCTCAATAACTGTGTGTAGTGACTTGTTACTTCCAAGGTTCTAGGAGCATGACATGAGATTCATTGAAAAATCACAGATCATGACTCAAGTGTACCGTTTTAATGATTGTGATGTTTAAAACTGCCCTCTCCCGGTTGCTTCTAGGACTTCGTTCTATCTCTGTGTTCTATCTCTAATAATCTTCAGAGGCACATAGAGATCTGCAAGAAGGTTCAGAAGGGCAACTGAGATTGTAAGTAAGAATTTAGGGGCATATGATTCATGAGTTTCTTCCTTCAGCTCTTGTTTAATGAGCACTCAGTACAAGTCAGTGGAGTAGGAAATGGCAACCTGCTCCAGTATTATTGCCTGGACAGTCTCATGGACAGAGGATCCTGTCAGGCTACAGTACATGGGGCCACAAAGAACTGGACACGACTGAGCAACTGAACACACACACTGCAAGTCAGATGTTAAGACATTCTGTCCAGATAGCATCCAGGCAGTAATATGTCATTTATCTAACCATGACCCTTCAGGAGGGCTTCCCTGGTGGCTCTGTAGGTAAAGAAACTGCCTGAAGTGCAGGAGGCCCGAGTTCAATCCCTGGATCGGGACGATTCCCTGGAGAAGGAAATGGCAACCCACTCCAGCATTCTTGCCTGGGAAACTCCATGGACAGAGAAGCCTGGCAGGCTACAGTCCATGGGGTCGCGAAAGACTCAAATACGACTTAGTGACTAAACAACAACAATCCTTCAAGAGAAAACCAAGAAGTAAGGAGAAGAAAAGGTTTACAAAGCAGCCAGGAAAGAGACATTCTAGGAGCAGACAAGATGGCTTTCTTCTTGTGGGGAGGAGTGCTTAGGAAGATAGCACAGGGACTGTGATGTCTGCACTGAATTTTGAATATATACATAGCTGTCTCCTCAGACACTTCTCACAGAGGGAACTGCGTGTGAAGGTAGTGGGTGCAAAAAGGCACAGAACCAGTCCAGGTTCAGGAATTCCAGATGGTTGATGTGGCTGGAATGTGGGTAGAAGGGTGAGAAGGGAGAGCCTGGGAATGTAGCCTCAGGGCCAGCTCCGCGGGGGCGGTTTGTGCTGCCTAAACAGGTTAGACTTTATCTTGAGAGCAGGCAAAAACTTTTGACTTTAAGTGGAGACATGAAATCAGAGTTGCTTTGAAGAGGAGCTCTGACTTTGTGGAGAATGTTTTTGAAAAAAGTGAGGGATAGAAGGTAGGGAGACCAGGTTAGGGAGCTGAAACCTGAAGAGTGGTGATGGCCTACACTGTAAGGGAGATGAAGGAATAGATAAAGAAATAGTCAGAAGGCAGAATTTCTGATTCTGGTTGTGGAGGACATAGGAGCTCTCAGAGATGATGCTAAGAATTCAGCCTTGGACAGATGGAAGGTTGATGGGGTTACCTTCTGAAATAGGGAGGTGGGCAGTCAGTCATGACTGATGGTTGAAGGGGAGTGTCTGGGGCTTCTGCTGAGCTGTTCATATGCCCTTTCAGGAGCCATGCCTTTGTTGTGACGCAGAGTTGTCGTTTTCCCACCAAGTCACACTTACCTGGGCTTCCCTGGTGGCTCAGTGAGTGGTAAAGAATCCACTTGCCAATGCAGGAGATGTGGGTTTGATCTCTGGGTTGGGAAGATCCCCTGGAAAAGGAAATGTCAACCTGCTCTTTTATTCTTGCCTGTAAAATCCCATAGACAAAGGAGCCTGTTGGGCTACAGTCCATGGGGTCGCAAAGAGTCAGACATGACTTAGCGACTACACCATCACCACCACACTTTACTAAAAAGAGGCTGATGTGTCCATGATGATGTCAGCCTATTAGTGTACATGGTGAATGTACCTGTATGGTTTCTAATGATCAGAAGTCATATGTTCATGATCAAGACACCCCTTTCCTAATACTATAGTCACTGGGGAACCCATCTATTAATTGTAATCTGGGAATTGTTTGCAGGGCATGTAACCAGAACAAAGAAAGTTTTGACTATTTGAGGAAAATTTACTGAATGTGGTGGGTTCTGTAAAATATGGAGCTGAAAGCTAAGAGCCCTTCCTTCCCAGAGCTCACAGTCAGTGGACTGGAAGAGCAAAAGTAGTCAGTTGTATATGATGAGTGCTGGGAATGGGAGGAGTGGGCTAATGAGTTCTGGGAGTGGGAGATGAGATCCACTCTCAACACTGAAGGATGGAAAGAAGTCAAGGGGCCCATGAAACACCCACTCACCACAGTCCACAAGGCCAATGCCATCTGACAGTAACTTGCCTCAGACCTCTTGTCCCCACTCTCTGCTCCAGCTTCTGACCTTGCTTTTCTTCCAGTTTGCCTGGAACGTTCCTGCTTCAGGGACTTTGTACTTATTTTTCCTTTTTCCTGGAAGACTCTTCCCCCAGATACCCTTAGAATTTATTCCCTCACTCCATTCATGTCTTTGCACAAATATTACCTTGCTGAAGGCTTGCCTTGTCTAAAATGCTTACTCTCAGTCTTCTAGCTGGTTTATTTTTCTCTGTAGAGGTTTGTTTTATTTTTTGGTCGTGCAGTGAGGCATGCAAGATCTTAGTTCCCTCAAACAACAATGGAACCTGTGCCCCCTGCAGTGGAAGTGCGGAGTCTTAACCACTGGACCGCCAGGGAAGTCTCTTGTCTATAGACTCCTTACCACCTGACATTGATTATGTTTTTGCTTATTGTCTCTCTCCTTCTAGAGTATAAACATCATGAGAGTAAGGACTTGGTTTTGCTCACTACTGAGTCTCTGGCACCTTGATCAGTGCTGTGTACTGATGTCTGCTAGGTACTTAGTAAATATCTGTTAAGTGGAGAAGGGGCAAGGAATTCTAGGCACAGGGAAAGGCAATGTAAAGGGATAAGGTGAGAAGAAGTGTCGGGGTGTGGGGTATGTGTGGGCGACTTTGGGATGTGAGGGCACTAGGGGTGTAAGGGGTTAGTGCACAAGGCCAAACCTTCCTAGTAGGTTTAGATTTTCTTCCGAAGCATACAAGGAGCTGTTACAGGATTTGAAGGAGGAAGGGATGCAGTCGGGGTGGGACATAAGAGCAAGGCTGAAGGCAGAGACACGGGTTAGGAAGCTCTCTTAAGAGATCTAGGCAAAACTAGAAAAGCCTGAACTAGGGCAGTGGTAGGTGAGGTGTACAGGATAGATAGGAGAGTATTAAGAAATTATAACTTGTGCAACCAATAACTCTTACTGGAATGTCTAGCGTGAGAGGCAGGTGATGAGGAAAACATCCACAAGCCTGTGAGTCTGTGCCACAGGGGCTGAGCCTGTCTTATGATCCACTGTACACCCAACAGTGAAACAGAGAGGAGCTTGATACATACTTCTTTCAATGACGAGATGAGGTTTCTGGTTTGGGCAGCTGGTAGACAGTGGCATCACCTATGGGGAAGGGGAGGAGAGAATCATGTTGAAGTTGAAATTTACTTGTAAAATGGTAGGTGGATGTGCCCTTTGGGAGCTCAGGGAAGAGATGGGGCTGAGACTGAACATTCAGCAAATATTCACGAAACACTTGCCATTTCCCCAGCGTTGATCATTGTTTCTATGAAGGTCTCAGTGTGTGTTGTGCTTGTGTGTATACAGGATGGGTAACTCAAGATTACAATAGATCATGATAAGTATTGTGATTTTCAAGGCACAGGGAGCTACAGGAGGAAAACTGAACTAGCCTAGGGGTTTGAAAACTCTATAAAAGGAAGTTTAAACTGGCACCTAGATAAAGAAGAATTAACCAAGAGTAGAGAGGGAAGACGGAGAAGGCAATGGCACCCCACTCCAGTACTTTTGCCTGGAAAATCCCATGGATGGAGGAGCCTGGTAGGCTGCAGTCCACGGGGTTGCTAAGAGTCAGACCTGACTGAGCAACTTCACTTTCACTTTTCACTTTCATGCATTGGAGAAGGAAATGGCAGTGTTCTTGCCTGGAGAATCCCAGGTACGGGGAAGCCTGGTGGGCTGCCGTCTATGGGGTCGCACAGAGTCGGAAACGACTGAAGCGACTTAGCAGCAGCAGCAGCAGCAGAGAGGGAAGAGGGGCATTTCAAGCAGCAAGAACAGATGTATGAAACCCTGAAGACAAGAAAGGACATCTCTGAGACACTGAAAGGAGTTCAGGTTCAAGTTTTTTGTTTTTGTTTTGGCTGCTTGGCATATGGGAGCTTAGTTCCCTGACCAGGGCTCAAACCTGGGTCATCCTCTGCAGTAGAAGCTTGGAGTCTTTTTTTTTTTTTTTAATAAACTTTATTTGTTTACTTTTAAAAGATTTTTCTTTATGTATTTTTGGCTGCACTGGTCTTCGTTGCTGCACCCAGGCTTTCTCTAGTTTCTGTAAGCGGGGACTGTTTTTCATTGCAGTGTGCAGGCTTCTCACTGCGGTGGTCTGTCTGCCTGTGGAGCACAGGCTCTAGGTGTGAGGGCTTCAGTTGCCATGGTGCATGGCCTTAGTTGCCCCGAGGCATGTGGGATCTTCCCAGACCAGGGATTGAACCCATGTCCCTTGCATTGGCAGGCAGATTCTTAACCCCTGCACCACCAGGGGAGTCTCAGGGGTTCAGATATTGAGTTTAAGGTAGGAAATGTTGGCTTGTAGAGGTAGATGAAAGTCTTTCAGATAAGTTGTTCAGGTCTTTATAAACTGTTCCTGTTTTTATCACTGTGTAACAAACCACACAAAACTAAGTGACTTCAAACAGTCATTTTATTCTTTCATGGTTCTTCTCAGGAATTTGGAAAGAGCTAAGTGGGGGCATTTCTTTTCCATGGGGATGGTCTTGATCCCTGTCTCCTGTACAATGTCACGAACCTCATTCCATAGTTCATCAGGCACTCTATCTATCAGATCTAGGCCCTTAAATCTATTTCTCACTTCCACTGTATAATCATAAGGGATTTGATTTAGGTCATACCTGAATGGTCTAGTGGTTTTCCCTACTTTCTTCAATTTAAGTCTGAATTTGGCAATAAGGAGTTCATGTTCTGAGCCACAGTCAGCTCCTGGTATTGTTTTTGTTGACTGTATAGAGCTTCTCCATCTTTGGCTGCAAAGAATATAATCAATCTGATTTTGGTGTTGACCATCTGGTGATGTCCATGTATAGAGTCTTCTCTTGTGTTGTTGGAAGAGGGTGTTTGTTATGACTAGCGCATTTTCTTGGCAAAACTCTATTAGTCTTTGCTCTGCTTCATTCCGTATTCCAAGGCCAAATTTGCCTGTTACTCCAGGTGTTTCTTTACTTCCTACTTTTGCACACCAGTCCCCTATAATGAAAAGGACATCTTTTTTGGGTGTTAGTTCTAAAAGGTCTTGTAGGTCTTCATAGAACCGTTCAACTTCAGCTTCTTCAGCGTTACTGGTTGGGGCATAGACTTGGATTACTGTGGTACTGAATGGTTTGCCTTGGAAATGAACAGAGATCATTCTGTCGTTTTTGAGATTGCATCCAAGTACTGCATTTCGGACTCTTTTGTTGACCATGATGGCCACTCCATTTCTTCTGAGGGATTCCTGCCCGCGGTAGTAGATATAATGGTCATCTGAGTTAAATTCACCCATTCCAGTCCATTTCAGCTCGCTGATTCCTAGAATGTCGACATTCACTCTTGCCATCTCTTGTTTGACCACTTCCAATTTGCCTTGATTCATGGACCTGACATTCCAGGTTCCTATGCAGTATTGCTCTTTACAGCATCGGACCTTGCTTCTATCACCAGTCACATCCACAGCTGGGTATTCTTTTTGCTTTGGCTCCATCCCTTCATTCTTTTTTTTTTTTCATCCCTTCATTCTTTCTGGAGTTATTTCTCCACTGATCTCCAGTAGCATATTTGGCACCTACTGACCTGGGGAGTTTCTCTTTCAGTATCCTATCATTTTGCCTTTTCATACTGTTCATGGGGTTCTCAAGGCAAGGATACTGAAGTGGTTTGCCATTCCCTTCTCCAGTGGACCACATTCTGTCAGATCTCTCCACCATGACCCACCCATCTTGGGTTGCCCCACAGGCATGGCTTAGTTTCACTGAGTTAGACAAGGCTGTGGTCCTAGTGTGATTAGATTGACTAGTTTTCTGTGAGTATGGTTTCAGTGTTTTTGCCCTCTGATGCCCTCATGCAACACCTACTGTCTTACTCGGGTTTCTCTTACCTTGGGTGTGGGGTATCTCTTCACAGCTGCTCCAGCAAAGTGCAGCCATTGCTCCTTACCTTAGACGAGGGGTATCTCCTTACCGCCGCCCTTCCTGACCTTCAACGTGGGATAGCTCCTCTAGGCCCTCCTGCGCCTGCGCAGCCACGGCTCCTTGGACGTGGGGTTGATCCTCCCAGCCGCCGCCCTTAGCCTCGGGCGTGGGGGTGTGGGGTAGCTCCTCCAGCCCACTGACCTGGCCTCGGGCTTGGGGCGTGGGGTATCTCCTCCTGGCCAGTGCCCCTGACCTCGGACGCGAGGTAACCCCTCTCGTCGCCGCCCCTGACCTCGGACGCGGGGTAACCCCTCTCGTCGCGGCCCCTGACCTCGGACGAGGGGTAACCCCTCTCGTCGCCGGCCCTTACCTCAGATGCGGGGTAACCCTTCTCGTCGCGGCCCCTGACCTCGGACGCGGGGTAACCCCTCTCGTCGCGGCCCCTGACCTCGGACGCGGGGTAACCCCTCTCGTTGCGGCCCCTGACCTCGGACGTGGGGTAGCTCCTCTTGGCCGCCGCCCTTCGGGCATGGGGTCCTCCCGGCTTCTGCCCCTGACCTCGGACGTGGGGGTGCCTCCTCTCGGCCGTGCTTTAGCGCGCCCGTCGCCGCCGCCTGCGCTTTAGCGCGCCCATCGCCACCGCCTCCGCCTTACAAATAGCTGTGAAGAGAAGCGAAAAGCAAAGGAGAAAAGGAAAGATATAAACATCTGAATGCAGAGTTCCAAAGAATAGCAAGAAGAGATAAGAAAGCCTTCTTCAGCGATCAATGCAAAGAAATAGAGGAAAACAACAGAATGGGAAAGACTAGGGATCTCTTCAAGAAAATCAGAGATACCAAGGGAACATTTCATGCAAAGATGGGCTCGATAAAGGACAGAAATGGTATGGACCTAACAGAAGCAGATGATATTAAGAAGAGGTGGCAAGAATACACAGAAGAACTGTACAAAAAAGATCTTCATGACTCAGATAATCATGATGGTGTGATCACTGACCTAGAGCCAGACATCCTGGAATGTGAAGTCAAGTGGGCCTTAGAAAGCATCACTATGAACAAAGCTAGTGGAGGTGATGGAATTCCAGTTGAGCTATTCCAAATCCTGAAAGATGATGCTGTGAAAGTGCTGCACTCAATATGCCAGCAAATTTGGAAAACTCAGCAGTGGCCACAGGACTGGTAAAGGTCAGTTTTCATTCCAATCGTACAGAAAGGCAATGCCAAAGAATGCTCAAACTGCCGCACAATTGCACTCATCTCACACGCTAGTAAAGTAATGCTCAAAATTCTCCAAGCCAGGCTTCAGCAATATGTGAACTGTGAACTTCCTGATGTTCAAGCTGGTTTTAGAAAAGGCAGAGGAACCAGAGATCAAATTGCCAACATCCGCTGGATCATGGAAAAAGCAAGAGAGTTCCAGAAAAGCATCTATTTCTGCTTTATTGACTATGCCAAAGCCTTTGACTGTGTGGATCACAATAAACTGTGGAAAATTCTGAAAGAGATGGGAATACCAGACCACCTGATCTGCCTCTTGAGAAATTTGTATGCACGTCAGGAAGCAACAGTTAGAACTGGACATGGAACAACAGACTGGTTCCAAATAGAAAAAGGAGTACGTCAAGGCTGTGTATTGTCACCCTGTTTATTTAACTTCTATGCAGAGTACATCATAAGAAACATTGGACTGGAAGAAGCACAAGCTGGAATCAAGATTGCCAGGAGAAATATCAATAACCTCAGATATGCAGATGACACCACCCTTATGGCAGAAAGTGAAGAGGAACTGAAAAGCCTTATGATGAAGTGAAAGTGGAGAGTGAAAAAGTTGGCTTAAAGCTCAACATTCAGAAAACAAAGATCATGGCATCTGGTCCCATCACTTCATAGGAAATAGATGAGGAAACAGTGGAAACAGTGTCAGACTTTATTTTTCTGGGCTCCAAAATCACTACAGGTTGTGACTGTAGCCATGAAATTAAAAGACGCTTACTCCTTGGAAGGAAAGTTATGACCGAGCTAGATAGCATATTCAAAAGCAGAGACATTACTTGGCCAATAAAGGTTCGTCTAATCAAGGCTATGGTTTTTCCTGTGGTCATGTATGGATGTGAGAGTTGGACTGTGAAGAAGGCTGAGTGCTGAAGAACTGATGCTTTTGAACTGTGGTGTTGGAGAAGACTCTTGAGAGTCCCTTGGACTGCAAGGAGATCCAACCAGTCCATTCTGAAGGAGATCAGCCCTGGGATTTCTTTGGAAGGAATGATGCTAAAGCTGAAACTCCAGTACTTTGGCCACCTCATGCGAAGAGTTGACTCATTGGAAAAGACTCTGATGCTGGGAGGGATTGGGGGCAAGAGGATAAAGGGACGACAGAGGATGAAATGGCTGGATGGCATCACTGACTCGATGGACGTGAGTCTGAGTGAACTCCGGGAGTTGGTGATGGACAGGGAGGCCTGGCATGCTGCGATTCATGGGGTCGCAAAGAGTCGGACACGACTGAGTGACTGATCTGGTCTGAAGTGGGGGCAGTTCTGGCTTAGGCTCTTACTCTTACGTGATTGTAGTTAGATGGTGGCTTTCTCAAGTTGGGTTGGGGCTTTTCCCTGTGGTCTCTCTTTATGGACTATGATGAGCTTCCTCCCATAATGACAGCCTCAGCACAGTCAGACTGTTCTACTTGTGACCGAAGGCTTTAAGAATGAGTATCCAAGCAAGCAAAGTGGAAGTTGCCTTGCTTTTTATGACCTAGCCTCTGAAGTTGCATGGTATCCCTCCTGCTACAGTACTATGTGGGTAGAAACATTCACAGAATACCATCCAGTTTCCAAAGAAGAGGCACGGACCCTGTCTCTTGATGGGCAGAGTGTTAAAATCACAGTATATGAAAAGCACATGTGGATGGGAGATATTGCCTTGATATCTTTGGAAAACACAATCTATAGCACATGCTTTATTAAGGAGTTTGGTGAGTTGCCTCTTTTTTTTTTTTTTGATGTGGGCCATTTTTTAAAGTCTTTATTGAATTTGTTACAATGTTGCTTCTGTTTTATGTTTTGGTTTTTTGGCCACGGCTGTGAGGGATGTTAGCTCCCCAACCAGAGACTGAACCCATACCACCTGCATTAGAAAGTGAAGTCTTAACCACTGTATCACCAGGGAAGTCCTAAAAGTTAGGGAGAAATTACATCTTTTTCCTGGACCTTAGTTCCCCACCCAGGGATTGAACCCGTGCCCCTTGCATCAGAAGGCAGAGTGTTAACCTGTTAACCACTGGACCACTGGGAAAGTCCCTTAGTGGGCTTCTTCTAAGGCAATGAAAAACCTCTTTGGGTTTTCAAAGCAGGGGAGTGATATTTGTGATTTAGATTTTAGAACTTGTGATTTTTAGAAAGATTATTCTGACTTTGCAGGATGGAAAGCAGGGAGACCAGTTAGGAAGCTGTTGCCATGATCTTGAGAGAGATGAGAGATGATGAGGTGAGAAATGATGGTGGCTTGGACTGGAGTCATGTTTTAGGGATGAAGAGACTGGTTAAGACTTGGATACTGATTAGATACAGGTAGAGGTTGTCGATGATAAGATACTTCGATTTGGCATCTGGCTTGGGCAACTGGGTGAATGGTGTTGCCATTTACTTATGGGGGAGCACTGGAGGAGCAGTAGGTTTGCTGGAAATTGTTGGGATCAATTTGTGCCTGGTGATGCTGAGTAGGTGGTTGGATATTCATAGGTATCTGGAATCATGACAGTTGGGCTGGTGATATACTTTTGGGAATGCTCAATGTATAGTTGAAATCACATTAGGAGATGAGATTATCCTAGGAGAGAATAAGAAAGGGAAGAGAAAAGGGCTTAGGATATACTCTTAGAATTCTTCGAAGAGGAGAGCAATTTGAGGAGTCAGTGGCCGACAGTGTCCAATATGCTAAGAGGTCAAGCTAAATAGGAGCAGGTGGAGTTGAATTTATCAACATGAAGATCACTGGTGACTTTGGAGAGGGAACTTTCAGGGCAATGAGGGTAGAGTTAGATTTCAGACAGATGGTTTATTCATCCTGCAAGATTTATTGAGTATCTACTCTATGCCTAGTTCTGGGTTAGGGCCTGGGGATACAAGGATAAGTGTGACCCAGTGTCTACCCACACAGAGCTCACAGTTGACGGGAGAGACAGATATGTAAAGTGTTCAGAAGAAAGGCAGCGCTCCCAAGAGAGGTTGGTTTGCACTCAAAATTAGTCTTTTTTGGAGGAACTGTTAAGTAAGATAAGGAGCAGAACAGCATTAGACTTGGGAAGAAGGAAGTCAAGGAGCACTTTGGCAGTTTTTTCACTGGGGTCATGGAGCTGCATTGTGGAGACAAGGGCAGGTGAGGGAATGTAGGTGTGCTTTCTAAAAGATGGACTCTGCAGGCAAGAAGAGCAGTTGTTAGAGGCAGGGGCTCAGGCTGAGGGAGGAGCTTATGGGAAAGACAGGCCTGCCTTACGTTGGTTTGGAGGTATATTTCTCAACTTGGATAAAGTATTCTTAGCCTACAATGAGGTTTTCTTCATTGGAATGCTTGGGCGCCCAGAGTCAGCATCTCTGCCCCTTGAACCGTGCAGAGCATCCCCTCACCCCTTTAAGAGGTAGTGGTGCATGATGGGTAAGAGCACGGAATCAGGCAGGTTGAATTTATTAGCCTTGATTTCCTCATCTGTAGAATGGGATTCTACCTCTAGAAGCATGATGTATATTTCTACCATACTTTCATCCTTTTCATCAGTGACAATTTCGAGACAGCAAATAAAGATTTTACTTCTTTTGGGGTGGCATGTATTTCCTTTACAGGCATAATCTTCCTTTAAAGCTGCTGATGAACTAACTACAGCCCTAGATAAGCTAGTATTGCGAATAGATCTTGGAATCATTGACCGATTATTGCATAAATAAGTTGTTGGTATGCATGAGTGACTCCACTTATTGCTGATTTCATTGTTAGGGCAAATACACGGTGCTCCCTCTGCCAGGAATTCCGCCTCCCTTCCCTCAACCCCAGCATGGAGCCTCTACACTCAGTCCAGGTAGCAATGGCCCTGGTGTCTGCCTGAACCCACTTTGCTGCCCCAGAATGGGTGGGTTGCCTCTCAGTGACTTTCACAGCACCTGATTCTTGCAATTGTCCATGTTCACTTTTCTGGGAAGGCTGGAGACTGTTTTTATTTTTAATATTTTAAAAACTTATTTACTTGGCTGCGCCAGGTCTTAGTTGCACCATGTGAAATCTTCAGTCTTCCCCATGGCACGTGGGATCTTTAGTTGCGGCATGCAAACTCTTAGTTATGGCATGTGGGATCTAGTTCCCCAACCAGGGGTCGAACCCAGGCCCCTTGCATTGGGAGCGTGGAGTCCTAGCCACTGGACCACCAGGGAAGTCCCAGGGCCCTGGATCTTAAAAACAGAGTCTGCACAGCTTCTGGAATATAGTGGGTTCAGGCTCAACACATGCTTGTTGGATGGCTGGATCCATGGGGGAATGAATGGATGAGTGGATGAATTCTGAGTTCTGAAGGAACCTTGCTGTCCTGTCTAGGGTGCTATAAATGGTTACTTTTCCCAACCAGATGGGTGTACATTTGGTCCCTCCTGAAACTAATTACTCTGGCTTCTAGGAGCTCTTTGAGGATTGCTCCAGTTCTTTGCAGCCAGAAGCCCTGATACCCCAGAGGGCAATAGTCCCACCCCCTGGCCCACATCCTTGCATGCAAATAGAGCATATGGTATAGTGGAACGTGTACAAGCCTTGGAGCTGGCCAGTGAGTAGCCTCAGTTCCCTCAATTGTAAGCTGAAGATAGTAAACCTACTCTGTTTGATTAAATTGGATAATGTATGTAACAATGTTGGGATTTCTTGGTGGCTCAGACAGTAAAGAATCTGCCCGCAATACAGGAGACCTGGGTTTGATCCTTGGGTCAGGAAGAGCCCCTGGAGAAGCAGCCCACTCCAGTACTCTTGCTTGGGAAATCCCATCAACAGGGGAGCCTGGTGAGCTGCAGTCCATGGAGTCGCAAAGAGTTGGATACGACTGATCAACTCACACACATGCACACATGTAAGAATGTGAGTGACCCAACACATAATTGTCAGTCAAAAATGGTATCTATTGCTGCAAGTTATACGCACAGTCATATACATCTTATTAATTTCTAAAACCTTGACTTTCTGTATTCTGTCTTTAGATGATTAAAAGCAGTTTTAATCTTAAGTAGCTTAGAGATCAGCAGGGATGGCTGAGACTCCTCTTCCTCTTTGCGGGGGAGGTGGAGGTGGCGTTGTTAGGATGAGGTGTCCAGAAACCCAGCTCCACATGGCTGGCTGACTGCCCTGACTGACTGCCCTTTCTTTGGAGCCAATGTGCTTTGGTCCATTGTTTATTTATTTATTTTGATTTCTGGCTTTTGGGAGTTCCCCACGCAGGGATTGAATCCGGGTCAGGGCACTGAAAGTGCTGAGTCCTAACCACTAGACCCCCAGGGAACTCCCTGCTTTGGCCCATTGTTAGCAGCCCTGGATGCTTCTGCTCCTGTTTTGCCTACACTCACCCTCCCTTTGACCTAGTTTTTTTGGTCTAGATCCTTGCCTTTGGTCAATGGGATGGTTTATCTCCTGTGTGTTCTGTACTGGTCAGCTAGCAGCACACATGTGCGGCTGGAGGGGGAGCTGTGAACAGACTGCTCTTTAGTATCAGGTAGTCTTGGTGTCCCTGATGCTTGACCCTTGTGATTTGTGTGTAGTAAGTGCTTTTCTCAAGAGGAAAGGGTTATATGTATGCATATAGCTGATTCCCAGGTGGTGCTAGTGGTAAATGCAGGAGACATAAGAGATGTGGGTTCGATCCCTGGGTTGGGAAAATCCCCTAGAGGAGGGCACGGCAACCCGCTCGAGTATTCTTGCCTGGAGAATCCCATGGACAGACGAGCCTGGTGGACTACAGTCCATGGAGTCCCAAAGAGTTGGACATGACTGACATGACTTAGCAGCAGCAGGTGCTTTTCAGTGAATGTTGGCTGGAGGAATAAACAGAAGGTCCAGCTCCATGTTCATCTTGGCAGAGAAGGGCATTGCCTGCTCTTGGCTCTCAGGGTGCTGGTGGGGCAGATGGCTGCTGTGGGCTGAGGGGAGGGTGACTGCTTGAGCTGCTTGTGGACTCCTGAGGACCTCAGATCTCTGAGAGCTTTGGCCCCTGCCCTCGGGCAGCTTCTTCTGGTACCAGAACCACTGACTTCATGTCCTTGCGGCTAATGAGGTGGAACAGCCAGACACTGGGCCCCCAACTGCCTATTGCCCTTTGAACTTTCTACTTGGAAGCTGGTTGCCTCTCCCAGAGGGGTTTTCCATTGTACATTAAGGGAGAGGAAGCTTACAATTCATGTTCCACATTGACAGCAACACAGGGACTAGAGTCGTTCTGGAAGGGCGTCACCATGGACCTTGGAACAGACTCATCACCAGCAGGGAGGGCGGTGGGGCTCTGTGCTGGCCTGAGCCCCAAGGCTTTTCAGGGGTTCACCTTTATCTTTTTTCCTGTTCTCTTTCTTTCTGTCTCAGAAGAGGTTAAGGAAATGGCCTAGAGGAGGCTGGTAAAGGAGCTTGGGCCCCAATCTCAGCTGAACATTGGAGTCACCAAGGGGGTTTAAAAAAACATTCATGGCCCCTTCCTCTCCCTCTCTTCTTCATCAATCAAATAACTCTGAACCACTGGGTAGAAGAATGGGAATAGACTTGGAGGACAAGGCTTGAGGAAGCAGAAAGTTGCTGCTGAGGAGAACTAACTGGGGCCTTGGGAAGAGAGGTTATCAACTGGCAGCTTTAGAATCACCTGGGGAGCTTTAAAAACATACCGATGCCTGGGCTCCACTCCAGAGCCTGGCTTCTTTGGCCTGGGTGGGGCCTGAGCACTGGACTTTGTTAAAGCTTGTCAAGTGATGCCTGTGTGGAGCCAGGAGAGCTGAGCTAAGCAGTGAGGGTTTGGGCTTGCCTTGATCTGGGTAGTTCTGTATGTGATGATTTTGTTTCATGAGCTAAGGTAGCCTGAGGCAAGCAGATAACCAGGCTCCCCCAGGGGACCCCCATCTCAGCCCTTCTGAGAATTTCAGAGGTGGAGACCCAGAGCTGTAGGTTCACATTTCTTGGGCCATTCTGATGCTCACTCGGGCTTGGTGTCCCGTTTCTTAGAACCTGAACTGGACCTAGCTGAGCAAACCAGTAAGAATCCAGTTCACCAGGACTCACTAGCTTCAAGATGAGAGCTGATGGAGTGGTTTAATAGGCGAGCCTGCCAGTTTGCTTGCTCTATTGGGTGGTGCGGAGCCACAGCGACTGAAATGCTGAGTCCAGTAGGCAGAGTGGGAGGATCTGATCGAGTGACCCATGGGGTTTATGCTCTGTGTGTCTTCCTGCCAGATGCTGTCACACATGATGCTGCAGTAAGCAAAATTTCTGTAGCCTGTAAAGGTAAAAGAGTCTGAGGGTCATCTGTTATCTGGGAAATACAGCGGCTCCTTGGAAGGAAGAAATAACCCATCAAGGAAGCTAAGAAGAAAAAGGGATTTTTGAGATCCAGAGAGAGTCCTAAACCACCATCAGACAACAAAAACCAAAACCAGCAGTGGTGGGACTTCTGGGGGTCTGGGGGTTAGGACTTGGTGCTTCCACCGCCATGGCGCTGGGTTTAATCCCTGGTTGGGAAACTAAGAATCCCGCAAGCCATGTGGCACAACCAGAAAACAAAACAAAAAACAAGCAGTAGAGAGAAAAGAGGGAAAACTTGAAATGTCTGGCTTAGGGCAGCAGATCTGAGGTTTTTTTGGAGAGCTTACATCTGGTCCTCCTGAGGACACACGGTGGTAGAGTACCCTGGAGGCATCTGGGGTTTGCAGGTCTGGATGTTCCACCTAAGGGGCTAGGCTGCTCTGTAGCAGTTGACTGACTACACACAGCCTGGCCTAATGCAGAGATGGGTGGTTTTTCTCGAGGACCATGTGACAAAGAGCTTGCTCACCCCAGTTAAGCCCAGGGACTGCTATCCTGCTGATGACCGCTGAGGAATGAATAATTTCACCAGTCAGAAGACATGTGAGATGTGTCACCACTGACTTTGAAGTTTGAGATAGCAAACTGAGTGGCAGGTGGAATCTTCATCTCTGTCATTTGAAGGCTGTGAATGTGGAAGAAAAAGAACACGGAACTGAGTGCTGAAATGTAAATGCTAAGACACCCAGAAAGAGACACTCTGGTGAGGAGCAGATTTCATAGAGATTGGGAGAGGTACATTTAATAAAACTTTAAACTGAAATTTTAGAGGAAAGGAGAAAAACACACAGATAAAAGTATTCATCTGGGTATTTTGGAGGCTATGATATATTATAGGGAAAGAAGAATAAAGGTGAAAAGTTGCTCAGTAATGCATTTGTAGAAGCTAGAAGACTGGGAGTGATGCTTTTGGACTCATCAGCATTCAGTGAGGCGAATAAATACATTTGCTTTTTACTTTTACTGCGGGAAGAAGCAATTTCATATTTGATAAGAATATGACAGTGAAAGAGCACGTGTGTATGCTCAGTTGTATCCGCCTCTTTGAAACTCAATGGACTGTAGCCCACCAGACTCCTCTGTCCATAGGATTTTTCAGGCAAGAATACCTGAGTTGCCATTTTCTCCTCCAGGGGATCTTCCCAACCCAGGGATCAAGCCCACGTCTCCTGCTTTGGCAGGAGGTTCTTTACCCCTGAGCCACCTGGGATGCATACCTTGTTCAAAAGTGATGGACCTGTAGAAGAGCTGAGACTGCTGTAGTATATCAAAGAGAGGTACTTGTATGAGGATCTGCTGTAATAAGGGGTGCCTGCTCCCTCTGGGATTGATTGCAGTGAGAGGGAAATTTCAGGACCAAGATTCAGAAACCTCTGGAGAGGATTTTCCCTCTCCGTTTTCACTTTCCCCACAATGTAATGGACAATACTGTCTCTATTGCTTCCAGTTCTCTCCCCACAGGAGGGCTGCTCCTCACAAGTAAGCAGGAGAAGTCTCTTTCTTCCTCATACAGATATGTGGCCCATCTCTTAGAAAGGGTGCCAAGGGCCCGCCCTCTGTTAATCCTGTCTGCTTGCCATGGGAGGAATTACTACATGGTGCTATTAGAGGGCTCTTGGGTTTTACCTAGGAATTTCTGCTGAAGGTTTCCCTTAGGAAAGAGCATGGAAATAAACCCCTCACCCTAAAGGAAGAAGCATGGTAAAGAGAACAAGAGGACAAAAGCAAAAAGAAGTGGGAATGATGTAATTGTGGGAGTATACTGCACAGCATCAGATGAGAATAAATATTTTGCTTTCCTCTTAAGTACAAATCATAAAATTTGTACAAAAGGAAGATATGGTAGCAATGGAAACTTCAATTCCCTGAGCTTCTTTGGCTAAAATCAATTGCTTTCTATCAGAAGCAGTACTTCTCTACATTAAAAAAACGATTTGTTGTGGAAATTTTCACATATACAAAAGTAGAGCAAATTATACAATGAATTCTCAGGGTTCAAACACCAGATCAGTGACTGTCACCACTGTTTTATCATTGTCTATGCTCCACCCAGTCTTTTATCACCCACCACTAGATATTTAAATCAAATCCAAGACATCAAGGTATGTAGTCCATAAAGACTTCAATGTGAATATATAAAGGATAAAGATTAATTATTATTTTCTATAACCAGGAGAAATGTGGAATCCTTGTGAGGAAGTGACTATGCCTTCTCAGAGTTGGTACTTCCCAGAAAAAAAAAAATGCTAAATTTCCTCCAAAATGTACTCTAAATTTTAGGCAAAGAGATTGCAGGAAAATTCAGGGCAAGGAATTATAATTTTATAGCCAGGGATTTAAAAACAAGAAAGAGCAGGAGTGTCTTCTGATAAAATAGTGACATTATCTTTTTTAGGAAGAATAGGAGAATCATCCAAAGAAGATGATGTGGTTGAACTCACTGATTTTTGATGACTTCAGATTTTTAGAAACAAGATATACAAGAGATAATGAGAGATGACATAATCAAGACTAAATAAATATAGGAGTGGCCCAGACCTGTGAGGAAAGTGTCCTGAAGGTTAATAAACTAAGACCTGAAGAAGTGACTAAGGTCAACAAAAGGTTCTGAGAGCAATGCTCAGAGTCAGAAGAGCAGGAGAAAGGCTGGATGCCCTGGGTCACTTAGATCTGTGACAGTAGATGGTAGAGAGAAAGGAGACACCACAGTCCCACTTTTTCTCTAACTTTACCTGCAGAAGAATTGCTTACCTAGGAAAGGGTTCAATAAAAACCCAACAAGCCAATAGATCTAGGCCAACAAAGAAACAAGACCAAGAGAGTTGAGGAGATAGTAATAAAGCATGTCATTGCTTTAAATGTTTTTAACTACCCACTTACAATGGACATGAACTTGGGCAAACTCTGGGAGACGGTGAGGGACAGGGAAGCCTGACGTGCTTCCGTCCATGGGGTCGTGAAGAGTTGGACATGACTTGGTGACTAAACAACTACCCCCTTCAAGCAAATGGAAAGGATTTATAATTAGTTGTGATGACAGTGACCACTAGGCATCTCCAGGATCTTGGAGAATAGGAAGGGTGTAAAAAGGAAGCTATTGAGTGATGTATTAGTTTCCTATTGCTGTTGTAGCAAATTGCCACCTATGTAGTGGTTTAAAACAACACAAATTTATTATTTCACAGTTCAGTAGGTCAGAAGTCTGAAATGAGTCCCACTGAGCTAATGTCAAGGTGTCAGTGTTGCTGTGTTCCTTTCTAGAGGCTCTAGGGGAGATTCCATTTTCTCACCTTTTCTAGCTTCTAGGGGCTGCTCAGATTCCTGGGCTCATGACCCCCTTCCATCCTCAAAGCCAGCAGTAGCTAGTCAAGTCTTTCTCACTTCGGAAGTCTTTTGCTGACTCTTCTGCTTCTCAGGGTCACTACTATGCCCACCACAAGTGATAACCTGGCTTTCCAAAAAAAAGAGAAAGAAGTGGATTCTGAGCATTCTGTGCTGGTAATCTGAGGTTGATTCCTGCCCAAATTCTAGGCTCATCTGTTAAAACTGGTTAGCAAAATATGAAGGGAAGAAAGGGAGATCTTTAATAACCTGGATGGATTTGCTAAAAGCAAGCTAACCTCAATTTTAATTTTTTATTCAAGTGTATATATAGAGAAGAAACAGTGCACATTTTATAAGTGTACAGCTTGATGTGTGCTCAGATTGTAGAAAGCAGCCCCCTGAACCTTTCTTGTGTTCAAGTCACTTCCCCCATGCTCACTGTGCACAATTTCTAGTAGCATAGATTAATTTAGCCTGTTTTTATGTAAATGGACGCAAAGGGTATGTCCTCTCGTGTCTGGCTTGTTCACTTAATGTTCGTGAAGTGTATTCCTGATTTTGTCTGTGGTTGTAGATGATTCATTTTTATTGCTGTGTGGTATTCCATTGTATTCATTTAGCTATTCTACTCTTGATTGGCATTTGAGTTGTTCTGTTCTGGATTAGCCCATGCAGGTACTCTCCTTGCTTTTAGTTCTAGAGTTGACGCTGGGCCTTATTGCTGGAACTGGCCTCCCTCTCTAGGTGTCCATGGAGACTAGGTTTCACGCCCATTAAGGAGCATCTCTTTAGAAATTATAGGAGTGACTTCTTCACAGTTGCTTGTTCCTCGAAAGCAGGGGTCAAAGCAGAAATGGAGGTGCACCTGAGTCAAGGGTCCGAGGTGATTTTCAGGCCATCTTCCTGTGGACTTGGCCCAGCACTGGGTGGAGACTGAATTGTACCTAGGAGGGTAGGGCATCCCTGATCCTTGAGGTTAAATGCCCTTGTCCTTATATTATCCTAACCCCAGGCCCCACCCCACCCACTTCCCTGCCTCTGAAGCAGGAGGTCAGGCTCCACTTCAAGAACAGTGCACTTGGCTGGGCTCCGGGGCCACCGGTCAGCTGTATCCGCTGCGGGTGGGGACGCTCAGTCAGCACTGCTGCCTGCAGGACCCGTTTCCTGCTCTCATGGCCAAGAGGCCCTGGAGGCAGCTGAGCGCTGGGGAAGATGAGGGCTGGCGCTCTGTCCAGAGGATTCCCTTCTTCATTCAAACGGAGCCTCCCATGCTCAATATAGAGAGCAGATCAGGGGGTGATGGTGGGTCCGTGGCTGAGAACAAAGGCTCAGGGGTCGGGGAGGAGGAAACACTGGTAGTCAAAGGAAGGCTATGAATGGATGGATATGGAAGTAGACTAGAGAAGCTGTAGGGATTAAAATGTAAGCGATCCCTGTATTTTCTTTTCAGAATTTGCTGTAGCAAAGGGTAATGGGTTGGCTTTTCCCTGTCCAGCTCCCTGGACAGAGCTGAGAACAGAACCTTGTGGCACGTGGGTACAGACTGATTCAGAGCTAGAGCCAGTCCCCGCCCATCCCAGTTTGGTGCTGGCACCCTGGTGATGCTGAGGGCTAACCATGAATTTTTTTTTTTTTAATAAAAAAATGTCTGTGTTGGGTCTTCGTTGTTGTGTGTGGGGGCTTCTCTCTAGTTATGGTACTCGGACTTACTGCCCTGAGGGATGTGGGATCTTAGTTGCCCAACCAGGGATCAAATCCACATCCCCTGCATCGGGAGGCAGATTCTTAACCGCTGGACCACCGGGGAAGTCGCTAACTGTGAATTTTAATTATGGGATCCTGTTCCTTTGTGAATGTGGCAGCTCCAGTTGTCCTGGTGTTTCTAATCCAGCCTGGCTTAAGTTATATTTGTGTGTCAGTAGCAGAGCCTGAGGGTAAGGGGTGGAGGTTACAAGATGGGGAGAAGTGGCATGAGGGCTGCTGAATGGCTGGAGGCAGACGCCAGTGAGGAGTGAAGGATGAGTGACTGGCTGAGGAGGATCAGCAGATCTGAAAGATTTGGCCATCTTGTGGGGGTGCTTGTGGTGACTACACATTCGTGTCTTTAATTATTAACTTAACACTGCATTGGCCTGGAGTTATGGGTGCATTTTTGCCCAGCCCTGTGATAAGGTTTGGTTGTTCATTGTCTTATTAGGCAGAAAGCCCTAATGTTTGTTTGGGACAGGAAAGCCCCCTTTCTGGAAGAACAGAAAGAGACTTAGGCAGTGAGGGAGGGGGAGACAGAAGGTGAGACGGCTTGGTTGCTCTTTCCTGCCCCTCAGGAGGAAGTAGTCCTGGGCCAGAGTGTGTTGAGACCAGGACACAAAAAACCAGGATGGCTGGGGACCCTAAAGCCCACACCACCGCCAGAAGGGAGACAGGGAGTCCCTGGGGCTGAGCTGGGGGCCAGAAGCAGGCAGGCCCAGTGCTTTCTCTCTGGGAAGGCAGCCCTCCTCCTGGTGCCCCAGTTGCTGAGCTGGGAAGGAGGAGCAGTACCGGGATCTGCTGTACCGCAGCAGGAGAGCTACAGGGTATGTGCCTACCTGCTTGTTTAAGAGGTTCGGGGTGTGGGTTGAGGGACATTCTGCTGAATTTCAGAATTGTTTCTTTTGATTTCCCCCCCTCCCCCTCCCCCCTGCCACCCCAGGCCACATCCTGGGGCTACTGGTTGACCTCACAGCCTGTGTGGGCTTCTGCTCTAGAATTTCTTCTTCTGAAGTAGCAGATTATAGGTTTTATTGTGGGAGAGGGATAGTGGATTTCTCTGATATTCTGATGGAAGTTATGGACCCGTTTTCTTAGAAAAATGCATATACTTTGGACATATGAACATAACACTTTACAGAGAATTCCAGGCCTTGTGGAAGCCCTAGGTTAAGAACCCTGGCTCTAAGGGCAATCCATGAACTTTGCTGGAGCTCTTCCAGGTAAAGAGTTTGCCTCTACCCCAGGGTGGAAGGACTTGAGGAATGGCCATGGCTCTGACTTGCATTGTCCAGTCAGGAAAAATGCCCCCTTCCTTTGTATAGGAACCTGTTTCAAGAATCTTTCCAAGCGTGAAAACAAGCAGCTGAACGGGCCAGCAGAGGCAGGAAGTCTGGACTCCAGCCTAATCCTGGTCACACATCCTGACCTGCTGGTCCAGACACTGGATAAGTTACAGCAAGGCTCATCAAGGTTAACAGTGATCCACAGCATGAGAGTGTTTATTCCTGGGCCCACATAAGGGGCTACGGGGCTGGAGATGGGGAGAGATTGTGACTTTTCAGAGCCAACAGCCAGAATACATCACTAATCCTGTTCCGCCGCCAGTTGCCTCCTATTGCTGTGAGCACATTTGTGTGTAAGCAGATCCAGTCACTTTGTATCTCTTAAGTGCTGAGAGTGTGTGTGTGTGTGTGTGTGTGTGTGTGTGTGTGTGTGTGTATTGCTGTGCACCCAGGTGCTCAGCAAGTGCCTTTGAATGATAATGGTGAGGAAATTTTGGGCAGAGGTTTCCAGTGCAGAGCAGGTCAGAGCCTAAACACCTCTGTCTTTGGCCAAAGGGTCTGTTTTTGTGATGGGTACTAGAAAAATCGCTTGGGGTGTCTAAGGCCCTCTGGATGGTAGGGTCAGTCACCAATCAGCATTATTTTTCTTTCAGGTCTCTTAACCTTCATTAACTGTGCCTATGTCAAGTGGGGAACCCTGGTACAAGATGTTTTCACCTACGCTAAAGTATTGGCACTGATCGCCATCATCATCGCAGGCATTGTTAGACTTGGCCAGGGTAAGAAATAATAGTAACAGCAACTCATGTTTGTTAAGCATTTTCCACGAGCTGTACTCTTCTAAGTAGCCTTTGTGCATGATTTCATTTAATAGGTACTGTTACTATTTCCTTTTATTTAGGCCATGCCCCACAGCTCGTGGGATCTTAGTTCCTCCACCAGGGATTGAACCTGTGCCCTCTGCAATGGAAGCTGAGTCCTAACAACTGGACTGCCAAGGAATTCTCTAAAGTCCCTAGCTTAAGTGCATGCTGGGTGCTCAGTCCTGTCTCTTTGTGACCCTATGGATTGCAGCCCGCCGGGTTCCTCTGTCCATGGGATTTTCCAGGCAAGAATACTGGAGTGGGTTGCCATTTCCTTCTCCAGGGGATCTTCCTGACCCAGGGATCGAACCTAGGTCTCAGGCAGATTCTTTACTATCTGAGCTACTAGGGAAGCCCCAGCTTAAATAGTGGAGCTGAAATTTGTACCAGGCAGACTGACCCCCAAACCTGTCCTGTCGTGTCTATGCATGTTGCCTCCCAGGGGAGGTTGATCTTGAGCCAGCTTTTGCAGATTGTCGAGCCCAGTGCTGTGGCAGTGACTGTTCTCCCCCTGGGAGTGGGCATGGGCAGAAATGAACCTGTGGCACCCACTCCTCACCCAGTTTCCAGATGTGAACGCCTATAACTGCTCTGTTGACTGGGCACACTGATCCCTGCCCATCCTCCACTCCGTGTCAGCTGTGTGGTGTTAGGAGGGGAGCAGACAGAACTGCATCACTCCTGTTCTCTAGCCCTTGTGCTCTGTTGTTCTTTACCCTAGAAATTCACCAGGGTCCTTCCTGCTAGGATCCGGGTGCTGATCCCTGCAGTCTGGCCCATTTCTGTAGGTGTCTCTCTTCTGCTCCCCATTCTTTCACTGGTACCCTTACTGCTAAGGTGTTCGAAACCACAGGCATTCTATTATCGTCGTATTCTTCCTCTCCTTTACTGAATCACCTTGTAGTTGGGGTATAGGCCACTAATCCTTCTGCCTTCTGTGTTCTCTGGGTTCCAGGAGCCTCGACTCACTTTGAAAATTCCTTTGAGGGTTCATCATTTTCAGTGGGTGACATTGCTCTGGCACTGTACTCGGCTCTGTTCTCCTACTCTGGCTGGGACACCCTCAACTATGTCACTGAAGAGATCCAGAACCCTGAGAGGTAGGTACTTCACTCTCAACTTTCCATAGCGATGACAGCTGTCATTTACTGAACTCCTACTATGTGCTGATGGCATACAACTGGTCAGTTTTGTCAGCATCATTTTGACAGGCCTGAGGCTGGACAAGTAACTGGGCTTTCCATGATCACAGTGACAGGGCTAAGAGGTGAACTTTCTTATACTAAAAAATTTTACAGGGCTTTTCACATTTGTTCTTGCATTTCTGCATTAATCAAAGTAGGCTGTATCATGTGTTTGTGTTTTTTTAAATTAAAAAAAGACTTTCCTTGATAGATTTTCACTCACCCTTATTCCTATGTGTATAACTTCAGGTCACAGACTACCAGAAACCTTTTCCTTCTGATCCCATGTTTCTCAAATTCCTAAGTGACTTAGGAATTTGTTTGTTTCAGGACACCACTGAATTGTCCTGTAGTCACAGAGAGTGACAAGAACACTGGGCAGGGAGTCAGAGGGCCGGGACTTGTCTCTCCACTGATTCGTTGGGTGACCTTGAGGGAATTCACTGCCATCTCTGCCTGCTCCCGATCTATAACTGAGGGGGTTGAACTATATGACTTTCAGAGCCTTTCCTGGCTCTAAAATTCAGTGACTCTAGGAACTAAGATTTGCCAGGAAATGAGGTTTCTGAAATTCTTAAGTTAAAATAATAATAAACTCCTTTTGGCTTTGAAAAACAAGAGTATTCTTGATATACATCTAGTGTTGCAACCCTGGGAGCAGACAATAGCTGATGGAGGCCTGGGTGGTGCTTCCACCTACTGGACAGAAGCTGAATGACTTGAATATTTGCCCCTCTCTACCCCAGCCCCGCTCCAAGTCTCACCGCAAAGAACATTTATAAAGATCACGGCTTATTTTGGGCCAGAGGGACTATACGCTGTCTTGGCCAAGGGCTAGGGTAGCACTCAAGGTTCTCAAACTGACTAAGGGAGTGGGGTGGGCATATTTCTGATTGCTCGTTCAGGTGTACGTATTGTTATTACTGAGGGCCTGTCTTACTCTCTAGAGAGATTAGATTTCACAATTTCCCTCCATAATTTCTTTTCTATTTAACCTTAAGACAAACTTTCCAGTGTTGATAATCTTGGAGAAGGAAGCCTGATACTAAGAAACCTCGAGTAAAACAAAACCTTCCCATGCTATTATCACACCGTGACATGGTTATTTGTTAATCCTTTCCCCTTTTTTGTGTGTGTAGGCCTTTCTCTGAATCTGATATTTCTTCCACCTGACGCTCTTTAGTTCTTGAGTTTAAGCCACTCTCCAACTTAAAGGCAAAAGCACTGGGGACTGCCTTGGAGGCCCCAGCCCTGGATTGGTGCGGGCAGTCTAAGAATCAAAGGACAATGGGGCTGAGACTGTGGGACTGATGGATGTACTGTTCTGTTTGGCTGCAGGAATCTGCCCCTCTCCATTGGCATCTCCATGCCCATTGTCACCATCATATACATCCTCACCAATGTGGCCTATTATACTGTACTCAACATGAGGGACATCCTGGCAAGCGATGCTGTTGCTGTGGTAAAGGATTTTCACTAGAAGGGTGAGGGTGTGTTTATGGGCTCTGGGGTATGATGTCGCTCCTCAGAGTCCCAGAAATCCGGTAGTCCTTGGAATACGCTTAGGGCACTGGGCTTGTCAGGTCCTGTTAGCCATGCTATGTAAGAAGGGTTGGGTTGCCAGCAGAGGGACCAGGGGGCATGCTCTTCCTTGCCTTCCATCTCTGTTGGCTAATGACTCCTCTCCATTTCTTCCCCTTAGACTTTTGCAGACCAGATTTTTGGAATATTCAATTGGACCATTCCGTTAGCGGTTGCATTATCCTGCTTTGGTGGCCTCAATGCCTCCATCGTGGCTGCGTCTAGGTATGAGTGTCTTCTTTTACTGAGGAGTATTGTGAAGAGATATGGCAGGGCCAGACTTACAGGATCCACTTGAGTCACCATGCTCCCTAAATGATAGTCAACCCTTTGGCCTCGTTCCCATCAGCAGCCTCCAGTGCTCACACGTCTTGGTATTCAACTTCTTTCCAAATTAATCAAACCCTTTTGATGGAGGGAAGGACTTGTGGCACATGAACCCGGCCACACCCATGCTCCCCAGGTTTTTCAGCCTCTCCTATCTTACCCCAAATAGGCTTTTCTTTGTGGGCTCAAGAGAAGGCCATCTCCCTGATACCATCTGCATGATTCATGTGGAGCGGTTCACACCGGTGTCAGCTCTTCTCTTCAATGTAAGTGATCTCAAGGTTGGGCTGAAAGCCAGGTAATGGGGAAGCTTTAGTAACAGTAGATACAATTGTTCTAGCTTCCAAGAAGCTCTAAATATTCTAATAGAAAAACTATCAGCAGACCGTTCACCATGGGCAAGGCACTGTGCTAACTGCTGCGGTGGTTCTGAAGAGAATCCACCTTCTCTAACGAATGGTGGCCTCGTCGTCTAGGGTGAGGCATAATAGTCATGGAATACACTGTAATGGCTGCTGTGGCAGATAATGATGTAGTGTCTATGGGGAGAAATGGTCATTTCTGTAGGGGTAGAAGTGAAAGACAGACTTTGGAGAATTTGAAATGGGTCTTCAAAGTTTAGGGTTGCAAATATTGATGGGCTTTAGGTTAGAAAAATGGCATCAGCAGTCTGGAGGTGTGGAGTTGAGTAGTAGAAAGTAAAAGCTGGACGTATAGGTTGGAGCCATTCTGGAGAGGTTCTGGGGCAAAAGCTATTTGAGGAATTGTTTCGAGCTGTGTTGTATAGAGGATTAAGCTGGCAAGGATTTGAAGAATGGGCTGAAAAAGGCTACTGACTTGATAGGAAATGAATGAAGTTAAGGTGGCAAATGGGGTGGGAACAGAAAAGGACAGTTGGAGAAACTGAGGACTTAACAAGGGGGGTGGATCTGTGGGATAAAGGGGACTGGAAACTGCTTTGCATGACAGAGGCTGACAGGAGCTGACGTGGGCTTGTGCCTACAGGGTCTCATGGCGTTGATCTATTTGTGTGTGGAGGACATCTTTAAGCTCATTAACTACTACAGCTTCAGCTACTGGTTCTTCGTGGGGCTCTCTATTGTGGGTCAGCTTTATCTGCGCTGGAAGGAGCCCAACAGGCCTCGTCCTCTCAAGGTAATTCCTCTCCATCCCACATTTGCTGCACCTGCTCCAGGGATTCTGACACCTACTTAGAAACCTTGGCCCAGAACTGTGGGTGGTACTCATTGAAATGAAGGGGATGACAGGAAGGCTCAGCACTCTGCTCTACGGGAGTGGGGGGTTATTGTGGCTGTCCACCCTGACCTGTTTAACCTCCAATTGTTTCTTCTGGGCCCTCAGCTCAGCCTGTTCTTCCCCATTGTCTTCTGCCTCTGCACCGTCTTCCTGGTGGCTGTTCCACTCTACAGTGATACCATCAATTCTCTCATCGGCATTGGCATTGCTCTCTCAGGCTTGCCCTTTTACTTCTTCATCATCAGAGTGCCAGAACACAAACGACCTCTTTGGCTCCGCAGGATTGTGGGTAAGCCTTGGATCCTTAAGTCAGCTCAGCTGTTGTACAGCTTAGGCTTGGTTTTTTTTTCTTTTGCAACTCTTACTCTCCCAAGCCACCTCTGCCATAGCTCCTACCTGTTGTTGAAGTTTAACTGAAATTGTCCCCTTGGGCCCAGCCCCACTCAGTGCCACTTGGACTCAGTCCAGTTGACTTGACTTCTTCTCAGTTCTGACTCAAACCTCTCTTTGTAGCCTCTGTCACGTGGTACCTCCAGGTCCTATGTATGTCAGTTGCTGCAGAGATGGATTTGGAAGATGGAGGACAGCAGTCCAAACAACAGGATCCCAAGTCTAAATAACCACAAGAAATTTCGAGATGTGGAAAGCAGGGGCTTCTATCTCCTGCTGGCTGGAGGCAAGGAAGTTGAAAAGGAAAGCTCACTTCTTTGGAGGCACCTGTCCAGAAGCCTCTTAGGCAGCTTCAGCAACCTCTGAACTTGCTTTCTGAGAGATGGAGAGTAATTTATTTGTTTTGCTACATATTATTCCAGGTTTCTTTTAAAGGGACATAAAGCAGACTGTGATGGGAAGCATGCTAAGTGTGAGCTTGGATGTTCCAGTGGCATGTTCCCATGTGTTAAGATATCCACTCACCTCCAGTGTGCCTGCCCACTCCTCTTCCACTGGAAAATCCAACAATGCTTTAACTTCCTTCTCCTTTAGAGACATGAAACTGTCACAGGTGCTAGACAATAAAAGGGTATGCTTCTAAACTCTGAGTGGCTCCATCATTTTTATACAGTGTCTTAGGGATAGTTTCCATGAGCCAGGCAGGAAGACTAAAAACAATCTTATGTTACAAAGAATCTGAGCATTTCTTCCCTCTTAACCCAGGTGCTGAAGGCTGATGCAATCAGCCTCTACCCAAGAGAACACCTATGCTGCTGTAGCAAAATGCTAGGTTATTTGATAAAAGCTGTATCAACTTCTGTTCCTCTTATCACTAAGAAATTGAGCACATCTACTTCTTGAAGGATATTTTATAGGTAATCTTGGGATAAGTGAATGTGGTTCCTCCATATACATTCGCCACTTACCAGGCATACACCGCTGAAGACAAGGCAAATACGGGTGTGACAACACATCTAGCCCTTCATGCCAGGTTACAACACTGAGATGCCTCCTAAGATCATGGGCCAGCAAGAGCAGTCATCACCCAAGCTATTCTTCCTGAAGCGCGCAATCCATTTCCCTGTTTAGTAAGTGTTAGGAAGCAGTGTGTAGCACAGAGGTTTACTAACTCTGCGGACGGAAAGATCACCTGGCTCCCAGGGTTCTTTCACAATCAGGTGGAAGAGTCTGTAGTGGAATCCAATTTTTAAATGAACATCAGTATGTCCCACAGTTTCTAGGTCTGGCGCAAAGACCCAGCATGAAATCGTGTTCGAAGGCTGAGTCTCTGAAGAGACAGAGTTCCTGCCAGTGTGAGCAGGCAGCAGAGGTCAGCCAAGCGTGTCACGCCAGGGTTGCTTTGACTTTGCTTTGTTGCTGCTGCTGCTGCTGCTGCTGCTGTTGGGGGTGTTGGGAGGGTCATTCTTTCCATGCTGCAGCAGAGGGTTGTGGGCAAACGTCTGTCGTAACGGACCTGGGGAAGAAGAGAAAACAAATCCCGATGAACGAAGAAAAGGAAGAAGCAAACGACAGAATTTGGCCTGCAAGGGTTATTTACCCCTGGCAGCGAGCTCCAAGTGGTTCTGCATACGTCGTTCCCGTTCCTGTAGCTGATGGGCCATTTCGGCATTCTTCCAGCCTGTGTAAAGGGGAGGAAGACCATTGGTCCTGGACCCATTTCAAGACCACGTTCCCCCGTCCTTGTCATAGAGGATGGGCCCTTACCTTGTTTGAAGCTCTTTAGGAAGCCTTCTCGTGGAGCTAACTTGTCTGGGTCGTGCACAACACGTTGGGGAATTTTCAGTACAGTGCGTACAGCAGGAATACGGAGACAGGCCACCTGGCCCAGGGAAAACATGTTGGAGGAGAGCCAGTACATGAACACTGCCTGGATGAGAAGAGAAGGCACTCGGAAGCTGCGTCTCTGGGCACCTTGCCAGGAGACTTGGAGACAGCCCCTACGCCATCACCTACCGTGGGGAAATGGATAGTTATGGGCAAGACTGCCAGGGGCATTAGTCTGATAAAATTTCTCATCCACTGAAGGTCAGAACTTTGCATGCCAGTTTCAGCACCTAACTGGGAAAAAAAGAAAAAGCAAGGGAAGAACATATATTTGACGAGCAAATGCATGTCATTGATCCTGGTTCAGATCTCTTACCCATCAGTTCTGTTTCTCCAGGGAGTGAAGAATGACCATTCTATACAACTGCTTTCCTTTCACTCCCCACTCTGCAGGACAGGCACTTGGCGAACCTGGGCTTACCTCAAGGACACCCCACATTGTAGCTGTGACCACCAGAGGTAATACGTAGATGGGGTCAGATAGTGTGAGATCCTGGAACCACCAGAGACCACCTGTCTGCAGGCTGGGCACGGGAAGGTTGGCCATTTCTCTCAAGGCAATGAAGAAGGAGATGAAGATCGGGGCCTGTGACACAGGATAAACAGTGTCAGTACCCTTTAACAGAGGGAACATTTTAATTACTCCATTATTGAAACCCATAATGGGTTTATGTAGCATAATATCACCGCCAACCTGCTTTTAGGGTCTGCTGCTAAGTCGCTTCAGTCGTGTCCGACTCTGTGCGACCCCATAGATGGCAGCCCACCAGGCTCCCCCGTCCCTGGGATTCTCCAGGCAAGAACACTGGAGTGGGTTGCCATTTCCTTCTCCAATGCATGGAAGTGAAAAGTGAAAGTGAAGTCGCTCAGTCGTGTCCAACTCAGCGACCTCATGGACTGTAGCCCACCAGGCTCCTCCGTCCATGGGATTTTCCAGGCAAGAGTACTGGAGTGGGGAGCCATTGCCTGGGAAACACAGAGGAGGTAATCTGATTTTTAATTTTTGTTGTTGTTTCTCTTAATCTGATTGTTTCTGAAGTTAGAGGGGAAATGTTTTTTGCTCACCTGAGTCAGTGGTAGAATGAGAGGTCTAAAGAGTTTAATATCATGCTTTTTCTGGTAGAATGTCATCTCCGAGGAGGCCCTGTAAACTGGGAAGGGAGTAGAAGTTAATGGTTGGGCTAACAGCTAGGTTGGTGGAGGTGACCATCCTCATAACCTGGCCCATGAGTCACATCTAACCGACCCTGGCCAGGCACTGGCAGCAGTAGGCCCACGAAGCAGGTATATCTCAGAACTTGCCCAACTGTAGTAACTCCCAATTTGAGTTGTTCCCCCTCCTACCCACTGCCCTCTCCCCACCCCCAGCTGTATGTAGGGAAAACAGGTCCTCTCCCATGCTCATTCTGTGACTGACTCACATTCTGTGTGGTTTCCTGTCAACTTGGCCTCTCTGATTCGAGCGGAAAACTTCTGAATCTCTGGCAAATGATTGTGAATCTTGGCTGCCTCTCGTTGGCCCTTCACGATGAGAGGAAACACCAGGCAGCGGGCAAGGACTGTGCCTGGAAACACAAACTAGGAGTGGAGTGACATTCTGCATTCTCCATCAAGCCATTCTGTAGCTAGACGGCTAAACGTTTCTAGGTCCTCCCTGAGAGGGTCTCTTGCCTGGACCTTCCCACCCTGTGGCTCATGCCCACAGGCCCCAAACAAAGGGCGAGGTGTGACTCAGTTCCTTTGAGGCTCAGTCCTCTGCGTTGACATCAAAAGTCTGGCATTAACTTCTCCAAACAACTAACCAGCAATCTTATTTCCTCAAAAAGGTGACAGAAGCTACTTTTATAGATCAATGGTTTCCAAACTTTTCTATGATTAATGGACTCCTTTTTTCCTCAATTCTAAGTGTAACCACAATATACATAACAAATAAAATCAAGCTACCCTGGGTGAGGAGGCTTGTCTGACTGTTAAGACTGTTCAATCTTTGGAATTTGCTTTGCTCAGAAGCACTTTCACAGAATTCTGGGGCTCCCAGGAATGAAGTCTGAAAAATGCTGTCCTAGAAATGTCTGGAATAGGAGGTAACCTGGTGGCCTACTGCTTTAACTCCTTCCTATTTCTTTTCTTACATTTCACATTTCCTGATCATTTCAACAAATATTTATTTAGTTGATGGTATCTGTGATAAGCAAGTGGGCCTGGGCTGAGAAGAGACAAGGGGGAGATACACATTTAAGCTTTATCACCATAATGATAAATGGTGTGAAGTGGACGGAGAAGGGAGCTAAGGACAGAACCCGGAATACCAGCACTGAAGGGGCAGGTAGAGTCCTGAGCAATGGAGATAGGAGGATATGGACAAAGTTGCAAAAGCCAAGGGGCAGGTTCCACACTCTACCGTGTCTGATGCAGAAAGGGCAAGTATGAAAAGTGGACTAAGAAATGATATCACTGGCAGTTAGAACGAGGTGGTATAAATCAGACTGCTGAGGGTCACAGAACAGAAAGAGAGAAAAGCCTACTGGGTGTAGAATACTCTTTTAAATGATAGCTATGAAGAGATGGAGAAAGGGTAGTAGTTAAAAGTGAATTAACGATGAGGCAAAGGAATTTACCAAGAAACACATGGTATGCCTGCACACACCTATATGTTCAGAGAAGGCAGTAAAGATGGAGAAACTGAAGACATGGGGGAGAGAAGATCACTGGAGCAACGTATGGGGAGAAACAGAATTTAAAGCAGTTTTAACCTTATAAGAGGAGCAATGTGAGTATCTTCCCATCTGACCTGATCTTCTGCTCTCTTATCAGGCTTCATCACTTTTACGGAGGTCCCCATACTTAAACCCTACCCTCACATTCAAAAACTTACACTTCTTAAATCCTAGATGACCTAGTGGTTTTAAAATGCCCCCAAGAAATACAGTGGAGTGCATCTAAGTGTCATGAACCTCTTTCACTCATTTGCATCATCGGCTTTTCTCAGCTATAAACTTATGCAACTATTTCCTCTATCCACGCATAGAGCTGCTATCTTTAAAGTTCTACCCAAACCCCCATTTCCTCTACCCTTGTACAGATATGTTCCCCTTACATGCAGCAATGGCTCCCCACCATGGTAGGCCTAGGTTAACATGCATAAATTCAAGTAAGTTCTGGATCAGTCCCACTGGGGTGTAGGACCCCAGCCCAAGTTCAGCAAAGCTCTGCTCCGCAGCAGCTTGGATGACATCTGCGGCCTCTCCAGAAGCCACTTCAGGTACTGCTGGTACTGCTGTGGGTGGGGGAGTTGCAGGAATGACTGGAGGGGCCGGAACCTGTGGGGGAAAAAAGTCATGTATTATATTCGGTCCCTAGAGGAGGAAATGGCAACCCACACTAGTATTCTTGTCTGAAAAATCCCATGGACAGAGGAGCCTGGTGGGTTACTGTCCAAAGGGTCACAGAGAGTCGCTTGAGCGACTAAGCACATTATATTCAGCAGGGGGCAGACACATAGAAAACGAGGTCCCTCTTACAACAACCAACACTGGGGTACTTACTCTCTGGACTCCCTATTTCTTGTTCTCCCATGGTAGCCTATACTGTCCAAAGAATTCAAAGCTTAAAAATGACATTTAATGTCAGGAAGTCAATTAAAAATTATTTTTCTAGGTTTTATGATGCTTATGGTATTTGTCAGTTTTTCAAAAAACATTACTTTGTAAAGGTTTCTTATTTTAAATACATATTCCTGTTCATGATTTTTAA
This sequence comes from Bos indicus x Bos taurus, assembly GCF_003369695.1. Taxonomy (NCBI): domain Eukaryota; kingdom Metazoa; phylum Chordata; class Mammalia; order Artiodactyla; family Bovidae; genus Bos; species Bos indicus x Bos taurus. Next base: position 15,643,715 of record NC_040085.1, read on the forward strand.
AAAAGGATATTTTATTTTCCCCTCTAAGCAGGAAGATAAGTTACTCAGAATAAGACTTCATGACTCTCCTTCATGTTAGGAAGTTATTTCTTATATTAGTATTTTCCAAATTTCAGTTGCATGAGTATCACTGGCACAATTTTGCATACACTTAAACTATTATAATTTTTCTTTAAACAACTCAGTTTTTAAGACGGTATCTACTTGGTGCTGAGAAATATTAATGTCCATGAAATCAGGGACATACAAGTTGTAATTGTGTCAACTGAAAAAACGCACAACCTCAAAGTTGAGAATTGTGTTTTATTTGGGACATTACTGACACAGCCCAGGACACAGCCTCTCAGGTCTGAGGAAGAAGCCAGGATATGCAAGAATTTTTGCAAAACAAACAACCCCCAAAAACCAGGTAGTCAAACACCAAAAGATTACTGCTAATTCAAGAAAAACCAGGTAGGTGTCTCAAGTTAATGAATTTAGTGCTTTTCTATGTATGGAAAGCTACAAGAGCCTCGGTTTATTGAAATCATTCCTTTGATATATACCTTAACTTTCTAGGGCCAGTATTCTGCTTCTCCATCCTGAATCCCCTCAGGATGCACTATAGGGGTGGCTGCAGTGGCTGATGGCCCCGATATACTTTGTTTGCTGACGTGGCAGATGACATTCTTTGGTCATAAATTTTTTCTCTTTTTTTCCTCTTTTCAGGTCATAAATTTGACCAAAAGTTGGGAGGCATTATGACTAGTTTTGTCCCATGGCACTAGGAAGGCTGATGTGTAGATCTGGCAAAGATTCTGCCGATAGGCCACTCAAACTGCTTACTTTTGGATCAGGCCCTGTTGATAATCTAAAATTCTCTAGATTGCCTGTGAAAGACCGCTATGTGGAAGAAAAACGTTGCCTGCCATATGAGTAAACAAAGGGTGCGGGAGCCATCAGCCACCCTCAACTGTATACCCTGAGGGGATTCAGGACGGAGGAAAACAGAATATTGGTGCTATATACTGGTAGCTCAGACTGTAAAGCATCTGTCTACAATGCAGGAGACCCGGGTTCGATCCCACGCTCGGGAAGATCCGCTGGAGAAGGAAATGGAAATCCACTCCAGTACTATTGCCTGGAAAATCCCACGGACAGAGGAGCCTGGTAGCTATAATCCATGGGGTCACAAAGAGTCGGACACGACTGAGCGACTTCACTTACTTACTTTATACTTAAGGTGCTTATCAAAGGAATGATCTCAACAAGCCCAGACTCTTACATCAGTCCATACATAGAAAAGTGCTAAACTCATCAACTTGAGATATCTGGTTTTGCTTTTCTTTTTTTTTATAAATAATATCTGGCAGTTTATTAAAAAATGGAGCATACTGAACAACAAACTATCTTACACCTTTCAGGAAGAAAAAACACTAAATTTAAAAAGACATCACCCACTCAATTTGGACACAACACCTCTACTCAATTAAGAGGATCATTTGCACAGTCCAGGTCTTTATTTCTACACCCATCAGGCCATGAATTCATAGGGAATGGGCTCCAACAGTTCGGGTTCCTTTCCATTGGTCCTCACAAAGTGTGCTTCTCTGGGTGGAGCAGGCTGGTGCTTCAGCTGAACCCAAGTCCCTTTCTCTTTGGCTTCCTTCTTTTTCTGATCATTTTCCTTCACACGTTTCAGGAAGCTATCTCGGCTCTTAGAGTGCTTAATATGCTCGATACGCACACTAATTCTCTTGGCAAGAATCTTGCCCTTAACTTGTTTGTTTACAATGATGCCAACAGCATGCTGGGTGACATTGTAGATTCTCCCAGTTTTGCCATGGTAACATTTGTGGGGCATTCCTTTTTGAACAGTACGCATTCCCTTGATATCTACAATATCACCCTTCCTGTAGATTCGCATGATGTGGCCAAAGGAACAACTCCATGTTTTCTGAAAGGCCTGGAGAACATGTAGCGGGTGCCCCGCTTCTTTCCCTTTGTGTTGGTCATCTTGGCGAATCAGTCTGAGGGGCCGGGAGAGAGAAGAGCCTCATTTTTCTTTAATACTATTTTAAAAAAATCTTTTGATATTCTGACTACCTGTTTCCCACCACCTCCCCAAACTTCCATATATCCTGGCTCCTTTCTTACCTCTTTGGAACAGCCCCTCAGAGCTTATCTGAGAGGCAGTCTTCCAGGCTTAAGTCCTTAGCAAGTTCACTGAATAAAACATAATCTTCAACTTTTAGGTTGTACACTTTTCACAGTTAACCATTTTGGTGACTACCAAAGGATCCAGAGTATACCTCTCTCCTTCACCTGAACTCTTTGAGGACTTAGGGCCTCATATTAGCAGAGGCCTCTTGGGACTGTCTGCCTCCTTGGAGAGTCCAGACAATTCAGGGGGATTCTTGGATCTCCTGACTATTGGCTGATGATTCTGAGTTTTATTTGGCAGTCTCTAACTGGTACCTGGCTCCCCAGCTGAAAGATACTAGGGGAGCCCAGATGAAAGATGGGGAGTTGCTCAGTAGAGACACCAAGCAGTCTAAACTGGGTGATTAGATGAGAGGCTGGCCTAACATCTTTGCCTCCAACTAACACTCTAGCCACGTCTATGTATGTACAAAACGTGTAAGTACTCACTTAATTGGGAATTAAAGGAAATCTTGCCCTGAAAATAGCCAACATGGGGCTCTTTTATTGCATTTGCAGTTAAGTTTGACCAACCTGGATAACCACGATGGTGTGATCACTCATCTAGAGCCAGACATCCTGGAGTTTGAAGTCAAATGGGCCTTAGGAAGCATTACTACAAACAAAGCTAGTGGAAGTGATGGAATTCCATCTGAGTTATTTCAAATCCTAAAAGATGATGTTGTGAAAGTACTGCATTCAACATGCCAGCAAATTTGGAAAAACTCAGCAGTAGCCACAGGACTGGAAAAGGTCAGTTTTTATTCCAATGCCAAAGAAGGGCAATGCCAAAGAATGTTCAAACTGCACAACTGCACCTATTTCACATGCTAGCAAAGCAATACTCAACATCCTCCAAGTGAGGCTTCAACAGTATGTGAACTGAGAACTTTCAGTTGTACAAGCTGGACTTAGAAAAGGCAGAGGAACCAGAGGTCAAATTGCCAACATACGCTGAATCACAGAAAAAGCAAGGGAATTCCAGAGAAACATCTACTTCTGCTTCATTGACTGTGTTAAAGCCTTTGATTGTGTGGGTCACAACAAACGGCAGAAAATTCTTAGAGACAGGAATACCAGAACATCTTACCTGCCTCCTGTAAGAAAGGAGAAACCTGTACACAAGTCAGGAAGCAACACTTAGAACGGGACATGGAACAACAGACTGGTTCCAAAGTGGGAAAGGAGTACGTCAAGGCTGTATATTGTCATCCTGCTTATTTAACTTCTATGCAGAATACATTATGTGAAATGCCGAACTGGATGAAGCTCAAGCTGGAATCAAGACTGCAGGGAGAAATATCAATAACCTCAGATATGCAGATGACTCCACCCTAATGGCAGAAAGTGAAGAGGAACTAAAGGGCTAAAGGTTCTAAAGAACTAAAGGTCGAAGAGGAGAGTGAAAAAGCTGGCTCAAAACTCAACATTCAAAAAAACTAAGATCATGGCATCCGGTTCCACTACTTCATAGCAAATAGATAGGGAAACAATGGAAACAGTGACCGACTTTATTTTCTTAGGCTCCAAAATCATTGTGGACAGTGGCGGCAGCCATTAAATTAAAAGACGCTTGCTCCCTGGAGAAGGAAATGGCAGCCCACTCCAGTATTCTTGCCTGGAGAATCCCATAGACAGAGGAGCCTGGCAGGCTACAGTCCATGGGGTCGCAAGAGTCGGACATGACTTAGTGCACTGTCTCACCCCAGAGATCCTGTCACATATACCACAAAAACCAAACATCCCCCAATGACCTTGGCCCCACTGTTCCCATCACTCCCAGGTGGGAATTCAGGCACATGTCCACAGAGGTCACAGACAACATACATACGGTTCTGTTATGTCCCATATATTACCCTTTCATGTCCCAAGGAAGACATTTTCTCTTAGAGATTTTCATTTAGTGTATCTTTAAAAAATCTTGTGTTAAACTTGCCTCCATCTTTTTCTTGGGTAAGGACAACCCAGAAATGGCCCTTTTGTGTCTGTGATGTTGCCATTCACAGCTTTCTTGATAGGCCTAGTACAATCTTGAGAACAGGGTTGCTGTATGCTGAGTGTCAGATGGTAGCTCTTAGCTTTGCCTATCTTAGGTAGTTATGCTGTGCATTTTTTATTGGTGTACCATGTTTGATTTGTCCCTAATACCTTTGAAGTTTTTCTGAGAAATGAATAATGCAACATGAACTTATTAAAATACATTTTAAGCCTTAAAAAAAAAAAAAAAAGACGCTTGCTCCTTGGAAGAAAAACTATGACAAATCTAACAATGTATTAAAAAGCAGAGACATCACTTTGCCCACAAAGGTCTGTATACTCAAAGCTATGGTTTTTGCAGTAGTCATGTACAGGTGAGAGAGTTGGATCATAAAGAAGGCTGAGTGCCAAAGAATTGGTGCTTTCGAACTGTGGTGCTAGAGAAGATGCCTGAGAGTCCCTTGGACAGCAAAGAGATCAAAGTAGTCAATTCTAAAGGACATCAACACTGAATATTCATTGGAAGCACTAATGCTGAGGTTCCAATACTTTGGCCATCTGATGTGAAGAGTCAGCTCACTGGAAAAGACCCTGATGCTGGGAAAGACTGAAGGCAAGAAGAAAAGGGGGTGGCAAACGATGGTTGGATGGCATCATCGACTCAATGGATATGAGTTTGAGCAAACTCCAGGAGATAGTGAAGGATAGGGAAGCCTGGCATGGTGCAGTTCATGGGGTCACAAAGAGGTGGACATCACTGAGCACCTGAACAAAAGACTCCTGTATCTTTCCTTACACAGAAAAGTGCTAAACTCATAAACTTGAGACACTTGGTTTTTCTTTAACAGTAATCCTTTGATGTTTCAACTACCTTTTTGTTTGTTTTGCAAAACTCCTATATACCTTGGCTCCTCACTCACCTCTTTGGAACAATCCCTCAGAGCTGGGAGCTTGCATCCTAGTTAAGTCCTCAGTAATGCCCCAAATTCTCCAAACCAGGCTTCAACAATACATAAACTATGAACTTCCAGATGTTCAAGCTGGTTTTCGAAAAGGCAGAGGAACCAGAGATCAGATTGCCAATATCTGTTGGGTCATCAAAAAAGCAAGAGAGTTCCAGAAAAACATCTACTTCTGCTTTATTGACTACACCAAAGCCTTTGACTGTGTGGATCACAAAAAACTGTGGAAAATTCTTAAAGAGATGGGAATATCAGACAACCTTACCTGCCTAATGAGAAATCTGTATGTAGGTCAAGAAGCAAGTTAGAACTGGACATGGAATAACAGACTCGTTCCAAATTGGGAAAGGAGTATGTCAAGGCTGTGTATTGTCACCCTGCTTATTTAACTTCTATGCAGAGTCCATCATGTAAAATGCTGGGCTGGATGAAGCCCAAGCTGGAATCAAGACTGCCAGGAGAAATATCAATAACATCAGATATGCAGATGACACTACCCTGATGGAAGAAAGTGAAGAAGAACCAAAGAATCTCTTGATGAAAGTAAAAGAGGAGAGTGAAAAAGTTGGCTTAAAGCTCAACATTCAGAAAACTAAGATCGTGGCATCCGGTCCCATCACTTCAGGCAATCAGATGGGGAAACAATGGAAACAGTGAGAGACTTTATTTTGGGGGGCTCCAAAATCACTGCAGATGGTGACTGCAGCCATGAAATTAAAAGATGCTTGCTCCTTGGAAGAAAAGCTCCAACCTAGACAGCATATTAAAAAGCAGAGACATTACTTTGCCAACAAAAGTCTGTCTAGTCAAAGCTATGGTTTTTCCAGTAGTCATGTATGGATGTGAGAGTTGGACTATAAAGAAAGATGAGTGCCAAAGAACTGATGCCTCTGAACTGTGGTGTTGGAGAAGACTCCTGAGAGTCCCTTGGACTGCAAGGAGATCCAACCAGTTCATCCTAAAGGAAATCAGTCCTGATTATTCATTGGAAGGACTGATGCTGAAGCTGAAACTCTAATACTTTGGCCACCTGATGGGAAGAGCTGACTCATTTGAAAAGACCCTGATGCTTGGAAAGATTGAAGGCAGGAGGAGAAGGGGCCAACAGTGGATGAGATAGTTGGAGAGCATCACTGACTTGATGGATATGAATTTGAGTAAGCTCCCAGAGTTGGTGATGGACAGGGAAGCCTGGTGTGCTACAGTTTACTGGGGTCACAAAGAGTCGAACACGACTGAGTGACTGAACTGAACTGAATGCCCCAAGTAAGACTCAACTCTCAACCTTTATGTTGTGCTTTTTTTCCCCCCAGTTGATAACTCAACTCATTTATTTTGCTGCACCATGTGGGTTGTGGATTTCCTAACTTATGAAAATAATACCAAGTTACTATTTTTTCTTGCTGAAAACATTGCCAAAGAATATGAACTTACTGACTTTTAGTAAACCTAGGTAGAATAAAAGATATGTCTAACTGATTAAGCCAGCATGCTTAAGCTAGCTTTAACACCAGATATTAATTTACTACTTCCTAGATCACATGAACCCGAAATTCATTCTGGCCAGTTTCCTTTATATAGAAAGAGTTAATTTGTAAGTACTTACTTTAAAGTCAATTAAATAGAGGCCTTTTATAAATTTTGAAAAGTATATCCAGAGGTAGTGACATCTTATATGTATAATATATATGCTGCTGCTAAGTCACTTCAGTCGTGTCTGACTCTGTGCGACCCCATAGACGGCACCCCACCAGGCTCCACCGTCCCTGGGATTCCCCAGGCAAGAACAGTGGAGTGGGTTGCCATTTCCTTCTTCAATGCATGAAAGTGAAAAGTGAAAGTGAAGTTGCTCAGTCATGTCCGACCCTCAGCGAGCCCATGGACTGCAGCCTTCCAGGCTTCTCCGTCCATGGGATTTTCCAGGCAAGAGTACTAGAGCGGGGTGCCATTGACTTCTCCATAATATATATACAGACATACAAACAGATAATACTAGAGATCTCATAGTTTCATTAAAATACTTAGTTATGTGGAAAAGGAAATGGCAACCCACTGCAGTATTCTTGCCTGAGAAATCCCATGGACAGAGAAGCCTGGGGGGGGACTACCGTCCATGGGGTCACAAAGAGTCGGACACAACTTAGCAACCAACAACAACAACAAAAAACTTAAGTTTTGAATCAAGTATTAATAAACTTACTAGTTTAGAGGCTATATTTACATTTCTGATTTATAGAGACTTTCAAGACAAAAATAGTTGCTTTAATTTCCCAAAGAACTGGTCAATTGCCTAAGTGATACTAAGACTGATTTGCTGAACTAAATTTTGTTTTCTTTTTTAATCACTGACTTCCAACTAAACTGAAAATCAAGATTTCTACATTATAGAACTTTAGGGTTCAATTTACTATGTCTTCAAAAGTTTTTATAAGGCATTCAACAAAGGCCCTCTTTCTGAGTGCACCAGTTAGACCCAGAGCAAATCTCTATTACTATTTTTGCTAGCCCTGGGACATCAGCTCCCAGTTTTTACGTTATGGTGTGTGTGCTCTGATAACCCTACTGGTTTCCTTTAGTATGGTTAATTACTATAGTCTGAGGAGCAGATTTATATGCCCTGTCTTATAATAATAACAGGCAGGGGAGTGAGACATGATGTCTATCCCACAATAAGGCAAAAGAGATATAATCATCTTACATAAAGCCCATTTAAATATACCAGTTTTGATAAATTTTTATCTCATTTCTATCAACTTCTATAACTTTAACTTTAGTCTCTGTCAGGATCACATCAAGTCTTGGTCTTAGAAGCAGTCCAGAAACTTCCTTTTTAATAAAATCATTTGATCTATTTTTGTATAAAAGGCTCTGGGTTCCCAGTGAGAGGTTGAGTCAAGGGACTCAGGCTCTTTTATCGATTTTTTAAAACTTAATCAACTGCCCCAACTGTTGTCCCAAGCAACTGTTAGTCAGATATCTCTGTTTAAGTTTCTTCTAGCCTTTAGGGGGAAGAAAAGCTAATACTGGGACCAATAATGTTGGTCCATCCAACCTAAGGTAATGTGTTGAAACCTTTTGTTTTGATCCTATTAGCATCTGTTTTATATATCTTTTTTCTTAATATAACCACTTAAAGATTTCTTTATCCATTTGAGACACGAGTTCTTTAACATTTCCACTTTAGTGGGAAGAAGTTTGTAGATTTTCTCTTCATTTCTTAAACCTCTGTTAATCAGCCTAATCAACATTAATGATCTTCATGTTTTTATTAGCATCTGTAAAACCCACTCACTGAAGGGAAACAGAAACCACAAATAAGGTTGCCCATACCTTTTTTAAAAAACAAAAAAACTAACAGAATTCTTAGGTTAACTACTGTGTGTGTGTGTGTGAGTTTGTGTGTAGTCACCTTCTGGTTTTTTTTCCATAGGTATCAATAAACAGCTGTATATAATGAGAGCTCTGTAAAAATGTATCTATGAAGACATTTTTCCAATTTAAAGCATCAGTGGTTATTGACAGGTGGCACTTTAATTACAACTCAAATCAGTAAGACAAAAGAGGTACCCCTACAAGAAAGTACAAAGGATGTAGCCTTCAGAAGATCTATAAAGTTTACTCAAAACAGTATAAGAAAGTAAAGGTCGTTATTGTATAGGCTGATGCAACCAAAATTAAGATGACTGAAGTCCCTGAGAATTGGCACGGTCAGACAAAAGACTGCCCAGAAGCTCAGTCTATTTGATTGGCTGCCGAATGCACACCATACTTTCAAATGGGGAGCCAGGTACCTGTTAGACATTGCCAAATACAAGGATTATCAACCAGTAAGTGGGAGATCCGAGAACCAGGAGAGACTCACCCACATTTGTCTGGACTCTCTGAGGCAGATAGGCACAAGAGGCCCCTGCTTGTACCAAGGCCCCAGTTCAGGGGAAGGGGAAAACGCTACTCTGGGCCCCTTCGCTGGTAGCCCAAACTGCCCACTGGAAAAAAACCAAAACCTAAAAGTTGAGAATTGTGTTTTATTTGGGGCATTACTGAGGGGCTTCCCTGGTGGCTCAGATGGTAAAGAATCACCCTGCAAAGCAGGAGAACAGGGTTTGATCCCTGGGTGGGGAGGATCCCCTGGAGAAGGGAATGGCTACCCACTCCAGTATTCTTGCCTGGAGAATTCCATGCACAGAGGAGCCTGGCGGGCTACAGTCCATGAAGTTGCAAAGAGTTGACTGAGCGACTAATACTTATTATTATTACTCGGGTCTTAAGCCTAGGACACAGGCTCTCAGCTCTGAGGGACTGTTCAGAAGAGGTAAGGGAGGAGCCAGGATATACAGGAGTTTGCCAAACAATGCCCCTCAGTCCCAGCCCAACCAGGTAATTACAACACCAAAAAATTACAGCTAATAAAAACCAGAAGTCTCAAGTTAATGAATTTAGTGTTTTTCTATGTATGGAAAGATGCAAGAGTTCGGGCTTACCGAAATCACTCCTTTGATATGTACCCTAACTAGCTACCGCTAGTATTGTTTCTCCATCCTCAATTCCCTCAGGGTGCACTTGTTGGGGGTGGCCACTGGGACTGCTGGCCTCAACATCCTTTGTTTACTGATATGGCAGGTGACATTCTTTATCCACATTTGACATGCAAATTATAATTTTTCCAATATACAAACAGAATTGCATCTTATTTCACCATCAGTGGCTTGCCACCATTCTGGCAAACAACGCCTTGTTTACAACATAAACTTTTCCTCCTGCGCTCTCAATAATTTTACCACTGATGTGAAAATCTATCCCAAGCAGAGATGCTATCATTTGGGGAGTTGGGTGGTGTGTGGACAAGAACACAGCTCCATATTCCCCTCCTCCCAATCAAAGCAAAATAAAAATAAAATCTGCAAGAAGAAGCACCATTCCTAACATTTCAGTGACGAAATGTCTCTTACCTGGGCTTCTCCAAAAGAGACGGCAGAGGTACTGAGGCCGCGGGGGCCTGGGGCCATGAGCAGGACATAGCGCGGGTGCCCGAGGCACCGGTCGGCTGGGAACCCGAGCCCAGCTGTCAGCGGTTTCCGGGGCCACTGGCAGGGCCCTGCGACGCTGTGGAACTGAGTGGGTAAAAGGGAGATGGAGTCCTTTTATCAGGTAAAATCGATAATTATGCTCATCCCTCCCCTCAGGAGACAGGCAGCCAATTTCCACAGGTGAAGACTCTTCTACTCCCCGCACTCAGACTGCGAGCCCGAAAGCATGCAAGCTGTGAGTCCTGCTTCTCAGCTACCGCAGACCCACCCCGGGGCCCAGAAGTTGAGGCTGAGGTTTCTCTAGAAGAAGTGACGCTTGTCCCAGAAACAGACTAAAATACGAGGCTGCTGACCCCGCGGAGTCTGGGACGTAACCCTTCCGCGCCCTCATATGACCCGAGGCCACGAGAAGGAGGTCCGGGTGAGCAGGTCAGCGTCTGCTCATGCCCGTTTGCACAAGCCACTCCTGGCTCGGCTCACAGGGACAGTGAGGCATCCTGGCGCTCGGACCCGGGGTATCCTTACCTGACGCTGGGGCCGTAGTAAGCGCAGAAGCTGCCGGCGTCCGCACATCAACGCCAACGCCATCTTGCCGGGAAGAGGACGTACGTTTGCGTCTGCGCACTGAGAACCGCAGCCTCGCGGGAGGAAGCCCTTTTGGAAATGGGCGTGAAGTCAGAGTTTTACCACACTCGAGAGGTAAAGGAAACTGGCGCTTGGCGGCCATATTTGAAGTGGGTAAGAAGCCGCAAAGGGACATTAACGAGATCGCGCTGATTCTGTTTTCAGGAGATTGAAGTTCAGAGCCTAATAACCAGGTTTTGTTAGTGGCTGTAAATCCTGAGCGGTTTTCTCTCTATACTTAAAATTCGCTATTCTCTAAAAAAGACTCTCCAGAGGGTCTGGCTGTCCTCGGTGTGGGTTTTCTGTACCCAGTGATGTTTGATTTGTTGTTGCTAGGTAATATTGTAATGTATCGGGAAGCCTGGCGTGCAGCAGGCAGTCCGTGGGGTCGCAGAGTCGGACGCAACTGAACTACAACAAATTACAGTGCGTGCTAAGTTACTTTAGTCGTGTCCGACTCTTTGCGACACCATGGACTGTAGCCCACCAGGTTCCTCTGTCCGTGGGATTCTTCAGGCGAGAATATTGGTGTGGGTTGTTATTTCCTCCTCCAGGGGATCTTCACAATTCAGTGATCGAACCGGTGTCTCTTATGTCTCCTGTATTGTCAGGCAAGTTCTTTACCACTGGCGCCACCTGGGAAGCCCCTGTAATCACTGATCCAGTGAAATTTGAGAATGGTCTGGAATTAGAAATTGAAGGAAGGTAGCTTCTAGGAAATACTTTCCTTCCAGATAAAAAGAGAAAACTTCAAGAGGAGGCTCTGCGCTTTCCTTAGGGTGATTGAGGAGCCTCTTGTGACATTGAGGGGACAAATCTTTTTTAAAAATATGTATTTAGTTGCAGCATGTGAACTCTTAGTCAGGACATGCGGGATCTAGCTCCCTGACCAGGGATGAACCTTGGCCTTCTGCCTTGGGAACAAGGAGTCTTAGCCATTGGACCACCAGCGAAGTCCCCTAGGGGACAAATCTTTAAAGATGAGAGGCGAACATGCTGAAGATGGTTGTATGGAAAGATAGAAAATCCCCTGGAAAATCCCCGAATACTTGATGATGTCATTGAGCTGTTGCTGCATCAGAATTAGACCCACCTGTCTCCAGATTTTGTTGTGTAAGATAACTGATGGTCTTTATTGTCGAAATCTTTATGACATATTAATAACATATGTTGGATGTCATTGTAAACAAGCTTTTAAAAGTTGCTTTGAAAAATTAATACAGAGGTAATGGCAAATATACAGCTATAGAACACTTGGCAAAAAATTGAAAACCAGAAAACCAAAAACCAAACAACCTGTGATAGACTGTTACTTTGGTCAGTCAGTTCAGTAGCTCAGTCTTGTCCGACTCTTTGTGACCCCATAGACTGTAGCACGCCAGGCCTCCCTGTCCATCATCAACTCTGGGAACTTACTCAAACTCATGTCCATTGAGCCAGTGATGCTATCCAACCATCTCATCCTCTGTCGTCCCCTTCTCCTCCTGCCTTCAATCTTTCCCAGCATTAGGGTCTTTTCCAGTGACTCAGTTCTTTGCATCAGGTGGCCAAAGTATTGGAGTTTCAGCTTCAGCATCAGTCCTTCCAATGAATACTCAGGACTGATTTCCTTTACGATGGACTGGTTGGATCTCCTTGCAGTCCAAGGGACTCTCAAGAGTCTTCTCCAACACCACAGTTCAAAAGCATTAATTCTTCTGCGCTCAGCTTTCTTTATAGTCCAACTCTCACATCCATACATGACTACTGGAAAAACCATAGCCTTGACTAGACGAACCTTTGTTGGCAAATGTCTCTGCTTTTTAATATGCTGTCTAGGTTGGTCATAACTTTCCTTCCAAGGAGCAAGCATCTTTTAATTTCATGGCTGCAGTCACCATCTGCAGTGATTTTGGAGCCCAAAAAAGTAAAATCTGCCACTATTTCCACTGTTTCCCCATCTATTTGCCTGAAGTAATGGGACCGGATGCCATGATCTTAGTTTTCTGAATGTTGAGCTTTAAGCCAACTTTTTCACTCTCCACTTTCACTTTCATCAAGAGGCTTTTGAGTTCCTCTTCACTTTCTGCCATCAGGGTGGTGTCATCTGCATATCTGAGGTTATTGATATTTCTCCCGGCAATCTTGATTCCAGCTTGGGCTTCATCCAGCCCAGCATTTCTCATGATGTACTCTGTATATAAGTTAAATAAGCAGGGTGAAAATATACTGCCTTGATGTACTCCTTTTCCTATTTGGAACCAATCTGTTGTTCCATGTCCAGTTAACTGTTTCTTCTTGACCTGCATACAGATTTCTCAAGAGGCAGGTCAGGTGGTCTGATATTCCCATCTCTTTAAGAATTTTCCACAGTTTATTGTGATCCACACAGTCAAAGGCTTTGGCATAGTCAATAAAGCAGAAATAGATGTTTTTCTGGAACTCTCTTGCATTTTCAGTGACCCAGCTGCTGCTGCTAAGTCACTTCAGTCGTGTCCGACTCTGTGTAACCCCATAGACGGAAGCCACCAGGCTCCCCTGTCCCTGGGATTCTCCAGGCAAGAACACTGGAGTGGGTTGCCATTTCCTTCTCCAATGCATGGAAGTGAAAAGTGAAAGTGAAGTTGCTCAGTCGTGTTCAACTCTTCACGACCCCATGGACTGCAGCCTACCAGGCTCCTCCATCCATGGGATTTTCCAGGCAAAGTACTGGAGTGGGGTGCCATTGCCTTTTCCCAGCAGATGTTGGCAATTTGATCTCTCATTCTTCTGCCTTTTCTAAAATCAGCTTAAACATCTGGAAGTTCATCGTTCACATATTGTTGAAGCCTGGATTGGAGAATTTTGAGCATTACTTTACTAGCGTATGAGATCAGTGCAATTGTGCGGTAGTTTGAGCATTCTTTGGCATTGCCTTTCTTTGGGACTGGAATGAAAACTTACCTTTTCCAGTCCTGTGGACGCTGCTGAGTTTTCCAAATTTGCTGGCATATTGAGCACAGCACTTTCACAGCATCATCTTTAAGGATTTGAAATAACTCAACTGGAATTCCATCACCTCTACTAGCTTTGTTTTTAGTGATGCATTTTGGTAGCCCCAAATGAATCTTCCCTCTCGGTTTTGCACCATTGATAGTTCCTGTCTCTTGAATCTGAGCTGGCCTATGACTTGCTTTGGTCCTTAGAATTCATCCTAGGCCTATGCCTTTTGTGTGTGTGTGTGTGTGTTAGTTGCTCAGTCGTGTCTGACTCTTTGTGCTGTGTGTGTGTTTGTGTGTGTGTTAGTCGCTCTGTCGTGTCTTACTCTTTGTGACCCCATGGACTGTAGCTGGCCAGGCTCCTCTGTCCATGGAATTCTCCAGGCAAGAATACTGGGGTGGGTTGCCATTCCCTTCTCCAGGGACTATCTCCACCCAGAAATCGAACTTGGGTCTCCCACATTGCAGTCAGATTCTTTACCGACTGTATGCCTTAAGAAAGCTTAATAGCTTCTACTTTTGCATTCAGGGGGAAGTGGCATTGGACTTCCATGCTGTGTAAAGTGTAAAGCCCAACCTAACCACATGGAGGAACCCTGGCTGAGGGCTTGGCTAACAGCACCCACTGAGCTCCCAGCCAACAGTCACAACCAACTCTCCAGCCATGTGAAGAAGGTCATTTTGCAAGCGGCTTCTTCAGCCTCTACTGTAGCTGTTGATACTTTAGATGACTCTGTGTATGGTAGATAGGCTGCTCAGCTCTGCCTAAGTTGTAGAATCCAAGCAGATTCAATGATTGTGGTTTTAGCCACTAAGTTTTAGAGTACTTTGGTTTTTTTTTTTTAATTTTATTTTATTTTTAAACTTTACATAATTGTATTAGTTTTGCCAAATATCAAAATGAATCCGCCACAGGTATACATGTGTTCCCCATCCTGAACCCTCCTCCCTCCTCTCTCCCCATACCATCCCTCTGGGTCGTCCCAGTGCATTAGCCCCAAGCATCCAGTATTGTGCATCGAACCTGGACTGGCAATTCGTTTCTTACATGATATTTTACATGTTTCAATGCCATTTTCCCAAATCTTCCCACCCTCTCCCTCTCCCACAGAGTCCATAAGACTGTTCTATACATCAGTGTCTCTTTTGCTGTCTCGTACACTGGGTTATTGTTACCATCTTTCTAAATTCCATATATATGCGTTAGTATACTGTATTGGTGTTTTTCCTTCTGGATTACTTCACTCTGTATAATAGGCTCCAGTTTCATCCACCTCATTAGAACGGATTCAAATGTATTCTTTTTAATGGCTGAGTAATACTCCATTGTGTATATGTACCACAGCTTTCTTCTCCATTCATCTGCTGGTGGACATCTAGGTTGCTTCCATGTCCTGGCTATTATAAACAGTGCTGCGATGAACATTGGGGTACACGTGTCTCTTTCCCTTCTGGTTTCCTCAGTGTGTATGCCCAGCAGTGGGATTGCTGGATCATAAGGCAGTTCTATTTCCAGTTTTTTAAGGAATCTCCACACTGTTCTCCATAGTGGCTGTACTAGTTTGCATTCCCACCAACAGTGTAAGAGGGTTCCCTTTTCTCCACACCATCTCCAGCATTTATTATTTGTAGACTTTTGGATTGCAGCCATTCTGACTGGTGTGAAATGGTACCTCATAGTCACAATTTGTATGGAAATACAAAAAACCTCGAATAGCCAAAGCGATCTTGAGAAAGAAGAATGGAACTGGAGGAATCAACCTACCTGACTTCAGGCTCTACTACAAAGCCACAGTTATCAAGACAGTATGGTACTGGCACAGAGACAGAAATATAGATCAATGGAACAAAATAGAAAGCCCAGAGATAAGTCCATGCACATATGGGCACCTTATCTTTGACAAAGGAGGCAAGAATATACAATGGATTAAAGACAATCTCTTTAACAAGTGGTGCTGGGAAATCCGGTCAACCACTTGTGAAAGAATGAAACTAGAACACTTTCTAACACCATACACAAAAATAAACTCAAAATGGATTAAAGATCTCAACGTAAGACCAGAAACTATAAAACTCCTAGAGGAGAACATAGGCAAAACACTCTCTGACATACATCACAGCAGGATCCTCTATGACCCACCTCCCAGAATATTGGAAATAAAAGCAAAAATAAACAAAGGGGACCTAATTAACCTTAAAAGCTTGTGCACATTAGAGTACTTTGTTGTGTGGCAGTAGATAACTGAAATGAATTAAAATGTTATGTGAATAGGTTTTTGTACTTCAGAAAACATTTCATTACTACTAAAGCTAACCAAGTTCTGCTTATATTAGTTTGCACTTGTTTCTGACTTTTTTTCTGTGTTTTTTTATTGCCTTTTCGTGAAAATTAGCCCTGTTTCCTCCTCTAGATTATACAATTCTAGAGGCAGGGAGCAAGTCTCCTATCTTTTGCACTTTTTCCCTCTCATCAAGCTTTGCTTTAGGACTTCTCTGGTGGTCCAGTGGCTAAGAATCTGCCTTTCAATGCAGGGGACTCAGGTTTGATCCCTGATCGGGAAACTGAGATCCCATGTGCAAAGCCTGTACACTACGACTAGAGTCCGCATCCTCTAGAGCCCATTCTCTGCAACTAGAGAAGCCCTTACGACTAGAGAAAACTCTTCCTTGAGCTGCAACAAAGACCCAGCATGACCAAAAATAAGTAAAAGTTAAATAAAAGGTTTGTTTTAATGGAACGCAGAATTCTGTGACAGACTTTTGGTCAAGTTGTTTCCATTAAAAAGTGCTGATTTTCATACATGCTGCTATATTTAAATAGATAAACAAGCACCTACTTGTTATCTATTGAGCAGGGAATACTGCTCAATATTCTGCAGTCGTCTAAATGGGAAAAGGAATTTGAAAAAGAATAGATACATGTATAAGAATAATTGAATCACTTTGCTGTACACCTGAAACTAACACAGCATTGTTAGTCAACGATGCTTAAATATAAAATAAAAATTTAAAAATGTTCAAATAAAAAGTTGCTGATTTTAAAAACTAATAACTTTAAACTGCCCATACAAAACAGATGGTCCACAAAACATTCTCCTTTCCTTCTGAAGGTTTTGTGATGCAGTGTTATCATTAACCCTGTCTTTTATTATTGAATGTAAATAGCCAATTGAGACAAACAGTTCTGAGACTATTCTTCCACCACTGATTAAGACTGGGGTGGCAGATATTGGGGATAATATTCATTTAGTCTTCTGAGCTTTCTGGGAAGACTTGGTGACCTTGCCAGCTCCAGCTGTGTTCTTGTCCACTGTTTTGATGACACTCACAGCCATCTATTTCATGTCATGAACAGTGAAAAATGACCCAGAGGAGGATAATCAGAGAAGCTCTCAAAACACATGGCCTTACCAGAAACCATATCAATGATGGCAGCATCACCTGCTTCAAGAATTAGGGGCCACTTCCAGCTTTTCCTCAGAATGACCATCAGTCTTCAGCTCAGTAAACTTGGGAGTGATGTGAGCTGTGCCACAGTCCAGCACAGGTGTGTATTCAGCACTGATCTAGCCTGATTGGTTCAATATAATCACCTTGAGCTATGAAGCCAGCTACTTCCATTGGTGGGTCATTTTTGCTGTCACCAGCTGCATTGCCACAATGAATATTTTGACATCAAAATCCACGTTGTCCCCAGGAAGGGAGTCACTCAAAGGTTCATGATGCATTTCAATAGACTTTACTTCAGTTGTAACATTAACTGGAGAACACCAGTCTGCATTGGACATACAGGGACAGTACCAGTGCCACCAGTTTTATAGATGTCTTAGAGGGGCAGATGCAAGGGCTGGTCAGTTGGAAAAATTGGTGGCAGGAGGCAGTCCAGAGCTTCAAGCAGCGTGGTTCCACTGTCTTTGCCATCTTTACAGGTGAATTTCCAGTCCTGAACCAAGGTGTGTTAGCACTTGGCTCCAGCATGTTGTCACCATTCCAACCAGAAATTGGCACAAATGCTACTGTGTCAGGGTTGTAGCCAATTTTCTTAATGTAGGTGCTGGCTTCCTTAATGATTTCCTTGTAGTATCTCTTCTGGCTCTAGGGTGGCTCAGTAGAATCCATTTTGTTAACACTAATGAGTAGTTGTTTCATACTCAGAATATAGGCCAGAAGGGCATGCTCACAGGTCTGCCCATTCTT
This sequence comes from Bos indicus x Bos taurus, assembly GCF_003369695.1. Lineage (NCBI taxonomy): Eukaryota > Metazoa > Chordata > Mammalia > Artiodactyla > Bovidae > Bos > Bos indicus x Bos taurus. Next base: position 15,661,640 of record NC_040085.1, read on the forward strand.
GGAGATGACTGCTTCAAATTCATCAGCACCAGCAATAACAATCGGGACAGCACAGTCAGACTGAGATATGTCTGCAATCATGTTGTTGATAAGTCTTTGTGTTCTGGGGCATCAATGTTGGTCACATAGTACTTGCTGGCCTCGAATTTCCTTGGGAAGATATTAATGGTGATATCTCACGTTCAGCTTTCAGTTTATCCAAGACCCAGACATACTTGAAGGAGACCTCTCCCATCTCAGCAGCCTCTCTCCTAAAGTTTTTGATGGTTCTTTGTCAGTTCCACCACATTTGTAGATCAGATGGCCAGTATTGGTAGACTTGCCTGAGTCAACCTGTCCAGTGACAGCAATGTGGATATGAGTCTTTTCCTTTCCCATTTTGGCTTAGATTTAGTGATGGTTTTTATGACACATGTTCCTGGGGGCAAACCCATTGTGAAAAAGCCTTTTGCGCCTTTTTAAAAAAAATTTTTGAAGTTGCCTTTCATTTCGTTTATTTACTAAAAATACTTCTCTGTATTGTTTATTAATTTATTCTTTGGCTCTGCTGGGTCTTTGTTGCTGCTTATGGGCTTTCTCTTCATTGTGGTTTGAGGGCTTCTCACTGATGGCTTCTCTTGTTTGGGAGCACAAGCTCTGCACTAGGGCTTCAGTAGTTGTGGCATGGGCTTAGTTGCCCCAAGGTATGTGGAATCTTCCTGGACCCAGGATTGAAACTCTAGCCCCTGCATTGGCAGGCGGATTCTTAATCACTGGACCACCAGGGAAGTCCTAACTTGAGAACTTTTAATTTCCTCTTCTTTCCTCTGCTTGTATACATAATCTTTCTTCCCTGTGTTGGAACATACAGACAGATACACACACACACCAAAAACCTTTGTTTGACTTCGATGGAACTCTTAGCCTCTTTTCTAATCCTTTTATTGTTGCTGGTTTAAGAATGAAACTCCATTTTCTAGTGCACAGTCACTCCTGGTTCTACTCTCTTGACTCCTCCTGCTCCTTCAACTTCTGTCCCTGTGATTCATATTGCTCATTGAATAGCAGTCCTGGCTTCTTAATCACAAGGCAAAAGTGCTTTTTCCCAGCCCTCCCTGTTTTAGCTCCTCTGTGGTATTCAACACTGTTGATCTCCCTTTTTTCTAAAACTCTCTTCTCTTGATTTTCATAGCACAACATATGATTTTCTTCTCATCTTTTTGTTCTAAACTTTTCAAAAAAGTTTGGATGACTAAATGTCATTGAGCCTAATTTCCATTTCGCAGTTTGAAGGGGTCATGAAGTGGTTGTGGGTGTTACCAGAAGCCAGTTGCGGTTCATTAGGCTTTGTAGGATGCTGTGCAGTGATGTCAAAGCTTCCTCTCTTGAAAGTCTAGGTATTTGATTGTGTCCAAGGCTGGTTAAAGTAACCAATCCTATAAGAGATTAATGCTCCCTATGTAGTATTTTCCCTAAACAGAGCTTACCTTTCCAATTCTATAATTCTCTGTTGAAATCTTTCAATTTCTAATCTCTCTGATAGATCAATTCCATTGCTGGGGCAATGGTCAAACTCTCTCTTCTGATTTTTGCTTTTCATTTCCCAATGGTGTGTGTTGATTTTACCTGTCAGGTTTTTAGAGTGCTGGAGGTGTTTGCTGCCAACTCCCAAAGTTCAATGTGAGAAAAAAGCCCCACTTTCTTTGACAGGCTTTTATTCGTAAATGTAGGAGTTATTTAGCATAATCTAGATTTTGAAAGGTAGAATGCTTCTTAGAGATTTTGTTTGTTGTTCAAGATGCAGAAAATAGAGCTCGTTGACTGAGAAGAATTGTCTCTGCATAAATAAAGAGCGATTACTTAAAAACATCCTACTGGGAAAAACAACCCGGTCTTATAAACAATTTCTTTTTGTATTGTGCTGAGTTGTAGGCGAACTTCTAGTTCTTACTATTGTTAGTTGATACTTATCACGAAGCCTGTGTGTTAGTCGCTCAGTTGTGTCCGACAAATGAAAATGGAAAAGGGAGCTTTTACAACAAAGAAAATAGAAGCCTGAAGTTACTTCTCTGTGAACTTTAACTACTGTTTATTCCTGATTTCAAAAATGGCATATTTTAACAGAGCCTTAAAAACCCATCCCTGTTCTTCTCATTTACTTTGAGCTAACCATTTATTACTGAAACTTAAAGATAAAAACTAGGGAGATTTCTCAACTTATGGTTCATAGCCTTGCTCTAATTTTCCCTCTTTCTTTTCTTATGTTGTACTGCCTTTCCCCTATATATTTGTTGTACTTGGGTACATTGTGAAGTCCAAACTCACAATCTACTTTTATTACATTATGAGGGAATTTCAGAATATAAGGTCACTTGGCTGGTAATAAATAAATCAGGTCAAGAATTTAGCTTAGATCTCTGAATAGCCAAATGGAGAACAATTAGAATCTCAGAATTAAGGATAGTAACATAATAATCCACTAACTAGAATAAGAATCTGTGAATGCATACTGATGTACACAGTTAATGAATAAATATATAAAAATCAGGATTTTCCCAGCAAGAATACTGGTGTGGGTTGCCACACCCATGTGGATCTTTTCAACCTAGAGATCAAACCTGAGTCTCCTGCATTTCCTACATTGTAGATGGATTCTTTATCATTGAGCCATCATAATTCTTTACCACTTCTTACCACCGGGAAGTCCCCTAAATGTATGTGCTGCTGCTGCTGCTAAGTCACTTCAGTCGTGTCCAACTCTGTGCCACCCCATAGACGGCAGCCCATCAGGCTCCACCGTCCCTGGGATTTTCCAGGCAAGAACACTGGAGTGGGTTGCCATTTCCTTCTCCAGTGCATGAAAGTGAAAAGTGAAAGTGAAGTCGCTCAGTCGTAAATGTATGTAGTGGAAAGTAAATATTTAAAAGGAATAATAAAGCAAATGGGGCAAAATGTAAACACTTGGTGAATCTTGGTGAATATTGGAGTGCTTTGCATGAGTCTTGCGAATTTCCTGCAAACTTAAAATTATATCAAAATAAAAAGTTACCAAATAAATACAATTCTGAATTTTGAGGGCTTAATTTTTTAAAGTAAAACCTTTAAATGAAGTATAGTAAGCATACGGAAGAGTGCAGACACCAAAAGTATACAGGCAGATTCTCCAGTTTTATGAAATTACCTCCCCCCCCACCGCCAATGTAGTAATGATCCATTACTGACATTCTGGAAGCAACTTTCCTATTCATTAGGCCATCCTTCCTCTGCAAGTGAGTGAGTGAGTGAAAGTCACTCAGATGTGTTCGACTCTTTGTGACCCTGTGGACTATACAGTCCATGGAATTCTCCCTGCCATAATACTGGAGTAGGTAGCCTTTCCCTTCTCCAGGGTATCTTCCCTACCCAGGAATCAAACCAGGGTCCCCTGCATTGCAGGTGGATTCTTTACCAAATGAGCTATCAGGGAAGCCCTTCTTCTGCAAAGGCAACCTTTATACAATTTGTATTGTCACAGATTAGTTTTGCCTTTTTTTCCATGTTATATAATTAGAATCATACCATATGATTATTTTTTGTGTGTGCTTATTTTTCTCCCAGCATTTTGTCTGTGAGTCATTTCTTGATGCAAGTAGCTATAATTAGTTTTCTTTAATATTTCACTGTATTTAAATAGACCATAATTAATTTACCTGTTATACCACTGTTGGACACTTGAGTTGTGTGGTAGACAGTCCCTAAGATGGCTGCTAGAAATCCTTACCTCCTGTTATTTATCACCTTGTGTAATCCTCTCTCCCTGAGTGTGAGCTAGATCCAGTGACTGGCTTCTAGTGAATAGGAAAAAAGTGATGGAATTTCAGTTTTAAGATTAAGTTATAAAACAACTCGGCTTCCATAATGGGTTCTCTTTCTTAGTCTGGTTCAGTTCAGTTCAGTCGCTCAGTCATGTCTGACTCTTTGTGACCCCATGGACTACAGCACAGCAGGCCTCCCTGTCCATCACCAACTCCTGGAGTTCACTCAGACTCATGTCCATTGAGTTGGTGATGCCATCCAGCCATCTCATCCTCTGTCGTCCCCTTCTCCTCCTGCCCCCAATCCTTCCCAGCATCAAAGTCTTTTCCAATGAGTCAACTTTTCTCATGAGGTGGCCAGAGTATTGGAGTTTCAGCTTTTAGCATCATTCCTTCCAAAGAACACCCAGGGCTGATCTCCTTTAGGATGGACTGGTTGGATCTCCTTGCAGTCCAAGGGACTCTCAAGAATCTTCTCCAACACCACAGTTCAAAAGCATCAATTCTTCTGCACTCAGTTTTCTTTATAGTCCAACTCTCACATCCATACATGACTACTGGAAAAACCATAGCCTTGACTAGATGGACTTTTGTTGGTCAAGTAATGTCTCTGCTTTTTAATATGCTGTCTAGGTTGGTCATAACTTTCCTTCCAAGGAGCAAGCATCTTTTAATTTCATGGCTGCAGTCACCGTCTGCAGTGATTTTGGAGCCCAAAAAAGTAAAATCTGCCACTATTTCCACTGTTTCCCCATCTATTTCCCGTGAAGTGATGGGGCCAGATGCCATGATCTTAGTTTTCTGAATGTTGAGCTTTAAGCCAACTTTTTCACTCTCCTCTTTCACTTTCATCAAGAGGCTGTTTAGTTCTTCTTCACTTTCTGCCATCAGGGTCGTGTCATCTGTATATCTGAGGTTATTGATATTTCTCCCAGCAATCTTGATTCCAGCTTGGGCTTCATCCATTCCAGCGTTTCTCATGATGTACTCTGTATATAAGTTAAATAAGCAGGATGACAATATATAGCCTTGACGTACTCCTTTCACTATTTGGAACCTGTCTGTTGTTCCATGTCCAGTTCTAACTGTTGCTTCCTGACCTTCATATAGCCCATAAATGTCCCCAAAGGCCCACTTGACTTCACATTCCAGGATGTCTGGCTACTTACCTGAGGGAAATCAATGCCATGACTTGAGGTAGCTCTCTGCAGAAGTCCAAGTGATAAGAGATGAGTGAGTTTGGAAGTAGATTCTTCAGCCCCAGGCAAACCTTGAGATGACTGCAGGCCTGGCTGACAACTTGACTGCAGCATCATGACAGACTGAGCTAAGAAGCCATACTGGATTCCTGAGTTATGGAATCTGCAAGATATTAATGTCTACGTTGTTGTTGTTCAGTTGCTAAATCAAGTCTGACTCTTGGCAACCCCATGGACTGCAGCACTCCAGGCTCCTCTGTCCTCCACTGTCTCCTGGAATTTGTTCAAATTCATGTCCATTGAGTCAGTGATACTATCTAACCATCTTATCCTCTGCTGTCCTTTTCTTCTTTTGCCTTCAATCTTTCCCAGTATCAGAGTCTTTTCCAGTAAGTTACTGATTCAGGGCTGATTTTCTTTAGGATTGACTGGTTTGATCTCCCTGCAGTCAAAGGAATTCTTAAGAGTCTTCTCCAGAACCACAATTTGAAAGCATCAATTCTTTGATGCTCAGCCATCTTTAATATCTAGCTCTCACATCCGTATATGGCTACTGGAAAAACTATAGCTTTGACTAGACGGACCTTTGTTGGCAAAGTAATGACTCTGCTTTTTAATACACTTCCTAGGTTTGTCATAGCTGAAGGGTTACAGTTAGATAAATGAGATATTACTGCTATGTTAATTAGGTTCTAACTTTTGGGGTAATTTTTTGGGCAGTAATTGATATTTGATAGAGGTTTTTCCCCCTAGTTTTTGGCTATCACAAATAGTGCTGGCTGAATCTGCTTATATGTGTAATGTACTTATGTGGTCATCTCTTTTGGGAAATATACCTAGGAATAGAATTACTGGGTCATGAGGGGCTTCCTAGGTGTCTCAGTGATATAGAATCCACCTGCCAATGTAGGGGACATGGGGTTCAATCCCTCAGTTGGAAAGATCCCCTGGAGTAGAAAACGGAAACTCACTCCATATTCTTACCTGGAAAATTCCATGAACAGGGGAGCCTGGCGGGCTGCAAGTTCGTGGGGTCTCATCAGAGTCACACGCGACTGAGCACGCACACACAGGATATATTATGACACCTTTAGTGGATACCGCCTTATAGTTTTCCACAGTAGTTGTCGCAGTGTATACCTCTATCAGTAATATATGTTCTTCTACAGGCTCGGCAGCACTAGGCATTATCAGTCTTTTTAATTTAGTCATTATGGCATCTCATCTGAAAATATTTTGTTTTGAGATGATTTCAAATTGAGAGAAAAGGTGCAAGAGCAGTATACAAAACTTCCATTTTCTCTTTTCCTAGAGTCCCTAATTTTTAACATTTTACCACATTTCTCTCTCTCTTTAATGTATATGATGATTCTTTTTCTGAGAACAAGTTGGAGAACAATGACCCATCCCTTAAATACCACAGTGTATTCCCCCCAAATAAGAGCACTTTCTGATATAACTAACCAGAGTCAGAAAATCAACACTGATACAGCACTATTATTCAATCCATAGACCCTGTTAAAATTTTGACAACTATCCCATTCTCTCCCTCTTTTTTCTGGTCTAGACTCCAATCCAGTATAATGTTGCATTTATTTGTCATGTCTGTTTAGGCTCCTGCAACCCAGAATAGTTCCTTAATGTTTTGCTGTTTTTTATGACCTTGACAGTTTTAAAGTCTATACACTTTAAAGTCTATACAATAGTTAGCACTATTGACTGGGGCTTGTCTGACGCTTCCTCATATCCAGACTTGCCATGTGTTCTTGGCAGGAGAAACCTCTGAACTGGTGCCATGCTCATCTCACTGAATCACATCAGGAAACAGGTGATGTCAACCTGTCCCATTGCTAATGAGGTTAACCATAATCACCCGGCTAAGTTGCTGCTGCTGCTGCTGCTAAGTCGCTTCAGTCATGTCCGACTCTGTGCAACCCCATAGATGTCAGCCCACCAGGCTCCCCCGTCCCTGGGATTCTCCAGGCAAGAACACTGGAGTGGGGTCCATTGACGACTCCTGCCTAAACCAGCCACTAATATCATGATTGGCACATGTTGATTTTTAAAAGTCAATCATTCTTTCTATGTGATTAGATAAGATTTAATTGTCATAAAGCTCTTTCCCTTCTTTCTTATTCACTCATTCATTCATTTATTTATATCAGTATGGAATGAATCATGGATGTATTATGTTAGTCAATGCATTAGGATCTGGTACTGTCATTGTTATAATGATCAGAATGTTCCAGTTTTGGCTAGTGAGAACCCACTCAAGCTGACTCCCATGTCTTTTGGACATATCAAAGTGTTCTTTGAGCACTTCCTTGTTTTCTGATACAATAGAATGTTCCAAACTCATTTATGCCCTAGTCCTGGAATCAGTTATTTCTTCGAGAAGCCCTGGTTCCTTTTATTTATTTTTTATTATTTTAGAATTAATTTTTGTTGGGAGTGTAGTTGATTTACAATGTTAGTTTATGCTGTAAAGTGAATCATTATATATATATATATATCTCCACTCTTTTTTAGATTCTATTCTCATATAGGTCATTACAGAGTACTGAGTAGAGTTCCCTGTGCTATATAGTAGGTTCTTATTAGATATCTTTTATATCTAGGCAATGGCACCCCACTCCAGTACTCTTGCCTGGAAAATCCCGTGGACGGAGGAGCCTGGTAGGCTGCAGTCCATGGGGTTGCTAAGAGTCAGACCTGACTGAGCGACTTCACTTTCACTTTTCACTTTCATGCATTGGAGAAGGAAATGGCAACCCACTCCAGTGTTCTTGCCTGGAGAATCCCAGGGACGGGGGAGCCTAGTGGGCTGCCATCTATGGGGTCGCACAGAGTCGGACGCGACTGAAGCGACTTAGCAGCAGACCCTAAAAGCAGGTTGGCGGTGATATTATGCTACATAAACCCATTATGGGTTTCAATAACGGAGTAATTAAAATGTTCCCTCTGTTAAAGGGTACTGACACTGTTTAGCAGCAGCAGCAGCAGCAGCAGCAGTGTTTACATACTCTGTCCCAATCTCCTAATTTATCCCTCCCCTGCCCTGGTTTCTTTTAGTGGAGAATGGTATTTAGAAACCAAGATCTTGGTGTTTAGTATGCTTATAACCATGTATCACAAGGATCCACTGATTATTTCTATCTATCCATCCAGTCTTCTTTCAACTATTTATTGTATCAAGTATGAGTTCACACCAACATCTCCAATTCCAATCCAATGCCTCCAGTTTTTTTCTAGTGTTCCTCCATTCCAAATGTGTAAATTCCTCCTCAGGCTCTGTAAACTGGGCTCTTATCATCATATATTTGCCTATTTCTCATTGTTTATAACCAATCTCCTAACCACAAAGGCTGCCTTCTTGGCTGACCTTCTTCTTGGTCCTGCCAGCTTTTCAGTCCCAGCCCTGATGCCATCTCCTTGGCCAGTGTCTGCTTTGGTTTGTACTTTCCCCTGTGGCTGTTTTGGCAGCCACACTGCCACCTTCAAAGATCAGTAAGGAAGGGCAGGGAAGAAGGGAGAGGAAGAGCCATCCTGTTATTTTAACTCTTCAGTTCAGTTCAGTCGCTCAGTCGTGTCCGACTCTGCGACCCCATGAATAGCAGCACACCAGGTCTCCCTGTCCATCACCAACTCCTGGAGTTCACTCAGACTCACGTCCATCAAGTCAGTGATGCCATCCAGCCATCCCATCCTCTGTCGTCCCCTTCTCCTCCTGCCCCCAATCCCTCCCAGAATCAGAGTCTTTTCCAATAAGTCAACTCTTCGCATGAGGTGGCCAAAGAGCCATGTTGATATGGCTCCTTAATAAGAATTCAACTCTCTTTAGGAACTTATACCCACTGGGTTTAGCCCCTTAAGAATCCCAGGGTGCTGGGTAATTTAAGGATTTAAAGTGACTAACTGAACTGAACAGTTGCAGGATTAAGCATTGTTTATTGAGAATAGGGGAAAGAGAAACAGCAGCAGCAGGTGGGGAAGAAAATGTGGTGAAGGATAAACAGTCACCACTCCTGTTGGGCCTTAGATAGAGCTCAAGTCAGTTTCACAGCGAGAATGGGGCAGGAGCACTCATAGGAACCAGAATGTGAGCTTGCCCTAGGAAGGCTGGGTTTGGTTGGAGTGGGTTGGAAGATAGGTTTTCAGGTCTATCCTGAAGTGGAATGCACATTTTAGGATGGTTTTGGAATCAATTTGGTCTTCCCAGATGCCTTGTGGTCAGGCTAGAATTCGCAAGCTGCTTGAAATTCCCAGACCCCTGAGCCAGGCTGGAGTCAGAATGGCCTCTGGAGGGCAGAGGAGCACTGTATGATCTTCCTCAACTTAAATCTGGTCTAACCACTTTCATTGCCTTGTTTGTTTATTAGCAAACTTAGAGAACTCCTTGGCAGATTCTCTTCCACATTTTTGTCTAATAAACTAGAAAGAATAAGAGTTGGATGGTCTGGGATCAAACTCAGACAAGTTAAGTGACGTTTATCTAATGTTATAAAGTTATATACATGAGATGCTTTGGTTCATATGTGTAAACAGGTGATAGTAATTAACAAGTTCATGAATCAGAGTAACGTTAATTATAGTGATTTGTTTGTTATAGTCATTACTGACAATCTGAAAGATGTAGTTTGAATTTCTAACAGTGGGAGATAACTGGCCAGGTCTCGCATTTCTGGCTGCGTAGAACAGTGGCTAGGCCTGAGAAGCATCTCAGATTGCCTGGTGTGTATCCTGATAACACTGCTTACTAGATGTGTGTCTTTAGGCATGTCAGTTACCTTTTCTGTGCTTTAGTTCCCTCATCTGTAGAAGTACTACCTGGCGATCTCATGAGGTTTTTATTTTATTTAATAAGAAAAATTATTTATTTGGCTGTGCTGGGTCTTAGTTGCTGCACACGGGATCTGCAGTCTTTGTCATGGCGTGCAGGTTCCTTAGGTGCCGCTTGTCAGATTTAGTTCCTTGACCAGGAACAGAACCTGCGCCCCCTGCGTTGGGAGCACGGAGTCTTAGCCACTGGACCACCAGGAAAGTCCCCAACACACAATTCTTAGATTGGTTCCTGCATATGAGAAGCACCCAATAAAGACCAGTTTGCAGTTGTGGTTGTTATTATCATCTTAAGCTGCAGATTCATTCTTAACTAAAAAATTCTGTAACAAATCTCATCAGCTTTTTTGTCTTGATTCTCCTATTGTGAGCTTACTACTAAAAATGTAGAGAGATCACTTCTATTTGCTTCTCCATTAATTTGAGATAGATGAGATTGAGTTAGTCTATTTTAGAAAAATAGCTGGTTGGGTTTAGCTGCTGTTTTCTTCAGTTCCATTTATGTTTCCATCATTACCTCCCCAGGAAGCTGGAACCGCTTTCATAGGTACCAATATACCACTAATCTGAACCAGTGTCTGCTGACAGCTTTTCAATCATTGTGGTCTATTCAATTCTTTTTACTCTAGAGGAATTTCTCTGCCAAGCAAAACTGAACCAAGCAATTTCAAACTTGTACTTAACACCCATTAAAAAAAATCCTCTTGTTAATGAAGAAAGAGTGAGTGTTGTTGGGTGGAACTCTGAATTGGGAGCCAGAAGGTCAAAATTCAAGTTTCAACTTTGCAGCTACTTGCAAATATGTATTGTCTGTCTTCCCGAACGTAAAGCAATATGCCTGCCAAGCATTGAGGGGATTCAAAGAAAGGATTCAAACAAGAGGACTTTCTTCTCAGAGTCTCACAACCTAGTTGGAATAACAAAGCAGCTGTGATAGGAGGCTGAATGAAATACATGCAGAATCCAGCATCCTGAAGTACTCTGGAGTAAAGAACGAAATTGTAATAAGGGCTTGGGGGAAGGGTGCCCTGGGCAGTCAGAGCCTCTTCAGCCCATTTTTTTTGTATCAATAAGTCTAGAAACCTGGGAACGGTATTCACCAAATGCCCTTGCTCTCATGGTTCTTGCTGCAGTTTATGTTCTGTCAATGATGGCACTTGGCAAGAGTGGAAAGCAGAAGAGAAGCCCAGGCATTTACCCCCTTCTCTTTTGGCAGCATTGGTAAGTGGATGTGTGAGCTTCCTGGACGTGAGTGTTCACACTGGCAGTGGTGCTCCCCAACTGATTCTGGGCTGTGAGGTCTGGATGAGTAGTAGTTTCTAGCAGATTCCTAAAAGCAGCAGTTCTAGGAAGAGCAGTTCCTCATTCAGCACTCACTCTCTAATAAAACTAGGTCTCTGGAATGAGATGCTCTTTTCCACCTCTGAGTCTTTACTCATCTGACACCTATGCTGTCCTTCTTCCCACCTCCTTTGTATTTTATTCATCTTTATGGTCCAGCAACTAGTCATTGATTGTTGCATATCAAGTAACCAATCAATATTTTTTGTATGAATAGATGAAGGAATGAATGAAAGAAAAGGAGAAGTTATAGGCTTAGGCAGATTATAAATGGAATGGGGGTGGTGAACATGGTGGAGAGGCTAGGATATGAAGAGACAAAGCAGAGTAATGATGGAAAGGGTTGGGAAAAGAATAAATGGAAACGTGACCCTTCACTAGAATAATATCATTGGGTTTTTAATAATCTATTATATATGAAAAAAGATAAAGCACCAAGGTTTGCTAACTATGTGAGAATCTGTTAAAGAATGAAGGCCTGGGAATTTCCTGGCGGTCCAGTGGTTCAGACTCAGCGCTTTCACTGCTGAGGGCCGGCCAGGTCCAATCCCTGGTTGGAGAACTAAGATCCTGCAAGCTGAACTGGGCAGCCAAACAAACAAAAAAAAAAGGCCAAAGGTAAGATGGCTGAAGAAATGTGGGAAGAATGAATTGTCTGGTGGTCAACGGATGTGGAGATGACCCAGAGAATGTAAGAAAGGAGATTTCAAACAGGAATACAGAGTCTATGTATGAATGGTGGGAAAGATTTAGGTTGTGGTGGTTTAGTCACTAAGTTGTGTCTGACTCTTGCAATGCCATGGACTGTAGCCCGCCAGGCTCCTCTGTCCATGGGATTTTCCAGGCAAGAATACTGGAATGGATTGCCATTTCCTTCTCCAGAGGATCTTCCCAACCCAGGAATCGAACCCGGGTCTCCTCCTGCACTGCAGGCAGATTCTTTACTAACTGAGCTATGAGGGAAGCCCCGATTTAGGTAGAGTAGGTCATAATATTTATGTGCGTCTCTGCTAAGTTGCTTCAATAGTGTCCCACTTTTTGTGGCATCATGGATTGTAGCCCACCAGGCTCCTCTGTCCATGGGATTCTTCAGGTAAGAATACTGGAGTGGGTTGCCATGCCCTGCTCCAGGGGATTTTCCAGAACTAGGTATCGAACTTGTGCCTCCTGAGGCTTCTGCATTGCAGGCAGATTCTTTACTGATGAGCCACCAGGGAAGTCCAATATTTGTATGGTGCTTTTCAATACTAAAAGTGCTTCTCAGGTGCATTATCTATTGTCTCCTCATAGCAGCCCTGTGAGAAAAGTGGACTGTGTGTGTTCAGTTGCTTCAGTCGTGTCTGACTGTTTGCAACTCTATGGACTGTAGCCTGCCAGGCTCCTCTTTTCATGGAATTCTCTAGGCAAGAATACTGGAGTGGGTTGCCATTTCCTTCTCCAGGGGATCTTCCCAATCCAGGGATTGAACCCTCATTTCTTATGTCTGCTGCATTGGCAGGCGTGTTCTCTAACACTAGGAGGTGTGAGAAAAGTATATACTATTAATAAAAATGGAAGTTTGCTTGGAAAAGCTATATATCTATTATGGAAAATGAAAATATATAGGTCACAAAGGAAAAGAATAGAAATCACTCAAAGCCATCTTTGTTAACATCTTGATGATGGCCTCTCAGAGCTTTTCTATGCCTGTGCTATGCTGTACTGAGTTGCTCAGTCATGTCCAACTCTTTGCGACCCTAAGGACTGTAGCCTGCCAGGCTCCTCTGTCTGTGGGAATTCTCCTTCCAGCAAGAATCCTGGAGAGGGCTTCCATGCCCTCCTCTGGGAGATTTTCCTGACCCAGGGATTGAACTAGGGTCTCTTGCATTGCAGGCGGATTTTTTTTACCAGCTGAGCTACCAGGAAAGCCACTTTCTATGTCTATTAATTTATAAATTAAAAAATGGATTATTATATACTTTAGATTATTTTTAAGCTTGCTTTTTTTTTTTTTTACTTAGGGCATTGTGAATATATTTTCATGTCATTAACTATTCCCCTGTGCATGATTATTAATGGCTGTATAACATCCCATTGTCTGTTCAGTTCAGTTCATTTGCTCAGTTGTGTCCGACTTTTTGCGACCCCATGAATCGCAGCACGCCAGGCCTCCCTGTCCATCACTGGAGTTCACTCAGACCCATGTCCATCAAGTCAGTGATGCCATCCAGCCATCTCATCCTCTGTGGTCCCCTTCTCCTCCTGCCCCCAATCCCTCCCAGCATCAGAGAGTCTTTTCCAATGAGTCAACTCTTTGCATGAGGTGGCCAAAGTACTGGAGTTTCAGCTTTAGCATCATTCCTTCCAAAGAAATCCCAGGGCTGATCTCCTTCAGAATGGACTGGTTGGATCTCCTTGCAGTCCAAGGGACTCTCAAGAGTCTTCTCCAACACCACAGTTCAAAAGCATCGATTCTTTGGTGCTCAGCTTTCTTCACAGTCCAACTCTCACATCTCTACATGACCACAGGAAAAACCATAGCCTTGACTAGATGGACCTTTGTTGGCAAAGTAATGTCTCTGATTTTTAATATGCTATCTAGGTTGGTCATAACTTTTCTTCCAAGGAGTAAGTGTCTTTTAATTTCATGGCTGCAGTCACCATCTGCAGTAATTTTGGAGCCCCAAAAATAAAGTCTGCCACTGTTTCCACTGTTTCCCCATCTATTTCCCATAAAGTGATGGGACCAGATGCCATGATCTTCGTTTTCTGAATGTTGAGTTTTAAGCCAACTTTTTCACTCTCCACTTTCACCTTCATCAAGAGGCTTTTTCGTTCCTCTTCACTTTCTGCCATAAGGGTGGTGTCATCTGCACATCTGAGGTTATTTATATTTCTCCTGGCAATCTTGATTCCAGCTTGTGCTTCTTCCAGCCCAGTGTTTCTCATGATGTACTCTGCATAGAAGTTAAATAAACAGGGTGACAATATACAGCCTTGATGTACTCCTTTTCCTAAGTTATAATATAAACTAGTCATTTTTTGCTAGCATTTAGCCGACTCCAGTTTTTTACTTTTGTATAAAATGTTATCCTTTTCGTTAAGTCTGTACACATTATCTTCAATTATGTCCTTAGGATCAGTTCAGTTCAGTTGCTCAGTCGTGTCTGACTCTTTGCGATCCCATGGACTGCAGCACACCAGACTTCCCTGTCTATCATCAACTCCCAGAGCTTACTCAAACTCATATCCATTGAGTCAGTGATGCCATCCAACCATCTCATCCTCTGTTGGCCCCTTCTCCTCCTGCCTTCAATCTTTCCCAGCATCAGGGTCTTTTCCAATGAGTCAGTTCTTCGCATCAGGTGGCTAAAGTATTGGAGTTTCAGCTTCAGCATCAATCCTTCCAATGAATATTCAGAACTGATTTCCTTTAAGATAGACTGGTTGGATCTCCTTACAGTGCAAGGGACTCTCAAGAGTCTTCTCCAACACCACAGTTCAAAAGCATCAATTCTATACTCAGCTTTCTTTATAGTTCAACTCTCACATCCATACATGACTACTGCAAAAACCATAGTTTTATCCTTAGGATAACTGCCTTAAAGTGTGTTGAATGAAAAGATACACAGCCTAAGAGCTGAGAATTATGCTTTATGGACACTGAGAGAGGCCAAACTAAGAGTTTGGAGTGGAGAAGAGTTTGTCAGAATTTGGAGTGGAGAAAGGTTTATTGCAAGGCCAAGCAAGGAGAATGGGGAGGCTAAAAAGATTCAAAGTCCCCAGTGGGTTTCAGGGAAGCTTTTATTAAACTGGAAGTATAATGGGTCTACCATGTTGTTTCTGATATACAGCAAAGTGACTCAGTTATGCATATGTATTCTTTCAGATTCTTTTCCACTAGAGGTTAATACAAGATACTGAATATAGTTCCCTATGCTAGCTATATAGTAGGGCTTCCCAGGTACAGAGTGGTAAAGAATACGCCTGCCAATGCAGGAGATGTGGGTTTGATCCCTGGGTAGGGAAGATCCCTTGGAGGAGGAAATGGCAACCTGCTTCAGTATTTTGCCTGGAAAATTCCATGGACAGAGAAGCCTTACAGGCTACAGTCTATGGTGTGGCAAACAGTCAGACACAACTGAGCGCACAAGCACATGTTATAAAATAGGACCTTATTTGTCTATTTCATGTATAGTGGTGTGTGTTAATCCCCAGCCCCCTCTCCTCTTTCCCCTTTGGTAACCATAAGTTTGTTTTCTCTTATTCATTTATAGCTGTGCTGGGTCTTCCTTGCTGTGTGCGGGCTTTCTCTAGTTGTGGCAAGTGGGGGCTTCTCTTTTTTGCAGCTCATGGGCTTCCCATTGTGATGTCTTCTGCTGTTGTGGAGCCTAGGCTCTGGGCACTTAAGTGCCCTAGGCTCTGGGCACCCATGAGCCCAGTGGCACCTGGCTCAGTAATTGTGGCTCAAGGGTTCAGCTACCCCTTGGCATGTGGGATTCTCCCGGACCAGGGGTCGAATCTGTGTCCCCTGCGTCAGCAGGCAGACTCTTCAACACTGGATCACCAGAGAAGTCCCCTAAGTTTTTTTCTATGTCTGTGAGTCTATTTCTATTTTGTAAATAAGTTCGCTTGTATTTTAGAGTCCAAATATAAGTAATACCTGTAAGTAATTAATATTTGTCTTTTTCTCTCTTAGGATGATAATCTCTAGGTCTATCCATGCTGCTGCAAATGCCAGTATTTCATTTTTTATGACTAATAGTCCTTTGTATGTATATATATCACATCTTCTTTATACATTCATCTGTCAATGGACATTTAAATTGCTTCCCCGTTTTGGCTATTGTAAATACGGCTGCTGGGAACATTGGGGTGCGTGTATCTTTTCAAATTAGAGTTTTCTCTGGATATATGCTCAGGAGGGGATTGCTGCTTCATATGGTAACTTTTAGTTTTTTTAAAGGAACCTCCATATTGTCCTCCATAGTGGCTGCACCAATTTATATTCCCACCAACAGTTTTTGAGGGTTCCCTTTTCTCCACACTCTCTCCAGCATTTATTATTTGTAGACTTTTTGATTATGGCCATTCTGACTGGTGTAAAGTGATACCTCATTGTAGTTTTGATTTGCATTTCTCTAGTAGGGATATTCGGAGAAGGCAATGGCACCCCACTCCAGTACTCTTGCCTGGAAAATCCCATGGATGGAGGAGCCTGGTGGGCTACAATCCATGGGGTTGCTAAGAGTCAGACACGACTGAGCAACTTCACTTTCATGCATTGGAGAAGGAAATGGCAACCCACTCCGGTGTTCTTGCCTGGAGAATCCCAGGGGCGGGGAAGTCTGGTGGGCTGCTGTCTATGGGGTCGCACAAAGTCAGACACGACTGAAGCGATTAGCAGCAGCAGTAGGGATATTGAACATCTTTTCATGTGCCTATTGATTATCTGTATCTTTGGATAAATGTCTATTTAAGTCTTCTGCCCATTTTTTGATTGGATTGTTTGTTTTTTGATTTTGAGCCGTATAAGCTGTTTGTATGTTTTAGAAATTAAGCCCTTGTCAGTCACATCATTTGCAAATATTTTCTCCCATTCTATCGGTTATATTTTAATTCTCCAAAGAAGTGGTTTGCTGCCTAAATGATATTGAAGGATTGATTTGCCCCACCATATTTTCTTTTATTGCTTTTTTAGTATCAATGGGATTTCCAACTGAACTGAAATTCAGAGTTCTATGTTATAGAATTTTAGGGTTTAATTTATCATGCATTCAAAAGCTTGCATAAGGCACTTAACAAAGGTCCTCTTTCTGAATTCACTGGCTAAATCCAGAGCAAATCTCTGTGATCACCTTTATTAGCCCCTGAATATTGCTCCCAGTCTTTACTTTATATTGTGCAGGCCTAGGTGTCCATGGGGGTAACAAAGAGCTGGACGCGACTTAAGTGACTAAACTACCACCACCAGATAACCCTATTGATTTCCTTTAGTGTGTTTAATTAGATTTTCCTGAGGATCAGATTCATATGCCCTGTCCTATAGTACCAGGCAGAAGAGAACTCCCCAATAAGATGTAATGTCTATCCCACAATATAATTAGACAAAGAGATGTAGCCATCTTATATAAAGCCCATTTAAATATGCCAATATTCATAAGCTTTTATCTCAATTCTATCAGCTTTTATACTTTTAACTTTATTCTCCGTTAAGATCCCATCAACAGGCTTTACTCTTACAAGGAGTCCAGAAACCATCCTTTTTATCTTGACCATTTTACATAATAAGGCTCTGGGGTCCCCAATCCAACTCTTTGGTTGATCAAAGAGTTAATTTTTTCCACTTAATTAAAAATTTTTTTTCTTAATTTTTTTCACTTGATTAATTGGCCCAAGAAATTATTGGCCAGGTATCTCATAATTTTCTTCCAGTCTTTTAAATATAAATAATATTTAAACTGGGGTGAATAGAGCAGACTTGTCTGGGGCCTTTTAAAGTTGGCATTGGGTTGCATTCCGTGGGCCTGCAAGCCTTGTAGTTGTCCAGCCTCAAGAGACCAAAGAAATAGCCCCAAGATAGTGACAAGAGATATCAGCGATTTAATAGACAGGAGATCTTCCATACCTGAAACAAGTTCCTGAAGTGATATCCCACTGTTTGTGGCAGGCAGGACACAACAGCAATCTTTGCTGCTGTGGGTAGAAGGAGGCTACCATTTATAGGGGGAATTGATATTGGATTGGCTCATCAGTTACCAGGGAAACCAGCAGTTGGGGCACATCCCTCATAGCCCCTCAGGTTAACAACCATTAGGAAGGCAGATGTTTTCCTTCCTAGCAGGTGGAGGCTTTCTGGTCTAAGGGGTAAGGAGGTTCGCGTGAGTAGGGTACAGGTAAAGCAGATTGTCAATTAGGGGAGGCACAGAGAGCAAAAGAACAGCCGTCTTGAATGGACTGACCACACAGTGAGGGACCAATAGAGGGTCCCTTTGACCCATTTGGGGCTTCCCTGGTGGCTCAGAGGTTAAAGCGTCTGCCTGAAATGCGGGAGGCCAGAGTTTGATCCCTGGGTCGGGAAGATCCCATGGAGAAGGAAATGGCAACCCATTCCAGTATTCTTGCCTGGAGAATCCCATGGAGGGAGGAGCCTGGTAATTCCATGGATGGAGGAGCCTGGTAGGCTACAGTCCACGGGGTGGCAAAGAGTCGGACATGACTAAGCTACTTCACTTCACTTTGACTCATTCGACCTTAGGCAGTGTTGTATCAAAACTTTTTGTTTTTGATCCTATTAACATCTATTTTATTTATTTCATTTCTTAATAATCATCTAAAAATTTTTATACTTTTGTGATGAGTTCTTTTAAAATTTCCACCTTGTTGGGAAAAAGTCTCTAGACTTAAGTTTTTTCTTACTTCCCTGCTAATAAACCTAGTTAATATTAATTATCCTAATTTTTTTATTAGCATCGATAAGACTCATTGAGCAGAAGCAGAGACCACAAATAAAGATTCTCAAACCATTTTTTCCAAATTAAAGGAGTTCTTAGGTTAACCATTATATATATATTTTCCCACTATTTAACTTTTTTTTCCACCAATAAAACAGCTGTTTATGATGAGAGCTCTTTAAAAATTTACCAGTTTAGAAGTTTCTCCAGTGTAAATGATCTGTCATCTGGCCATTTATGAAATATTGCCGGAGCCAGCCGGCAAAGTCGATCAGGTCCCGAGAACGTGCACGGCGGGGCTAAGAAAGAAACTAAAGCAAGAGACTACAAAGATGGGGTCGAGAGGTTCAGACACGTCAAAATATATCTTAATAGTGAATCAAACCAATAAGATAAAAGAGGTGTCCCCACAAGAGATCACGAAGGATGCCACAGATACAAGATCCAGAAAATTTATTCCCCAGGATAGTCTAAGAAAGGAAAGGCTTTCACTGTATAGCTGATGCAATGATGGTTAAGATCTCAAAAAGCCCCTGAGAGTTGGCACAGTCAGAAAAAAGACTGCTCACAATCTTGGTCTATTCAGTTGGCTGTCAATATGTGTACCTTCCACATGGCAGAGAAAAGTTCTCAAAATACAACACACACACACAAAATTAAGATATAGAAGAGTTCCATAACTCCTTCCAATATTCCCTCCTTTTTGGAACCCATTCCCTTTTCCTATCCTCAGCCCCTGGTAACCATCAATCTGATCTCTGTACTCTTTGCCTTCTCCAGACTGTCACATCAATGGAATCATGCAGTATGTAGTCTTTAGTGTCTGGATTATTCCACTTAGCAAATGCTTTTGAAATGAGTCCATATTTCTGCCTATATCATTAGTTATAACTTTTTATTGCTGAGTAGCATTCCATGGGGCTTCTCAGGTGGCTCAGTGGGTAAAGAATCCACCTGCAATGCAGGAGATGCAGGCAGACATGAGTTTGATCCCTAGATCCAGATAATTCCCTGGAGGAGGGCATGGCAACCCACTCCAGTATTCTTGCCTGGAGAATCCCATGGACAGAGGAGCCTGGTGGGCTACAGTTCATAGGTTGCAAAGAGTCATATACAACTGAAGCAACTGAGCATGCATGCAAGCACAGCATTCTGTGGTATTGCTGGAGGAAGGGAGACCCCTTCCAGGGCCCGAGATTGGGTTCCAACACTTGGAAATGAATTGTCCGAGAAGACACATGCTGACAAAGCAAGAGACTTTACTGGGAAAGGGTGCCTGGGAGGAGAGCAGGAGGGTAAGGGAACCCAGGAGGACTCTGCCACATGGCTTGCAGTCTTGGGTTTTATTATAATGGGATTAGTTTTTGGGTTGTCTCTGGCCAGTCATTCTGGCTCAAGGTCCTTCCTGGTGGTGGATGCATTGCTCCACCAAGAATTCCAGTGAGGATTCTGGGAGGTTGGTAGGACACATGGCATCTCCTTTTAAACTTTCCTGAATACTTCTGGTTAGTGGTAACTTGTTAGTTCTGTGTTCCTTACCAGGGCCTCCCATCGTAAAATAACTCATGCAAATGGTTACTATGGTGCTTGGCCAGGGTAGGGTATTTCAGTCACTGTGTTTTCCCTAACAGTATGAGTATCCCATTGATTTATTTATCTATTCACCAGTTGATATTTGGGTTGTTTCCAGGTTAGGGCTATTTTTGAGTAAATTTCTATGAACATTTGCATACAAGTCTTTGAGTAGACATACTTTTTTATTTCCTCTGGGTAAACATCTAAAGGTGGGATTGCTAGATTATGTGGTAAGTTTATATTTATCTTTATCAAAGACTGTTGAACATTCCTACTGGCAACATAAGAGCTCCAGACTCTTTAAGGATCCTTCACATACATATACTCTACTTTTCCTACCATAATAGGTCATTTTTGAGAGGATCCTTTCTACTGTGAAAGCTCAGAAAAGGTTTTGTAGGATGTTTCAGTTACTCACTCTAATGGTTAGTATAACAGATTGCACCATTAAGAAACGCTCATGTTTAGAAATAAAGACTATCCAACCCCAATCCTCTTTTTCTCTGACTGTTACTCATCACTCCTGAATTTTCTTTACCCTCTTTTAAAAAATATTTATTCATTTGTCTGTACCAGGTCTTAGTTGCAGCATGTGGGATTGAACCCGGGCCCCCTGTATTGGGAGTGCAAAGTCTTAGCCACTGGACCAACAGGGAAGTCCCTTTTCACTTTCTTCATTAGGGTGCTGCTGCTGCTGCTAAGTCGCTTCAGTCATGTCTGACTCTGTGCGACCCCATAGACGGCAGCCTACGAGGCTCCCCTTGGGATTCTCCCGGCAAGACACTGGAGTGGGTTGCCATGTCCTTCTCCAATGCATGAACATGAAAAGTGAAAGTGAAGTCGCTCAGTCGTGTCCGACCCTTAGCAATGCCATGGATTACAGCCTACTAGGCTCCTCCATCCATGGGATTTTCCAGGCAAGAGTACTGGAGTGGGGTGCCGTTGCCTTCTCTGCTTCATTAGGGTGGACAACATTAAAAACTTTGGCTAGCTAACTAATTATTAGTGTCAAGGATTTTTATTTTTGATATTAAAAAAAGCAAAATTCATTTCTGGGCCTCTCCTATTCATTCTTCAGTTTTTCTCATCACTCCTGAAGAAAATTCAGGAGTGTGAGTAACAGTCAGAGATAAAAAGGATTGGGATTGGATAATCTTTATCTGGGGAAGATCCCTTGGAGGAGGGCATGGCAATCCACTCCAGTACTCTTGCCTGGAGAAAACATGGACAGAGGAGCCTGGCAGGCTACAGTCCCTAGGCTTGCAAAGAGTTGGACATGACCGAAGTGACTTAGCACGCAGTCTTTACATGTTCTCTCTGAACTTTAATTTTATAGACAGACACATTTCCTGGTGATTTAGATTTCCCTTCCCTTATATTTCCTTTCATTTTGATTTTTTGAAAGTCCTTTTTCTGCTTTCCTTTCCTCAGGAGTGTATCTTGATATTGTTCTTTGCCTTTGTGATCGGTGGCTGCATCTGCTTGCATGATTCCTTGCATGGGGACAGCCAGGTCTTGGCTTATTCTTGACTTTCCTGCATGCAGAGCATTTTTGCTTCTTTTTCCACATACATAGAAGGAAAAGAGAGAAAATTACATGATTCTCTGACTGTGTGTCCAGGAAAGGCCCTGTGAGCTTGAAAGCCCTGGGTTTTTATTATCCAACCAGAAGGAGGTATTCATTTCTACTTGAATAGAGGCACACAGCTCTTTTTCAGACTGGAGCTGACTATTTTGCATGAAACAAAGAAGTTATACATTAGCATGGGGTAGCTGGCTTTTCTCAGTAGCTGTCTAACAATGACTAGAGACAATGGTTTAATTATAAGCTGCCACAGTTAAAAGACTCTTAACCCACATACAATATCTTATCAAAATTTCACCATTCCTTTGGAAAGAGGTTTAAACTGGTTTGCAGAGCTAATGAAGAGCCTACTTTGTCTTTTCCATTTCCCTGCTGCTCCCAAAGCATCTCAAGCCTATTTCAGCCTCTGGTTTTGCCAAAGCTGTTCCCACAGTCTGGGGTGCCTTCCCTCCTTTCTTGTGCTTATCTATTATTTACTTCTCTTTCAAAGCTCTTTTCAGACACTTCCTCCTTTAAGAAGGTTTTTGTTTTTTTTCATCTTTACAATTTCAGTCCACTGAGTTCTACTGTCTATGGACATGCATTTCTAGTGCACATAATTTAATACAGATTATTCTTCAGTTGTATGAATTGGTGGTCTTATAGTTATTTATTTATTTCAGAAAAGAACTATTGGAGAGTAGATACCATATCTTACTCATTTTTGCATTTCAGTCCCTAACACAGCTCCTGGCAGTGCAAAATTCTGTTGAATGAGTGATTGAATGTTAGGCATATGGCAGGGACTCAGTAAATAATTATTGGTTGATTGATAAGAGGCCTTTTTAGGAAATGCTACATAACTTCATCGGCAGCATCACCATTTTAATGCTGGTTTGTACTGTCTGCAGAAGTTTAGTTAGAAACTACCTACCCTCACGTCTTCTTCCGGCACTGACTCCTTTTCTCTCCTTCCAGTAAGTTGGACAGCAAAGGGGTAGATGACCTAAAAGACAAGAAGATAGGGAGGATTAAGAAGGATAAACAGACCATTGGAAAATCTTTTAAAATATATCTTGGTTATGATTTGTATTTAGCTCCACAGGTTGGGAATTATTTTACATTAAATGAATACATTAAAAATGTGGGGCAAATAATGAATGATTGCAAGGTCTTGTTTACACGTAAAGCCACTGAACACAGTGCTTATTTCTAAGGATGGCAGGGTGAAGTGAGGCTCCCTTCTTCCGCTGGAGGGAGGCACACTTCACCCAAAGGGAAGGTTTCACCTAGATGTCATCCACAGAGTCAAGATTCAGGACTGTGTTTATGAAGAGAACTTGAATTAGCGTCTTAGTGTGTTTTCTCTGTGCCCAATTCTTGTTTCCCCTCTCTCCAGGGTTACTCCAAGGCAGCCACTGTGATCAGCACAGGGAGGAAGGAGAGCCACTCCTTGGGCTCCTACCTCCATCCTCTTAAGGAGGAGCCTTCTGACAAGGAAAGAGCCTTCCAGACTGAGGATCTAGCTGGATCTTTGCTCAAGTTTTTTCTCTCCAGGTTGTTGAGGTGAAATATAATGCTGCTGCTGCTGCCAAGTCACTTCAGTTGTGTCTGACTTTGCACGACCCCATAGATGGCAGCCCACCAGGCTCCACTGTCCCTGGTATTCTCCAGGCAAGAACGCTGGAGTGGGTTGCCATTTCCTTCTCCAATGCATGCATGCATGCTAAGTTGCTTCAGTTGTGTCCGCCTCTGTGTGATCTTATGGACAGCAGCCCGCCAGGCTTCTCTGTCCACGGGACTCTCCAGGCAAGAATACTGGAGTGGGTTGCCATTTCCTTCTCCAAAATATAATAAGTCAACTCTTTTCCAAGGAACAAGCAAAGAATGATTTCACTTAACTGTTAAAACTCTGTAATATTACTGTAGGGAGGGGGTCCCATCCAGGGCCTGAGAGTGGGCTCTTGTCCAACCGTCTTTCTATGTAAGGACTGGAATTCAGGGACCCTTTAGGGGAGAAACAGGTAGGTCCAATAACAGATATTAGAACTGATGTCAATACAGAAAATGGACGCTTACATAATTAGCTGGAAAAAAAAATATGAGCACATGTAGCCACATATCTCCATGGGTTGGTGGACCAGTTGATATATTGGTTACAAATGCATAGATGGCTGATTGGCTGAATGAATGAATGAATGAATATTTCATACCAAGGGAATTTGGATTAGTTGGTTTGTGGTGTGAACAAAGCTAGATACTATATACACCTTATGTCTGTAATTAACTTTCTAGTACTGAAGGCCTTAAACCCTTTACATGAGCAATGTGAAGTTTCTGAGATTTCTAAAATAGTGTGACTTGTAAGTACCTAATGGAATGTTAGAGAAAGCTAAAGGATAAGCACTGCAGGAGGTGAGTTGGGCACTAACATAGAAGTCTGCAGTGTGGTGTAATAATAAAATGGGAAGGAACATTAATTTACCATTTATAATCCCTATTGCTCTATAAAAAGGGAATATCCTAAGAATGTTGTTTGTTGAGCAGCATGTGGGAATTAAAGCCTGGAGACGCTGGGAAAGGACTAAATTCCTTTTTTAAGACAGATGCTGGTGGCATCATAAAGGGACAGGTAGGGAGGCACCCAGAGGCTGAGAATGCTGGAACCAGTGGGCAGAGGGATGGGAAGTATTGTTCCTAAAGAGTACATTTTTATCTTTGTACATTTTTGAACTTTATATAAATGGCATCAAATTGTGTATATTCTTTTCTGACTGCAATATTATGTTCCTGACAGTCATCCATTTTAAAATGTGTGACTATCATTCATTCTTTTCGTGGCTATATACTATCCTATTATATAACATTGCTTTATCCTTTACTTTGTGGAGAGACATTTGAATTGTTTCCAGTTTCTTCCCCCAGTTTCTAGAAGTGTGCTGTGAGTGTTTTTGGACAACTCTCTTGGACACACATGTAAGAATTTCTCCAGGGTACCTGCTGGGTTTGGTGGTTTTAGTAGGTTATGGGTTATGCAGATCTTCAGCTTCTTTAGATAATATGAAATTGTATCAATTTATTTATTTTTGAAGTTTTAAAAACTTTTATATGCAAAGCGCTGGTATTGTTTCTGCATAAGGTAGCTGTGCTGGATGATCCATTTAAAGAAGTTCAGTTAGTCCAACTTAATGAAGCCGATGTCTTTCGTGTACTGGCGGAAACTCTAGGGACACATATTGAGGCCTGTTTCTGGATCAGACCATGCCGGTTTGAGCAGACCTGGCAAGAGTGAGAACCCTGGCCGAATTGTCTCAGATGGCTCCAGTAGAGCTGCTGGTGATCCATGTTATTCTCTTGGCTTCAACAAGGCTGAAATTGTACCAATTTATAATCTCACCAGCAATTTATGAGAGGTGACATCTTAATAATAATAATGTTTTGCAATTCATGAGTGTATTTCTCCTTTTATTATTAAAGCCTTTAATTTTTTCTCAGTGGTTTTATTGTTTTCAGGCTTGCATATTCAAGTCTTAAAAATCTTTTGTTAATTTACCCCTTCAAGTATTTCATATGTTTTGGTGTTGTTGTAAATTTTTTTTTAATTCAACTTCTAATTGTTTATTGCTAGCATATAAGGTAGTATCATAGGCTTCTCTATAAGGGCTTCCCAGGTAGCTCAGTGGTAAAGAATCCGCCTGCAATGCAGGAGACATGGGTTAGATTCCTGACTGGCAAAGATTCAGTGGGGTCCTGAGAGTCACATAGGACTTAGTGACTAAACCACCATGACCATATGATTCCCCACAAAAATCTGGTATTCTACAACCTTACTACATTTATTCATTAATTCTAGGAACATTTTGGGGTAGATTCCTTAGGATTTTCTACATAGATGATTATGTCATTTGCAAACAAAGACCATTTTACTTTCTCTCAACCCTCCCTCCCTCGTGTGTTTTTTTTTTTCCTTTTTATTGAGGTATAATTGACAATATTGCAAGGTATTTAAAGTGTACAGAGGTGATGATTTGATAGATGTGTATACTGTTAAAGGATCCCCCCCCCAGAGTTAATTAACATATTCATCACCTTATATATTTACCTTTTTATTGGATGAAAACATGTAAGTTCTACACTCTTCAGTCAGTTCAGTTCAGTTCAGTCGCTCAGTCGTGTCCGACTCTTTGCGACCCCATGAATCGCAGCACACCAGGCCTCCCTGTCCATCACCAACTCCCGGAGTTCACTCAGATTCATGTCCATCGAGTCAGTGATGCCATCCAGCCATCTCATCCTCTGTCGTCCCCTTCTCCTCTTGCCCCCAATCCCTCCCAGCATCAGAGTCTCTTCCAATGAGTCAACTCTTCGCATGAGGTGGCCAAAGTAATGGAGTTCTACACTCTTAGCAACTTTCAATTACACAGTATAGTGTTATCAATTATATTCACCCCATTATATTAGATCCTCATACTTTATTCATCTTATAATTGAAAGTTTGTAGACTTTTAGCATGGAGAAGGCAATGGCACCCCACTCCAGTATTCTTGCCTGGAAAATCCCATGGACAGAGGAGCCTGGTGGGCTGCAGTCCATGGGGTCGCTGAGGGTCAGACACGACTGAGCGACTTCACTTTCACTTTTCACTTTCATGCATTGGAGAAGGAAATGGCAACCCACTCCAGTGTTCTTGCCTGGAGAATCCCAGGGACAGGAGAGCCTGGTGGGCTGCCGTCTATGGGGTCACACACAGTCCGACACGACTGAAGTAACTTAGCAGCAGCCTTAGCCTTTTAGCAACCTCTCCCTATTTTCTCCACCTCAGCCCCTGGCAACCACTTTTCTACTATCTGTTTTTATTAGTTCAACCTTTTTTTTTTTTTTTTTAAGATTCCACATGTAAGTGATACAATGTAGTGTTTGTCTTTGTCTGGCTTATTTTACTTGACATAATGGCCTCCAGGTTCATCCATGTTGTCAAAAATGTCAGGATAAAGGCTGAATAATAGCCCGTTGTTTATATGTGCCACATTTCCTTTATTCATTCATCTGTTAGTGGACACGTAGGTTGTCTCCATACCTTGGCTGTTGTGAGTATGCTACAGTGAACGTGGGAGTGCAGATACTTTTGAAACAACGATTTTTGTTTCCTTTGGTTCTGTATCTGGAAGTGGGATTGCAGAATCTTATGCTAGTTCTATTTCTTGAGGAATCACTGTACTGTTTTCTGTGTGATAGTACTGGTTTACATTCCCACCAACAGTACACAAGAGTTCTCTTTTCTCCGCATCTTTGAGAGCATTTGTTATCTCTTTTCTTTATAGTGAGAGGCATCCTAATAGGTGTGAAGTGATACCACATTGTCTTTTGATTTGCATTTCCTTGATAATTAATCACGTGAATCACCTTTTCAGGTGCCTGTTGGCCATTTGTGTGTCTTCTTTGGAAAAATGTCTATTCAGGCCCTTTGCCCATTTAAATTGGATTGTTTATCTTTTTTGCTATTGATTTATGACTTCTTTGTATATTTTGAATATTAACCCCTTATCAGGCATGTGGAATCTTTAGTTGTGACATGTGAACCAGGGTTTGAACCTGGGTCCCCTCCACTGGAAGCACGTTTTAGCCCCTGGACCACCAGGGAAGTTCCGTTTTGGTAGTTTGTCTTTTCAGAAATTTATACATTTTATCTAAGTTGTTAAAAACATTACCATAAGTTGTTCATAATGTTCCATTATTACTTTTTAATGCCTAAGGAATCCATAGTGGTGTCTACTCACTTGTTCCCCTTATTGGTAATTTGTGTCTTCTGTCCTTTTCCCCCAACACCCTCTCAACCCCAAGTCCAGATGAGCAACTGTTCTTCCACAAGTTCCTGTAAGTATCTCAGAATTGAGATTTGCTTGGCTTCACTGGTCTGATTTTAGTGATATGGCCATTCCTGAGCCAATAGCCATGGTCATGCTCTAACTGGTTGGGGATGATGTCATGCCATGTCAGTTACATGAACTGAGAGGGGAGAGGGGCTTTATTAAGGTCAGGGACCTACTACTTTAAGAATGGGAAATAGATTTCAGGCAGATAGTTCAGTCCAGTTCAGTTCAGTTGCTCAGTTGTGTCCGACTCTTTGCGACCCCATGAACCACAGTACGCCAGGCCTCCCTGTCCATCACCAACTCCCGGAGCCTACTCAAACTCATGTTCCTTGAGTCGGTGATGCCATCCAACCATCTCATCCTCTGTCGGCCCCTTCTCCTCCCGCCTTCAATCTTTACCAGCATCAGGGTCTTTTCCAGTGAGTTACTTCTTCAAATCAGGTGGCCAAAGTATTGGAGTTTCAGCTTCAGCATCAGTCCTTCCAGTGAATACTCAGTATTGATTTCCTTTAGGATGGACTGGTTGGATCTCCTTGCAGTCCAAGGGACTCTCAAGAGTCTTCTCCAACACCACAGTTCAAAAGCATCAGTTCTTCTGCGCTCAGCTTTCTTTATAGTCCAACTCTCACATCCATACATGACTACTGTTTTTTTTCCTTAAACATAAAGAAGTCTAAAAATTTATATAGCCAAGTTTATAAATTTATGTTTATAGTTCTATTGAAAAAACTCTCTACACATCTTTTTTAAAAAATATATATATATATTTATTTGGTGTGCTGGGTCTTAGCTATGGCACTTGGGATCTTTCATCTTTGTTGCCACTTGAAGGATCTTTAGTTGCGGTATGCAAGCTCTCTTTTTTTAAGTTTTTGGCTGTGCTGGGTCTTTGTTGCTGTGTGCAGGCTTTCTCTGGTTTAGGTGAGCAGAGGCTACTCTCTTTGTTGCTGTGCCCAGGCTTTTCACTGTGGTGTCTTCTCTTATTGCTAAGCACAGGCTGTAGGGCGTTGGGCTCAACAGTTGTGGTGTGCAGGGTCTAGTTGCCCTATGGCATGTGGGATTTTACCAGACCAGGGGTCAAACCCATGTTCCCTGCATTGGCAGACAGTATCTTAACCAACTGGCCCAGCAGGGAAGTCCCCTATGCATCTTTAATGAGATAATTTTTATCCAAACTTTTTTTTTCGTGGTTTATATCTATTTACTTAATTATCCTGAATTTATTTCTGTTTAAGATATGAGATTCGGAAGAGACAATGGCACCCCACTCCAGTATTCCTGCCTGGAAAATCCCATGGATGGAGGAGCCTGGAAGGCTGCAGTCCATGGGGTTGCTGAGGGTCGGACACGACTGAGCGACTTCACTTTCACTTTTCACTTTCATGCATTGGAGAAGGAAATGGCAACCCACTCCAGTGTTCTTGCCTGGAGAATCCCAGGGACGGGGGAGCCTGGTGGGCTGCCGTCTGTGGGGTCACACAGAGTCGGACACGACTGAAGTGACTTAGCAGTAGCAGCAAGATATGAGATGAGGATCTAACAACTTTTTCTGCAAGGTTCTAGGTAATCCCTTCATTTATCTTCATTTATGCAGCTTATTCCTTCAGTAAAATATAGTACCCGACACTTAACATAGCACTTTATCAGGCCCTGAGCTAAGCATTCTGACATACATTAATAATATTTATAAGGATTCTATGAGGTAGATATATTATTATCTCCATATATATATATGTTGTTGTTCAGTTGCCAAATTGTGTCTGACTCTTCGTTACCCCATGATTGCAGCATGCCAGGCCTCACTATCCCCCACCATCTCCCGGAGCTTGCCCAAGTTCATGTCCATTGGACTGGTAATGCCATTCAACCATCTCATCTTCTGTTGCCCTCTTCTCCTTCTGCCTTCAATATATATGATGCAAGAAGTATTGCTTATTTAAGCTCAAATGGCTAATAGGTGGGAATCTAAACCTAGGTGGTGGACTTCTAGTAGCTGTTGTCAGCTTCTCTTGCTGTATTACCTCCCCAAGTCCTTGATGTTCACAGCATGCCTTTGCAGCTAGAAATTGTCTGCTGTACCCATGCATATTTTTATTCCCACCAGTTAGCTTGTACCAAGAATCAGTTGTTTCCAAACCTTGATTTGATAATTGGACTTGTTACTATAATGACATTTTTAACTAAATAAAGATAAACCAATGAAATATGAGTATAAAAACAAAGCTATTTCTGCGAAAACAAAATTGAGTCTTTGTGAGAGATTCCATAAAGTCAGATAATGAAAAAAATTGTTGATTGAGGTGTGGGCAAGGACTGTGAAGACTGGCAACAGACAAACAAAATGCAAAAATTCTAGAATTCTGTTCACAGATGGTTTCTCTGGCATCTTTACAATTTTTGTATCACTGAAGCAAATCCTGAAATTTCATATTGTGAATGTGGTTTAAGCAAAAAAGACTACAACAATCATCATATTCATACTCAAAGAAAAGAATAGTTATAGGTTAGTGAATACATGTTTCTAGCTTTAATTTGAGATAAATATTTAAGGCATGTATCACTTTTTTTTTCCATTTGATTTTTTTAATATTTTATTTTATTTTTTAACTTTACAATATTGTATTGATTTTGCCATATATCAACATGAATTCACCACAGGTATACGTGTGTTCCCCATCCTGAACCCTCCCAGTACCATCCCTCTGGGTCGTCCCAGTGCACCAGCCCCAAGTATCCAGTATCGTGCATCGAACCTGGACTGGCGACTCGTTTCATATATGATATTATACATGTTTCAATGCCATTCTCCCAAATGATCCCACCCTCTCCCTCTCCCACAGAGTCCAAAAGACTGTTCTATACATCAGTGTCTCTTTTGCTGTCTCATATACAGGGTTATTGTTACCATCTTTCTAAATTCCATATATATGCATTAGTATACTGTATTGGTGTTTTTCTTTCTGGCTTACTTCACTCTGTATAATAGCCTCCAGTTTCATCCACCTCATTAGAATTGATTCAAATGCATTCTTTTTAATGGCTGAGTAATACTCCATTGTGTATATGTACCACAGCTTTCTTCTCCATTCATCTGCTGGTGGACATCTAGGTTGCTTCCATGTCCTGGCTATTATAAACAGTGCTGCGATGAACATTAGGGTACACGTGTCTCTTTCCCTTCTGGTTTCCTCAGTGTGTATGCCCAGCAGTGGGATTGCTGGATCATAAGGCAGTTCTATTTCCAGGTTTTTAAGGAATCTCCACACTGTTCTCCATAGTGGCTGTACTAGTTTGCATTCCCACCAACAGCGTAAGAGGGTTCCCTTTTCTCCACACCATCTCTAGCATTTTTTGCTTGTAGACTTTTGGATTGCAGCCATTCTGACTGGTGTGAAATGGTACCTCATAGTGGTTTTGATTTGCATTTTTCTGGTAATGAGTGATGTTGAGCATCTTTTCATGTGTTTGTTAGCCATCTGTATGTCTTCTTTGGAGAAATGTCTATTTAGTTCTTTGGCCCATTTTTTGATTGGGTCATTTATTTTTCTGGAATTGAGCTGTAGGAGTTGCTTGTATATTTTCGAGATTAGTTGTTTGTCAGTTGCTTCATTTGCTATTATTTTCTCCCATTCTGAAGGCTGTCTTTTCACCTTGCTTATAGTTCCCTTTGTTGTGCAGAAGCTTTTAAGTTTAATTAGGTCCCATTTGTTTATTTTTGCTTTTATTTCCAATATTCTGGGAGGTGGGTCATAGAGGATCCTGCTGTGATGTATGTCGGAGAGTGTTTTGCCTATGTTTTCCTCTAGGAGTTTTATAGTTTCTGGTCTTAGGTTTAGATCTTTAATCCATTTTGAGTTTATTTTTGTGTATGGTGTTAGAAAGTGTTCTAGTTTCATTCTTTTACAAGTGGTTGACCGGTTTTCCCAGCACCACTTGTTAAAGAGATTGTCTTTAATCCATCATATATTCTTACCTCCTTTGTCAAAAATAAGGTGCCCCTAGGTGTGTGAATTTATCTCTGGGCTTTCTATTTTGTTCCATTGATCTATATTTCTGTCTTTGTGCCAGTACCCTACTGTCTTGATGACTGTGGCTTTGTAGTAGAGCCTGAAGTCAGGCAGGTTGATTCCTCCAGTTCCATTCTTCTTTCTCAAGATCGCTTTGGCTATTCGAGGTTTTTTGTATTTCCATACAAATTGTGAGATTATTTGTTCTAGCTCTGTGAAGAATACCGTTGGTAGCTTGATAGGGATTGCATTGAATCTATAAATTACTTTGGGCAGTATACTCATTTTCACTATATTGATTCTTCCAATCCATGAACATGGTATATTTCTCCATCTATTAGTGTCCTCTTTGATTTCTTTCACCAGTATTTTATAGTTTTATATATCTAGGTCTTTAGTTTCTTTAGGTAGATATAATCCTAAGTATTTTATTCTTTTCGTTGCAATGGTGAATGGAATTGTTTCCTTAATTTCTCTTTCTATTTTCTCATTATTAGTGTATAGGAATGCAAGGGATTTCTGTGTGTTGATTTTATATCCTGCAACTTTTCTATATTCATTGATTAGTTCTAGTAATTTTCTGGTGGATTCTTTAGGGTTTTCTATGTAGAAGATCATGTCATCTGCAAACAGTGAGAGTTTTACTTCTTCTTTTCCAATTTGGATTCCTTTTATTTCTTTTTCTGCTCTGATTGCTGTGGCCAAAACTTCCAAAACTATGTTGAACAGCAATGGTGAAAGTGGGCACCCTTGTCTTGTTCCTGACTTTAGAGGAAATGCTTTCAATTTTTCACCATTGAGGATTATGTTCGCTGTGGGTTTGTCATATATAGCTTTTATTATGTTGAGGTATGTTCCTTCTATTCCTGCTTTCTGGAGACTTTTTATCATAAATGGATGTTGAATTTTGTCAAAGGCTTTCTCTTCATCTATTGAGATAGTCATATGGTTTTTATTTTTCAATTTGTTAATGTGGTGTATTACATTGATTGATTTGTGGATATTGAAGAATCCTTGCATCCCTGGGATAAAGCCCACTTGGTCATGGTGTATGATCTTTTTAATGTGTTGTTGGATTCTGATTGCTAGAATTTTGTTAAGGATTTTTGCATTTATGTCCAACAGTGATATTGGCCTGTAGTTTTCTTTTTTGGTGGGATCTTTGTCAGGTTTTGGTATTAGGGTGATGGTGGCCTCATAGAATGAGTTTGGAAGTTTACCTTCCTCTGCAATTTTCTGGAAGAGTTTGAGTAGGATAGGTGTTAGCTCTTCTCTTAATTTTTGGTAGAATTCAGCTGTGAAGCCATCTGGACCTGGGCTTTTGTTTGCTGGAAGATTTCTGATTACAGTTTCATGTATCACTTTTAAATTGATCTTCTGCTCTAACCTTTCCCCAGTAATGTACTAGACCCCAATCTTTTTTAAAGACAACAGTCTTCTATTGTGGTTAGCCAATAGTCTTGGCATTATTTATCCACTGGACTCTGTCTTTTTTATAGATTAGAAAGTCTACTTTGTTTTATTGTTATTATTTTCTTGGCCTCCCCATGTGGCTTGCTGGATTTTGGTTTTCTTTCCTACCCAGGGATCAAATTCATGCCTCCTGCAATGGAAGCTTGTAGTCCTAACCAGTGGACCACCAGGGAATTTCCTAGAAAGTCTACCCTAATCATCTATTAGATCTTTATGTCTAATCTGCATCATTTTTCTAGACTATCCAATTCCACTGTTCTATTTGTTTGTTCTTAAGTTAGTGTTTTAATACCTGACGCTTTTTTTGTTCAATATTTCTTGGCTATTCCACCTCATTAATTTTTCTGGACACATACTAATTCTGAAGTTTACAATAAATATATTCTCATTGAGAATATCTTCATTGGTTTTTAAAGGTTTTAGTGAAGAAGGTATGTTAAATTGTAATTTGAAATGAGGCCGGATTAAGAAACTCAGGGCAGTCCAGTTGTTAAGGACTCTGCATTTTCACTGCTGAGGGCCTGCATTCAACCCCTAGTCAAGGAGCTAGGTAAGATTCCACAAGCCATGTGGCATGGGCAAACAAAATGAAACATACAAACAAACATGACAGCAGGACTTCCCTTGTAGTCCAGTGGTTAAGAATCTGCCTGCCAATGCAGGGAATATGGATTCTACCCCTGGTCCGGGAAGATTTCACATGCCACTGGGCAACTAAGCCTATGGACTTTAACTACTGAGCCCAGACACCTTAGAGCTCTGCAATAGGAGAAGCCACCATAACGAGAGGTCTGACCACCACAACTAGAGTAGCTCCTGCTTAGTGCAACTGGAGAAAGCCTGTGTGCAGCAGCGAAGACCTAGTGCAACCAAAACCAAAACCAAAACCTGACAACAAAGAAACCAAAAAAACCACTGAGATACATTCTAGGATCAGAAAGACATACCAGACACAGTTGTGGTACACTGAGTTTTTTGTACTCTCTGACAAGATTGCATGAGCCAGTAAGAAACCACTGTAGATTATAGCATTTGCTAAGAAATTGGCTGAGAGGAAATGGTTCATGGAAATCGGGAAGCAGCAGTATTTGGAGAGGTTCAGGAAAGGAGCCAACTTTCTCCACCCTCTCAGATCCAGCTCCTGTTTATGAGAGGAGCTTGTTAATTTGCTTGTAAAACACCTGCTTCACTGGTTTGTTCCTCAGGGTGTAGATGAAGGGATTGAACACTGGGGTCACCACGGTGTTGAGCAAGGCCACCACCTTGTTCCTGTCCTCCCCCTGGCCGCTCTTGCCTGACCGGACATACATGAAGATGCAGCTGCCATAGAAGAGAGAGACAACAGTGATGTGGGAGGAACAGGTTGAGAAGGCTTTCCACCTCTCCTTGGCTGCGGGGAGGCGCAGGATGGTGTGGAGGATGTGGCCATAGCAGGCAGCCATCATGGACAGAGTGCCCAGGAGGCTGACGTTGGCCAGGATGAAACCTAGAAGCTCGATCAGACTTGTGTCTGCACATACGAGTTCCAGGAGTGGAAAGCTGTCACAGAAGAAATGATCAATGATATTGGGACCACAGAATGGCTGCTGAAATGTGAGGAAAGTTGGAATGATGATGATAAAGAATCCTGTGACCCATGAAGAAAGAACTAACTGGACACAGACCCTTTTGCTCATGATGGTGACATAACGCAAGGGGTTACATATGGCCACATACCTGTCAAAGGACATCACTGCCAGTAGGAAGAACTCTGTGGTGCCCAGGAAGAAATAGAGGAAACACTGTAGGAAACAGCCTTCCAGGGAGATGGTCCTGTTTCCAGTCAGGATGTTGGTCAGCATCTTGGGGAAGATGACCGAGGTGAACCAGATCTCTAGGACGGCAAAGTTGCGGAGGAAGTAGTACATGGGCGTGTGGAGGCGCCTGTCCATGAGGGTGAGGACCACGATGAGGAGGTTCCCCAGTAGAGTGAGCAGGTAGGTCAGGAGGAGCCCCAGGAAGAGGAGCATCTGCAGCTCACAGGCCTCTGAGAGCCCCAGCAGGATGAACTCGGTGACAGTGGTGTGGTTCCCCGTGGCTCCTCTGGCCTCTGCTGGGAATGCCCAATCAGCGGTGTGCTGCATCAAGAGTCGTGATGTTCTGGGGATCTGAGGACACTTGGAACTGAAAGGAAAGAGGGATTTTGAGCTGAAGGAATCCTTTATTTCTTCAACTTGCAGGTCCCTTTGCCTCCCTCGTCGGGCCAGTTGTCCAGGTCCCTCACTGAGTTAGCATCAAGTCACATACTTCGATTCAATTGTCTGGTATTCTTTGGGGAAAGTTTTGCCTTTACCAATTCTTTTTCCATTTTTCTTGTGTCTGTTAGGAAGTGTTTGTTCCTTTAAATCTTGATCAGATGATGGGTTTTTTCCCCCCCATATTTGTCCAAATGTTTTAAGTGGTCTCTCAAATAAAGTAAAATATTTTCTCTGCAAATCCTGTATCCATTGGTCACAGGCCTTTATCAAAAACACTAATGGAAAATTTCCTCTAGAACTTGTTACAGAGGCATTTGAGTTAGACTTCGTGTTTGTACCTGAGCTCCATCATTTACTAACTTGTCTGGGGCCAGTTCTCTAATTTTACCAAACTCTGCTTCTTCAGTGGGAATAAAACATGTATTTGAAAATTAGGCATCACGGTTACTTCTTTGTGATAAATTCCTAAGTAATTGTAATGAAGAATAATAATGATAAATGCTCATATTTAGAATCGTACATTGGTTCAATTTCAATTTTAGAGAATATGTCTTTGTTTTGAATAATTTTTTTCTAGTTCTTACATTATGTAGCAGTGTCTTAACCAACTTCCCTGGTGGCTCAGACGGTAAAGCATCTGCCTACAATGCAGGAGACCTGGGTTTGATCCCTGGGTTGGGAAGATCCCCTGGAGAAGGAAATGGCAACTCACTCCAGCATTCTTGCCTAGAAAATCCTGCGGACGGAGGAGCCTAGTACGCTACAGTGCATGGGATCACAAAGAGTTGGACATGACTGAGTGGCTTCACTCACTTATAGATCTGGAGAAAGAAGTAGGCATTCTTGCCATCGGCTGTCCTTTATAGAAATAACAGGTAAAGGCAAGCTTCTGTGAAGAAGAGCTGACTCTTTCTGAGACAGGAGCAGAAACTAATGTGATAAGCCTGCCTCAGAGAAATGATAACACAGTTCAGTATAGCTGTGTAAAATATGTATTTATATGGAGAAGAATTGGATGAGAACACAGGAAAATGAGCATAATTGCCATAATAGGATGGGAGGATGGCAGGTGATTTTTCTTCTGTCTCTTTATTATTTTTATTATCACTTATAAAGTAACTTAAATTCAAAATCAGAAAAGAAGCCAGCACAATGAGTCCATATGGACTAAGAGTTGGGTAAAAATTTCGAGAGAGACAAAGGGGAAACAAATGGCTGTCCGTGAATAGAGTGAAGGAAAGCCATAATGATTCTGTGAGCCATCAGCTGTTCTTGATCAGGATACTGAGAACGATGCAAAAAGTCAGAGAAGTGAGCTCTGCCACAGCCCGCCAGTGGACACCTGAAAACAGATGTCAGGCTTCCAGCCAGAGCATCCAGGGGAATCAGGGTCCACTTCCCCACACCAAAAATTGCACCAACGTAGATTACCTCAGTAGATGCTAGGTGAGATGCTCAGTTGTCTTCCAGGCAGTTCTCATGATGGGGAGACTCCTGGTTTTCACAGGAAACTCCCAACTCTGCAGTGTTGCCTGAGGAGTACACTTCTTGGGGGCTCACCAGAGATACGAAGTGAAGGACACTCCAGAGCTGAAACATGGTCTGCAGGTCATGGAACAAGCAGGTCCTATTCTCTTGTACACAGTACACGCATGTGTCTGCAAATATCCATATTTTCCAACAGCCAATCTCTCTTAAGAAATATTCTCTGACTCTCACCATCCACATATTCTCAGTTGTCCTCAGAAAGTAACAATCTCTGGATATTCCCCAGAACTTCACCAGTTTCTCAGGAAGCTTCTATTTTTCTGATCCATCACCATGTCACGGACCACTTTCCTGGGGAAATGGATATGAAAACCTATCTAATTATTCTTCCATCCCTCATATAGTAAAGCAGAGACAGACATAATTAGATGCTGATTAGTTTAACTCATCTTCAGTTGGGCTTAAGAAGTTTCTGGCCCTTCCAGGAGTATGGTGTCCATAGAGAGTTCTGGGGTAAAATAATCGTGGCAGACTCTGTCTTGGACTGCCTGGGATTCTGTTTAGTCTCCTTAGAAGCTCAGAGATACAGAAGGTGCAGAGCTCAAACTTAACCAATCTAGAGATTCATGTTATTCTCTTACTGGTTGGAGCTCTGCTTCCCTGGAGATTCATTATCGTCAGAGGTAATAGGACATAAGAAGGTCCCTTACCTCTTACTTTGTTCAATTTTGGGATTTAAAGTTTACTTTGTTTTGACTGAGAAGCTGCGAAAACTCTAATGAATTTTAACTGTAACAAAGAAACACAGTTAATAAAAAGTTCATTTAAAAACACAGTTAATTCAAAAAGTTTTGTGATGTGCTTTTGTGTGATAAGTATGGCTCTAGATGCCACAGATAGGCAGTATCTTGTGGGGAAGACAGAGATGAAATAATCAGATAAATATTAATTACTATTGTGATAGCATCTGAAAAAGAGCTCAGAGGATATCCTGAATCAGACTGAAGGATGATGAAAGGTATTGCTGATCGAGTTACATAAAGTTGTTGTTGTTCAGTCGCCAGTCGTGTCTGACTCTTTGTGATCCATGGACTGCAGCACCCAGGCTTGCATGTCCTTCACCAACCCCTCCGCCCCAGTTTGTTCAAACTCAAGTCCATTGAGTCGATGATGCCATCCAACCATTTCATCCTTTGTTGTCCCCTTCTCCTCTTGCCTTCAATCTTTCCTAGTACCAAGGTCTTTTCCAATGAGTCAACTCTTTGCATCAGGTGGCCAGAGTATTGGAGCTTCAGCTTCAGCATCAGTCCTTCCAATGATAATTCAGGGTTGATTTCCTTGCTGTCCAAGGGACTCTCAAGAGTTTTCTCCAGCACTACAGTTTGAAAGCATCAGTTCTTTGGTGCTCAGCCTTCCTTATGATCCAACTCTCACATCTGTACATGACTACTGCAAAAACCATAGCTTTGACTCTATGGATCTTTGTGGGCAAAGTGATGTCTCTGCTTTTTAATACGTTGTCTAGATTTGTCATAGCTTTTCTTCTAAGCAGCAAGCGTCTTTTAATTTCATGGCTGCAGTCACCATCCGCAGTGATTTTTTAGTCCAAGAAAATAGTCTGTCACCGTTTTCTTTGTTCCCCCATCTATTTGCCATGAAGTGATGCGACTGGATGCCATGATCTTTGTTTTTTGAATGTTGCATTTTAAGCCAGCCTTTTCACTCTCCTCTTTCACTTTCATCAAGAGGCTGTGAAGTTCCTCTTTGCTTTCTGCCATAAGGGTGGTGTCACCTGCATATCTGTGGTTCTTGATATTTCTCCTGGCAATCTTGATTCCAGCTTTTGCTTCATCAGCCTGGCATTTCTCATGATATACTGTGCATAAAAGTTAAATAAGCAGGGTGACAATATACACTCTTCATGTACTTCTTTCCCAATTTTTAACCAATCCGTTGTTCCATGTCCAGTTCTAACTATTGCTTCTTGACTTATATACAGGTTTCTCAGGAGGCATGTAAGGTGTTGTGGTATTTCCATCTCTATCAATTTGAGACCTTAAGAATAAATTGGAGTGTGTGTGGAGGTGTAGGACCTTTAATTAATTAATCATTCATTCAATAAATGTTTCTTGAGTACCTACTTACCTACTGTGTACTAGACTCTATACTGTGTACTGAAGATGACTATGAGTGGTGAACAAAACAGAGATGGTGTCCAGTCCCCGTTGAGCGTCCTCTCTATTATGTGAATCTTTGTAAAAGGATATTGAAATTGTGTTTGTCTTGGTCCTTGGGCCATTCAAGCTATAACTACTTTGTAATCCCACTTTCTTTGGTCACCAAACTATTCTGTGGACTGGAGAAAACTGGCTGATGTAACATGACTGTCAGAAATGGTATGAGTAGGAGCCAATGATATGTTGGAAAAGGCAAATGAATGACAGGCTTTCAGTTCTCTCAGTGCATGAGTGGGTTAATCTGACTAGGGTTATCTTTCCTGAGAGTCTGGCTATCCTTAATGTAGTCAGATGGCTACCAACTCACTTTCTAAACACCTGGTCACCTCATATAAACTGCATGTGTAGTCACCTTATTCCTGGTAAAGAGTCATGACTTAATCAATAACTTATAAGAAGTAGGCTCATGTGACTGGATAGCTGAGGTTAAGAAGTGTACATGGCACACACTGGTGGCGTCTGCTGAGATGTGCTTGTAGAAATTGTATACCTCGTCTGGTTGACCAGAACTTTCATAATTTTCAGTTAGACATGATATAGTCTATGTCCTTGGTGTCACAGATCGATTTGACATAGTGCCTGTGATAGCTTCTAAGGTGGCCCCGATGACCCATCTCCTGATATTCCTGTCCATGTGTTATCCCCTCCCCTTGTGTGTGGCTGTACCTAGTGATAGTCTTCTAACGAATGGAATACAGTGAAAGGGATGAGATGTCATTTTTGAGAATGTTACAAAGAGACTGTGGTTCCATCTTGCATGTCCTTTCTTGCTCTCTTACTTGCTCTGAAGGAAGCCATATTATTAGCTGTCCAGTAGAGAAGCCCACATGGCAAGGGACTCATGTCTCCAGCCAATAGACAGCAAGGATTTAATGACAATGAACAGCCATCGTAGTGAACATGGGAGCAGATCCTCCCTTAGACAAGCATTCTGCCTGTACCTTGGTTACAGCCTTATGAGATCTCTGGAGCCAGAGGCTAATACAGTTCTCATTGAGAGTCTGGTCTTTATTCCGTAGGTGTCCTGATGGAGCACTCAATGCATTGTTGTTCATTCACCAGTCATGTCTGACTCTGTGATCCATGGACTACAGCACCCAGGGTTCCCTGTCCCTCACTATCTCCCAGAGTTTGCTCAAACTCATGTCCATTGAGTTGATGCCATCTAACCATCTCATTGTCTGCCGTTCACTTCTCCTCATGTCCTCAATCTTTTCTAGCATCCAGGTCTTTTCCAATGACTCAGCTCTTTGCATCAGGTGACCCAAGTATTGAAATTCCAGCTTCAGAATGAGTCCTTCCAGGACTGGTATTCAGGATTGATTTCCTTTAGGATTGACTGGTTTGATCTTTCTGTCCAAGAGACTCTCAAGAGTTTTCTCCAGCACTACAATTTGAAAGCATCAGTTCTTCAGCTCTCAGCCTTCTTTATGATCCAACTTTCACATCTGTATATGACTACTACAAAAACCATAGCTTTGACTGGATGGATCTTTGTGGGCAAATTGATGTCTTTGCTTTTTAGTATGTTTAGATTTGTCATAGCTTTTCTTCCAAGGAGTAAGTTTCTTTTAATTTCATGGCTGCAGTCACCATTTGCAGTCACTGTTTCCATTCCCCCCATGCCCATACATTTGCCAGTAAGTAATGGGACCAAATGCCATGATCTTGTATTTTGAATGTTGAGGTTTTTTTTTTAATGTTTAATATTTATTTATTTATTTTTGGGTCTC
Organism: Bos indicus x Bos taurus; assembly: GCF_003369695.1. Lineage (NCBI taxonomy): Eukaryota > Metazoa > Chordata > Mammalia > Artiodactyla > Bovidae > Bos > Bos indicus x Bos taurus. The sequence continues at coordinate 15,702,412 of NC_040085.1, forward strand.
TGTTACTGTTTGGGCTTTTTAGTAGTTGCAGCAAGCAGGGGCTGTGGTGCATAGGCTTCTTACTGAAGTGGCTTCTCTTGTTGGGGAATATGCATGAGAATGTTACAAAGAGACTGTGGTTCTATCTTGCAAGAGACTCTTGGTCTCTCGGGCTTCAGTAACTGTGGGACACGGGCCCAGTGGCTCTGCAGCATGTGGGATCTTCCTGCACCAGGGACTGAACCCATGTCTGCTGCATTGACAGGCAGCTTCTTTATCACTGAGCCACTAGGGAAGCCCGAATGTTGAGTTTTAAGCCAGCTTTTTTACTGTCCTCTTTCATCTTCATCAAGAGGTTCTTTAAATCCTCTTCACTTTCTGCCATAAGGGTGGTGTCATCTGCATATCTGAAGGTGTTGATATTTCTCCTGGCAATCTTTATTCCAATTTGCTTCATCCAGCCTCACATGTCACATGATGTACAGTGCATAGATGATACTTTGTGTATGAGGTGTGAATGTTGCTCTTTGTGTCTGACTATTTGCAATCTCATGGACTTTACAGTCCATGGAATTCTCCAGGCCAGAATACTGGAGTGAGAAGCCATTCCCTTCTCCAGGGGATCTTCCCAACCCAGGGACTGAACCCAGGTCTGCTGTGTTGCAGGAGGATTCTTGACCATCTGAGCGACCAGGAAAGCCTGAAAAAGTATTGTCGAATCAGATTAGAATGCATGTCAAGTATGGCAGTACCAGTCTCTCCAAGGAATACAACTTACTTTACTTCCCTGGTTGTTCCATGTCAAATATGTCAAGGCTGTATATTGTCACCATGCTTATTTAGTTTATATGCAGAGTACATCATATGAAACGCTGGGCTGGAAGAAGCACAAGCTGGAATCAAGATTGCTGGGAGAAGTATCAGTATCCTCAGATATGCAGATGACATTACCCTTATGGCAGAAAGTGAAGAGGAACTTAAGAGCCTCTTGATGAAAGTGAAATAGGAGAGTGAAAAAGCTGGCTTAAAACTCAACATCTGAAACACAAAGATGATGGCATCCAGTCCCATCACTTCATGGCAAATAGGTAGGGAAACAATGGATACAGTGACAGAGTTTATGTTCTTGGGCTCCAAAATCACTGCAGATGGTGACTGCAGCCATGAAACTGAAAGACACTTGCTCTTGAAAGAAAACTTTTGACAAACCTAGGCAACGTATTAAAAAGCAGAGACATTATTTGGCAACAAAGGTCCATAGAGTCAAAGCTTTGGTTTTTGCAGTAGTCATGTATGGATGTGAGAGTCGGACCATAAGGAAAGCTGAGCACTGAAGAATTGATGCTTTTGAACTGTGGTGTTGGAGAAGACTCTTCAGAGTCCCTTGCACTGCAAAGTGATCAAACCAGGCAATCCTAAAGGAAATCAATCCTGAATATTCATTAGAAAGACTAATGCTGAAGTTGAAGCTCCAATATTTTGGCCACTTGATACAAAGAACTAACTCATTAGACAATACCCTAATGCTGGGCGAGATTGAAGGCAGGAGGAGAATAGGATGACAGAGGATGAGATGGTTGGATGGTATCACCGACTCTATGAACATGAGTTTGAGCAAGCTCTGGGAGTTGGTGATGGACAGGGAAGCCTGGCATGCTGCAGTCCATGGAGGTTGCAAAGAGTCGGACATGACTGAACTAATTAACTGACTATTCCATGTCCAGTTCTAACTGTTACTTCTTTTTTTTTTTTTTATTATGTAAACTTTTATTTTTTTTTTTTTTTTTGCTCTTCAAAATTTATTTATTTATTTTTTTTTTTATTCTTCCAATTTTAAAAAATATGGAACGCTTCACGAATTTGCGTGTCATCCTTGCGCAGGGGCCATGCTAATCTTCTCTGTATCGTTCCAATTTTAGTATATGTGCTGCCGAAGCGAGCACTAACTGTTACTTCTTGACTTGCATACAGGATTCTCAGAAGGTAGATAAGGTGATCTGGTATTCCCATCTCTTTAAGACTTTTCCATAGTTTGTGATCCACACAGTCAAAGGCTTTTACGTAGGCAATGAAGCAGAAATAGATGTTTTTCTAGAATTCTCTTGCTTTTTCTATGATCAAACAGGTGTTGGCAATTTGATCTCTGGTTCCTCTGCTTTTTCTAAATCCAGATAGTACATCTGGAATTTCTAGTTCACATATGGTTGAAGCCGAGCTTAAAGGATTTTGAGCATTACCTTGGTAGCATTTGAAATGAGTGCAATTCTGTGGTAGTTTGAACATTCTTTACCATTGCCCTTCTTTGGGATTGGATTAGGTGTCTAAAATATTTTACCATCAAAAGAGTTATTATTTTACCTTGAGTTATCTTGACCATTAGTACAAGGGCTTCCCTGGTGGCTCAGTTCAGTTCAGTTCAGTTCAGTCACTCAGTTGTGTCCGACTGTTTGCAACCCCATGAACCGCAGAATGCCCGGCCTCCTTGTCCATCACCAACTCCTGGAGTTTACCCCAACTTGTGTCCATTGAGTCGGTGATGCCATCCAACCATCTCGTCCTCTGTCATCCCCTTCTCCTCCTGCCCTCAATCTTTCCCAGCATCAGGGTATTTTCAAATAAGTCAGCTCTTCGCATGAGGTGGCCAAAGTATTGGAGTTTCAGCTTCAACATCAGTCCTTCCAATGAACACCCAGGACAGATCTCCTTTAGGATGGACTGGTTGGATCTCCTTTCAGTTCAAGGTACTCTCAAGAGTCTTTTTCAACACCACAGTTCAAAAGCATCAATTGTTGTGCACTCAGCTTTCTTCACCGTCCAACTCTCACATCCATACATGACCACTGGAAAAACCATAACCTTGACTAGATGGTGGCTCAGGGGTAAGGAATCCTCTTGGCAATATTGGAGATGTGAGATCAGTCCCTTAGTCTGGAAGATTCCTGGGAGAAGGAAATGGCAACTGATTCCAGTATTCTTGACTGGGAAATCCCATGGAGAGGAGGAGCCTGGTGGGGTAGGGTACTTGGGGTCGGAAAACAGCTGGACAAGACTTAGGGACTAAACAGCAACAATGACCATTAATATGGTTGAGCATCTTTTCACTTCTATTGGTCCTTTGAGTTTACTTTACTGTCAGTGTCTATGTATATACTTATCTCAATTATCTGTTGGGTTATTTATCTTTGCATATTATAGAAAATAATTCTTTATTTGTAATTTACATTCTTCCATCTACATCCTTCCTGAAAATTCATTTAAACCTCTTCATGAAGTTATTTCTTCCTTGAGCTTGTATGAAATTCAGAACAGTGGTGCAAAGTTTCTGGGCATGTGTATAATTTTATAATTTTTACTTTTTTAAATATAAATTTATTTATCTTAATTGGAGGCTAATTACTTTACAATATTGTATTGGTTTTGCCATACATCAACATGAATCTGCCACGGGTGTACACGTGTTCCCCATCCTGAACCCCCCTCTCACCTCCCTCCCCATCCCATCCCTCTGGGTCATCCCAGTGTGCCAGTCCTGAGCATCCTGTATCATGCATCGAACCTGGACTGGCAATTCGTTTCACATATATTATACATGTTTCAATGCCATTCTCCCAAATCATCCCACCATTGCCCTTTCCCACAGAGTCCAAAAGACTGTTCTATACATCTGTGTCTCTTGCTGTCTCCCATACAGAGTTATCATTATCATCTTTCTAAATTCCATGTATATGTGTTAGTATACAGTATTGGTGTTTTTCTTTCTGGCTTACTTCACTCTGTATAATAGGCTCCAGTTTCATCCACCTCATTAGAATTGATTCAAATGCATTCTTTTTAATGGCTGAGTAATACTCCATTGTGTATATGTACCACAGCTTTCTTCTCCATTCATCTGCTGGTGGACATCTAGGTTGCTTCCATGTCCTGGCTATTATAAACAGTGCTGTGATGATGGGCATATGTATACTTTTAGAAGTCCTTCATTCACCATTTGTTCAAAGAATGGGATTATTAATTGTCTGGTCCTATGTAATTGTTAAAGTTTTGAACTTCATTTAAAGTAAATTGTTTTCTATCGATGCATAAGGCCTGTTTCAGGCAGGAAATCTTCAGAGAGAAAGGGTGTGTTGTTTTGGCTTCCTCTGTGTTAACTATGCAAGTCCACCTCCCCCTCACCTGAGTTTGCTAACCCTGTCCTCCTCCAGAGGTATGGGCATGGGATTGGTGTGGCAGGTAGGGATGGATTTCCTAGAGGAAGGGGAAGGTTATATGGACAAAGATGGTAGTGGTGGTGGTAAGAAATGGTGGATTTAGTACATATTTTGAATGTATAATCCGCAGAATTTGCTGATGGATTGACTGAGAAATAAGAGAAAGGGAGGAAGTCAAAGTAATGCAGTTTTGTTTTTGACCTGGAATCTGTACTTTTCTTATTGGGCAAAATACATAATAATATAAAATTTCTCATTTTAACCATTCTAAAGTGTACTGTTTGGTGGTGTCAAGTACATTCACATTGTTGTGAGATCATCACCATTATCCATGTCCAGAACTTTTTCATCATCCCAAGCTGAAATTTTATATTCATCAAATAATAACTCTCCATTCCTACCCACACTTCCTGGTAACCCCCATTCTACATTCTGTCTCTATGATTTTTTTTTGCTCACTCTATACCTCATATTGTGGAATCTGACTGTATTTGTCCTCTTATGTCTTGCTTATTTCACTTAGCATATGTCTTCAAGTTTCCTACATGTTGTAGCATTTAATTTATCAGAATTCCATCTCTTTTTAAGGCAGAATACTATTCCAATGTATGTACGTACCACATTTTGTTTATCCATTCATTTGTCCATGGACATTTGAGTTGTTTTTACCTTTTTGGCTGTTGTGAATAGTGCTGCTATGAACACAGATGTAAAAATATGTGTTCAAGTCCTTACTGTCAATTCTTTTGGGTTTATATCTAGAAGTGAGATTGCTGGATGATACACTAAATCTATGTTTACATTATTTAGGAAGTGCCATAATGTTTTCCACAGTGGCTGAATCATTTTATACTCTCATCAGCAATGCACCAGAATTCTAATCTATCCATATGCTTGCCAAAACTTGGTATAATCTGTTCAAGAAAATTTTAAAAAATAATATCCATCTTATGGCTATAAAATAATATTTCATTGTGATTTTAATTTGCATTTCCCTAATGACTATGCCAAAGCCTTCGACTGTGTGGATCACAATAAACTGGAAAATTCTGAAAGAGATGGGAATACCAGACCACCTGACCTGCCTCTTGAGAAACCTATATACAGGTCAGGAAGCAACAGTTAGAACTGGACATGGAACAACAGACTGGTTCCAAATAGGAAAAGGAGTACATCAAGGCTGTATATTGTCACCCTGTTTATTTAACTTATATGCAGAGTACATCATGGGAAACACTGGGCTAGAAGAAGGACAAACTGGAATCAAGATAGCCGGGAGAAATATCAATAACCTCAGATATGCAGATAACACCACCCTTATGGCAGAAAGTGAAGAGGAACTCAAAAGCCTCTTGATGAAAGTGAAAGAGGAGAGTGAAAAAGTTGGCTTAAAGCTCAACATTCAGAAAATGAAGATCATGGCATCTGGTCCCATCACTTCATGGGAAGTAGATGGGGAAACAGTGGAAACAGTGTCAGACTTTATTTTTCTGGGCTCCAAAATCACTGCAGATGGTGACTGCAGCCATGAAATTAAAAGACTCTTACTCCTTGGAAGAAAAGTTATGACCAACCTAGATAGCATATTGAAAAGCAGAGACATTACTTTGCTGACAAAGGTCCGTCTAGTCAAGGCTATGTTTTTTCCAGTGGTCATGTATGGATGTGAGAGTTGGACTATGAAGAAAGCTGAGCGCTGAAGAATTGATGCTTTTGAACTGTGGTGTTGGAGAAGACTCTTGAGAGTCCCTTGGACTGCAAGGAGATCCAACCAGTCCATTCTGAAGGAGATCAGTCCTGGGTGTTCTTTGGAAGGAATGATGCTGAGGCTGAAACTCCAGTACCTTGTCCACCTCATGCCCAGAGTTGACTCATTGGAAAAGACTCTGATGGTGAGGGGGATTGGTGGCAGGAGGAAAAGGGAACAACAGAGGATGAGATGGCTGGATGGCATCACTGACTTGATGGATGTGAGTCTGAGTGAACTCTGGGAGTTGGTGATGGACAGGGAGGCCTGGCATGCTGTGATTCATGGGGTCGTAAAGAGTCAGACACTACTGAGCGACTCAACTGAACTGAATGTTTGGTGATGCTGCACATCTTTTCATGTACTTATTAGCCAGTTGTAGAAGAGCTGTTTTTGTTATTGAAAACATAGGTTTTAATTCATAGTAGCTATGTAATCCTTTCTTGAAATCTTTCTATGGTAATTGGGTCAGTTAAGTTTTCTATTTCTTTTTACATTTTTGAAAATTCTCATTCTCTAGGGATTCGTCCATTTTCTATAGGTTTTCCTATTTGTTACTGAAGAGTTACCCACGGTATTTTCTTATAAAGATCATTTTTTACCCTGAAATATAGTCATTTCTGTTGTTTCTATCTTCCTTATTAGATTTCAAATTCTTTGAAAGCATAAATTAAGTGTTATCCACTGAAATGTGCATTTCCTTGGACATGGCATTCATGTAATAATTATTTTGGGATAAGTTAACATGTGAATTGATCTCATTATTTAGTTAATATTTGATTATTTACCAATATGACTTAATTTTCTTTTTCATGAAAATAATGAATATCTTAGTAACAAATTTCAATTAATACTGTATTTAAGTTTGTATAAGATAAATAGGATATTCTGAATATAAATTTATAGTATTCCAGACAGAAAAGTTTTGTTAACAACAAGTGTGAAATTTAAAAGGAAGAGAGGGAAGGTAGGATGAGATACAAATGAAAGAAACTAACGTTTAGTGAGACTTATTATGTGCCAGTCACTATTTAAGATTCTTGCATAGAGTATCTCATTTGACTTTTATCATAATGCTTTGAAACGGATCCTCATTTTACAGTTGAGAAAACCGGGGCTCAGGGGAAGTAACCAACCAGGTTACTTGGAATAGGAATGATGAATATCTATGAGTTTTAATACTAAACAAAGAGTTTAGTATTAGCTTATATGCAGGGTAATAAACAACTAACCTTATTTTTTGAATTCTTATGGATATGTTACTGTGACAGATGAGGACAGTGTTAACAGTGTTCTCCTCTCCCTTGAAGTTGTTGGAGAAACAGAAACACAAAATCAATCTGAAAGTACTTTCTGAGTATTTATATGGTCTATCACAGCAGATTGGTTTTTGAGGCTTATGGTGAATTACAGAGCCAGTACCTCTCATCAAAGAATTTGTATTCTGCTGGAAAGCCAGGCATATAGATGGAATGAAGTGAAATATACAAATATGACAATTAATAAAATTGCCTTGAGGGGCCACAGAGCTTATGAGTTGATGCTGAGTTGCACAGTGACTGGCGCCCTAGAAACATGTCATTAAGCTTTTTGTGGATGAGAAAGCCTCCATCTGTTGCAGAGGCCTGAGCTTGAGTGGGGATCTTATGTGCAGCCTCTTGGATCCACAGGTTTATTAGAAGAGCTTGTTCAGCTGCTCCATAAACACCTGCTTCACCTGTTTGTTCCTGAGGGTGTAGATGAAGGGATTGAGCACTGGGGTCACCACGGTGTTGAGCAAGGCCACCACCTTGTTCCTGTCCTCCCCCTGGCCTCCCTTGCCCGACCGGACATACATGAATATGCAGCTGCCATAGAAGAGAGAGACAACAGTGATGTGGGAGGAACAGGTTGAGAAGGCTTTCTGCCTCTCCTTGGCTGAGGGGATGTGCAGGATGGTGTGGAGGATGTGGCCATAGCAGGTAGCCGTCACAGACAGAGTGCCCAGGAGGCTGACGTTGGCCAGGATGAAACTTAGAATTTCCATCAGACTTGTATCTGCACATATGAGTTCCAGGAGTGGAAAGTTGTCACAGAAGAAATGATCAATGATATTGGGACCACAGAAGGGCTGCTGAATTGTGAGGAAACCTGGAATGATGTTGAGAAGGAACCCTGTGATCCATGAAGAAAGAACTAGCTGGACACAGACCCTTTTGCTCATGATGGTGACATAACGCAAGGGGTTACATATGGCCACATACCTGTCAAAGGACATCACTGCCAGTAGGAAGAACTCTGTGGTGCCCAGGAAGAAATAGAGAAAACTTTGTAGGAAACAGCCTTCCAGGGAGATGGTCCTGTTTCCAGTCAGGATGTTGGTCAGCATCTTGGGGAAGATGACCGAGGTGAACCAGATCTCTAGGATGGCAAAGTTGCGGAGGAAGTAGTACATGGGTGTGTGGAGGCGCCTGTCCATGAGGGTGAGGACCACGATGAGGAGGTTCCCCAGTAGAGTGAGCAGGTAGGTCAGGAGGAGCCCCAGAAAGAGGAGCATCTGCAGCTCACAGGCCTCTGAGAGCCCCAGCAGGATGAACTCGGTGACAGTGGTGTGGTTCCCCGTGGCTCCTCTGGCCTCTGCTGGGAATGCCCAATCAGCGGTGTGCAGCATCAAGAGTTGTGATGTTCTGGGGATCTGAGGACACTTGGAACTGAAAGGAAAGAGGGATTTTGAGCTGAAGGAATCCTTTATTTCTTCAACTTGCAGGTCCCTTTTCCTCCCTCATCAGGCTGGTTGTCCAGATCCTGCACTGAGTTAGCATCAAATCGCATACTTTGATTCAATTGTCTGGTATTCTTTGGGGAAAGTTTTGCCTTTATCAATTCTTTTTCTGTTTTTCTTATTTATGTTAGAAGGTGTGTGTCCCTTTATTTCTTCTTGATCAGATGATGTCTTTTCCTATATTTGTCCAAATGTTTTAAGTGGTCTCTCAAATAAAGTAAAATATTTTCTCTACAAATCCTGTAACCATTGATCACAGACCTTTATCAAAAACACTGATGGAAAATTTACTCTAGAACTTGTTACACAGAGATTTCAGTTAGAGACTCTGTGTGTGCACCTGAGTGTGTGCACCTGAGTTTCAACATTTACTAATCTGTCTGGGGCCAGTTCTCTAACCTCATGAAACTCTGCTTCATCAATGGGAATATGAATATGTCACAGTTCACAAGAGAAAAGTTCCCCAGAATTTAAATTAGTAATGTATACTCAACACCTAACGCAAGGTTGCCCATGGACCATGCAGTCACACAATGCTAGCTATTTTTATTTCTCCCTTTCTGGCTGATATTCTTGCAGGATAATTAAGGATAAGTAACAATAAAATTGGAGAAAACATACTGGATTTCAGGCAATGTGTATTTAAACAAAAAGTTTTAAAATATAAAAATATTATCAGGTCATCATGAACACTTTAAGATATACAGAAAATGAAAAGAATCACCAATAGTCCTACAGAGACAACTGCTATTAATATATTCATTTATTTCTATTGTACTTTTCTATTTTTTACAGTGTATGGATTTGGATGGTCATGCACACAGATTATTATTTTCAACATCCTTGCTTCCCACATATCAGTTCAACAAATTATTGTTATGCTATTACAAATCCTTTCTTAGATATTATTGGCTGATATTGTTTGAGGGATTCATGTGCTATGAAATTGTTATATCAGAGGAGAGAACATGCATTTGTAGATTAGGCATGATGCTTATTTCTTTGGGATAAATTGCTAAGTAATATTAACAATAATGATAAATGCTCGTATTTAGAATTTTTTGGTTCAATTTCAGTTTTAGAGAATATGTCTTTGTTTTCCTGGTCTTTTCTAAAAGATTTTTTTTTTCTAGTTTTTACATTGTTCAACAGTGTCTTTCTGGTTCTGGATGAAGAAGTAGGCATTCTCGCCATTGTTTATAGAAATGACAGGTAAAGGCAAGCTTCTGTGGGGAAAAGCACACTGTATCTGAGACAGGAGCAGGAACTAATGTGATATGCCTGCCTCAGAGAAATGGTAATGCAGTGCAGTATGCTGGTGCTGGTGCTAACTCACTTCAGTCGTGTCCGACTCTGTGCCACCCCATAGACAGCAGCCCACCAGGCTCCCCCGTCCCTGGGATTCTGCAGGCAAGAACACTGGAGTGGGTTGCCATTTCCTTCTCCAATGCACGAAAGTGAAAAGTCAAAGTGAAGTCACTCAGTCATGTCTGACTCTTAGCGACCTCATGAACTGTGGCCTACCAGGCTCCTCTGTCCATGGGATTTTCCAGGCAAGAGTACTGGAGTGGGGTGGGATTTTCCAGGCAAGAGTACTGGAGTGGGGTGCCATTGCCAGTATAGCTGTGTAAAATATGTATCTATATGGAGAAGAATTGGATGAGAACACAGGAAAATGAGCATAATTGCCCCAATAGGATGGGAGGATGCTGGG